>NC_141695.1:21292383-21915716 GCF_964263255.1 Lissotriton vulgaris
CCCCTGCGTCACACCCCTTCCACCTCACACTCTGATATGTAAATATGTTCCTAACATGTCATGTTGTATTGTAATCGACTGTTCAAGCTCACATTACTCACAGCTCAGGGACTCGGTGCTACTGCACCTGCTGCACACTTGGTAGGTACGCCCCTGCCTCACACCCTTCCACCTCATATGTAAATATGTTCCTAGCATGTCATGTTGTGTAGTACTAGACTCTTCAGGCTCACATCATTCACAGCCCTGGGTCCCAGTGCCACTGTACCTGCTGCACACTTGGTAGGTATGCCCCTGCCTCACACCCTTCCACCTCACACTCTGACATGTAAATATGTTCCTAGCATGTCATGTTGTGTTGTACTAGACTGCTCAGGCTCACATCATTCACAGCCCTGGGTCCCAGTGCCACTGTACCTGCTGCACACTTGGTAGGTATGCCCCTGCCTCACACCCTTCCACCTCACACTCTGACATGTAAATATGCTCCTAGCATGTCATGTTGTGTTGTACTAGACTGCTCAGGCTCACATCATTCACAGCCCTGGGTCCCAGTGCCACTGTACCTGCTGCACACTTGGTAGGTATGCCCCTGCCTCACACCCTTCCACCTCACACTCTGACATGTAAATATGTCCTAGCATGTCATGTTGTGTTGTACTAGACTGCCCAGGCTCACATCATTCACAGCCCTGGGTCCCAGTGCCACTGTACCTGCTGCACACTTGGTAGGTATGCCCCTGCCTCACACCCTTCCACCTCACACTCTGACATGTAAATATGTTCCTAGCATGTCATGTTGTGTTGTACTAGACTGCCCAGGCTCACACCCCTCACAGTCCTTCATCCCCTCGTCTGTGGTGCCTCCACCACTGCTTCTGCTCTTGTGTTAGTGTGGACAGCACTTCTATCCGCAGCTGTGCAAAGACACACAAACACACAGAGGGTTGTGTGTCAGAGTGTCATTCACAAAAATAATGTCTGACTTTAAAATTCTCTTCCTCTTCTTTACTCCTTTCTCTATCTCCCTCTCTTTCTCTCTCATCTCCTCTTTGTTTCTCTATTACTTTTTTCTCACTCTTTCTATTTCCCTTTCCGATTCTCCTTCTTCCCTCCCTCCCTCTGTACCTGTCTCTCCCTCCTTCTCTCTGTACCTGTCTCTCCCTCCTTCTCTGTGTACCTGTCTTTCCTTCCTCCTTTGATTTCTCTGTACCTGTCTCTCCCTTGTCCCTCCCTCCATCCCTCTGTACCTGTCTCTCCCTCCTTCCTGACTCTTTCTCTCTGCACCGGTCTCTCCCTCCTTTCTGACTCTATCTTTCTGAACCTGTCTTTCCCTCTTTCCTCCCTCTATCTCTCTGTACCTGTCTCTCCCTCCTCTGTACCAGTTTCCCAGTACAACCTTCATGACAGACAAGGACGTCTCCCTGGACAGGTCTGCCCCAGGGTGAGGAATGAGCCTGGAACAGAAGATTCCTCTTCAAGGAGAGATTTACAGCTTCATCCGAGAGAGACCCTGTGTCTCCACAGAGGTGGGAATATTTTACCCTGTACCTTTCTACACCCCCATTTTATTTTTTTATCCAAATACATATGGTTCTGGACATTTACAATTTAATTACAAGACTGGTACAGAGCAGTGTTTGGTATGAATGTGTGTTTTGCAGGGCACTACTTCACATATATTGAAAAACTCCTATGCTCTTGGACAGATCATTCTAAAAACTCTGAAAATAATTAAAGTTTTCTAGTGCCTACTCCATTTGAGAGAATGCACCCTTTTATTATTCCAAGGAGACAATGAAAGATGGAGGCAGAGCACAGGGTGGAGTAGTGAGATGCAGTGGAGAGAGAGGGTGGGTTTACCTGGTGCTTTGACAATAGAAATATGGTCCTACCTATAACTGCCCAGTTACTACTGGGATATACATCTATATAAAATACATGTATGTATATAAATTGGAAAAACACCAACGGTTAGAATGTAATTATAGTCAGGTGAAAATTTCAGTGTCAACATAACATTTTGAACCGAAAAAAACGGAGATTCACCAGTTACAATAGAGCGAACTATAACTTGCACCCCTGCCTTGCCCTGCTTATGACCTCACATATGACATCACTCATGACATGTTCTATGACATCACTTATGACATCACTAATGACATCTCAAATGACATAAACAATTATGGCATTATGTCTATGAAAGTAAGTGCAAAATACCTCAGAATAATATGCAGAATCATTAATGCCATCATACAAACAATCCCTACGGGCGAAGCTTCTGTTATTTGCAACATTAACCCCATTCCATACACTTCATGGGTAGCCGAGTTCATGTTGAGTATGAGCCACAGATAAAAGGGTAACCTATCTTGCACACAGTGTTCAATCTGTGTACAACTGTTTAGGGAAAGTTAAGTTCCTGCAGATAATTTGATGTGTACATTTGCAAAGCGCACCATTGCCCTGGGGCGTCTTGGCGCTGCAGACAGGAGGGTCAAGTAAGGTTGCCAGAATGGTGTGCAGATCGTATCAATTGGAAAAGAGCCCGGTTTTCAGCGCCTCTCTGAAAGATAGAAGTGTGGGGCTGCTCTTTCTGGTGACCCGGAGTAGGCTCCAAGTCTTGATTTTCCCTAACAGGAAGTTTCTTCCGCCCCAGCGTGCTCTCTTAAACCTGGATGTTTGCAGAAGTTTGCTGTGTGCTGATTTTAGACTTTTAAACTGCGCATACAGTGCTTTATAGGCAAGACATTGGGATTTAAACGTAATCCTCATGTCCACTGGGAGCCAGTGTAGGGCTCTTAAACAATGGGAGACTGGCTCAAACCTGGGGATGTCCAATACTAATCTGGCTGCCGCATTTTGCAGGCTCTGCAGCCTTTATAGACACTGAGATTGGATCCCCATGTGCAGAGCGTTGCCGTAGTCCAACCTGGACAAGGCTAGTGCTGTAACCAGAGTTTTTAGGGATTCAGGTGGGATGAATGGCTGAATTTTCCTGATCATTTTTAGGATGAACCAAATGGTTGAGGAAGGGTATTGATCTGACTGTTGAATGTTAGTTTAACATCGAAGATGAATCCTAGATATTTTACCTTAGGCACTGGGACTAGGCTGTCACCCAAACTGGCGGGCCACCATCTAGGAGACCAAATAGAAGAATCAGAGCCCAGCAGCAAGACCTCACAGTTTCCGCCGTTCCATTTTAGACAGTTAGACTGCATCCACAGGTTAACCTGTGTCATGCAGCTATTGAAACAGTCTGCTATCTCATCTAATTTCCTTGAGACTGACACCACCAACTGGGTGTTGTCAGCGTAAGAGACCACTGAGAACCCAAACTCCCTGATGATTTCGCCAGAGGGGTCACATATACATTGAAAAGTGTGGTGCTCAATAACGAGCCCTGTGGCACACCACGAGAAGTTTGAAAGGCTCGGAAGCAAAGGCTACGGCTTCCACTGAGAAAATCCTATTGGCAAGAAAGGATGACAGTAGTTCGAGGGCGGTGCCTCTGATCCCCAACTCAGAAATCCTACTGATTAATATATCATGGTTCACAGTGTCGAAGGCTGCCGATAGATCTAACAAAATCAAGGTGGCCGTACCCCCTGTGTCTATTATTGCTCTTAGTTCCTCTGCAGCCTTGGCCAGAGCTGTCTCACTCCAAACCCATATTGGCTGTCCGTATAGATAGTTACTCAAATTCCATCTGCGATGGTACAGGCATGTGTCAGAGCAATAATTTCAGCCACCTGAGCAGAATATACTCTGTTCAAACAGGCAACTTCAACCACTCCCAAAATGGTACATACAGCAAAAGCTGCTCTCAGATACCCTTCATTGTCTCTTAGGCATGAACCGTCAACAAAAAGGATCAAATCAGATTCAGATAACGGTTCATCAACAATGTCAGGTCTGGGTTTGGTAGATAGTTCAGTAACATCCAGACAGTCATGCTCTTCACAATCTTATCCTTCCTCTTGTGGAAGAGGCAGCAATGTAGCAGGATTCAAGGTAGTACAGCATTTTAAAGTAACATTTTCAGAAGCCAATATAACTTGCTCATACTTTGTAAGTCTCTTATTCGTTAAATGCTGTGTCTTTGTTCTTGTCATTAACAGTTCTACTGAATGTGGTACATACACCACAAGCACTTTGGTTGAGTTTGGCTTTCGCCCAAATCGTTTTTGTCCGTCAGTGCCCCCGTTCAGAATCAGCGCGTAAAAACGATTTGGGCGAAAGCCAAACTCAACCAAAGTGTGAAGTGGAGTCCTTTGGACATATTAAAGTGGACACTATAACAGAAGACCCCCGTAGAACCCCTATGCGGGTTGGAATTATCAGCGCATACTAATTAAAAGAAAACGGAATTGAAAATAGCCTTGAAAAAGTCGTTGGGTTCTGGTTAGAGGCGGCAGACCCGAGAGCAGAGGACGGCCCGGGACCAGGGTTCGATTCCCGGCGCGGCAGGTTTCTGGACCAGGGTCAGCGGACTCGATAATTCTCTCACCTCGGTGCCCACTCTGATCAGCGATCACACTCGGCAACTCTGGGCATTAGCTTGCCTCATCTTCACTAACGGCCCCACCAGACCGCCGGGGATGCCTGGTCTCACCCTGGAGATACCCATTAAGGGACCATCTCTCAGGGAAGCCAGGAAGGGTTTCGCAGCGGTCGAAGCGCCTTGGGACCCTACGGGTAAGTAGTGCGCTATATAAATGCCTATACATACATACATACATACTCCCGGTCACGACGAAACACGTGTCGGCTGTGTGGAGAACTTCCAGCATTCAAGAATAAATATAATATCTGTATCACCAAGAACTACGTATTGTGATTGTGTCAAACGGGTGGCAACACCTATACATAACTACATTTTGATATACGTGTGCTAAGGAGTGTGTTTCTTCTTGAATGGAAGACATGCCAGGACTAGAATTTAAGGGCACATCATTACATGAGTTGAAGGCAGAAAAGCTCCTGGGGAGAGGGCTCATCAGCACCTCAGATGGAGGGAGCATCATCACGTGGGATGGAGGGAGCATCAGCACCTGGGGAGGAGAGAGCATCAGCACCTCAGATGGAGGGAGCATCAGCACGTGGGATGGAGGGAGCATCAGCACCTGGGGTTGAGGGAACGTCAACACCTGGGGTAAAAGGAGCATCAGCACCTGGGGTGGAGGGAGCATTGGCACCTGGGGTGAAGAGAGCATTAGCACATGGGGTGGAGGGAGCATCAGTACGTGGGGTGGAGGGAGCATCAGCACCTGCAATTGAGCGAGCATCAACACCTGGGATGGAAAGAGCATCAGCACCTTGGGGGGATGGGGGTTCATCAGCACCCTGAGGGAAGGGCTCATCGGCACCTTGGTTGGAGGGCTCATCAGCACCTTGGGGGGGAGGGCTCATCAGCACCTTGGGGGATGGGGGCTCACCAGCACCTTGGGTGGAGGGCTCATCAGCACCTTGGGGGGAGGGGGGCTCATCAGCACCTTGGGGGGAGGGGGGCTCATCAGCACCTTGGTGGAGGGCTCATCAGCACCTTGGTGGTGGGCTCATCAGCACCTTGGGGGGAGGGCTCATCAGCACCATGGGGGGAGGGCTCATCAGAACCTTGGGGGGAGGGTTCATCAGGAACTTGGGGGATGGCTCATCAGCGCCTTGGGGGAGGGCTCATCAGCACCTTGGGGGGAGGGCTCATCAGCAACTTGGGGGGAGGGCTCATCAGCATCGCTTGTATAGGGCACACCCTTCTTGGGTTGGAGGACCTGTGAGCACCCGTGATAGAGGGGCTCATGAGCATCCACGACAGAGTGTATGCTGGCACCGAGAAAGAGGACACAGCAACAGCTTGGGTGGTCTGAGGGCACATCAGCACTACAGGTGGAGGGCGCATCATCACCCGGGGTGGAGGGCTCATCAGCACTACAGGTGGAGGGTGCATCATCACCCGGGGTGGAGGGCTCATCAGCACTACAGGTGGAGGACGCATCATCACCCGGGGTGGAAGGCACGAGGGGACCAGTGTTTGTGAGCACATGAACAGTAGCGGTCTCTTGTGCAAAAGCATGAGGGCTAGAGGGACATGGGTGAGAGATGAGCACAACATCTAGGAAGGAATGAACATGGGCATCTGGAGAGAAGGGAGCATCAGCGCCAGGCTGGAGGGAGCATCAGAACCTCAGATGGAGGGAGCATCAGCATGTGGGATAGAGGGAGCATCAGCACCTGGGGTGGAGGGAGCATCGGCTCCTCAGATGGAGGGAGCATCAGCACGTGGGATGGAGAGAGCATCAGCACCTGGGGTGGAGGGAGCATCAGCTCCTCAGATGGAGGGAGCATCTGCATGTGGGATGGAGGGAGCATCAGCACCTGGGGTGAAGGGAGCATCAGCATGTCAAATGGAGGGAGCATCAGCACGTGGGATGAAGGGAATGTCAGCACCTGGGGTAAAGGGAGCATCAGCACCTGGGGTGGAGGGAGCATTAGCGCCAGGGGTGGAGGGCGCATTAGCACCTGGGGTGGAGGGAACATCAGCACCTGGGGTGGAGGAGCATCAGCACCTGGGGTGGAGGGAGCATTAGCACCTGGGGTGGAAAGAGCATCAGCACTTGGAGTGGAGCGAGCATCAGCACCTGGGGTGGAGGGAGCATTAGCACCTGGGGTGGAGGGAGCATCAGCACCTGGGGTGGAGCGAGCATCAGCACCTGGGGTGGAGGGAGCATTAGCACCTGGGTGGAGGGAGCATTAGCACCTGGGGTGGAGGGAGCATTAGCACCTGGGTTGGAGGGAGCATTACCACCAGGGGTGGAAAGAGCATCAGCACTTGGAGTGGGGCGAGCATCAGCACCTGGGGTGGAGGGAGCATTAGCACCTGGGGGGAGAGCTCATCCGCACCTTGGGGGGTAGGGATCATCAGCACCTTGGGGAGAGGGCTCATCAGCACCTAGGGGAGGGCTCATCAGCACCTTGGGGGGAGGGCTAATCAGCACCTTGGGGGAGGGCTCATCAGCACCTTGGGGGGAGGGCTCATCGGCACCTTGGGGAGGGGTCATCAGCACCTTGGGGGGAGGGCTCATCAGCACCTTGGAGGAGGGCTCATCAGCACCTTGGGGGGAGGGCTCATCAGCACCTTGGAGGAGGACTCATCAGCACCTTGGGGGAGGGCTCATCAGCACCTTGGGATGGGCTCATCAGCACCTTGGGGGGAGGGCTCATCAGCACCTTGGGGGGAGGGCTCATCAGCACCCTGGGGGGAGGGCTCACCAGCACCTTGGGGGGAGGGCTCATCAGCACCTTGGGGAGGGGGGGCTCATCAGCACCTTGGTGGAAGGCTCATCAGCACCTTTGGGGAGGGCTCATCAGCACCTTGGGGGGAGGGCCCATCAGCACCTTGGGGGGAGGGCTCATCAGCACCTTGGGGGAAGGGCTCATCAGCACCTCCGGGGAAGGGCTCATCAGCACCTTGGGGGAGGGCTCGTCAGCACCCTGGGGGAGGGGGGGCTCATCAGCACCTTGGTGGAAGGCTCATCAGCACCTTTGGGGGAGGGCTCATCAGCACCTTGGGGGGAGGGACCATCAGCACCTTGGAGGGAGGGCCCATCAGCACCTTGGGGGGTCTCATCAGCAACTTGGGGGGGTGGGCTCATCAGCATCGCTTGTATAGGGCACACCCCTTCTTGGGGTGGAGGACCTGTGAGCGCCCGTGATAGAGGGGCACATGAGCATCCACGACACGAGTGTATGCTGGCACCGAGAAAGAGGGCACAGGAACACCTGGGGTGGTCTGAGGGCTCATCAGCACTACAGGTGGAGGGTGCATCATCACCTGGGGTGGAGGGCTCATCAGCACTGCAGGTGGAGTACGCATCATCACACGGGGTAGAGGGCATGAGGGGACCAGTGTTTGTGGGCACATGAACACTAGGGGTCTCTTGTGCATCAGTATGAGGGCTAGAGGGACATGGGTGAGAGATGAGCACAACATCTAGGTAGGAATGAACATGGGCATCTGAAGAGAAGGGAGCATCAGCACCAGGGCTGGAGGGAGCATCAGCACCTCAGATGAAGGGAGCATCAGCACGTGGGATGGAGGGAGCATCAGCACCTGGGGTGGAGAGAGCATTAGCACCTGGGGTGGAGGGAGCATCAGAACCTCAGATGGAGGGAGCATCAGCATGTGGGATGGAAGGAGCATCAGCACCTGGGGTGGAGGGAGCATCAGCTCCTCAGATGGAGGGAGCATCAGCACGTGGGATGGAGGCAGCATCAGCACCTGGGGTGAAGTGAGCATCAGCACGTCAAATGGAGGGAGCATCAGCACGTGGGATGAAGGGAATGTCAGCACCTGGGGTAAAGGGAGCATCAGCACCTGGGATGGAGGGAGCATTAGCACCAGGGGTGGAGGGAGCATTAGCACCTGGGGTGGAGGGAACATCAGCACCTGGGGTGGAGGGAGCATCAGCACCTGGGGTGGAAAGAGCATCAGCACTTGGAGTGGAGAGAGCATCAGCACCTGGGGTGGAGGGAGCATCAGCACCTGGGATGGAGGGAGCATCAGCACCTGGGGTGGAGCGAGCATCAGCACCTGGGGTGGAGGGAGCATTAGCACCTGAGGTGGAGGGAGCATTAGCACCTGGGGTGGAGGGAGCATTAGCACCTGGGGTGGAGGGAGCATTAGCACCTGGGTTGGAGGGAGCATTAGCACCAGGGGTGGAAAGAGCATCAGCACTTGGAGTGGGGCGAGCATCAGCACCTGGGGTGGAGGGAGCATTAGCACCTGGGGGAGGGCTCATCCGCACCTTGGGGGGTAGGGATCTTCAGCACCTTGGGGAGAGGGCTCATCAGCACCTTGGGGAGGGCTCATCAGCACCTTGGGGGGAGGGCTAATCAGCACCTTGGGGGAGGGCTCATCAGCACCTTGGGGGGAGGGCTCATCGGCACCTTGGGGGGGCTCATCAGCACCTTGGGGAGGGCTCATCAGCACCTTGGGGGGAGGGCTCATCAGCACCTTGGGGGGAGGGCTTATCAGCACCTTGGGTGGGGCTCATCAGCACCTTGGGGAGGGCTCATCAGCACCTTGGGGGAGGGCTCATCAGCACCTTGGGGAGGGCTCATCAGCACCTTGGGGGGAGGGCTCATCAGCACCTTGGAGGAGGGCTCATCAGCACCTTGGGGGGAGGGCTCATCAGCACCTTGGAGGAGGGCTCATCAGCACCTTGGGGGAAGGCTCATCAGCACCTTGGGAGAGGGCTCATCAGCACCTGGGGGCGGGCTCATCAGCACCTTGTGGGGAGGGCTCATCAGCACCTTAGGGGGAGGGCTCATCAGCACCTTGGTGGAGGGGGGGCTCATCAGCACCTTGGTGGAAGGCTCATCAGCACCTTTGGGGGAGGGCTCATCAGCACCTTGGGGGTGGGCCCATCAGCACCTTGGGGGGAGGGCTCATCAGCACCTTGGGGAAGGGCTCTTCAGCACCTCCGGGGGAGGGCTCATCAGCACCTTGGGGGAGGGCTCGTCAGCACCCTGGGGGAGGGGGGCTCATCAGCACCTTGGTGGAAGGCTCGTCAGCACCTTTGGGGGAGGGCTCATCAGCACCTTGGGGGGAGGGCCCATCAGCACCTTGGGGGTAGGGCCCATCAGCACCTTGGGGGGGCTCATTAGCAACTTGGGGGAGGGCTCATAAGCATCGCTTGTATAGGGCACACCCCTTCTTGGGGTGGAGGACCTGTGAGCGCCCGTGATAGAGGGGCACTTGAGCATCCACGACACGAGTGTATGCTGGCACCGAGAAAGAGGGCACAGGAACACCTGGGGTGGTCTGAGGGCTCATCAGCACTACAGGTGGAGGGTGCATCATCACCCGGGGTGAGGGCTCATTAGCACTGCAGGTGGAGTACGCATCATCACCCGGGGTAGAGGGCACGAGGGGACCAGTGTTTGTGGGCACATGAACACTAGGGGTCTCTTGTGCATCAGTATGAGGGCTAGAAGGACATGGGTGAGAGATGAGCACAACATCTAGGAAGGAATGAACATGGGCATCTGAAGAGAATGGAGCATCAGCACCAGGGCTGGAGGGAGCATCAGCACCTCAGATGAAGGGAGCATCAGCACGTGGGATGGAGGGAGCATCAGCACCTGGGGTGGAGAGAGCATCAGCACCTCAGATGTAGGGAGCATCAGCATGTGGGATGGAGGGAGCATCAGCACCTGGGGTGGAGGGAACGTCAGCACCTGGGGTAAAAGGAGCATCAGCACCTGGGGTGGAGGGAGCATTGGCACCTGGGGTGGAGAAAGCATTAGCACCTGGGGTGGAGGGAGCATCAGCACCAGGGGTGGAGGGAGCATTAGCACCTGGGGTGGAGGGAGCATCAGCACCTGGGGTGGAGGGAGCATCAGCACCTGGGGTGGAGGGAGCATCAGCACCTGCAATGGAGCGAGCATCAGCACCTGGGGTGTGTTGGACCTGGCCCTTCTGGCAGGTTCACCCCTAGACTTTTTACGTTTAATGGTGACCTGGTGATGGTGATTTTTGGGTTCTGCGCACTTTCACTGTGTCCCAGTGGAAAGTGCGTGCGCACTTTGAGTGCATGTGGTAAGGTTGGCCTGCCCTCCCATAGGAATGCATGGGGAATGTATGTGTCCCTGGTAGTTCCTGATGCGTGGGGTGTACAGGTTCGAATTTGATATGTGCAAACTCGTGAGAGTGAATGCTTCGCAATGATGTATGTGGCATGAGTGTGTCTTGTGTACAAATGCCACTTCTAGGAGTTGGCATATTAGTGTAAAATATGCCTGGCGTGTGATTGGCTGGAGCTGGCTGGTGAGCCTGGCTCCAGGAAGGCTGGATGGGTCTGCCCGGTGGTGAGTGGGAGATTAGCATGCTGATGGCTGGGGAGGAGTGTACCTGTGTCCTGAATGAGGCTGGGTTTTCCCCAGACAATGCTGGCTCCGCCCCCTGTGGTGCGTCTAATGACCCTAGCCCTGCCAGTGAATGAAAAGGGTGAATGAGCACATCAACAGTGCTCACCAACCAGCTGCGACTGGTTTCTCCCCTCACCCTGTGCCAGAACAAAGGAATGTGGTGTATAAAACTGGGGCTGTGTCCCCACAGAAGTTGTTCTCTTCCAGGATCCTGCCTGAGGGTGCTGCTGCTGTTGCTGGGCCAGAGGACCGCCACTTGGATTGTCTCCCTGCCTGGAGACCCAGTGAGCTGGCTCTGGGCCCAGCCTTGCCCCCCTGCCTGCTTTAAGGAACTTTGCTCTGCCCCTAGCGCTTGGGAGCGCTGTGCCTTCACCCCTAGCGCTGAGAGCGCTGCAAATCGTCTTTGAGCGCTGGGAGCGCTTTACTTTCCCCTTCGCGGCTGCCCACGCCGCTTTCTGATGATTTTACAGTCCCCTGGCAGGTGCCCACCCTGCCAAGGATCTTGCACTGTACTCTGCCACTAGCGCTTTGGGAGCGCTTTACTTATCTTAAAACTGGTGCCCACCCGGCATTGCCCGCTGGAATTGTCCCCGTTGCCGCCCGGCCGCGACCAGGAAGTCAGGCAGGCCGGGGGTGGGACTGCGGGACATCCTGTGACCTCATTCCCCGGGCCGCGCTCTGATTGGCTGCCGGCCCGGGACAGGAAGGAAGAAGCCAGAAGCTGCCGGGAGCCGACCCCGGGATCCGGTGCATGAAGAGGGAGAGCGGCGCCTGCCTTCTCAGGGCTCCCGGGACCAAGGGAGAGCCCCGGAGCCCAAGAGCCGCCGCAGCATGACCGGGAGCAGAGTGGAGCTCCCCTGTGTGGAGAGAGCCCCTGAGGAGCGGGAGCTACAGCACCTTCCCGCAGAGACCCGTGAGTGGGAGGCGTGAGGAGGGGGAGGCGTCGGGGCACATTGCTGGTGCCTGAACCCCCCCCCCCCAGTGCGAGGGCCAGGGTGTACAGAGGCCCGAGGGGCCCTCCCTCAATACAGAGTCCCCCAGACCGGGGCTCCTAGATCGTGGCGCCATATCACCAGAGCCTGAGAGGCTCCATCCGGGGGCAGTGTGGCGTGCACCCAAGAGAGGTTCTGGAGGGCTGCATTGTTCTTTGGAGCCTGCGAGGCTCAGGGCAGCATTTGTTTTCAGAGCCCGAGAGGATCGTGGCGGCCATTGTTGATTTAGAGCCCGGAGGGGCTTAGGGGGTAGTTCAAGTTGCGCTGCAAAGCCCAGGAGAGGCTCACAGGCCCCACTGTTGTTTCCAGAGCCCCGAAAGGCTCAGAGGGGGCAGTCATTTGTTTAGAGCCCTGAGAGGCTCAGGGGACACTAGTGCTTTGTTCAGGGCCTGGAAGGCTCCAACGTTGTTCCCACCCTTTTCACCAGTTGCCCAGCACTTTGTGGGCAACTGCCACGTTTAGGCCCCTGCCATTTGGGACAGTTCTGGTGTTCCTGCCTATGGACAGTCACAGGTGGTGACTTATGTGAGTTTGGCGCAATTGTTCATTTTCTGCACCTCTGAATGTGTTTTTAGGTTTAAAGTATTTTTATTGAATTGAATGAGTACAGAGAAAGCAAATCAACATACTAGGAAGAATGATTGCACAGTGTCCCAGGAGGCGATCCAGATGAGTGCGTCATGAACCAGATCTATTCAACGTGGCCTCCTGCAGCATAGACTCAGCCAAAACCAGCACAATACAAAACAAAGATAATGCAGTCCCTCTATACTCCTTCAAATTTTTCCAAAACTACCCCCCCAACTCCCACACTCTCCCCAAACCCCCCCTTCCCCACCCTCCCCATCCAGAGCTTGTCCTTCTTTGAACCTTCCGCCCACAACGCCGTCCTCCGGCGCCTCCCACGCCCGGACAGCGACCTCTTAAGCAGTGTGGGCCAACGGCGGAGTGAGCCTCAGCAGTCGGAGGTACCTTGGGCATGTAAGTTCTCTAAATTCTGTGGTTAGCAGAGCATGGAAGGGTTGCCACAATTCCTCAAATTGTTCTACATCCCCCGCCACCATAAGGGATAGTTATTCCATACCCAAGACATGCCACAGTCTATGTAGCCAACCCGCAACAGAGGGGAGGACAGTCGAGCGCCAGTGTATTAGAATGTTTTGCACTGCGGAGCCCAACGCTATTGCAATTTGTCTTCCCTTACGCGACTTCAAGGGATACATCAGCCCATTTGGGAGGCCTAACAGTGTGTAAGCTGGGAAGCGGGGGAGCTCTATACCAAGGTGCGTGTCAATCTTATCAAGCACCTCCTTCCAGTAGGATTCTAGCAGGGGACAGTCCCATAATACATGTGTCAAGGTGCCCAACTGTCCACACTCTCGCCAGCAAGTGTTCTCAATATTGCGATTCATCTCGTGTAATCTACCCGGAGTATAGTACCAATAAGTCGATACCTTGGTGAACGTTTCAGTAAGCCCTATATGGTACGCAGAATGCCTAGCCCGATACGAGATCTGGTCCCATTCTTTGTGGCTCAGCACCCTTCCCAATTCTCGGTGCCATCGCTCCCTACCTGGGTTGTGAAAGTGGAAGGGTGGTGGCTGCAATAGTTTATAGAGATCAGAGATGTGTTTGATGTCGGACGTGCGTGTGAGTAACCACTTCTCGTATGGCGATAACCTCCTTTCAGCTAGCTCCCGCACCTCCGGCTGTAACGCCCAATGCCTCACCTGCCAGTAACGCAGTCTGTCCGATTCCGACAACTGGAATTCCTCCTTGAGGCTCTCAAAAGAGAGTACCCCACCCGAGTCATACATTTGCGAGAGCGCCCTACAACCGGCCATGCGCCAGTGTGTGAAGGCCCCCGGTTCCATCCCTGGAGTAAAGTCCGGGTTGTCCACGATCGGCGTAAGCGGGGAGGGAAACGTAGTGAGCTCATGGACCCTGCAAGTGGCGTCCCACACTACCAGTGGGACCCGCGTGACATAGGATGCATAAAGATTAGGAGGGCGATGAGCCCTGCGCAGAAAAGGCACTTCCTGCAGCGGGCGACCAGCGACTGCCTGGTCCTGAAAGAGCCAGGGTTTGTCCGACTCCCACCTACTCCACTCCACCAGATACCGCAATTGCGCCGCTTGAAAGTACTTGCGCAGATCCGGGACACCCAATCCCCCCGATTCCGGAGCCAACGTCGTGAGAGCTCTCTTAAGTCGAGGTTTGCGACCCTGCCAGATGAAATGGGCTATGTCTGCCTGAGTCTGCTGAATCCATCCCTTAGGCGGTTGGAGTGGCAGCGCCCGAAACAGATACAAAACCTGGGGGAGGATTGTCATCTTGACCGCCGCCACCCTGCCAAGCCACAAAATCATGCCCTTGCCCCACCGTCCCAACTCCTCCTTGATCTTCTTACTCAGGGCCCCATAATTAGCTGTGAACATCGCCGGTAACGTGGGAGTTAACAGTATACCTAGGTACTGTACCTGGTGCGACGACCAGTGCATAGGGAAGAGCCCCTGCAACTCCGATCGTGTGGTAGCCGTTAGGGAAAGATCCAATTCCACCGACTTCCCCATGTTCATGCGGAAGCCGGCCATCGACGAAAAAGCCTCTAGTTCGCTAATACACGCGGGGAGGGCTCGCCTCGGATGGTCCAGGGAGAAGAGCACGTCGTCAGCATAAAGGCTTTTTCACCCCTGTTGCGTCCGGGTTTTGGCGTATCCTCTGAGCAAACGGTTCCATATATAGGGCGAAGAGAAGCGGCGACAGCGGGCAGCCATGTCTGGTTCCTCTCTCAATGCTAAATCCATGGGAGTTACAACCGTTTACTCGAACCACAGCAGTCGGAAACCTATAGCAATTAAAGACCATAGTGCGGAACTTTTCACCAATCCCCATCCTTTCCAGCACTCTCTCCAAATAGGGCCAGTGCACCCGGTCGAACGCTTTCTCAGCGTGGACAGAGAGCAGCATGTGTTCCCCCGGGATTCTGGAAGCTTTCTCTAAAACGTGGACTATCCGTTTGGTATTATCTACCGTCTGTCTCCACGGTATAAAGCCCGCCTGATCTGATTCCACTAATCCAGGCAGATGGAGTGCCAATCTCGCCGCCGGAATCCCCGTATACAATTTTAGGTCAATATTAAAGAGAGAGATCGGCCGGTATGAGCCGCATTTGGTCCGGTCTTTTCCTGGTTTGGGGATAACTGACACTGTCGCCTGCAGGAGATCGGCTGGGATGGCGCCCGAGGTGGAGAAGGAATTAAAGAGTCTGGGCAGAATGGGCGCCAGCACGTCACTGAATGTCTTATAAAAGAGTGCGGGATATCCGTCCGGGCCCGGAGCTTTGCCATGCTTAAGCCTGGAGATGGCTGTAAGCACCTCCTCTACCCTGATCTCCCTCTCCAAGTACTCCGTTTGCGTCGTCGCGAGGGACGGGAGGGTGATTGTGTCTAAG
Organism: Lissotriton vulgaris; assembly: GCF_964263255.1. NCBI lineage: Eukaryota > Metazoa > Chordata > Amphibia > Caudata > Salamandridae > Lissotriton > Lissotriton vulgaris. The sequence goes on from NC_141695.1 coordinate 21,307,762, forward strand.
TAATCCTCTGTGTTTCCTTCCCCCTGGAGATCTGCAGTATATAGCTGGGCATAGAATCGCCGGAAGGTCTCTGCTATCTGAGAATCGTCAGATACCATCGCCCCGTCTACAGCCTCAATCTCTTTCACCCGACGACACTGGTGAGACTCTCTCAATTTATGCGCCAGAAGCCGGCCAGACCTGTCCCCTCCCGTATAATACGCGTGCCGCAACCTTAGCGCCGCATACTCGGCCCTATCCATGTCCAACGCAGACAGAGCTTTCCTCGCCGCTTTCAACTGTTTCCAGATTCTGGGGGCCCCCGTGCGGCGGTGCACCTGCTCAAGTTCCCGGACCGCTTGCGTCAGTTCACGCTTCTGACGCCGTACCTTGTTCTCTGCCGAAGAGACCGCGATGAACTCACCCCGCAGGACCGCCTTAAGCGCTGCCCACTGAGTTGCCAGCGAGGTCTCCCCATTATCATTATGAGCCTGGTATTCTCTAATCGATTCCCTTATGCATGCCACAACCAATTTCTTATGCAAGAGCGTGTCCCTAAGCCGCCACACCCCGCGGGGGGTCGGCGTCGACGGCAGCGAGAAGACGCCCGAGACCGGCGCGTGGTCCGACAGAGAAAGGACCCCAATTTCAGATGCAGTGGCTAAGTCCCGGACCGGGCCAGTGACCAAGATATGGTCCAGCCGTGCGTAAGTTTTATGTGCATGAGAATAATAAGAATAGTCCCTAAGTGTAGGGTGGAGGTGGCGCCATAGATCGTGAAGATCAAGATCCGCTAATTGACCCTTCCCTGCATGTGATAGTTCCCCCGTCTGCGGATAACGCTGTGCTGATCTGTCCATAGAGGAATCGAGCACCATGTTCAGGTCCCCCCCTATAATGACATGCCTGTCCGGGGACGCTGTTATGTCCACCAGGGCAGAGTGAAGGAAGCGTTCCTGATGGTCATTCGGGCTGTATACTGTCCCTATAGTGAGCGTCAATGACCCCAGTTTGAACCTGTACGCCAAAAGCCTCCCTTTCTGCTCTGCGAGTTTGTGGAGCACCTCCCCTCTAAAGGACCCAGACACCAAGATCGCCACCCCTGCCGTTTTAGAGTTGTTCGAGGAGAAAAACTGTGTGGGGAAGTTGCGCGAGCGCATCCTATGGCAGTCACGCGCCAGCAAATGAGTCTCCTGCAGAAGGTGGAGTGGTGTGGCTCACTGGTTAGAGGCGGCAGACCCGTAAGCAGAGGACGGCCCGGGACCAGGGTTCGATTCCCGACGCGGCAGGGTCGTGGACCAGGGTCAGCGGGATCGATAATTCTCGCCTCGGTGCCTACTCCAGTCAGGGACCACACTCGGCAACTCTGGGCATTAGCTTGCCTCATCTTCACAATGGCCCCCCCAGACCGCCGGGAATGCTTGGTCGCACCTTAGAGATACCCATTAGGGACCATCTCTCAGGGTGAGCCAGGACGGGTTCCCCAGCGGTCGAAGCGCGGAGATACTTCTCCGGGAGTCGATTCTAGCGCTATATAAACCCACAATTAAATTAAATTAAATTAAATTAAGGCATATGTCCGCCTGCATAGCCTCTAGCAAAGACAAGACAGCTCTTCTTTTAACCGGATTATTGAGTCCCTTAACATTCAGGGTCAGCACTTTAAAGGGCATCATAATTAATCAAACCAAAGCGACAAGAGCAAATAAGCAGTAGCCGTAAAAGACAGCGCCGTGGCCAGACGAGTCCGGGAGCCCCCTTCGGGGCAGCATGCACACAACAAGCGCTCTGGATGGAGCCCCCCTCCCCTACCCTCAGCTTCCCCCCCACTCCCCGTCCCCGAACCCCGCCTGAAACTCCCCAACCGCCTCCCACCCAACTCTCCCCTGCAAACCACAACCAACCCAACCCCAACTGTTCCCCTCCTCCCCCCCCCTCTACAATCCGGGCCCAAGGACCCATTGTCCCAGTCCAGTCCAGGGTGGACAAGTCTGTGGAAAAGTATCCAAATGGACGTCCAGCCACAACCCAAACACCCTCCACCCTCCCTCCCCCGGATCCCCCAAACCTGCTACGTCAGTGGCGTTTCATCGATCTCCCCCCCCCGGAGTTCTCTCAAGCTGTCAAAGCGACCTCGCCGGGTGCAGTAGTCCTATCCACCTCCTGGATCACCTCAGCCATGTCCGCTCTGATCGTGGGTGAGTCCGGACGTGCCAAGGACGCGGAGGGGGGCCTTCGTGTCACCGATTGCCAGCCATCCCTGGTGGTGCGACGTCTACGTGGGGTAGGGGCCGCGTCGTCCGTCGCGCTGATCCCCAAAACGGCACAAACATCCTGCAAAGAGCGAAGCTGGTGGAGCGTTCCATTCCACCTGAAGATTAGCCGGAAGGGATGGCCCCAAGAGTACTGCGTGTCGTGGTCCCTCAGGAAGTCCGTGGCGATTTTGAAACCTCTGCGCTTCTGGAGCGTGATCACCGAGAGATCCTGAAAGAGGGCAATCCGGTGTCCCCTAAAGCTGAAGGACTGTTGCCGTCTAGCTCCACTGACAATCCGTTCCTTCAAAGGATAGTCCGGCAGGAAGGCCAAGATATCCGGCGGGGTGGCCGAGGCTCAGCGCGGCGGACCCACCCTGTGAGCCCTGTCAATCCTAATGACGAAGTCCGCCGGCTCACTCAAAATTTCTCAAAAGAGTTCCTGCAGATATCCTGTCGTGTCCTCACCTTCTTCTCCGGATGGAACGCCCCGGACCCTAATATTGTTTCGGCGGGAACGGTTTTCAAGATCCTCATTGCGCGCCTGGAGGTCAAGCTGCTGGTCTTGCAGGCGCAGCACCTCCTGCTGCAGTTGCGTTATCTCCTCGTCTCGGGTATGACCCGCCTCTTCTACCGTGGCCACTCTTTCGCCCAAGCCATCGACTTCTCTGCGCACTTCCCGCACTTCTCCGGTCACCTCCTGTTTCAGTGCTTGGAAATCGTCCCTGAGCGTGCTAAAAAGGGACTCCAGGAATGACCTGGTCACCGGGGGCTCGCCACCCCCAGCCCCTTGGGAGCTACTTGCGGGGCTCGAGGATTGCTGGCCCCTCTCCTGCCTCGCCGGGCCCCTCGTTAGCATGTCCTGCAGGGTTCGCTCCCCCTTCCTGTTTCCTCTGTTGCCAGCCATGACGCCCCCCTGAGCGCTCTCTCGGGGTAGCTCCAAAGAGGGAAGCGAAAGTTCTGCGCCGGGCCAGCCCAGTCCAGTAGGGAGCCTAGAGCCGCTGCAACTCCTCCCCGCGTCACTTTGCGTCCCACCTCCTGATCCAGGAGTCGGGAGTGTATCCCAGCGTAAAAGCTATAGAGCGCTGGAGGGTGCAATAGTGTCCTGTCCACTCACCGGGCTCCGGCTCCCCCGCTCCGCACTTCCGCCGCAGCTCCGTCAGTGTGCGCAATCGACGAAGCCTGAGCCTTCACACAGACCTGCATTCACCGTCAGGCCGCTGTACCCTGGCCATGAGACGGAGATGTCCTGTCACCGGACCACGGTCCCGATGCCACCCCAGGGCCCACCCGGGCGCCCTTCGCACTCTCCACGCCTGAGGCCGATCCGCCCCAGCGGCTTCCCCTGGAACGTCCGGGCACCGCGCAGGTATGCAGCTGCGACCGTGTGCCACCAGTCCTAGTCCCCAGACAAATATGGCGGGTCGCCGGTGCGATCAGGCTTCTGCGACGGCCACCGGCCCCCACATATGCTCCTGGGGCGTCCGGGCCTCTCCACTGCTTGGTCTGTTCTGGGAGCCTTGTCGCCACGTGGGCCACGTGGGCGCTGTGCTCAGGCCTCAGTCCTGCTCCCCGGAGTAATATAGCGGGCCGCCAGTGTGTTCAGGCTCCCGCGACGGCAACCGGCCCCGTGTATGTTCCTGGGTCATCCGGGCCTCTCCCGTGTTCGGCCCGCCTCGGCCGCTCTGTAGCCACGGGGGCCTCGGGTGCACGGTGCCCAGGCCACGGTCTCAGTCCTGCTCTTCCGACCCCCGAAGCTCGCTAAGCGAGGGCTCCGGTGTCCACCTCTCGGTCTCCTCCGGCGTGCCTTCCGCACCTGGCGGTCGCTGCCCTTTGGGCCCTTCCGTTGTCCTCCAGCGGTCACCGCCGCAGCCCCGAAATCCGGACACCGGGGACGGCCGGGGGAATCCTCGGACTAGGCCACGTCCCTGGTCTTTCCCAGAAAGATCAGCGTGCAGGTACTCTGCTTTTCCCCCCGCTCGCGGCTACTTCTCGCGCCACTCTGGGCGCCAACACACTCCTGGGCGCCACTCGCGACCACAGCTCCTCGGCAATAGACAGGTGCCCCCACTGCCTCATCCGGGACGGAGCGCTGCGATGCTCCGGACAAGCGCAAGGCAGGCCGGCAAGATGGCCGACCAGCGACTACACCACACTCGGGACCGGTCGAAAGGCAGTTTCTCTGCAGCTCCAGAGGTCAGAAGCAGTGCGTAGTCCGATCTCCCTTCATCCGCCGTCACCCCAGCGCCGTTGGCACATTGTAAAGTCTGTGTTTTTATCTAATGTGTTTTGGTGTAATACAAAGGCTATTTTTATATATAACCTTGTGTGGAGTTTCCTTTGTGGTGGGCCTTGGGTGTTGTTGCTGGGGTGCTTGTGCAAATACTTAACTCACATCGCCTCCAAGTTTAGCCTTGCTGCTCGCGCCACGTTACCTAGAGGGTGAGCAGGGGTTATCTTGGCGTGTAACTCCCTTGCCCTGACTTGGGAGTGGTGGTCTCTTACTGACTTTGGCGCAAGCCCTGGCCAGCCAGGGATCCCATTTCTAACATTGGCGGCAGCGGAAAGGATAAGGATTTGTGTTTGCGTTGTACCACAGTGGCAACTGGCCGCACTACAAAACTCTACATTTTAGATGACCACATTTTGGGGATTATTGTTTTCAAAGTTCGGTTATTTCTTTTCATAAGAGTATCATTTGCAAATTGTGTCCAGTACATTTGTCCCCCGCCCTGCGCCCAGAGTTTGGTACCTGTGTCACTTGTGGTCAGGTTGAGAAAATCAGGGGTGGTAGAAACTGCCTTACCGGTCCGAGGGGAGGGTTGTGTGTGGATGAATGGTGTGTTGCCCTGGACAAATGAATGTGAGTTCTCTTTGATAGGGAGCTGCTGAAGACTTTGAATTGTGTACTCTTGCTTCAGCTCTGACTGTTAGGTCCCCTGTGTTGCACGTGTCTGTGAGCATCCTGCCAAGATGGAATCTTCTTTTAACCTCTGTGGCCTGTTTAGGTACAGTATGCATGATTTGGTGCGGTTTTGTGAGGAGAGAGACATCACAGTGAAGGAGTCAGACACCCAGTCCAAGCTTAGGGACACCCTGATCCTATGGCAGAATTATGACTGGGAACGTGAGCACAGTGAGAAAGAGAGGGCCCGGGTCGCACGCCATGAGAGTGGTGGGTCTGAGGGGAGCCCTGAAGAGTCTGAAGAGGAGGATGGAAATGACAGTGGATGGGCACCAGCAGATAGTGAGGACCCCATAGATAGGGAGTCCCTTGCTGGGTCCAGCGTAGGAGGCAGTGCCTCATCCCTTTCCCTGTCCCCAGATGCGAATAGGAGATTAGCCTTAGAGGAGAAAATGGCTTTATGGGCTCATGAGTTGGGTCTTAGGACATTGGCCCTTGAGCAACAAAGGCTAGAAACTGAGAAGGTCTTAGCACAGGAAAGGATGGCGGCGGCTGAGAGGGCCTTTGCCAGAGAGAGATTAGCTCAGGAGGGTAGATTGTCCCCTGAGCGCAGTTTTAATTTTCTGGGTTCCCCAGGGAGGGTTGAGTCCAGTGGTGGCAGCTATTTAAATTTCAGTGTAGGAAATCCCACTCCCAGTTCCCAGGGTCTGGTACCTGTTTTCCCAGAGGATGAGCATAGGTTAAGATTCAGGGGCAGTAGGAAACTGTCTCACCAGTCTTGGGGGGAGTTTGTGGATGAATGTCAAGAGGCACTGTCTGAGTGGTCATTGGTCCACACAGAATCTGATTTTGTCAAACTGTTTGATCTGGTTCTCAGAGAGCAGGTGCTCAGTAGTTGTTTGCCAGGGTTGCGCCAACACCTGTTGGAATATGGGTTGACTGATCCAGACACCCTTGCAGAAGAAGCAGAGCGCTGGGAGAGTGCCAGAGGTTCTGTAGAGTCATTGGAGAGTGAGTCCAACAGTAGTTGTGCAAGTATCTTCCAGCCCAGCGTGGTGGAAGAGGCTCAGTGTAGCCCAGCTAGGTCCCAGTATAGTGAGAGGGGTGGAGAGGCTGACTACCTGGCTCAGTGGAGCAGGAGTCAGTGGGAGGCTGAGAGTCCCCAGATGCCCGAAGCCCTATCTCAGAACTTGGGTGGTTTCTTGAGGGAACACCAGGTTGGGTACCTAGGCTGTCCTGTTAGTACACTTGAGGAGGATCTCCTAGTGTCTAGGGAACCTGGAGCATCTGTAACTAGAGCTCCAGTGGTTCCAGTGTCCGGCAGTGCTGCTCCAGGACGGAGGGCACAGAAGTCCGAAGTGAGGAGTGATTGGGGGATGAGTTTCCCAGTGGATGCACCAGTAGACAGGGACTAGCCAGTTGGGCTAGATCTTCTAGGGGGGACCCGGGTGGCGCCACTTCTGTTCTGGGGGATCTTCACGCACTGTCAGGTGGACAGGGGACGGGAGATCTGCGCCAGACAGACAGTCACACAACACATGGGTCATGTGTCAGCCTCAGGGGGATGGTGTGTGAGTCCCCAGAAGTCCTGGAGTGCCAGGCAATTTTTCCACCAAAGGATTTAGACCGGAGGTTGGGAGGCCAGGTTCAGGTTCAGCCTGACCTGAAGGGTAGGACGACTGTAACCAGTGTCCTGACCGGTTCTTCTTCCAGAGGAACCTCTTCAGTTGGGAGAGGGCAGACCTCTGGAAGGGGTGCAGAGGGTGGGAGAGCCCACCTCTGACCCCGGTGCAACCTGAGGGGTTAAACCCTGGGTTGGAGTGGCGTTGTAAGGGTACCCCTCGCAGGAGGAGGAGGAACCCTAGAATAAGAGGTAGGGGGAGGAGAGCCTTCCCTGAGACTCCTGGTCCGCCTGAGGGTGTAGACCCTAGGCTGGAGCACCAGTGCCAGTCTAGTCCTGTCTTGCAGACAGGAAGAGTGAAGAATGGCTACTATGTACCAGGGGTTACTACCACCCACTCTGTGAATAGGCAGGAACCAGTGGCACCTGGGTGGCCTAGGCCCTGGCCGAGGACAGCTGGAGAGTACCAGTGGGGTAGCCCACTTAGTCCCTACAGTAGTTTTAGAAGGAACCCCAGGGGTTCACCGTGGTGTAGTACAGGAGGGTGTCCCTGCAGTTGCGGGCCCGCGTCCGTGTTCTATCGCCCCAAGCAGGGAAGTCCATCACGGTGGTGATTGTTCTCCCCTGCGTTTTGGCTGGAAGGGGGTTGTGTTGGACTTGGCCCTTCTGGCAGGTTCACCCCTAGACTTTTTGCGTTTAATGGTGACCTGGTGATGGTGATTTTTGGGTTCTGCGCACTTTCACTGTGTCCCAGTGGAAAGTGCGTGCGCACTTTGAGTGCATGTGGTAAGGTTGGCCTGCCCTCCCATAGGAATGCATGGGGAATGTATGTGTCCCTGGTAGTTCCTGATGCATGGGGTGTACAGGTTCGAATTTGATATGTGCGAACTTGTGAGAGTGAATGCTTCGCAATGATGTATGTGGCATGAGTGTGTCTTGTGTACAAATGCCACTTCTAGTAGTTGGCATATTAGTGTAAAATATGCCTGGCGTGTGATTGGCTGGAGCTGGCTGGTGAGCCTGGCTCCAGGAAGGCTGGATGGGTCTGCCCGGTGGTGAGTGGGAGATTAGCATGCTGATGGCTGGGGAGGAGTGTACCTGTGTCCTGAATGAGGCTGGGTTTTCCCTAGACAATGCTGGCTCCGCCCCCTGTGGTGCGTCTAATGACCCTAGCCCTGCCAGTGAATGAAAAGGGTGAATGGGCACATCAACAGTGCTCACCAACCAGCTGCGACTGGTTTCTCCCCTCACCCTGTGCCAGAACAAAGGAATGTGGTGTATAAAAATGGGGCTGTGTCCCCACAGAAGTTGTTCTCTTCCAGGATCCTGCCTGAGGGTGCTGCTGCTGTTGCTGGGCCAGAGGACCGCCACTTGGACTGTCTCCCTGCCTGGAGACCCAGTGAGCTGGCTCTGGGCCCAGCCTTGCCCCCCTGCCTGCTTTAAGGAACTTTGCTCTGCCCCTAGCGCTTGGGAGCGCTGTGCCTTCACCCCTAGCGCTGAGAGCGCTGCCAATCGTCTTTGAGCGCTGGGAGCGCTTTACTTTCCCCTTCGCGGCTGCCCACACCACTTTCTGACGATTTTACAGTCCCCTGGCAGGTGCCCTACCTGCCAAGGATCTTGCGCTGTACTCTGCCACTAGCGCTTTGGGAGCGCTTTATTTATCTTAAAACCGGTGCCCACCCGGCATTGCCCGCTGGAATTGTCCCCGTTGCCGCCCGGCCGCGACCAGGAAGTCAGGCAGGCCGGGGGCGGGACTGCGGGACATCCTGTGACCTCATTCCCCGGGCTGCGCTCTGATTGGCTGCCGGTCCGGGACAGGAAGGAGGAAGCCGGAAGCTGCCGGGAGCCGACCCCGGGATCCGGTGCATGAAGAGGGAGAGCGGCGCCTGCCTTCACAGGGCTCCCGGGACCAAGGGAGAGCCCCTGAGCCCAAGAGCCGCCGCAGCACGACCGGGAGCAGAGTGGAGCTCCCCTGTGTGGAGAGAGCCCCTGAGGAGCAGGAGTACAGCACCTTCTCGCAGAAACCCGGTGAGTGGGAGGCGTGAGGAGGGGGAGGCGTCGGGGCACATTGCTGGTGCCCGAACCCCCCCCCAGTGCGAGGGCCAGGGTGTTCAGAGGCCCGAGCGGCCCTCCCTCAATACAGAGTCCCCCAGAGCGGGGCTCCTAGATCGCGCGGGCATATCACCAGAGCCTGAGAGGCTCCATCCGGGGGCAGTGTGGCGTGCACCCACAAGAGCTTCTGGAGGGTGCATTGTTCTTTGGAGCCTGCGAGGCTCAGGGCAGCATTTGTTTTCAGAGCCCGAGAGGCTCGTGGCGGCCATTGTTGATTTAGAGCCCGGAGGGGCTTAGGGGGCAGTTCAAGTTGCGCTGCAAAGCCCAGGAGAGGCTCACAGGCCCCACTGTTGTTTCCAGAGCCCCGAGAGGCTCAGAGGGGGCAGTCATTTGTTTAGAGCCCTGAGAGGCTCAGGGGACACAAGTGCTTTGTTCAGGACCTGGAAGGCTCCAACGTTGTCCCCACCCTTTTCACCAGTTGCCCAGCACTTTGTGGGCAACTGCCACGTTTAGGCCCCTGACATTTGGGACAGTTCTGGTGTTCCTGCCTAAGGACAGTCACAGGTGGTGACTTATGTGAGTTTGGCGCAATTGTTCATTTTCTGCACCTCTGAATGTGTTTTTATACGTCATGTGCCTTGTTCTACACCGCTGAATGTTTTTATGCATCATGTGCCTTGCTCTTACACCGCTGAATGTATTTTATGCATCATGTGTCATCTGCACCTCTGAATGTGTTTAGGCGTCATGTGTTTTCTCCTACACCTCTGAATGTATGTTATGCATCATGTGTTATGTGCTTATACCCTACAGGTATTGTGATACTTAGGTGGTTGTTCTTGCTAGTACAGGTGGTGCTAGTGAGGCTCTAGTTCCCTGCGTGACCTGTTCCTAAGGTGGTTAGGATTGCGTAGGTGGTACTTAACCTTTACCAGTGATTACTGATTGTGTGCTTTATGTTCTATTTGATGCTAAAGTGAATATTATTCTATGTGCAAGTGCTAATTCTACCTATTGCTAAGTTCTAAAAGTGCTGATTCCTGACAGTGGTCCATGTGGCCCTGTCTTGTACATATCCCCTGTAAATTCTGCCCGTGCCCGTTGGCACATTGTAAAGTGTGTGTTTTTATCTAATGTGTTTTGGTGTAATACAAAGGCTATTTTTATATATAACCTTGTGTGGAGTTTCCTTTGTGGTGGGCCTTGGGTGTTGTTGCGGGGGTGCGTGCGCAAATACTTAACTTACATTGCCTCCAAGTTTAGCCTTGCTGCTCGCGCCACGTTACCTAGAGGGTGAGCAGGGGTTATCTTGGCGTGTAACTCCCTTGCCCTGACTTGGGAGTGGTGGTCTCTGACTGAGTTTGGCGCAAGCCCTGGCCAGCCAGGGATCCCATTTCTAACAGGGTGGAAAGAGCATCAGCACCTTGGGGGGATGGGGGCTCATCAGCACCTTGGTGGAGGGCTCACAGGCACCTTGAGGGGAGGGCTCATCGGCACCTTGGTTGGAGGGCTCATCAGCACCTTGGGGGGAGGGCTCATCAGCACCTTGGGGGGATGGGGGCTCACCAGCACCTTGGGGGGAGGGCTCATCAGCACCTTGGGGGGAGGGCTCATCAGCACCTTGGTGGAGGGCTCATCAGCACCTTGGTGGTGGGCTCATCAGCACCTTGGGGGGAGGGCTCATCAGCACCATGGGGGGAGGGCTCATCAGCACCTTGGTGGTGGGCTCATCAGCACCTTGGGGGAGGGCTCATCAGCGCCTTGGGGGGGGGCTCATCAGCAACTTGGGGGAGGGCTCATCAGCATCGCTTGTATAGGGCACACCCCTTCTTGGGGTGGAGGACCTGTGAGCGCCCGTGATAGAGGGGCACATGAGCATCCACGACAGAGTGTATGCTGGCACCGAGAAAGAGGGCACAGCAACAGCTTGGGTGGTCTGAGGGCTCATCAGCACTACAGGTGGAGGGCGCATCATCACCCGGGTGGAGGGCTCATCAGCACTACAGGTGGAGGATGCATCATCACCCGGGGTGGAGGGCACGAGGGGACCAGTGTTTGTGAGCACATGAACAGTAGGGGTCTCTCGTGCATCAGCATGAGGGCTAGAAGGACATGGGTGAGAGATGAGCACAACATCTAGGAAGGAATGAACATGGGCATCTGGAGAGAAGGGAGCATCAGCACCAGGCTGGAGGGAGCATCGGCTCCTCAGATGGAGAGTGCATCAGCATGTGGGATGGAGGGAGCATCAGCACCTGGGGTGGAGGGAGCATCAGCTCCTCTGATGGAGGGAGCATCTGCACGTGGGATGGAGGGAGCATCAGCACCTGGGGTGAAGGGAGCATCAGCACGTCAAATGGAGGGAGCATCAGCACGTGGGATGGAGGGAATGTCAGCACCTGGGGTAAAGGGAGCATCAGCACCTGGGGTGGAGGGAGCATTAGCATCAGGGATGGAGGGAGCATTAGCACCTGGGGTGGAGGGAACATCAGCACCTGGGGTGGAGGGAGCATCAGCACCTGGGGTGGAGAGAGCATTAGCACCTGGGGTGGAAAGAGCATCAGCACTTTGAGTGGAGCGAGCATCAGCACCTGGGGTGGAGGGAGCATTAGTACCTGGGGTGGAGGGAGCATCAGCACCTGGGGTGAAGGGAGCATTAGCACCTGGGTTGGAGGGAGCATTAGCACCTGGGGTGGAAAGAGCATCAGCATTTGGAGTGGAGCGAGCATCAGCACCTGGGGTGGAGGGAGCATTAGTACCTGGGGTGGAGGGGGCATTAGCACCTGGGGTGAAGGGAGCATTAGCACCTGGGTTGGAGGGAGCATTAGCACCTGGGGTGGAAAGAGCATCAGCATTTGGAGTGGAGCGAGCATCAGCACCTGGGGTGGAGGGAGCATTAGCACCTGGGGTGGAGGGAGCATTAGCACCTGGGGTGGAGGGAGCATCAGCACCAGGAGTGGAGGGAGCATCAGCACCTGGGGTGGAGGGAGCATTAGCACCTGGGTGGAGGGATCATCAGCACCTGGGGTGGAGGGAGCATCAGCACCTGAAATGGAGGGAGCATCAGCACCTGGGGTGGAAAGAGCATCAGCACCAGGAGTGTAGGAAGCATCAGCGCCTGGGGTGGAGGGACCATCAGCACCTCAGATGGAGGGAGCATCAGCACGTGGGATGGAAGGAGCATCAGCACCTGGGGTGAAGGGAACATCAGCACCTGGGGTGAAGGGAGCATCCACACCTCAGATAGAGGGAGCATCAGCAGGTGGGATGGAGGGAGCATCAGCACCTGGGGTGGAGGGAACATCAGCACCTGGGGTAAAGGGAGCATCAGCACCTGGGGTGGAGCGAGCATCAGCATCTGGGGTGGAGGGAGCTTCAGCACCTTCAATGGAGGGAGCATCAACACCTGGAGTGAAGGGAACATCAGCACCTGGGATGGTGGGAGCATCAGCACCTGGAGTGAAGGGAGTATCAGTACCTGTGATGGTGGGAGCATCAGCATCTGGGTTGGAGCGAGCATCAGAACAAGGTCTGGAGGGAGCATCAACACCTGGGGTGGAGCAAGCATCAGAACCAGGGGTGGATGGAGCATCAGCAGCAGGGATGAAGGGAGCATCAGCACCTGGAATGGAGGGAGCATCAGCACCTGGGGTGAAGGGCACTTCAGCATCTGGGGTGGATGGAGCAACAGCCTCTGGGGTGGAGGGAGCATCAGCAACTGGGGTGGAGCGAGCATCAGCACCAGGGGTAGATGGAGCATCAGCACCAGGGGTGGAGGGAGCATTAGCACCTGAGGTGGAGGGAGCATTAGCACCTGGGGTGGAGAGAGCATCAGCACCAGAGGTGGAGGGAGCATTAGCTCCTAGTGTGGAGGGAGCATCAGCACCTGGAGAGAAGGGAGCATCAACCCCTGGGCTGGAGGGAGCATCAGCACCTCAGATGGAGGGAGCATCAGCACGTGGGATGAAGGGAGCATCAGCACCTGGGGTGGAGGGAACGTCAGCACCTGGGGTAAAGGGAGCATCAGCACCTGAGTTGGAGGGAGCATTGGCACCTGGGGTGGAGAGAGCATTAGCACCTGGGGTGGAGGGAGCATCAGCACCAGGGGTGGAGGGAGCATTAGCAGCAGGGGTGGAGGGAGCATCAGCACCTGGGGTGGAGGGAGCATCAGCACCTTGGGGGGATGGAGGCTCATCAGCACCTTGAAGGAGGGCTCATCAGCACCTTGAGGGGAGGGCTCATCAGCAGCATGGGGGGAGGGCTCATCAGCACCTTGGTTGGAGGGCTCATCAGCACCTTGGTTGGAGGGCTCATCAGCACCTTGGGGAGGGCTCATCAGCACCTTGGGGGGAGGGCTCATCAGCAGCTTGGTTGGAGGGCTCATCAGCACCTTGGGGGGAGGGCTCATCAGCACCTTGGGGGGAGGGCTCATCAGCACCATGGGGGGAGGGCTCATCAGCAACTTGGGGGGAGGGCTCATCAGCATCGGTTGTATAGGGCACACCCCTTCTTGGGGTGGAGGACCTGTGAGCGCCCGTGATAGAGGGGCACATGAGCATCCACGACAGAGTGTATGCTGGCACTGAGAAAAGGGCACAGCAACAACTTGGGTGGTCTGAGGGCTTATCAGTACTACAGGTGGAGGGCGCATTATCACCCGGGGAAGAGGGCTCATCAGCACTACAGGTGGAGGGTGCATCATCACCCAGGGTGGAGAGCTCATCAGCACTGCAGGTGGAGTACGCATCATGACCCGGGGTAGAGGGCACGAGGGGACATTGTTTGTGGGCACATGAACACTAGGGGTCTCTCGTGCATTAGTATGAGGGCGAGAGAGACATGGGTGAGAGATGAGCACAACATCTAGGAACGAATGAACATGGGCATCTAGAGAGAAGGGAGCATCACCATAAGGGCTGGAGGGAGCATCAGCACCTCAGATGGAGGGAGCATCAGCACGTGGGATGGAGGGAGCATCAGCACCTGGGGTGAAGGGAGCATCAGCTCCTCAGATGGAGGGAGCATCTGCACGTGGGATGGAGGGAGCATCAGCACCCGGGGTGAAGGGAGCATCAGCATGTCAAATGGAGGGAGCATCAGCACGTGGGATGGAGGAGCATCAGCACCTGGGGTGGAGGGAATGTTAGCCCCTGGGGTAAAGGGAGCATCAGCACCTTGTGTGGAGGGAGCATTAGCACCAGGGGTGGAGGGAGCATTAGCACCTGGGGTGGAGGGAACATCAGCACCTCTGGTGAAGGGAGCATCAGCACCTGCAATGGAGGGAGCATCAGCACCTGGGGTGGAAAGAGCATCAGCACCTGGGGTGGAAAGAGCATCCGCACTTGGAGTGGAGCGAGCATCAGCACCTGGGGTGGAGGGAGCATTAGCACTTGGGGTGGAGGGAGGATCAGCACCTGGGGAGGAGCGAGCATCAGCACCTGGGGTGGAGGGAGCATTAGCACCTGGGCTGGAGGGAGCATTAGCACCTGGGGTGGAGGGAGCATTAGCACCTGGGGTGGAGGGAGCATTAGCACCAGGGGTGGAGGGAGCATTAGCACCTGGGTTGGAGGGAGCATTAGCACCTGGGGTGGAAAGAGCATCAGCACTTGGAGTTGAGTGAGCATCAGAACCTGGGGTGGAGGGAGCATTAGCACCTGGGGTGGGGGGAGCATTAGCACCTGGGGTGGAGGGAGCATTAGCACCTGCAATAGAGGGAGCATCAGCACCTGGGGTGGAAAGAGCATCAGCACCTGGAGTGGAGGGTACATCATCACCTGGGGTGGAGGGAGCATTTGCACCTGGGGTGGAGGGACCATCAGCACCTGGGGTGAAGGGAACATCAGCACCTGGGGTGGAGGGAGCATTAGCACCTGGGTTGGAGGGAGCATTAGCACCTCAGATGGAGGGAGCATCAGCATGTGGGATGGGGGAGCATTAGCACCTGGGGTGGAGGGAGCATTAGCACCTGGGGTGGAGGGAGCATTAACACCTGGGGTGGAGGGAGCATTAGCACCAGGGGTGGAGGGAGCATTAGCACCTTGGTTGGAGGGAGCATTAGCACCTGGGGTGGAAAGAGCATCAGCACTTTGAGTGGAGCGAGCATCAGCACCTGGGGTGGAGGGAGCATTAGCACCTGGGGTGGAGGGAGCATTAGCACCTGGGGTGGAGGGAGCATCAGCACCAGGGGTGGAGGGAGCATCAGCTCCTAGGGTTGAGGGAACATCAGCACCTTTGGTGGAGGGAGCATTAGCACCTGGGGTGGAGGGAGCATCAGCCCTGGGGGTGCAGGGAGCATCATCACCTGGGGTGGAGGGAGCATTAGCACCTGGGTGGAGGGAGCATCAGCACCTGGGGTGGAGGGAGAATCAGCACCTGCAATAGAGGGAGCATCAGCACCTGGGGTGGAAAGAGCATCAGTACCTGGAGTGGAGGGAGCATCATCACCTGGGGTGGAGGGAGCATTAGCACCTGGGGTGGAGGAAGCATCAGCACCTGGGGTGAAGGGAACATCAGCACCTGGGGTGAAGGGGGCATACGCACCTCAGATGGAGGGAGCATCAGCATGTGGGATGGGGGAGCATCAGCACCAGGGCTGGAGGGAGCATCAGCACCTGGGGTGGAGCGAGTATCAGAACCAGGGGTGGATGGAGCATCAGCAGCAGGGATGAAGGGAGCATTAGAACCTGGAATGGAGGGAGCATTAGCACCTGGGATGAAGGGCACATCAGCATCTGGGATAGAGGGAGCATCAGCACCTGGGGTGAAGGGAACATCAGCACCTGGGATGTAGGAAGCATCAGCACCTGTGGTGGAGGGAGCATCAGTACCTGTGTTGGGGAGAGCATCAGCACCTGGGGTGGAGGGAGCATCAGCACCGGGGTGGAGGGAGCATCAGCACCTGGGGTGGAATGAGCATCAGCACCAGGGGTGAAGGGAACATCAGCACATGGGATGGTGGGAGCATCAGCACCGGGGTGGAGAGAGCATCAGCACCTAGGATGGTGGGAGCATTAGCACCGGGGTGGAGGGAGCATCAGCACCTGGGGTGGAATGAGCATCAACACCTGGGGAGGAGGGAGCATCAGCACATGGGCTGGGTCGAGCATCAGCACCTGTGGGTAAAAGGACCATCAGCACCTGGGGTGTAGGGAGCATCAGCACCTTAGGTGGAGGTAGCATCAGCACCTGGAATGATTGGAAAATCAGTACCAGGGGTGGAGGGAGCATGAGCACCTGGGGTGGAGGGAGCATCAACACCTGCAATGGAGGGAGCATCAGCCCCTGGGGTGGAGGGAGCATCAGCACCTTAGGTGTAGGGAGCTTCAGCACCTGGGAAGGAGGGAGCATCTGCACCTGGGTTGGATGGAGCATCAGCACCTTGGGTGGAGGGAGCATCAGCACCTGGAAAGGAGAGAGCATCAGCACCTGGGGTGGAAGGAGCATCAGCACCTGTGGGTGAACGGACCATCAGCACCTGGGGTGTAGGGAGCATCAGCACCTGGGGTGGAGGGAGCATTAGCACCTGGGTTGGAGGGAGCATTAGCACCTGGGGTGGAAAGAGCATCAGCACTTGGAGTGGAGCGAGCATCAGCACCTGGGGTAGAGGGAGCATTAGCACCTGGGGTGGAGGGAGCATTAGTACCTGGGGAGGGGGGCATCAGCACCAGGGATGGAGGGAGCATCAGCTCCTAGGGTTGAAGGAGCATCAGCACCTTTGGTGGAGGGAGCATTAGCACCTGGGGTAGAGGGAGCATCAGCACCAGGGGTGGAGGGAGCATCAGCACCTGGGGTGGAGGGAGCATTAGCACCTGGGTGGAGGGAGCATCAGCACCTGGGGTGGAGGGAGCATCAGCACCTGCAATAGAGGGAGCATCAGCACCTGGGGTGGAAAGAGCATCAGCACCTGGAGTGGAGGGAGCATCAGCACCTGGGGTGGAGGGAGCATTAGCACCTGGGGTGGAGTGACCATCAGCACCTCAGATGGAGGGAGCATCAGCACCTGGGGTGAAGGGAACCTCAGCACCTGGGGTGAAGGGAGCATCCGCACCTCAGATGAAGGGAGCATCAGCATGTGGGATGGAGGGAGCATCAGCACCAGGGCTGGAGGGAGCATCAGCACCTGGGGTGGGGCGAGCATCAGAACCAGGGGTGGATGGAGCATCAGCAACAGGGATGAAGGGAGCATCAGTACCTTAAATGGAGGGAGCATCAGCACCTGGGATGAAGGGCACATCAGCATCTGGGGTGGATGGAGCATCAGCACCCAGGGTGGAGGGAGCATCAGCAACTGGGGTTGAGCGAGCATCAGCACCAGGGGTGGATGGAGCATCAGCACCAGGGGTGGAGGGAGCATCAGTACCTGGAGTGGAGGAAGAATCAGCACCTGTGGTGGAAGGAGCATCAGCACCTGCGATGGGGGAGCATCAGTACCTTAGGTGTAGGGAGCATCAGCACCTGGGGGGAGGGAGCATCAGCACCTGCAATGGAGGGAGCATCAGCACCTGGGGTGGAAAGAGCATCAGCACCTGGTGTGGAGGGAGCATCAGCACCTGGGGTGGAGGGAGCATTGGCACCTGGGGTGGAGGGACCATCAGCACCTGGGGTGGAGCAAGCATCACCACCTGGGGTGAAGGGAACATCAGCACCTCAGATGGAGGGAGCATCAGCACGTGGGATGGAGGGAGCATTAGCACCTGGGTTGGAGGGAACATTAGCACCTGGGGTGGAGGGAACATTAGCACCTGGGGTGAAGGGAGCATCTGCACCTCAGATGAAGGGAGCATCAGCACGTGGGATGCAGGGAGCATTAGCACCTGGGATGGAGGTAACGTCAGCACCTGGGGTAAAGGGATGCATCAGCACCTAGGGTGGAGCGAGCATCAGCATCTGTGGTGGAGGGAGCATCAGCACCTGCAAAGGAGGGAGCATCAACACCAGGAGTGAAGAGAACATCAGCACCTGGGATGGTGGGAGCATCAGTACCTGTGATGATGGGAGCATCAGCATCTGGGGTGGAGCGAGCATCAGAACCAGGGGTAGAGGGAGCATTAGCACCTGGGGTGGAGCGAGCATCAGAACCAGAGGTGGATGGAGCATGAGCAGCAGGGATGAAGGGAGCATAAGCACCTGGAATGGAGGGAGCATCAGCGCCTGGGGTGAAGGGAACATCAGCACCTGGGGTGGATGGAGCATCAGCACCTGGGGTGGAGGGAGCATCAGCAACTGGGGTGAATCGAGCATCAGCACCAGGGGTGGATGAAGCATCAGCACCAGGGGTGGAGGGAGTATCAGTACCTGGGGTGGAGGGAGCATCAGCACCTGTGGTGGAAGGAGCATCAGTACCTTAGGTGTAGGGAGCATCAGCACCAGGGTTGGAGGGAGCATCAGCACCTGGGTGGAGAGAGTATCAGCACCTGGGGTGGAGGGAGCATCAGCACCTGGGGTGGAGAGAACATCGGCACCTGGGGTGGGTGGAACATCAGCACCTGGGGTGGAGGGAGCATCAGCTCCTAGGGTTGAAGGAGCATCAGCACCTTTGGTGGAGGGAGCATTAGCACCTGGGGTAGAGGGAGCATCAGCACCAGGGGTGGAGGGAGCATCAGCACCTGGGGTGGAGGGAGCATTAGCACCTGGGTGGAGGGAGCATCAGCACCTGGGGTGGAGGGAGCATCAGCACCTGCAATAGAGGGAGCATCAGCACCTGGGGTGGAAAGAGCATCAGCACCTGGAGTGGAGGGAGCATCAGCACCTGGGGTGGAGGGAGCATTAGCACCTGGGGTGGAGTGACCATCAGCACCTCAGATGGAGGGAGCATCAGCACCTGGGGTGAAGGGAACCTCAGCACCTGGGGTGAAGGGAGCATCCGCACCTCAGATGGAGGGAGCATCAGCATGTGGGATGGAGGGAGCATCAGCACCAGGGCTGGAGGGAGCATCAGCACCTGGGGTGGGGCGAGCATCAGAACCAGGGGTGGATGGAGCATCAGCAGCAGGGATGAAGGGAGCATCAGCACCTGGAATGGAGGGAGCATCAGCACCTGGGATGAAGGGCACATCAGCATCTGGGGTGGATGGAGCATCAGCACCCAGGGTGGAGGGAGCATCAGCAACTGGGGTGGAGCTAGCATCAGCACCAGGGGTGGATGGAGCATCAGCACCAGGGGTGGAGGGAGCATCAGTACCTGGAGTGGAGGAAGAATCAGCACCTGTGGTGGAAGGAGCATCAGCACCTGTGATGGGGGAGCATCAGTACCTTAGGTGTAGGGAGCATCAGCACCTGGGGGGGGAGCATCAGCACCTGCAATGGAGGGAGCATCAGCACCTGGGGTGGAAAGAGCATCAGCACCTGGTGTGGAGGGAGCATCAGCACCTGGGGTGGAGGGAGCATTGGCACCTGGGGTGGAGGGACCATCAGCACCTGGGGTGGAGTAAGCATCACCACCTGGGGTGAAGGGAACATCAGCACCTCAGATGGAGGGAGCATCATCACGTGGGATGGAGGGAGCATTAGCACCTGGGTTGGAGGGAACATTAGCACCTGGGGTGGAGGGAACATTAGCACCTGGGGTGAAGGGAGCATCTGCACCTCAGATGAAGGGAGCATCAGCACGTGGGATGCAGGGAGCATTAGCACCTGGGATGGAGGTAACGTCAGCACCTGGGGTAAAGGGAGCATCAGCACCTAGGGTGGAGCAAGCATCAGCATCTGTGGTGGAGGGAGCATCAGCACCTGCAACGGAGGGAGCATCAACACCAGGAGTGAAGAGAACATCAGCACCTGGGATGGTGGGAGCATCAGCACCTGGAGTGAAGGGAGCATCAGTACCTGTGATGATGGGAGCATCAGCATCTAGGGTGGAGCGAGCATCAGAACCAGGGGTAGAGGGAGCATTAGCACCTGGGGTGGAGCGAGCATCAGAACCAGAGGTGGATGGAGCATGAGCAGCAGGGATGAAGGGAGCATAAGCACCTGGAATGGAGGGAGCATCAGCGCCTGGGGTGAAGAGAACATCAGCACCTGGGGTGGATGGAGCATCAGCACCTGGGGTGGAGGGAGCATCAGCAACTGGGGTGAAGCGAGCATCAGCACCAGGGGTGGATGAAGCATCAGCACCAGGGGTGGAGGGAGTATCAGTACCTGGGGTGGAGGGAGCATCAGCACCTGTGGTGGAAGGAGCATCAGTACCTTAGGTGTATGGAGCATCAGCACCAGGGTTGGAGGGAGCATCAGCACCTGGGTGGAGAGAGTATCGGCACCTGGGGTGGAGGGAGCATCAGCACCTGGGGTGGAGAGAACATCGGCACCTGGGGTGGAGGGAGCACCAGCACCTGGGGTGGAGGGAGCATCAGCACCTGGGGTGGAGAGGGCATCAGCACCTGGGGTGGAGGGAGCATTAGCACCTGGGGTGAAGGAAACATCAGTACCTGCAATGGAGGGAGCATCAGCGCCAGGGGTGGAGGGACCATCAGCACCTGGGTTGAAGGGAACATCAGTACCTTAGGTGTATGGAGCATCAGCACCAGGGGTGGAGGCAGCATTGGCACCTGTGATGGAGGGGGCATCAGCACCTTAGGTGGAGGGAGCATCAGCACCACTGTTGTACGGAGCATCAGCACCTGGGATGAAGGGAGCATCAGCACCTGGAGTGAAGGGAACATCAGTACCTTAGGTGTAGTGAGCATCAGCACTTGGGGTGGAGGCTGCATCAACACCTTAGGTGGAGGGAGCATCAGCACCTGGGATGGAGGGAGCATCAGCACCTGGGTTGGAGGGAGCATCAGCACCTGGAGTGAAGGAAACATCAGTACCTTAGGTGTAGGGAGCATCAGCACCTGCAATGTAGGGAGCATCAGCACCTGTGGTGGAGGGAGCATCAGTACCTGTGGTGGAGGGAGCATCAGCACCTGGGGTAGAGGGAGCATCAGCACCCACGATGGGGGTGAGCATCAGAACCAGCGATGGGGGGAGCATCAACACCTGGGGTGGAGGGAGCATCATCACCTGGGATGGAGGGAGCATCAGCACCTGGAGTGAAGGGAGCATCAACACCTGGGATGGTGGGAGCATCAGCACCTGGGGTGAAGGGAACATCAGCACCTGGAGTGGATGGAGCATCAGCACCAGGGGTGGAGGGAGCATCATCACCAGGGTTGGATAGAGCATCAGCACCTGGGGTAAAGGGATGCATCAGCACCTAGGGTGGAGCGAGCATCAGCATCTGTGGTGGAGGGAGCATCAGCACCTGCAAAGGAGGGAGCATCAACACCAGGAGTGAAGAGAACATCAGCACCTGGGATGGTGGGAGCATCAGTACCTGTGATGATGGGAGCATCAGCATCTGGGGTGGAGCGAGCATCAGAACCAGGGGTAGAGGGAGCATTAGCACCTGGGGTGGAGCGAGCATCAGAACCAGAGGTGGATGGAGCATGAGCAGCAGGGATGAAGGGAGCATAAGCACCTGGAATGGAGGGAGCATCAGCGCCTGGGGTGAAGGGAACATCAGCACCTGGGGTGGATGGAGCATCAGCACCTGGGGTGGAGGGAGCATCAGCAACTGGGGTGAATCGAGCATCAGCACCAGGGGTGGATGAAGCATCAGCACCAGGGGTGGAGGGAGTATCAGTACCTGGGGTGGAGGGAGCATCAGCACCTGTGGTGGAAGGAGCATCAGTACCTTAGGTGTAGGGAGCATCAGCACCAGGGTTGGAGGGAGCATCAGCACCTGGGTGGAGAGAGTATCGGCACCTGGGGTGGAGGGAGCATCAGCACCTGGGGTGGAGAGAACATCGGCACCTGGGGTGGGTGGAACATCAGCACCTGGGGTGGAGGGAGCATCAGCTCCTAGGGTTGAAGGAGCATCAGCACCTTTGGTGGAGGGAGCATTAGCACCTGGGGTAGAGGGAGCATCAGCACCAGGGGTGGAGGGAGCATCAGCACCTGGGGTGGAGGGAGCATTAGCACCTGGGTGGAGGGAGCATCAGCACCTGGGGTGGAGGGAGCATCAGCACCTGCAATAGAGGGAGCATCAGCACCTGGGGTGGAAAGAGCATCAGCACCTGGAGTGGAGGGAGCATCAGCACCTGGGGTGGAGGGAGCATTAGTACCTGGGGTGGAGTGACCATCAGCACCTCAGATGGAGGGAGCATCAGCACCTGGGGTGAAGGGAACCTCAGCACCTGGGGTGAAGGGAGCATCCGCACCTCAGATGGAGGGAGCATCAGCATGTGGGATGGAGGGACCATCAGCACCAGGGCTGGAGGGAGCATCAGCACCTGGGGTGGGGCCAGCATCAGAACCAGGGGTGGATGGAGCATCAGCAGCAGGGATGAAGGGAGCATCAGCACCTGGAATGGAGGGAGCATCAGCACCTGGGATGAAGGGCACATCAGCATCTGGGGTGGATGGAGCATCAGCACCCAGGGTGGAGGGAGCATCAGCAACTGGGGTGGAGCGAGCATCAGCACCAGGGGTGGATGGAGCATCAGCACCAGGGGTGGAGGGAGCATCAGTACCTGGAGTGGAGGAAGAATCAGCACCTGTGGTGGAAGGAGCATCAGCACCTGTGATGGGGGAGCATCAGTACCTTAGGTGTAGGGAGCATCAGCACCTGGGGGGGGAGCATCAGCACCTGCAATGGAGGGAGCATCAGCACCTGGGGTGGAAAGAGCATCAGCACCTGGTGTGGAGGGAGCATCAGCACCTGGGGTGGAGGGAGCATTGGCACCTGGGGTGGAGGGACCATCAGCACCTGGGGTGGAGTAAGCATCACCACCTGGGGTGAAGGGAACATCAGCACCTCAGATGGAGGGAGCATCATCACGTGGGATGGAGGGAGCATTAGCACCTGGGTTGGAGGGAACATTAGCACCTGGGGTGGAGGGAACATTAGCACCTGGGGTGAAGGGAGCATCTGCACCTCAGATGAAGGGAGCATCAGCACGTGGGATGCAGGGAGCATTAGCACCTGGGATGGAGGTAACGTCAGCACCTGGGGTAAAGGGAGCATCAGCACCTAGGGTGGAGCAAGCATCAGCATCTGTGGTGGAGGGAGCATCAGCACCTGCAACGGAGGGAGCATCAACACCAGGAGTGAAGAGAACATCAGCACCTGGGATGGTGGGAGCATCAGCACCTGGAGTGAAGGGAGCATCAGTACCTGTGATGATGGGAGCATCAGCATCTGGGGTGGAGCGAGCATCAGAACCAGGGGTAGAGGGAGCATTAGCACCTGGGGTGGAGCGAGCATCAGAACCAGAGGTGGATGGAGCATGAGCAGCAGGGATGAAGGGAGCATAAGCACCTGGAATGGAGGGAGCATCAGCGCCTGGGGTGAAGAGAACATCAGCACCTGGGGTGGATGGAGCATCAGCACCTGGGGTGGAGGGAGCATCAGCAACTGGGGTGAAGCGAGCATCAGCACCAGGGGTGGATGAAGCATCAGCACCAGGGGTGGAGGGAGTATCAGTACCTGGGGTGGAGGGAGCATCAGCACCTGTGGTGGAAGGAGCATCAGTACCTTAGGTGTAGGGAGCATCAGCACCAGGGTTGGAGGGAGCATCAGCACCTGGGTGGAGAGAGTATCGGCACCTGGGGTGGAGGGAGCATCAGCACCTGGGGTGGAGAGAACATCGGCACCTGGGGTGGAGGGAGCACCAGCACCTGGGGTGGAGGGAGCATCAGCACCTGGGGTGGAGAGGGCATCAGCACCTGGGGTGGAGGGAGCATTAGCACCTGGGGTGAAGGAAACATCAGTACCTGCAATGGAGGGAGCATCAGCGCCAGGGGTGGAGGGACCATCAGCACCTGGGTTGAAGGGAACATCAGTACCTTAGGTGTATGGAGCATCAGCACCAGGGGTGGAGGCAGCATTGGCACCTGTGATGGAGGGGGCATCAGCACCTTAGGTGGAGGGAGCATCAGCACCACTGTTGTACGGAGCATCAGCACCTGGGATGAAGGGAGCATCAGCACCTGGAGTGAAGGGAACATCAGTACCTTAGGTGTAGTGAGCATCAGCACTTGGGGTGGAGGCTGCATCAACACCTTAGGTGGAGGGAGCATCAGCACCTGGGATGGAGGGAGCATCAGCACCTGGGTTGGAGGGAGCATCAGCACCTGGAGTGAAGGAAACATCAGTACCTTAGGTGTAGGGAGCATCAGCACCTGCAATGTAGGGAGCATCAGCACCTGTGGTGGAGGGAGCATCAGTACCTGTGGTGGAGGGAGCATCAGCACCTGGGGTGGAGGGAGCATCAGCACCCACGATGGGGGTGAGCATCAGAACCAGCGATGGGGGGAGCATCAACACCTGGGGTGGAGGGAGCATCATCACCTGGGATGGAGGGAGCATCAGAACCTGGAGTGAAGGGAGCATCAACACCTGGGATGGTGGGAGCATCAGCACCTGGGGTGAAGGGAACATCAGCACCTGGAGTGGATGGAGCATCAGCACCAGGGGTGGAGGGAGCATCATCACCAGGGTTGGATAGAGCATCAGCACCAGGGGTGGAGGGAGTATCAGTACCTGGGGTGGAGGGAGCATCAGCAACTGTGATGGGAGAGCATCAGTGCCTTAGGTGTAGGGAGCATCAGGAGTGGAGGGAGCATTAACACCTGCAATGGAAGGAGCATAAGTACCTTAGGTGTAGGGAGCATCAGCAACAGGGGTGGAGGGAGCCTCAGCACTTTAGGTGGAGAGAGTATCGGCACCTGGGGTGGAGGGAGCATCAGCACCTGGGATGGAGGGAGCACCAGCACCTGGAGTGAAGGAAACATCAGTACCTGGATGGAGGGAGCATCAGCAACAGGGGTGGAGGGGCCATCAGCACCTGGGTTGAAGGGAACATCAGCACCTTAGGTGTAGGGAGCATCAGCACCAGGGGTGGAGGCAGCATTGGCACCTGTGATGGATCGGGCATCAGCACCTTAGGTGGAGGGAGCATCAGCACCACTGTTGTAGGGAGCATCAGCACCTGGGATGAAGGGAGCATCAGCACCTGGAGTGAAGGGAACATCAGTACCTTAGGTGTAGTGAGCATCAGCACTTGGGGTGGAGGCTGCATCAACACCTTAGGTGGAGGGAGCATCAGCACATGGGATGGAGGGAGCATCAGCACCTGGGATGAGGGAGCATCAGCACCTGGAGTGAAGGAAACATCAGTACCTTAGGTGTAGGGAGCATCAGCACCTGCAATGTAGGGAGCATCAGCACCTGTGGTGGAGGGAGCATCAGTACCTGTGGTGGAGGGAGCATCAGCACCTGGGGTGGAGGGAGCATCAGCACCCGCGATGGGGGTGAGCATCAGAACCAGCGATGGGGGGAGCATCAACACCTGGGGTGGAGGGAGCATCAGCACCTGGGATGGAGGGAGCATCAACACCTGCAATGGAAGGAGCATAAGTACCTTAGGTGTAGGGAGCATCAGCATTAGGGGTGAAGGGAGCATCAGCACTTTAGGTAGAGGGAGCATCAGCACCTGTGGTGGAGGGAGCATCAGCACTTGGGGTGGAGGGAGCATCAGAACGTGCGATGAGGGAAGCATCAGAACCAGTGATGAGGAAGCATCAGTACCTTAGTTGTAGGGAGCATCAGCACCAGGGGTGGAGGGAGCATCAGCACCCTCTATGGCGAGAGCATCAGAACCAGCGAAGGGGGAGCATCAACACCTGAGGTAAAGGGAACATCAGCACCTGGGATAGAGGGAGCATAAGCACCTGGGGTGAAGGGAACATCAGCACCAGGCATGTAGGGAGCATCAGCACCTGTGGTGGAGGGAGCATCAGTACCTGTGTTCAAGAGAGCATCAGCACCTGGGGTGGAGGGAGCATCAGCACCGGGGTGGAGGAAGCATCAGCACCTGGGGTGGAGCGAGCATCAGCACTAGGGGTGAAGGGAACATCAGCACATGGGATGGTGGGAGCATCAGCACCGGGGTGGAGGGAGCATCAGCACCTAGGTTGGAGGGAGCATCAGCACCTGGGGTGAAGGGAGCATCAGCACATGGGATGGTGGGAGCTTCAGCACCTGGGATGGAGGGAGCATCAGCACCTGGGGTGGATGGAGCAGCAGCACCTTGGGTGGAGGGAACATCAGCACATGGGATGGTGGGAGCATAAGCAACTGGGATGGTAGGACCATCAGCACCGGGGTGGAGGGAGAATCAGTACCTGGGGTGGAATGAGCATCAACGCCTGGGGAGGAGGGAGCATCAGCACCTGTGGGTAAAGGGACCATCAGCAGCTGGGGTGTAGGGAGCATCAGCACCTTATGAGGAGGTAGCATCAGCACCTGGGATGATTGGAACATCAGCACCAGGGGTGGAGGGAGCATCAACACCTGTAATAGAGGGAGCATCAGCCCCTGGGGTGGAGGGAGCATCAGCACCTTAGGTGTAGGGAGCTTCAGCACCTGGGATGGAGGGAGCATCAGCACCTGGGGTGGATGGAGCATCAGCACCTGGGGTGGATGGAGCATCAGCACCTTGGGTGGAGGGAGCATCAGCACCTGGAGAGGAGAGAGCATCAGCACCTCGGGTGGAAGGAGCATCAGCACCTGTGGATGAAGGGACCATCAGCACCTGGGGTGTAGGGAGCATCAGCACCTTAGGTGGAGGGAGCATCAGCACCAGGGATGATGGGAACATCAGCACCAGGGGTGGAGGGAGCATGAGCATCTGGGGTGGAGGGAGCATCAACACCTGCAATGGAGGGAGCATCAGCACCTGTGGTGGAGGGAGCATCAGCACCTGCGATGGGGGGAGCATCAGCACCTGCGATGGGAGGAGCGCCAACACCTGGGGTGAAGCGACCATCAGCACCTTAAGTGTAAGTAGCATCAGCCCCTGGGGTGGAGGGAGCATCGGCACCTTAGGTGTAGGGAGCATCAGAACCTGGGGTGGAGGGAGCATCAGCACCTGTGGTGGAGGGAGCATCAGCACCTTAGGTGGAGGGAGCATTAGCGCCTTAGATTTAGGGAGCATCAGCACCTGGAGAGAAGGGAGCATCAACACCTGCGATGGAGGGAGCATCAGCACCAGGGGTGGAGGGAGCATCAGCACCTGGGGTGGAGAGAGCATCAGAACAGTGGGCCCGATTCACAGAATGAACTTACTACTTTTGGCATTCACAGAATGCCCTTACTACTTTTGGTATTCACAGAATGAACTTACTCATTTCGGTATTCACAGAAGTTAGGACTACTAACTTTAGGACTCCTAAATGCCTTCTGTGAATACCGAAAGTCCTAAAATAACGATTTTTCTCAATTTAGTAGTAGTAAACTTAGGACTACTAACTTTAGGACTCCTAAATGCCTTCTGTGAATACCGAAAGTCCTAAAATTACGATTTTTCTCAATTTAGTAGTAGTAAAGTTAGGACTACTAACTTTAGGATGCCTAAATGCCTTCTGTGAATACCGAAAGTTTTAAAATTACGATTTTTCTCAATTTAGTAGTAGTAAAGTCAGGACTCCTAACTTTAGGACTCCTAAATGCCTTCTGTGAATACAGAAAGTCTTAAAATTTGGATTTTTCTCAATTTAGTAGTAGTAAAGTTAGGACTCCTAACTTTACTACTACTAAATTGAGAAAAATCGTAATTTTAAGACTTTCGTATTCACAGAAGGCATTTAGGAGTTCTAAAGTTAGTAGTCCTAACTTCTGTGAATACCGAAATGAGTAAGTTCATTCTGTGAATACCAAAAGTAGTAAGTGCATTCTGTGAATGCCAAAAGTAGTAAGTTCATTCTGTGAATCGGGCCCTTGGAGTGGAGGGAGCATCAGCACCTTAGGTGGAAAGAGCATCAGCACTTGGGGTGGAGGGAACATCAGCACTTGGGGTGGAGGGAGCATCAGAACCTTAGGTGGAGGGAGCATAAACATCTGCAATGAAGGGAGCATCAGCAGCGAGGATGAAGGGAGCGTCAGCACCTTAGGGGGAGAGAGCATCAGCACTTGGGGTGGAGGGAGCATCAGCACCGGGGTGGAGGGAGCATCAGCACCTAGGATGGAGGGAGCATCAGCACCTGGGGTGAAGGGAACATCAGCACATGGGATGGTGGGAGCATAAGCACCTGGGATGGTGGGAGCATCAGCACCGGGGTGGAGGGAGCATCAGCTCCTGGGGTGGAATGAGCATCAACACCTGGGGAGGAGGGAGCATCAGCACATGGGGTGGAGCGAGCACCAGCACCTGTGGGTAAAGGGACCATCAGCACCTGGGGTGTAGGGAGCATCAGCACCTTAGGTGGAGGTAGCATCATCACCTGGGATGATTGGAACATCAGCACCAGGGGTGGAGGGAGCATGAGCACCTGGGGTGGAGGGAGGATCCTCACTTGCAATGGAGGGAGCATCATCCCCTGGGGTGGAGGGAGCTTCAGCACCTTAGGTGTAGGGAGCTTCAGCACCTGGGAAGGAGGGAGCATCAGCACCAGGGGTGGATGGAGCATCAGCACCTTGGGTGGAGGGAGCATCAGCACCTGGAGAGGAGAGAGCATCAGCACCTGGGGTGGAAGGAGCATCAGCACCTGTGGGTGAAGGGACCATCAGCACCTGGGGTGTAGGGAGCATCAGCATCTGGGGTAGAGGGAGCATTAGCAGCTGGGGTGGAGGGAGCATCAGCACCAGGGGTGGAGGGAGCATCAGCACCTGGGGTGGAGGGAGGATTAGCACCTGGGTGGAGGGAGCATCAGCACCTGCAATAGAGGGAGCATCAGCACCTGCAATGGAGGGAGCATCAACACCAGGAGTGAAGAGAACATCAGCACCTGGGATGGTGGGAGCATCCGCACCTGGAGTGAAGGGAGCATCAGTACCTGTGATAATGGGAGCATCAGCATCTGGGGTGGAGCGAGCATCAGAACCAGGGGTAGAGGGAGCATTAGCACCTGGGGTGGAGCAAGCATCAGAACCAGAGGTGGATGGAGCATGAGAAGCAGGGATGAAGGGAGCATAAGCACCTGGAATGGAGGGAGCATCAGCACCTGGGGTGAAGGGAACATCAGCACCTGGGGTGGATGGAGCATCAGCACCTGGGGTGGAGGGAGCATCAGCAACTGGGGTGAAGCGAGCATCAGCACCAGGGGTGGATGAAGCATCAGCACCAGGGGTGGAGGGAGTATCAGTACCTTGGGTGGAGGGAGCATCAGCACCTGTGGTGGAAGGAGCATCAGTACCTTAGGTGTAGGAAGCATCAGCACCAGGGTTGGAGGGAGCATCAGCACCTGAGTGGAGAGAGTATCGGCACCTGGGGTGGAGGGAGCATCAGCACCTGGGGTGGAGAGAACATCGGCACCTGGGGTGGAGGGAGCACCAGCACCTGGTGTGGAGGGAGTATCAGCACCTGGGGTGGAGAGAGCATCAGCACCTGGAGTGGAGGGAGCATTAGCACCTGGGGTGGAGGGACCATCGGCAGCTGGGGTGTAGGGAGCATCAGCACCTGCAATGGAGGGAGCATCAGCACCTGGGAGGGAGGGAGCACCAGCACCTGGAGGGATGGAAACATCAGTACCTGCAATGGAGGGAGCATCAGCGCCAGGGGTGGAGGGACCATCAGCACCTGGGTTGAAGGGAACATCAGTACCTTAGGTGGAGGGAGCATCAGCACCAGGGGTGGAGGCAGCATTGGCACCTGTGATGGAGGGGGCATCAGCACCTTAGGTGGAGGGAGCATCAGCACCACTGGTGTAGGGAGCATCAGCACCTAGGATGAAGGGAGCATCAGCACCTGGAGTGAAGGGAACATCAGTACCTTAGGTGTTGTGAGCATCAGCACTTGGGGTGGAGGCTGCATCAACGCCTTAGGTGGAGGGAGCATCAGCACCTGGGTTAGAGGGAGCATCAGCACCTGGGATGGAGGGAGCATCAGCACCTGGAGTGAAGGAAACATCAGTACCTTAGGTGTAGGGAGCATCAGCACCTGCAATGTAGGGAGCATCAACACCAGGAGTGAAGAGAACATCAGCAATTGGGATGGTGGGAGCATCAGCACCTGGAGTGAAGGGAGCATCAGTACCTGTGATGATGGGAGCATCAGCATCTGGGGTGGAGCGAGCATCAGAACCAGGGGTAGAGGGAGCATTAGCACCTGGGGTGGAGCGAGCATCAGAACCAGAGGTGGATGGAGCATGAGCAGCAGGGATGAAGGGAACATCAGCACCTGCAATGAGGGAGAATCAGCACCTGGGATGGAGGGAGCATCAGCACCTGGGGTGAAGGGAACATCAGCACCTGGGGTGGATGGAGCATCATCACCTGGGGTGGAGCGAGCATCAGCAACTGGGGTGGAGCGAGCATCAGCATCAGGGGTGGATGAAGCATCAGCACCAGGGGTGGAGGGAGTATCAGTACCTGGGGTGGAGGGAGGATCAGCACCTGTGGTGGAAGGAGCATCAGTACCTTAGGTGTAGGGAGCATCAGCACCAGGGGTGGAGAGAGTATCGGCACCTGGGGTGGAGGGAGCATCAGCACCTGGGGTGAAGAGAACATCGGCACCTGGGGTGGAGGGAGCACCAGCACCTGGGGTGGAAGGAGCATCAGCACCTGTGGTGGAGAGGGCATCAGCACCTGGGGTGGAGGGAGCTTTAGCACCTGGGGTGGAGGGACCATCAGCAGCTGGGGTGTAGGGAGCCTCAGCACCTGCAATGGAGGGAGCATCAGCACCTGGGATGGAGGGAGCACCAGCACCTGGAGTGAAGGAAACATCAGTACCTGCAATGGAGGGAGCATCAGCGCCAGGGGTGGAGGGACCATCAGCACCTGGGTTGAAGGGAACATCAGTACCTTAGGTGTAGTGAGCATCAGCCCTTGGGGAGGAGGCTGCATCAACACCTTAGGTGGAGGGAGCATCAGCACCTGGGATGGAGGGAGCATCAGCACCTGGGATGGAGGGAGCATCAGCACCTGGAGTGAAGGAAACATCAGTACCTTAGGTGTAGGGAGCATCAGCACCTGCAATGTAGGGAGCATCAGCACCTGTGGTGGAGGGAGCATCAGTACCTGTGGTGGAGGGAGCATCAGCACCTGGGGTGGAGGGAGCATCAGCACCAGGGGTGGAGGCAGCATTGGCACCTGTGATGGAGGGGGCATCAGCACCTTAGGTGGAGGGAGCATCAGCACGACTGTTGTAGGGAGCATCAGCACCTGGGATGAAGGGAGCATCAGCACCTGGAGTGAAGGGAACATCAGTACCTTAGGTGTAGTGAGCATCAGCCCTTGGGGTGGAGGCTGCATCAACACCTTAGGTGGAGGGAGCATCAGCACCTGGGATGGAGGGAGTATCAGCACCTGGGATGGAGGGAGCATCAGCACCTGGAGTGAAGGAAACATCAGTACCTTAGGTGTAGGGAGCATCAGCACCTGCAATGTAGGGAGCATCAGCACCTGTGGTGGAGGGAGCATCAGTACCTGTGGTGGAGGGAGCATCAGCACCTGGGGTGGAGGGAGCATCAGCACCTGCGTTGGGGGTGAGCATCAGAACCAGCGATGGGGGGAGCATCAACACCTGGGGTGGAGGGAGCATCAGCACCTGGGATGGAGGGGGCATCAGCACCTGGAGTGAAGGGAGCATCAACACCTGGGATGGTGGGAGCATCAGCACCTGGGGTGAAGGGAACATCAGCGCCTGGAGTGGATGGAGCATCAGCACCAGGGGTGGAGGGAGCATCATCACCAGGGTTGGATAGAGCATCAGCACCAGGGGTGGAGGGAGCATCAGTACCTGGGGTGGAGGGAGCATCAGCAACTGTGATGGGAGAGCATCAGTGCCTTAGGTGTAGGGAGCACCAGGGGTGGAGGGAGCATCAACACCTGCAATGGAAGGAGCATAAGTACCTTAGGTGTAGGGAGCATCAGCACCAGGGGTGGAGGGAGCCTCAGCACTTTAGGTGGAGAGAGTATCGGCACCTGGGGTGGAGGGAGCATCAGCACCTGGGGTGGAGAGAACATCGGCACCTGGGGTGGAGGGAGCACCAGCACCTGGAGTGAAGGAAACATCAGTACCTGGATGGAGGGAGCATCAGCGCCAGGGGTGGAGGGACCATCAGCACCTGGGTTGAAGGGAACATCAGTACCTTAGGTGTAGGGAGCATCAGCACCAGGGGTGGCGGGAGCATTGGCACCTGTGATGGAGGGGGCATCAGCACCTTAGGTGGAGGGAGCATCAGCACCAGGGGTGTAGGGAGCATCAGCACCAGGGGTGAAGGGAGCATCAGCACCTGGAGTAAAGGGAACATCAGTACCTTAGGTGTAGTGAGCATCAGCACTTGGGGTGGAGGCTGCATCAACACCTTTTTTGGAGGGAGCATCCACCTGGGATGGAGGGAGCATCAGCACCTGGGATGGAGGGAGCATCAGCACCTGGGATGGAGGGAGCATCAGCACCTGTGGTGGAGGGAGCATCAGTACCTGTGGTGTAGGGAGCATCAGCACCTGTAGTGAAGGAAACATCACTACCTTAGGTGTAGGGAGCATCAGCACCTGCAATGTAGGGAGCATCAGCACCTGTGGTGAAGGGAGCATCAGTACCTGTGGTGGAGGGAGCATCAGCACCTGGGGTGGAGGGAGCATCAGCACCCGTGATGGGGGTGAGCATCAGAACCAGCGATGGGGGGAGCATCAACACCTGGGGTGGAGGGATCATCAGCACCTGGGATGGAGGGAGCATCAGCACCTGGAGTGAAGGGAGCATCAACACCTGGGATGGTGGGAGCATCAGCACCTGGGGTGAAGGGAACATCAGCACCTGGAGTGGATGGAGCATCAGCACCAGGGGTGGAGGGAGCATCAGCACCTGGGGTGGAGGGAGCATCATCACCAGGGTTGTATAGAGCATCAGCACCAGCGGTGGAGGGAGCATCAGTACCTGGGGTGGAGGGAGGATCAGCAACTGTGATGGGAGAGCATCAGTACCTTAGGTGTAGGGAGCACCAGGGGTGGAGGGAGCATCAACACCTGCAATGGAAGGATCATAAGTACCTTAGGTGTAGGGAGCATCAGCACCTGTGGTGGAGGGAGCATCAGCACTTGGGGTGGAGGGAGCATCAGAACGTGCGATGAGGGAAGCATCAGAACCAGCGATGAGGAAGCATCAGTACCTTAGTTGTAGGGAGCATCAGCACCAGGGGTAGAGGGAGTATCAGCACCCTCTATGGCGGGAGCATCAGAACCAGCGAAGGGGGAGCATCAACACCTGGGGTAAAGGGAACATCAGCACCTGGGATAGAGGGAGCATCAGCACCTGGGGTGAAGGGGACATCAGCACCAGGCATGTAGGGAGCATCAGCACCTGTGGTGGAGGGAGCATCAGTACCTGTTTTCGAAAGAGCATCAGCACCTGGGGTGGAGGGAGCATCAGCACCGGGGTGGAGGGAGCATCAGCACCTGGGGTGGAGTGAGCATCAGCACCAGGGGTGAAGGGAACATCAGCACATTGGATGGTGGGAGCATCAGCACTGGGGTGGAGGGAGCATCAGCACCTAGGTTGGAGGGAGCATCAGCACCTGGGGTGAAGGGAGCATCAGCACATGGGATGGTGGGAGCTTCAGCACCTGGGATGGAGGGAGCATCAGCACCTGGGGTGGATGGAGCATCAGCACCTTGGGTGGAGGGAGCATCAGCACCGGGAGAGGAGAGAGCATCAGCACCTGGGGTGGAAGGAGCATCAGCACCTGTGGATGAAGGGACCATCAGCACCTGGGGTGTAGGGAGCATCAGCACCTTAGGTGGAGGGAGCATCAGCACCTGGGATGATGGTAACATCAGCACCAGGGATGGAGGGAGCATGAGCAACTGGGGTGGAGGGAGCATCAACACCTGCAATGGAGGGAGCATCAGCACCTGTGGTGGAGGGAGCATCAGCACCTTCGATGGGGGAGCATCAGCACCTGTGATGGGAGGAACGCCAACACCTGGGGTGAAGCAACCATCAGCACCTTAATTGTAAGTAGCATCAGCCCCTGGGGTGGAGGGAGCATCGGCACCTTAGGTGTAGGGAGCATCAGAACCTGGGGTGGAGGGAGCATCAGCACCTGTGGTGGAGGTAGCATCAGCACCTTAGGTGGAGGGAGCATTAGCACCTTAGGTTTAGGGAGCATCAGCACCTGGAGAGAAGGGAGCATCAACACCTGCGATGGAGGGAGCATCAGCACCAGGGGTGGAGAGAGCAACAGCACCTGGGGTGGAGAGAGCATTAGCACTTGGAGTGGAGGGAGCATCAGCACCTTAGGTGGAAAGAGCATCAGCACTTGGGGTGGAGAGAACATCAGCAGCGAGGATGAAGGGAGCGTCAGCACCTTAGGTGGAGAGAGCATCAGCACTTGGGGTGGAGGGAGCATCAGCACCGGGGTGGAGGGAGCATCAGCACCTAGGATGGAGGGAGCATCAGCACCTGGGGTGAAGGGAACATCAGCACATGGGATGGTGGGAGCATAAGCACCTGGGATGGTGGGAGCATCAGCACCGGGGTGGAGGGAGCATCAGCACCTGGGGTGGAATGAGCATCAACACC
The DNA here is from genome assembly GCF_964263255.1 of Lissotriton vulgaris. NCBI lineage: Eukaryota > Metazoa > Chordata > Amphibia > Caudata > Salamandridae > Lissotriton > Lissotriton vulgaris. The sequence continues at coordinate 21,342,076 of NC_141695.1, forward strand.
TGGGGAGGAGGGAGCATCAGCACATGAGGTGGAGCGAGCATCAGCAACTGTGGGTAAAGGGACCATCAGCACCTGGGGTGTAGGGAGCATCAGCACCTTAGGTGGAGGTAACATCAGCACCTGGGATGATTGGAACATCAGCACCAGGGATGGAGGGAGCATGAGCACCTGGGGTGGAGGGAGCATCAACACCTGCAATGGAGGGATCATCAGCCCCTGGGGTGGAGGGAGCATCAGCACCTTAGGTGTAGGGAGCTTCAGCACCTGGGATGGAGGGAGCATCAGCACCTGGGGTGGATGGAGCATCAGCACCTTGGGTGGAGGGAGCATCAGCACCTGGAGAGGAGAGAGCATTAGCACCTGGGGTGGAAGGAGCATCAGCACCTGTGGATGAAGGGACCATCAGCACCTGGGGTGTAGGGAGCATCAGCACCTTAGGTGGAGGGAGCATCAGCACCTGGGATGATGGGAACATCAGCACCAGGGGTGGAGGGAGCATGAGCACCTGGGGTGGAGGGAGCATCAACACCTGCAGTGGAGGGAGCATCAGCACCTGTGGTGGATGGAGCATCAGCACCTGCGATGGGGGGAGCATCAGCACCTGCGATGGGAGGAGCGCCAACACCTGGGGTGAAGCAACCATCAGCACCTTAAGTGTAAGTAGCATCAGCCCCTGGGGTGGAGGGAGCATCGGCACCTTAGGTGTAGGGAGCACCAGAACCTGGGGTGGAGGGAGCATCAGCACCTGTGGTGGAGGGAGCATCAGCACCTTAGGTGGAGGGGGCATTAGCACCTTAGCTTTAGGGAGCATCAGCACCTGGAGAGAAGGGAGCATCAACACCTGCGATGGAGGGAGCATCAGCACCAGGGGTGGGGGGAGCATCAGCACCTGGGGTGGAGAGAGCATCAGCACTTGGAGTGGAGGGAGCATCAGCACCTTAGGTGGAAAGAGCATCAGCACTTGGGGTGGAGGGAACATCAGCACCTTAGGTGGAGGGAGCATAAACACCTGCAATGAAGGGAGCATCAGCAGCGAGGATGAAGGGAGCGTCAGCACCTTAGTTGGAGAGAGCATCAGCACTTGGGGTGGAGGGAGCATCAGCACCGGGGTGGAGGGAGCATCAGCACCTAGGATGGAGGGAGCATCAGCACCTGGGGTGAAGGGAACATCAGCACATGGGGTGGTGGGAGCATAAGCACCTGGGATGGTAGGAGCAGCAGCACTGGGGTGGAGGTAGAATCAGCACCTGGGGTGGAATGAGCATCGACACCTGGGGGGGAGGGAGCATCAGCACATGGGGTGGAGCGAGCATCAGCACCTGTGGGTAAAGGGACCATCAGCAGCTGGGGTGTAGGGAGCATCAGCACCTTAGGTGGAGGTAGCATCAGCACCTGGGATGATTGGAACATCAGCACCAGGGGTGGAGGGAGCATCAACACCTGCAATGGAGGGAGCATCAGCCCCTGGGGTGGAGGGAGCATCAGCACCTTAGGTGTAGGGAGCTTCAGCACCTGGGATGGAGGGAGCATCAGCACCTTAGGTGTAGGGAGCTTCAGCACCTGGGATGGAGGGAGCATCAGCACCTGGGGTGGATGGAGCATCAGCACCAGGGGTGGAGGGAGCATGAGCATCTGTGGTGGAGGGAGCATCAACACCTGCAATGGAGGGAGCATCAGCACCTGTAGTGGAGGGAGCATCAGCACCTGCGATGGGGGAGCATCAGCACCTGCGATGGGAGGAGCGCCAACACCTGGGGTGAAGCGGCCATCAGCACCTTAAGTGTAAGTAGCATCAGCCCCTGGGGTGGAGGGAGCATCGGCACCTTAGGTGTAGGGAGCATCAGAACCTGGGGTGGAGGGAGCATCAGCACCTGTGGTGGAGGGAGCATCAGCACCTTAGGTGGAGGGAGCATTAGCACCTTAGATTTAGGGAGCATCAGCACCTGGAGAGAAGGGAGCATCGACACCTGCGATGGAGGTAGCATCAGCACCAGGGGTGGAGGGAGCATCAGCACCTGGGGTGGAAAGAGCATCAGCACTTGGGGTGGAGGGAACATCAGCAGCGAGGATGAAGGGAGCGTCAGCACCTTAGGTGGTGAGAGCATCAGCACTTGGGGTGGAGGGAGCATCAGCACTGGGGTGGAGGGAGCATCAGCACCTAGGATGGAGGGAGCATCAGCACCTGGGGTGAAGGGAACATCAGCACCTGGAGTGGATGGAGCATCAGCACCAGAGGTGGAGGGAGCATCATCACCAGGGTTGGATAGAGCATCAGCACCAGGGGTGGAGGGAGCATCAGTACCTGGGGTGGAGGGAGCATCAGCACCAGGGGTGAAGGGAACATCAGCACATGGGATGGTGGGAGCATAAGCACCTGGGATGGTAGGAGCATCAGCACCGGGGTGGAGGGAGAATCAGCACCTGGGGTGGAATGAGCATCAACACCTGGGGAGGAGGGAGCATCAGCACATAGGGTGGAGCGAGCATCAGCACCTGTGGGTAAAGGGACCATCAGCAGCTGGGGTGTAGGGAGCATCAGCACCTTAGGTGGAGGTAGCATCAGCACCTGGGATGATTGGAACATCAGCACCAGGGGTGGAGGGAGCATCAACACCTGCAATGGAGGGAGCATCAGCCCCTGGGGTGGAGGGAGCATCAGCACCTTAGGTGTAGGGAGCTTCAGCACCTGGGATGGAGGGAGTATCAGCACCTGGGTGTGGATGGAGCATCAGCACCTTGGGTGGAGGGAGCATCAGCACCTTAGGTGTAGGGAGCTTCAGCACCTGGGATGGAGGGAGCATCAGCACCTGGGGTAGATGGAGCATCAGCACCTTGGGTGGAGGGAGCATCAGCACCTGGAGAGGAGAGAGCATTAGCACCTGGGGTGGAAGGAGCATCAGCACCTGTGGATGAAGGGGCCATCAGCACCTGGGGTGTAGGGAGCATCAGCACCTGCAATGTAGGGAGCATCAGCACCTGTGGTGAAGGGAGCATCAGTACCTGTGGTGGAGGGAGCATCAGCACCTGGGGTGGAGGGAGCATCAGCACCCGCGATGGGGGTGAGCATCAGAACCAGCGATGGGGGGAGCATCAACACCTGGGGTGGAGGGATCATCAGCACCTGGGATGGAGGGAGCATCAGCACCTGGAGTGAAGGGAGCATCAACACCTGGGATGGTGGGAGCATCAGCACCTGGGGTGAAGGGAACATCAGCACCTGGAGTGGATGGAGCATCAGCACCAGGGGTGGAGGGAGCATCAGCACCTGGGGTGGAGGGAGCATCATCACCAGGGTTGTATAGAGCATCAGCACCAGGGGTGGAGGGAGTATCAGTACCTGGGGTGGAGGGAGGATCAGCAACTGTGATGGGAGAGCATCAGTACCTTAGGTGTAGGGAGCACCAGGGGTGGAGGGAGCATCAACACCTGCAATGGAAGGATCATAAGTACCTTAGGTGTAGGGAGCATCAGCACCTGTGGTGGAGGGAGCATCAGCACTTGGGGTGGAGGGAGCATCAGAACGTGCGATGAGGGAAGCATCAGAACCAGCAGTGAAGAAGCATCAGTACCTTAGTTGTAGGGAGCATCAGCACCAGGGGTAGAGGGAGTATCAGCACCCTCTATGGCGGGAGCATCAGAACCAGCGAAGGGGGAGCATCAACACCTGGGGTAAAGGGAACATCAGCACCTGGGATAGAGGGAGCATCAGCACCTGGGGGAAGGGGACATCAGCACCAGGCATGTAGGGAGCATCAGCACCTGTGGTGGAGGGAGCATCAGTACCTGTTTTCGAAAGAGCATCAGCACCTGGGGTGGAGGGAGCATCAGCACCGGGGTGGAGGGAGCATCAGCACCTGGGGTGGAGTGAGCATCAGCACCAGGGGTGAAGGGAACATCAGCACATGGGATGGTGGGAGCATCAGCACTGGGGTGGAGGGAGCATCAGCACCTAGGTTGGAGGGAGCATCAGCACCTAGGGTGAAGGGAGCATCAGCACATGGGATGGTGGGAGCTTCAGCACCTGGGATGGAGGGAGCATCAGCACCTGGGGTGGATTGAGCATCAGCACCTTGGGTGGAGGGAGCATCAGCACCGGGAGAGGAGAGAGCATCAGCACCTGGGGTGGAAGGAGCATCAGCACCTGTGGATGAAGGGACCATCAGCACCTGGGGTGTAGGGAGCATCAGCACCTTAGGTGGAGGGAGCATCAGCACCTGGGATGATGGTAACATCAGCACCAGGGATGGAGGGAGCATGAGCAACTGGGGTGGAGGGAGCATCAACACCTGCAATGGAGGGAGCATCAGCACCTGTGGTGGAGGGAGCATCAGCACCTTCGATGGGGGAGCATCAGCACCTGCGATGGGAGGAACGCCAACACCTGGGGTGAAGCGACCATCAGCACCTTAATTGTAAGTAGCATCAGCCCCTGGGGTGGAGGGAGCATCGGCACCTTAGGTGTAGGGAGCATCAGAACCTGGGGTGGAGGGAGCATCAGCACCTGTGGTGGAGGTAGCATCAGCACCTTAGGTGGAGGGAGCATTAGCACCTTAGGTTTAGGGAGCATCAGCACCTGGAGAGAAGGGAGCATCAACACCTGCGATGGAGGGAGCATCAGCACCAGGGGTGGAGGGAGCATCAGCACCTGGGGTGGAGAGAGCATTAGCACTTGGAGTGGAGGGAGCATCAGCACCTTAGGTGGAAAGAGCATCAGCACTTGGGGTGGAGAGAACATCAGCAGCGAGGATGAAGGGAGCGTCAGCACCTTAGGTGGAGAGAGCATCAGCACTTGGGGTGGAGGGAGCATCAGCACCGGGGTGGAGGGAGCATCAGCACCTAGGATGGAGGGAGCATCAGCACCTGGGGTGAAGGGAACATCAGCACATGGGATGGTGGGAGCATAAGCACCTGGGATGGTGGGAGCATCAGCACCGGGGTGGAGGGAGCATCAGCACCTGGGGTGGAATGAGCATCAACACCTGGGGAGGAGGGAGCATCAGCACATGGGGTGGAGCGAGCATGAGCACCTGGGGTGGAGGGAGCATCAACACCTGCAATGGAGGGATCATCAGCCCCTGGGGTGGAGGGAGCATCAGCACCTTAGGTGTAGGGAGCTTCAGCACCTGGGATGGAGGGAGCATCAGCACCTGGGGTGGATGGAGCATCAGCACCTTGGGTGGAGGGAGCATCAGCACCTGGAGAGGAGAGAGCATTAGCACCTGGGGTGGAAGGAGCATCAGCACCTGTGGATGAAGGGGCCATCAGCACCTGGGGTGTAGGGAGCATCAGCACCTTAGGTGGAGGGAGCATCAGCACCTGGGATGATGGGAACATCAGCACCAGGGGTGGAGGGAGCATGAGCACCTGGGGTGGAGGGAGCATCAACACCTGCAGTGGAGGGAGCATCAGCACCTGTGGTGGATGGAGCATCAGCACCTGCGATGGGGGGAGCATCAGCACCTGCGATGGGAGGAGCGCCAACACCTGGGGTGAAGCAACCATCAGCACCTTAAGTGTAAGTAGCATCAGCCCCTGGGGTGGAGGGAGCATCGGCACCTTAGGTGTAGGGAGCATCAGAACCTGGGGTGGAGGGAGCATCAGCACCTGTGGTGGAGGGAGCATCAGCACCTTAGGTGGAGGGGGCATTAGCACCTTAGCTTTAGGGAGCATCAGCACCTGGAGAGAAGGGAGCATCAACACCTGCGATGGAGGGAGCATCAGCACCAGGGGTGGGGGGAGCATCAGCACCTGGGGTGGAGAGAGCATCAGCACTTGGAGTGGAGGGAGCATCAGCACCTTAGGTGGAAAGAGCATCAGCACTTGGGGTGGAGGGAACATCAGCACCTTAGGTGGAGGGAGCATAAACACCTGCAATGAAGGGAGCATCAGCAGCGAGGATGAAGGGAGCGTCAGCACCTTAGTTGGAGAGAGCATCAGCACTTGGGGTGGAGGGAGCATCAGCACCGGGGTGGAGGGAGCATCAGCACCTAGGATGGAGGGAGCATCAGCACCTGGGGTGAAGGGAACATCAGCACATGGGGTGGTGGGAGCATAAGCACCTGGGATGGTAGGAGCAGCAGCACCGGGGTGGAGGTAGAATCAGCACCTGGGGTGGAATGAGCATCGACACCTGGGGGGGAGGGAGCATCAGCACATGGGGTGGAGCGAGCATCAGCACCTGTGGGTAAAGGGACCATCAGCAGCTGGGGTGTAGGGATCATCAGCACCTTAGGTGGAGGTAGCATCAGCACCTGGGATGATTGGAACATCAGCACCAGGGGTGGAGGGAGCATCAACACCTGCAATGGAGGGAGCATCAGCCCCTGGGGTGGAGGGAGCATCAGCACCTTAGGTGTAGGGAGCTTCAGCACCTGGGATGGAGGGAGCATCAGCACCTTAGGTGTAGGGAGCTTCAGCACCTGGGATGGAGGGAGCATCAGCACCTGGGGTGGATGGAGCATCAGCACCTTGGGTGGAGGGAGCATCAGCACCTGGAGAGGAGAGAGCATCAGCACCTCGGGTGGAAGGAGCATCAGCACCTGTGGATGAAGGGACCATCAGCACCTGGGTTGTAGGGAGCATCAGCACCTTAGGTGGAGGGAGCATCAGCACCAGGGATGATGGGAACATCAGCACCAGGGGTGGAGGGAGCATGAGCACCTGGGGTGAAGGGAACATCAGCACCAGGCATGTAGGGAGCATCAGCACCTGTGGTGGAGGGAGCATCAGCACATGCGATGGGGGAGCATCAGCACCTGTGATGGGAGGAGCGCCAACACCTGGGGTGAAGCGACCATCAGCACCTTAAGTGTAAGTAGCATCAGCCCCTGGGGTGGAGGGAGCATCGGCACCTTAGGTGTAGGGAGCATCAGAACCTGGGGTGGAGGGAGCAACAGCACCTGTGGTGGAGGGAGCATCAGCACCTGGGGTGGAGGGAGCATCAGCACCGGGTGGAGGGAGCATCAGAACCTTAGGTGGAAAGAGCATCAGCACTTGGGGTGGAGGGAACATCAGCACTTGGGGTGGAGGGAGCATCAGAACCTTAGGTGGAGGGAGCATAAACACCTGCAATGAAGGGAGCATCAGCAGCGAGGATGAAGGGAGCGTCAGCGCCTTAGGTGGAGAGAGCATCAGCACTTGGGGTGGAGGGAGCATCAGCACCGGGGTGGAGGGAGAATCAGCACCTCGGATGGAGGGAGCATCAGCACCTGGGGTGAAGGGAACATCAGCACATGGGATGGTGGGAGCATAAGCACCTGGGATGGTGGGAGCATCAGCACCGGGGTGGAGGGAGCATCAGCTCCTAGGGTGGAATGAGCATCAACACCTGGGGAGGAGGGAGCATCAGCACAAGGGGTGGAGCGAGCATCAGCACCTGTGGGTAAAGGGACCATCAGCACCTGGGGTGTAGGGAGCATCATCACCTTAGGTGGAGGTAGCACCAGCACCTGAGATGATTGGAACATCAGCACCAGGGGTGGAGGGAGCATGAGCACCTGGGGTGGAGGGAGCATCCTCACTTGCAATGGAGGGAGCATCAGCCCCTGGGGTGGAGGGAGCATCAGCACCTTAGGTGTAGGGAGCTTCAGCACCTGGGATGGAGGGAGCATCAGCACCAGGGGTGGATGGAGCATCAGCACCTTGGGTGGAGGGAGCATCAGCACCTTTAGAGGAGAGAGCATCAGCACCTGGGGTGGAAGGAGCATCAGCACCTGTGGGTGAAGGGACCATCAGCACCTGGGGTGTAGGGAGCATCAGCACCTGGAGTGGAGGGAGCATTAGCACCTGGGGTGGAGGGAGCATCAGCACCAGGGGTGGAGGGAGCATCAGCACCTGGGGTGGAGGGAGGATTAGCACCTGGGTGGAGGGAGCATTAGCACCTGCAATAGAGGGAGCATCAGCACCTGGGGTGGAGGGAGCATCAGCACCTGGGGTGGAGGGAGCATTAGCACCTGGGGTGGAGGGACCATCAGCACCTCAGATGGAGGGAGCATCAGCACCTGGGGTGAAGGGAACATCACCGGTCGCTCCAACCGCTCCTGAGTTGCCTGGTGTTGTTTCCACATTGCTCCCTCCTTCTGCATTGCTCGCTCCTGGGCTGCCTGGTATCGTTTTCTTCATTGCTGTGCCTGCTATTGTTTCTACGTTGATTAGCCTAATTTTGTTTCTAAATTGCTTTGCCTGGTATCGTATCCACACTGCCTTTGTGAGTCGCATCTGTGCCTGCCTGGTATAATTTCTACTTTGCTTTGCCTGGTATTGCTGCTTTGGTGGTTCGTGTCTGTGCCAGATTTTGCCCCTGATCCCGTCCTGCATTGTTTTGGTGCCATTTGTTGTGCCTCTCCTGCTCCCCCGCGGCCCCACCCCCGTTCCCTCCAGCATCTCCGGACCTCGCAACCCCGCTCCCGCCTCCCAGCTGCTCCTCCCTCCCACTGAATAACATAAGGAAAGCCCCGTGCGTTGAGGAGCTGTGACCGTCCTGACCTGGTCAGAACCGGTCGCTCCACCTGCTCCTGAGCTGCTTGGTGTTGTTTCCACATTGCTCCCTCCTTCTGCATTGCTCGCTCCTGGGCTGCTGGTATCGTTTTCTTCATTGCTGTGCCTGCTATTGTTTCTACGTTGATTGGTCTAATTTCGTTTCTAAATTGCTTTGCCTGGTATCGTATCCACACTGCCTAAGTGAGTCGCATCTGTGCCTGCCTGGTATCATTTCTACTTTGCTTTGCCTGGTATCGCTGCTTTGGTGGTTCGTGTCTGTGCCAGATTGTGCCCCCAATCCCGTTTCTGCATTGTTTTGGTGCCATTTGTTTTGCCTCTCCTGCTCCCCCGCGGCCCCACCCCCGTTCCGTCCAGCATCTCCGGACCTCGCAACCCCGCTCTGGCCTCCCAGCTGCTCCTCCCTCCCTCCGCCCCCCTCCGCTCTCCACTTATGGCAGAGTCGCATACGCGCAGCATTCACGTGCAGTGGGCGCGCCCTATGCGCGCGAAAGGCAAGCCCATCTACGCCCGTCTGCGCCTGGACCAAGCCCAGCGCCAGACCCCCTGGATCCAGAAAACTCCATCCCTCCCGCCGAACTTACGACGCCGCAACCCTCACTGCACTCAACACCGGCCGCCTCCACGACTGCCACCAAGCCGCCCCAGGCCGTACCCATGGACCCTTCACCTGCCAATCCTGCAAGTTCTGCTGCATCAGGATCCACTCTACAACCACAAACGCCAAACAGAGCTCCAAGAACAACCACCTGAAGTGCATCCTGCTCAACACCCGCTCGGTCCACAAACACGCCATTGAACTATGGAACCTACTCAACACCACATCGCCGGACGTCGCCTTTCTCGCGGAAACCTGGATGAACGCCTCTTCAGCACCCGACATCGCCATAGCCATCCCGGACGAATACAAGATCATCCAAAGAGACCGCATCAACCAAACGGGAGGAGGCATCGCCATCGTCCACAAGAACACCATCCGCATCTCAACCAACTCCGACGACACCCTCATAGCCACCGAACACCTCCACTTCCAGATACACACCGACCCCAAGACCACACTCAGAGGCACCCTCATTTACAGACCCCCAGGACCCCGCACACAATTCAGCGAAGACATTGCTGACTTTCTTAGCCCACACGCCCTCCCCTCCGATGACTAGATTCTCCTAGAGGGCCTCAACTTCCACCTGGAGAATAACAACGACAACAAGACCACCACCCTGCTGTAGAACCTCGACAATCTCAGACTCAAACAACTGGTGCACACCCCCACCCACTACGCCGGACACACGCTCGACCTAATCTTCTCCTCCAGCAAGCACATCTCCTTCAATCACACCACGGGACTCCACTGGACGGACCACAGCTGCGTCCACTTCAGCTTCAGAAAGACCACGACCCACCACCACCCGCAACAGGTTCCCCACAGAAGCTGGAACAAAATTACCACCGACCAGCTCACCACATCTCTAAACCAAAACCCTCCCGCCATATCAACGGACCCAAATCAAGCAGCCATCAATCTCGAACAGTGGATCACCCACTGCGCTAACGAACTAGCACCCTTGAAAAACCATTCCAACAAACCAGGAAGCAACAAAGCCTCCTGGTTCAACGACGACCTGAAGAACTCCAAAAAGAACTGCCGCACCCTCGAGAAAGCCTGGCGAAGAAACCCAACCACAGAGAACATGACCGCCCTCAAGAACGCCACCCGCAAACAGCACCAGCTGATCCGCACCACCAAGAAATCTGCATTCAAGGATCAACTAGGCAACAACGCCCACAACAGCAAGGAACTCTTCAGCATTGTCAAAGAGCTCACCAATCCCAGCTCCGGCAACAACGACATCACTCCCTCTCAAGACCTCTGCGACTCTCTAGCCTCGTTCTTCCACAGCAAGATCGTAGACATACATAACAGCTTCGGCAACCAGCCCACTCCCCTCACCACTGAACCGAAGCCCCCCACCATCACCCTCCGCGCCTGGACCCCAATCAGCACCGATGACACCATCCGCCTGATGAACTCCATCCACTCTGGATCGCCAACCGACCCATGCCCCCATCACATCTTAAACAAGGCAGACTCCGTCATCGCACCCCAACTCGGGGACATCATCAACTGCTCCTTCAACACCGCTACCTTCCCAGAAAGCTAGAAACATGCCGAGTTCAGCGCCCTCCTGAAGAAACCTACAGCAGACCCCACCGAACTTAAGAACTACCGCCCCATCTCACTCCTCCCGTTCCCCGCCAAAGTCATAGAGAAGAACGTCAACAATCAGCTCGCCGCCTTCCTTGAGTCTAACAACTCCCTCGACCCCTCACAATCCAGCTTCCGAGCCAACTAGAGCACCGAAACCGCCCTTATCGCAGCCACAGACGACATCCGGACACTGCTCGACAACGGGGAAACTGCGGCCCTCATCCTCCTGGACCTTTCCGCAGTGTTCGACACGGTCTGCCACCGCACATTTGTACAACGCCTCAGGAACGTCGGGATACAAGATAAGGCATTGGATTGGATCATCTCTTTCCTCGCCGGAGGAAACCCAAAGAGTCCGCCTCCCCCCTTTCTGATCAGAGGCCACCGAAGTCATATGCGGCGTTCCACAAGGATCATCGCTCAGCCCCACCCTCTTCAACGTCTACATGAGTCCCCTCGCATCCATCGCATGCCAACACAACCTCAACATCATCTCCTACTCAGACGACACCCAGCTGATCCTCTCCCTTACCAAAGACCCAACCACCGCCAAAACCAACCTACACGAAGGGATGAAAGACGTAGCCGAATGGATGAAGAACAGCCGCCTAAAACTGAACTCCGACAAGACGGAAGTACTCATCCTAGGATCTTCCCCCTCTGCCTGGGACGACTCATGGTGGCCCCCGGCCCTAGGCAGCGCACCCAAACCAACGGACCATGCTCGTAACTTGGGATTCATCCTAGACTCCTCCCTCTCGATGACCAGACAAGTCAACGCCGTCTCATCATCATGTTTTAACATCCTACGCATGCTCCGAAACATCTTTCGATGGATCCCCACCGAAACAAGGAAGATGGTCACCCAAGCACTTGTCACCAGCCGACTGGACTACGGAAACACCCTCTACGCCGGAACCACAGCCAAATTGCAGAAAATACTTCAACGCATTCAAAACGCCTCCGCTCGACTCATCCTAGACAAACCTCGCCACAACCACATATCCGGTCACCTGAGAGACCTGCACTGGCTCCCCGTCAACAAAAGAATCACGTTCCGTCTCCTCACCCACGCACACAAGGCCCTCCACGACCTAGGACCCAGATACCTCAACACTCGCCTGACCTTTTACACCCCCAACCGCCAACTACGTTCGTCCAACCAAGCCGTCACCGCAATTCCACACATCCGAAAAGTCACCATGGGAGGAAGATCTTTCTCCTACTTGGCGGCCAAGACCTGGAGCTCCCTCCCCACCCACCTCCGTCTCACACAGAACCACCTCTCCTTCAGAAAGCAACTCAAAACCTGGCTGTTTGATCAGTAGCGAACCCCCTTAAGCGCCTTGAGACCCTCTGGGTGAGTAGCGCGCTATACAAATTTCTGACTTGACTTGACTCAGATGGAGGGAGCATCAGCATGTGGCATGGCGGGAGCATCAGCACCAGGGCTGGAGGGAGCATCAGCACCTGGGGTGGAGCGAGCATCAGAACCAGGGGTGGATGGAGCATCAGCAGCAGGGATGAAGGGAGCATCAGCACCTGGAATGGAGGGAGCATCAGCACCTGGGATTAAGGGCACATCAGCATCTGGGGTGGATGGAGCATCAGCACCTGGGGTGGAGGGAGAATCAGCAACTGGGGTGCCGCGAGCATCAGCACCAGGGGTGGATGGAGCATCAGCACCAGGGGTGGAGGGAGCATCAGTACCTGGAGTGGAGGTAGAATCAGCACCTGTGGTGGAAGGAGCATCAGCACCTGCGATGGGGGAGCATCAGTACCTTAGGTGTAGGGAGCATCAGCACCAGGGTTGGAGGGAGCATCAGCACCTGGGTTGGAGAGAGTATCAGCACCTGGGGTGGAGGGAGCATCGGCACCTGGGGTGGAGGGAGCATCAGCACCTGGGGTGGAAGGAACATCAGCACCTGGGGTGGAGAGAGCATCAGCACCTGAGGTGGAGGGAGCATTAGCACCTGGGGTGGAGGGACCATCAGCACTTGGAGTGGAGCGAGCATCAGCACCTGGGGTGGAGGGAGCATTAGCACCTGAGGTGGAGGGAGCATTAGCACCTGGGGTGGAGAGAGCATCAGCACCAGGGGTGGAGGGAGCATTAGCTCCTAGGGTGGAGGGAGCATCAGCACCTGGGGTGGAGGGAGCATTAGCACCTGTGGTGGAGGGAGCACCAGGAGTGGAGGGAGCATTAGCACCTGGGGTGGAGGGAGCATCAGCACCTGGGGTGGAGGGAGCATCAGCACCTGCAATGGAGGGAGCATCAGCACTTGGGGCGGAAAGAGCATCAGCACCTGGTGTGGAGGGAGCATCAGCACCTGGGGTGGAGGGAGCATTGGCACCTGGGGTGGAGGGACCATCAGCACCTGGGGTGGAGCAAGCATCACCACCTGGGGTGAAGGGAACATCAGCTCCTCAGATGGAGGGAGCATCAGCACGTGGGATGGAGGGAGCATTAGCACCTGGGGAGGAGGGAACATTAGCACCTGGGGTGGAGGGAACATTAGCACCTGGGGTGAAGGGAGCATCCACACCTCAGATGGAGGGAGCATTAGCACGTGGGATGGAGGGAGCATCAGCACCTGGGATGGAGGTAACGTCAGCACCTGGGGTAAAGGGAGCATCAGCACCTGGGGTGGAGCGAGCATCAGCATCTGTGGTGGAGGGAGCATCAGCACCTGCAATGAAGGGAGCATCAACACCAGGAGTGAAGCGAACATCAGCACCTGGGATGGTGGGAGCATCAGCACCTGGAGTGAAGGGAGCATCAGTACCTGTGATGGTGGGAGCATCAGCATCTGGGGTGGAGCGAGCATCAGCACCTGGGGTGAAGGGAACATCAGCACCTGGGGTGGAGGGAGCATCAGCACCTGGGGTTGAGGGAGCATCAGCAACTGGGGTGGAGCGATCATCAGCACCAGGGGTGGATGAAGAATCAGCACCAGGGGTGGAGGAAGCATCAGTACCTGGGGTGGAGGGAGCATCAGCACCTGTGGTGGAAGGAGCATCAGTACCTTAGGTGTAGGGAGCATCAGCACCAGGGTTGGAGGGAGCATCAGCACCTGGGGTGGAGAGAGTATCGGCACCTAGGGTGGAGGGAGCATCAGCACCTGGGGTGGAGAGAACATCGGCACCTGGGTGGAGGGAGCACCAGCACCTGGGGTGGAGGGAGCATCAGCACCTGGGGTGGAGAGAGCATCAGCGCCTGGGGTGAAGGGAGCATTAGCACCTGGGGTGGAGGGACCATCAGCAGCTGGGATGTAGGTAGAACCAGCACCTGCAATGGAGGGAGCATCAGCACCTGGGATGAAGGGAGCACCAGCACCTGGAGTGAAGGAAACATCAGTACCTGCGATGGATGGAGCATCAGCGCCAGGGGTGGAGGGACCATCAGCACCTGGGTTGAAGGGAACATCAGTACCTTAGGTGTCGGGAGCATCAGCACCAGGGGTGGAGGGAGCATTGGCACCTGAGATGGAGGGGGCATCAGCACCTTAGGTGGAAGGGGAGCATCAGCACCAGGGGTGTAGGGAGCATCAGCACCTGGGGTGAAGGGAGCATCAGCACCTGGAGTGAAGGGAACATCAGTACCTTAGGTGTAGTGAGCATCAGCACTTGGGGTGGAGGCTGCATCAACACCTTAGGTGGAGGGAGCATCAGCACCTGGGATGGAGGGAGCATCAGCACCTGGAGTGAAGGAAACATCAGTACCTGTGGTGGAGGGAGCATCAGCACCTGGGGTGGAGGGAGCATCAGCACCCGCGATGGGGGTGAGCATCAGCACCTGGGGTGAAGGGAACATCAGCACCTGGAGAAAATGGAGCATCAGCACCAGGGGTGGAGGCAGCATCAGCACCTGGGGTGGAGGGAGCATCATCACCAGGGTTGGATAGAGCATCAGCACCAGGGGTGGATGGAGCATCAGTACCTGGGGTGGAGGGAGCATCAGCAACTGTGATGGGAGAGCATTAGTACCTTAGGTGTAGGGAGCACCAGGGGTGGAGGGAACATCAACACCTGCAATGGAAGAGCATAAGCACCTTATGTGTAGGGAGCATCAGCACCAGGGGGGAGGGAGCATCAGCACTTTAGGTGGAGGGAGCATCAGCACCTGTGGTGGAGGGAGCATCAGAACCTGGGGTGGAGGGAGCATCAGAAAGTGCGATGAGGGAAGCATCAGAACCAGCGATGGGGGAGCATCAGTACCTTAGTTGTAGGGAGCATCAGCACCAGGGGCTGAGGGAGCATCAGCACCCGCTATGGCGGGAGCATCAGAACCAGCGAAGGGGGGAGCATCAACACCTGGGGTAAAGGGAACATCAGCACCTGGGATAGAGGGAGCATCAGCACCTGTGGTGGAGGGAGCTTCAGTACCTGT
This sequence comes from Lissotriton vulgaris, assembly GCF_964263255.1. Lineage (NCBI taxonomy): Eukaryota > Metazoa > Chordata > Amphibia > Caudata > Salamandridae > Lissotriton > Lissotriton vulgaris. The sequence goes on from NC_141695.1 coordinate 21,357,168, forward strand.
GTTGGAGAGAGCATCAGCACCTGGGGTGGAGGGAGCATCAGCACCGGGGTGGAGGGAGCATCAGCTCCTGGGGTGGAGCGAGCATCAGCACCAGGGGTGAAGGGAACATCAGCACATGGGATGGTGGGAACATCAGCACCGGGGTGGAGGGAGCATCAGCACCTAGGATGGAGGGAGCATCAGCACCTGGGGTGAAGGGAACATCAGCACATGGGATGGTGGGAGCATAAGCACCTGGGATGGTGGGAGAATCAGCACCGGGGTGGAGGGAACATCAGCACCTGGGGTGGAATGAGCATCAACACCTGGGGAGGAGGTAGCATCAGCACATGGGGTGGAGCGAGCATCAGCACCTGTGGGTAAAGGGACCATCAGCACCTGGGGTGTAGGGAGCATCAGCACCTTAGGTGGAGGTAGCATCAGCACCTGGGATGATTGGAACATCAGCACCAGGGGTGGAGGGAGCATGAGCACCTGGGGTGGAGGGAGCATCAACACCTGCAATGGAGGGAGCATCAGCCCCGGGGGTGGAGGGAGCATCAGCACCTTAGGTGTAGGGAGCTTCAGCACCTGGGATGGAGGGAGCATCAGCACCTGGGGTGGATGGAGCATCAGCACCTTGGGTGGAGGGAGCATCAGCAACTGGAGAGGAGAGAGCATCAGCACCTGGGGTGGAAGGAGCATCAGCACCTGTGGATGAAGGGACCATCAGCACTTGGGGTGTAGGGAGCATCAGCACCTTAGGTGGAGGGAGCATCAGCACCTGGGACGATGGGAACATCAGCATCAGGGGTGGAGGGAGCATGAGCACCTGGGGGGGAGGGAGCATCAATACCTGCAATGGAGGGAGCATCAGCACCTGTGGTGGAGGGAGCATCAGCACCCGCGATGGGGGTGAGCATCAGAACCAGCGATGGGGGGAACATCAACACCTGGGGTGGAGGGAGCATCAGCACCTGGGATGGAGGGAGCCTCAGCACCTGGAGTGAAGGGAGCATCAACACCTGGGATGGTGGGAGCATCAGCACCTGGGGTGAAGGGAACATCAGCACCTGGAGTGGATGGAGCATCAGCACCAGGGGTGGAGGGAGCATCAGCACCTGGGGTGGAGGGAGCATCATCACCAGGGTTGGATAGAGCATCAGCACCAGGGGTGGAGGGAGCATCAGTACCTGGGGTGGAGGGAGCATCAGCAACTGTGATGGGAGAGCATTAGTACCTTAGGTGTAGGGAGCACCAGGGGTGGAGGGAACATCAACACCTGCAATGGAAGAGCATAAGTACCTTAGGTGTAGGGAGCATCAGCACCAGGGGGGGAGGGAGCATCAGCACTTTAGGTGGAGGGAGCATCAGCACCTGTGGTGGAGGGAGCATCAGAACCTGGGGTGGAGGGACCATCAGAAAGTGCGATGAGGGAAGCATCAGAACCAGCGATGGGGGAGCATCAGTACCTTAGTTGTAGGGAGCATCAGCACCAGGGGTGGAGGGAGCATCAGCACCCGCTATGGCGGGAGCATCAGAACCAGCGAAGGGGGAAGCATCAACACCTGGGGTAAACGGAACATCAGCACCTGGGATAGAGGGAGCATCAGCACCTGGGGTGAAGGGAACATCAGCACCTGGGATGTAGGGAGCATCAGCACCTGTGGTGGAGGGAGCTTCAGTACCTGTGTTGGAGAGAGCATCAGCACCTGGGGTGGACGGAGCATCAGCACTGGGGTGGACGGAGCATCAGCTCCTGGGGTGGAGCGAGCATCAGCACCAGGGGTGAAGGGAACATCAGCACATGGGATGGTGGGAGCATCAGCACCGGGGTGGAGGGAGCATCAGCACCTAGGATGGAGGGAGCATCAGCACCTAGGGTGAAGGGAACATCAGCACATGGGATGGTGGGAGCATAAGCACCTGGGATGGTGGGAGAATCAGCACCGGGGTGGAGGGAGCATCAGCACCTGAAGTGGAATGAGCATCAACACCTGGGGAAGAGGGAGCATCAGCACATGGGGTGGAGCGAGCATCAGCACCTGTGGGTAAAGGGACCATCAGCACCTGGGGTGTAGGGAGCATCAGCACCTTAGGTGGAGGTAGCATCAGCACCTGGGATGATTGGAACATCAGCACCAGGGGTGGAGGGAGCATGAGCACCTGGGGTGGAGGGAGCATCAACACCTGCAATGGAGGGAGCATCAGCCCCTGGGGTGGAGGGAGCATCAGCACCTTAGGTGTAGGGAGCTTCAGCACCTGGGATGGAGGGAGCATCAGCACCTGGGGTGGATGGAGCATCAGCACCTTGGGTGGAGGGAGCATCAGCACCTGGAGAGGAGAGAGCATCAGCACCTGGGGTGGAAGGAGCATCAGAACCTGTGGATGAAGGGACCATCAGCACCTGGGGTGTAGGGAGCATCAGCACCTTAGGTGGAGGGAGCATCAGCACCTGGGATGATGGGAACATCAGCATCAGGGGTGGAGGGAGCATGAGCACCTGGGGGGGAGGGAGCATCAACACCTGCAATGGAGGGAGCATCAGCACCTGTGGTGGAGGGAGCATCAGCACCTGCGATTGGGGGATCATCAGCACCTGCGATGGGAGGAGCGCCAACACCTGGGGTGAAGCGCCCATCAGCACCTTAAGTGTAAGTAGCATCAGCCCCTGGGGTGGAGGGAGCATCGGCACCTTAGGTGTAGGGAGCATCAGACCTGGGGTGGAGGGAGCATCAGCACCTGTGGTGGAGGGAGCATCAGCACCTTAGGTGGAGGGAGCATTAGCACCTTGGGTTTAGGGAGCATCAGCACCTGGAGAGAAGGGAGCATCAACACCTGCGATGGAGGGAGCATCAGCACCAGGGGTGGAGGGAGCATCAGCACCTGGGGTGGAGAGAGCATCAGCACTTGGAGTGGAGGGAGCATCAGCACCTTAGGTGGAAAGAGCATCAGCACTTGGGGTGGAGAGAACATCAGCACTTGGGGTGGAGGGAGCATCAGCACCTTAGGTGGAGCGAGCATAAACACCTGCAATGAAGGGAGCATCAGCAGCAAGGATGAAGGGAGCATCAGCCCCTTAGGTGGAGAGAGCATCAGCACTTGGGGTGGAGGGAGCATCAGCACCGGGGTGAAGGGAGCATCAGCACCTAGGATGGAGGGAGCATCAGCACCTGGGGTGAAGGGAACATCAGCACATGGGATAGAGGGAGCATAAGCACCTGGGATGGTGGGAGCATCAGCACCGGGATGGATGGAGCATCATCACCTGGGGTGGAATGAGCATCAACACCTGGGGAGGAGGGAGCATCAGCACATGGGGTGGAGTGAGCATCAGCACCTGTGGGTAAAGGGACCATCAGCACCTGGGGTGTAGGGAGCATCAGCACCTTAGGTGGAGGTAGCATCAGCACCTGGGATGATTGGAACATCAGCACCAGGGGTGGAGGGAGCATGAGCACCTGGGGTGGAGGGAGCATCAACACCTGCAATGGAGGGAGCATCAGCCCCTGGGGTGGAGGGAGCATCAGCACCTTAGGTGTAGGGAGCTTCAGCACCTGGGATGGAGGGAGCATCAGCACCTGGGGTGGATGGAGCATCAGCGCCTTGGGTGGAGGGAGCATCAGCACCTGGAGAGGAGAGAGCATCAGCACCTGGGGTGGAAGGAGCATCAGCACCTGTGGATGAAGGGACCATCAGCACCTGGGGTGTAGGGAGCATCAGCACCTTAGGTGGAGGGAGCATCAGCACCTGGGATGATGGGAACATCAGCATCAGGGGTGGAGGGAGCATGAGCACCTGGGGGGAGGGAGCATCAACACCTGCAATGGAGGGAGCATCAGCACCTGTGGTGGAGGGAGCATCAGCACCTGCGATGGGGGGATCATCAGCACCTGCGATGGGAGGAGCGCCAACACCTGGGGTGAAGCGCCCATCAGCACCTTAATTGTAAGTAGCATCAGCCCCTGGGGTGGAGGGAGCATCGGCACCTTAGGTGTAGGGAGCATCAGACCTGGGGTGGAGGGAGCATCAGCACCTGTGGTGGAGGGAGCATCAGCACCTTAGGTGGAGGGAGCATTAGCACCTTGGGTTTAGGGAGCATCAGCACCTGGAGAGAAGGGAGCATCAACACCTGCGATGGAGGGAGCATCAGCACCAGGGGTGGAGGGAGCATCAGCACCTGGGGTGGAGAGAGCATCAGCACTTGGAGTGGAGGGAGCATCAGCACCTTAGGTGGAAAGAGCATCAGCACTTGGGGTGGAGGGAACATCAGCACTTGGGGTGGAGGGAGCATCAGCACCTAAGGTGGAGCGAGCATAAACACCTGCAATGAAGGGAGCATCAGCAGCGAGGATGAAGGGAGCGTCAGCCCCTTAGGTGGAGAGAGCATCAGCACTTGGGGTGGAGGGAGCATCAGCACCGGGGTGAAGGGAGCATCAGCACCTAGGATGGAGGGAGCATCAGCACCTGGGGTGAAGGGAACATCAGCACATGGGATAGAGGGAGCATAAGCACCTGGGATGGTGGGAGCATCAGCACCGGGATGGATGGAGCATCAGCACCTGGGGTGGAATGAGCATCAACACCTGGGGAGGAGGGAGCATCAGCACATGGGGTGGAGCGAGCATCAGCACCTGTGGGTAAAGGGACCATCAGCACCTGGGGTGTAGGGAGCATCAGCACCTTAGGTGGAGGTAGCATCAGCACCTGGGATGATTGGAAGATCAGCACCAGGGGTGGAGGGAGCATGAGCACCTGGGGTGGAGGGAGCATCAACACCTGCAATGGAGGGAGCATCAGCCCCTGGGGTGGAGGGAGCATCAGCACCTTAGGTGTAGGGAGCTTCAGCACCTGGGATGGAGGGAGCATCAGCACCTGGGGTGGATGGAGCATCAGCACCTGGGGTGGATGGAGCATCAGCACCTTGGGTGGAGGGAGAATCAGCACCTGGAGAGGAGAGAGCATCAGCACCTGGGGTGGAAGGAGCATCAGCACCTGTGTATGAAGGGACCATCAGCATCTGGGGTGTAGGGAGCATCAGCACCTTAGGTGGAGGGAGCATCAGCACCTTAGGTGGAGGGAGCATCAGCACCTGGAGCGGAGGGAACATCAGCACCAGGGGTGGAGGGAGCATGAGCACCTGGGGTGGGGGGGAGCATCAACACCTGCAATGGAGGGAGCATTAGCACCTGTGGTGGAGGGAGCATCAGCACCTGCGATGGGGGGAGCATCAGCACCCGCGATGGGAGGAGCGCCAACACCTGGGGTGAAGCGACCATCAGCACCTTAAGTGTAAGTAGCATCAGCCCCTGGGGTGGAGGGAGCATCGGCACCTTAGGTGTAGGTAGCATCAGCACCTAGGATGATTGGAACATCAGCACCAGGGGTGGAGGGAGCATGAGCACCTGGGTTGGAGGGAGCATCAACACCTGCAATGGAGAGAGCATCAGCCCCTGGGGTGGAGGGAGCATCAGCACCTTAGGTGTAGGGAGCTTCAGCACCTGGGATGGAGGGAGCATCAGCACCTGGGGTGGATGGAGCATCAGCACCTTGGGTGGAGGGAGAATCAGCACCTGGAGAGGAGAGAGCATCAGCACCTGGGGTGGAAGGAGCATCAGCACCTGTGTATGAAGAGACCATCAGCACCTGGGGTGTAGGGAGCATCAGCATCTTAGGTGGAGGGAGCATCAGCACCTGGAGCGGAGGGAACATCAGCACCAGGGGTGGAGGGAGCATGAGCACCTGGGGTGGGGGGAGCATCAACACCTGCAATGGAGGGAGCATCAGCACCTGTGGTGGAGGGAGCATCAGCACCTGTGATGGGGGTAGCATCAGTACCTGCAATGGGAGGAGCGCCAACACCTGGGGTGAAGCAACCATCAGCACCTTAAGTGTAAGTAGCATCAGCCCCTGGGGTGGAGGGAGCATCGGCACCTTAGGTGTAGGGAGCATCAGAACCTGGGGTGGAGGGAGCATCAGCACCTGTGGTGGAGGGAGCATCAGCACCTTAGGTGGAGGGAGCATTAGCACCTTAGGTTTAGGGAGCATCAGCACCTGGAGAGAAGGGAGCATCAACACCTGCGATATAGGGAGCATCTGCACCAGGGGTGGAGGGAGCATCAGCACCTGGGGTGGAGAGAGCATCAGCACTTGGAGTGGAGGGAGCATCAGCACCTTAGGTGGAAAGAGAATCAGGACTTGGGGTGGAGGGAACATCAGCACTTGGGGTGGAGGGAGCATCAGGGCCTTAGGTAGAGGGAGCATAAACACCTGCAATGAAGGGAGCATAAGCAGCGAGGATGAAGGGAGCATCAGCACCTTAGGTGGAGAGAGCATCAGCACTTGGGGTGGAGGAAGCATCAGCACTTGGGGTGGAGGGAGCATCAGCACTTGGGGTGGAGGGAGCATCAACACCTTAGGTGGAGGGAGCATCAGTGCCTGGGGTGGAGGGAGCATCAGCGCCTTAGGTGGAGGGAGCATCAGCACCTTAGGTGAAGGGAACATCAGAAGATTCCGCGGGGAAGGAAACATCCACTCCTTGGCTGGAGGGCACGGTAGCAGCTTTGGTGGAGAGCACAACAACTTCTTTAGTGCTGGGGATACCCACAACCAGGGTGATGAGTGATTGAGTGCCAGGGATGGAGAGAATTTAACCATAGAGTAGAATGTGCAGCAACATGTCTGAGGCAGGGAACATCAGCATAACGTCAGCCCTGAGGGTGGAGGGCTCATCCATGCCAGGGTTCGGGCGCACATCAGTGCCAAGGTCTGAGGGCTCACCAGGGCCTGATGCAGAGGTCACATCAAGACGTGGGATGGAGGGGACATGGCTACCAATGATGGAGGGTGAACCAGTAGAAGGGTTGGAGTACTAGTTGTGAAGGGCACATCAGTGCATAATGGTGACTGTGGGTGAGGCAGTGACTTCTCTGGTGTCACAAAGTGTGTCTTTAACTCTCTCTCTCTGCAGTGGTGGGGGCTCTGGGGAGAACAGTGACTTGTCTAAAGTCACACAGTGTGTCTCTCCTCTTTCTGCAGCGCTGGGGTGTCTGGGTGGGATAGTGACTTGTGTGAGATTACACAGTGTGTCATTACCTCTCTTCTCTGCAGTGCTGGGGTCTCTGAATGGGACAGTGACTTGTCTGAGATCACACAGTGTGACATTAACTCTCCTCTCTCTGCAGTACTGGGTCTCTGGGCAGGATAGTGACTTGTGTGAGGTCACACAGTGTGTCATTAACTCCCTCTCTCTGCAGTTGTGGGGTCTCTGGGTGGGACAGTGACTTGTCTGAGGTCACACAGCATGTCTCTCCTCTTTCTGCAGCTCTGGGTTGTCTGGGTGGGAGAGTGACTTGTCTGAGGTCACACAGTGTGTCATTAACTCCCTCTTTCTGCAGTGGTGGGGGCTCCTAGCAGGACACTGACTTGTCTAAGGTCACACAGCATGTCTCTCCTCTTTCTGCAGCGCTGGGGTCAGAGGCGTAGCTAGAGCTTGTGGCGCCAGGGGCTATCCATCAGATTGCTGCCCCCTGGGGGGGTGCTGGGGAAAAAGGACGGCGAGCACCTGAAAGAGGTCCGAGAGACACTTAGTATCGCCGCTAATAGTTACCTTGTTCATGCAAGTTACATGCACACTCGCCCTGCAGGCCAGTATATCATGAGGGTTTTCTATAACAATACCTGATTGATAGTCTGTCATCGGTAGGCACCCGTTGTGCCATCATTCCTAGCAGACCTCATTCACGGCATCCGCGACCCCTCCAACATGGCCGCTATGCTTTACCTTCGTTGCCCTGATGCAGGTCTAGTTACTGCGCTGCTCACACGCATGCGTATTATGCGCGACAGGCGCGACGTTACCGACGGCGCCTTGGCGGACATCACATCGACCTACTTAATGGCGAACCCCCCCCGGGATCCATTACCAGTTGCTCCGCACCCTGACCAGGTGCCGTGAGCGTGAGGGGTAGGTGTCCCGCCTTTCCAACGCCTGATCTAAGGTAAGCCTTGTGTTGGACAGGCCACATGAAGGGCCACTCTCCCCCGGCCCGACAAGGCCCGAGCCCGGTCACGCAGGTACCACACACCACCATTACACGTCCTCCGTCCCCTCCGGGACCCCTACCCTCGAACATGTCGACCTCGTGGGCCGGATCCACTGCCGGCCTGCGCGCCCATCCTGGGCGCCATCTTGGACACTCCACCACGAGGCCGCCTGGCCCCAGATCGACCTCAACCCTGGGCCTGGCCAGGTCTCAGACATTCCGGCACCACCATCCACCCAGGAGGTGAGCGGGCTACTTGGCAAGTCACTGGGGGAAAGAGGTGTCGATGGCTCTCCCCCGCCAGGTGCCGCTCGCCCATCGCCTCCCCGGGCGCTGGCTCCACCCCCCTGCTGGGTGTCTGAACTCCCTCATCCCGGACCTCCCGACCTCCAAGTGCGAGGGTCCGGACATCAAAGAACACCAGCCCTATAACTGGGGCAGCTCCAGAGCAGGAAGGCAGTTGTATCTTGGAGTCGAGAGACGCAGAGAAGAACTCATCCTTGACGGACTACTGGCGCTGCCATAGCTCTGTCTCGTGCACCATCGTCTTGCCTGCTGGCGCTGCCGCAACCTTCGTAACCTTCATATCCTTCATCGTCGTCGGGACCTGCTGGCGTGGCCGCGGACCGTTTGCATTCACCATCTTCATCGGGACCTGCTGGCTCCGCCGCGGACCGTCGTTTCCTTCGTCCATCTCGGGACCTGCTGGCTCCGCCGCGGACCGTCGTTTCCTTCGTCCATCTCGGGACCTGCTGGCTCCGACGCGGCCCGATCATCTAGAACGCCGAGCTCGAGGATTGAGAGCTAGTTTCATCTTTTGGTAACAAGACTGTCCCGCTACCCTTTTCCCAAACCAGAGACCAGAACCGAGGGGACCCCTGAGTCCAGACCTCCTTGTACCATCCCATCGTAAACTTAAAGAATTGCCTATAAAGTCTCGTTGAACTTTACCCTTGTGTGGTGTCCGTCTGTGGGGGGGAAGTTACTTGTCTGTACGATCGCTGGAGACGGCTCTCCCCGGAGACCTCTCCCCTTATCCTCGGCCGACCCTCCCGGTCCGTCTAACATTGGTGGCCAGCGGCGCGATCCGAATCACCGCATAACCGTACAGAGAGTAGCTCACCCCACGGCGAATCACGATGTCAACTAAAGAAAGCGGATCAACGGAGAAATTCCAGATGGAGAAATTAGACGAGTACAGCCATCGTGAACTAAAGCAGTTCTGCATCGAACTAGGTATCGCTACCACCGGACTAAGTACCAAAGACGATTTTAAGCAGGCCCTAGAATCTTGGGCAGAAACCGGGGCTGCCGGAACCTCGGATCAAAGCATCGCAGCAAAAACCACCACGGCCCCTGAGGAGCGAAGAACGGGTCTCTCGCAAGACGAGATCCAGGAACGAGAGAAAACCCGACTACACGAGCTGGAAATGGCCCGGCTCAAAATGGACATTGAACTTAAATTGGCCGAACAAAAAATCAACTTAGAGCACCTGCGTCTCCGAGAAGAAAGAGAGGAGAAACAGAGACAAAGGGAGCTCGAGGAAAAGAAACTGGCATATGAGCATGAGCGGAACCTAGCTGAGATCGACCTACGCAAGCAGAATAAAAAAGTAGGGGTGTCCGAGCAACCCCACACCCCAGGGGCAACAGAGAAAAAGGTACACATCCCCAAGGATGTCGTTCGAGAGTACTTCCGAGAGGACGACATCCAGCAATGGTTTAAGGCCTATGAAATTGCTATGACTGCACACCGGATCGATAGAAGCGATTGGGGAGCCGGTCTATGGGGGAGATTCCTCAATGAGGGCCGCGACGCCCTGCTGCAACTCCCGGACCACCAGATGACCTCCTATGACCATATGAAAGCTGCACTCCTCACCCGCTATGGCCTCACACCCGAGATGTACCGTCAGAGGTTCCGAGACTGCACCCGCATCCCGGGTACAACTTGGGTGGACTATGTAAACTACTTTAGCCGAGCCTTCGAAGGCTGGATCAAAGGAAGCAAGGTCACAACCTACGAACAACTGTTCAATCTTATGGTCTGGGAGCACCTGTCGAACAATTGCTTCATTGAACTCCGCCAGCACCTCCTCGACAGCAAGTTAACGGATCCCCGGCAGCTCGCAGCCGAAGCTGACCGGTGGGAAATCACCCGAGTGGGCCGAAATGGGTCCTACGAACAAAACCGGAACAACAGTGGTCCACACCGTCCCCGAGGAGGAGGAGGAGGCCAAGGACGCGGAAGAGACAACGTTCCGGTCGCCCCCGCTACCAGCACCACCCCCCCGGCCAACCGGGGCAGCACCCCGGCGCGACCGGGATATCGAGCCAATGTTACGTGCCATCGATGCCAACGAATCGGACACTATGCAAACGACCCAAACTGCCCCCAGTACCAGAGCCCAAGACCCCGCCAAGTAGCCGCTGCTGCTCTGGGGGAGGAACAGATCTCAGAGGAACAGGAGGAATACGAACAGGAACACCAAGAATGGGAGCCAGCCGCCATGGCTCTAGCCTGCTTAGGGGGGAGAGACATGGTTCCGCGGGTCCCCCTACCCGCTAACACCCAGAAGTACAGCCAATGGGTGAGCATCAATGGACGCCGGGCCGAAGCCCTTCGTGACACTGGGGCCAGTGTAACAGCCGTCCGCTGTCACCTGGTGACCCCAGAACAATATCTACCGAACATTCTCTGCCCTGTACGTTCAGCCGATAACTCGGAAAGTCTGTGTCGGATGGCCTGCGTCCCCTTCGAATGGGGAGGGGTCTCCGGCATGTTAAAGGTAACGGTCCGAGACGATGCCCCCGTAGACTGCCTCCTGGGGAATGACCTTGAAAGCTCTCCGTGGGCAGCCGTAGAACGAAGAGAACACCTGGGGATGTTAGGCGTCCCGGACTGGGCGTGCGTCACCACCCGGTCCATGGCCGCCCGTGCCAACCCCCGCCCAGAGGAACCCGAATGGCCGGCGCCACCGCCTCCGGTCGCCTAAGCATGGGCGGAAAATCCGTTTCGCTCGCGGATTTTGCGGATTTTCGGGAAATTCGCAATCCGCGAGATTCGCGAATCTCCCGCAAAATCCGCAAATCCGCGAGCAGCGGATTTTGCTTGCACTGCTCGCACTGTTCGCGTGAGTTCGCGTGAGTTCGCGCCCCGCGAATAAGTGCAAAATTGCAGAAATACGATTTTAGCAAACTGAAAGTAACTACTTACCAGGTTCAAAAGTTCAGGCTCATCATTAGTAGCCATTTCCTGTAGTGCTTGCTGAGGGGCCCCTCCAGAGTTCAGTTGCCAGTTGCAACTATTATGTGACCCTGCTCTGAACCTCAGAATAGTTACACATATGCCACAAAGGTCCTGAATTACAGCTAAGGGAGACAAGCAGGAGCCAGGCTGGCAGTTCAAATCCATAAATCAGCCCCTAATTCATTATTGTCAGTTGGGGCAGGGCAGGTGTAGTAACTAATTTTGCAACAATGAAAGCACTTAGCAAGTGCAAAAGTTCACTAATCAGGAAGCACTAAGGAAGCAGGTGCCAGCTAAAAAAATATTCTGTGACACATTAATCAGCCCCAAATTAATTCAGGTCACTTGAGGCAGGGAAGGTGTGCTTGCGTTGCCACAATAATGTACACTGACTGGACAACCAGAGGGTGCTGTGATGAAACAGAGGGTGGCATGGGTGGGCCAGAGGGTGGCATGAGTAGTCAGAGAGTGGCAGTGGTGACAGAGAGTGGCAGTGATGAAGAAGAGTGTCCCAAACAGGCTGGACACGTAGAAACAACAAGTTCGCGAAACTTGCGACCCGACAGGTAAGTTCGCAATTTGCGACATTGTACAAAACCCTCGCGAACTGGCAGAAACCCGCGCAAACACACAAAAAAAAAAAATCCGCAAATTCGCGAGAATTCGCGGATTTTGCGGATTGCGAGTTCGCAAATCCGCAAAATTCGCGAACGCGAGATTCGCAAAATTCGCCCATGCTTACCGGGTCGCCCCAGCCGAAACCACCGACCGTGACGTCCCCCCAGAACCAGCTCAACCTCCAGACCTCGCTGACATCGACCAGTGGCCTCAAGAGGGGGGGCCCACGCAAGAACAATTTCGCCAAGAACAGAAGACCTGTCCCTCCCTCGAGGGACTCCGCCAACAAGCGCTCGCCCAAAGTGCAGGGGATACCTCCGGAACGCACTGGGTCTACTGGGATAATGAACTGCTGTACAGTGAGCAAAGAATCGCGGAGCTGGGGGCTAGCCGAGTACTGGTGGTGCCCCTCCGTTTTAGAGACTTTCTGCTAAACCTGGCCCACGATGTCCCCCTGGCGGGACACCTGGGTCAAGATAAAACCTATAGTCGTCTGGTGACCCACTTCTTCTGGCCCAAAATGAGGAACGATGTACACCAGCATTGCCGATCTTGCCCCACGTGCCAAGCCAGTGGAAAGAGCGGCCGCAAACTAAAAGCCCCCCTGCAACCTTTTCCCGTGGTCACCACCCCGTTCGAGAGGGTCGGGATAGACATCGTGGGACCCTTGGACCCGCGCACCAAACAAGGCCATCGATTCATCCTGGTGCTAGTGGACCACGCCACCCGCTACCCCGAGGCTGTTCCCCTGCGAACTGTGACAGCCCCGGTAGTCGGCCGGGCTTTGTTGGGGATCTTCTCCCGTGTGGGCTTCCCCCGAGAAGTCGTCAGCGACAGAGGCACGAACTTTATTTCTAAATATATGAAGTCCCTCTGGCAACAGTGCGGGGTTACCTACCGATTCACGACCCGCTATCACCCTCAAGGAAACGGACTCGTTGAGCGGTTCAACCGCACACTCAAAGGGATGATCGGGGGGTTGGAAGAGCCCCTCCGTCGCCAGTGGGACGTGCTGCTGCCGTGCCTCCTCTTCGCCTATCGAGAGGTTCCCCAGAAGTCCCTGGGCTTCAGCCCGTTTGAACTACTATATGGACACCCAGTGCGGGGGCCGCTCAGCCTAGTCAAGGAAGGCTGGGAGATGCCCCCTCTAAAGAACCCACCAGATGTTTTCCGATACCTCCTAACCCTCCGCAACCAGACCCGGCGGTTCAGAGAGCTGGCAAAAGCCAACCTAGAGGCCAGTCAAGAGGACATGAAAAAGTGGTATGACCGGAATGCCTCCTCCATCGAATTTGAACCTGGGCAACAGGTATGGGTGATGTCCCCCACCGAACCCTGCGCCCTGCAAGACAAGTGGACAGGGCCCTTCAAAGTAGTCGAGCGCAAGGGTCCTGCCACCTATCTCATCGACATGGAATCTCCCCGGAACCCCCTCCGGGTCCTCCACGCTAACAGACTGAAACCCCACTTTGTGCGTTCAGAACTCAGCCTCCTGATGGCCACAGACAATGGGGCTGAAGAGGACTCCGAGCCCCTCCCTGACCTCCTACGGACTCAGGAGAAAGACGGCTCCGTGGATGGGGTCCGACTCTCGGAGGCCCTCACCCGAGAGCAACGCCAGGAGTGTCGAGTCCTCCTGTCACAGTTCGCCAGCCTATTCTCCCTCGCCCCAGGTGTCACTTCCTGGTGTGTGCACGATGTGGACACAGGGGACAGCCCCCCTATCCGCCATCGGGCCTACCGCGTGCCAGATCGGGTACGGGCCTGCATCCAGGAAGAGGTAGCAAAAATGCTCACGCTCGGGGTCATCGAGCCCTCAGATAGCCCCTGGGCCAGTCCTGTAGTACTGGTCCCCAAAGCAGCCGCCCCTGGCACCACGCCGGAACTCCGGTTCTGCGTCGACTACCGGGGCTTAAATGCGGTCACCAGAACAGACGCACATCCCATCCCCCGGGCAGATGGAACTAATCGACCGCATGGGAGCTGCCCGCTACCTCAGTATTTTCGACCTGACGGCGGGCTACTGGCAAATCGGCCTCACACCCCGGGCCCAAGAACGTTCTGCTTTTTCCACCCCCGATGGCCATTACCATTTCAAGGTCATGCCCTTTGGCATGAAGAATGCCCCAGCAACCTTTCAGCGGCTCGTCAATCAAGTCCTGGCGGGGCTCGAAGGGTTCAGCGCCGCCTACCTAGATGACATCGCTGTATACAGCCACCATTGGACCGAGCACCTCCACCACCTCCGAGCCGTGCTACAAGCCCTTCAGCGAGCTGGCCTCACGATCAAGGCCAGCAAATGTCAAATTGGTCAAGGGTCTGTAACCTACCTCGGACACCAGGTGGGAAGCGGCCTGGTGGCCCCTCTGCAGCTCAAAATTGCCGCCATCCAGTCCTGGCAGCCCCCCATCACCCAGACCGAGGTACGAGCCTTCCTGGGCCTCACGGGCTACTACCGAAGGTTCGTGAAAGACTATGGTACTATAGTGGGTCCCCTCACGGAACTCACGTCAAAAAATCAACCCAAGGAAGTCAACTGGACCCCAGAGTGTCAAACAGCATTCGAACAATTGAAAGCCGCCCTGTGTTCCGCCCCTGTGCTCCAGGCCCCCGACTACAGCCGGGAGTTCGTCGTCCAGACGGATGCCTCCGACCATGGCATCGGGGCAGTCCTGTCTCAAGTGAACACCGAAGGCCTTGATCAGCCAGTGGCCTTCATCAGCAGGCGACTCCTACCACGAGAACAACGCTGGAGCACCATTGAGAGGGAGGCCTTCGCCGTGGTATGGGCCCTCAAGAAACTCCGGCCCTACCTCTTTGGCACACACTTTCGGGTGCAGACCGACCACCGACCCCTGCAGTGGCTGATGCAGATGCGGGGAGAAAACCCGAAGTTACTACGTTGGTCCATCTCCCTCCAAGGGATGGACTTCACAGTTGAACATCGGCCTGGGCCAGATCACGCCAACGCGGATGGCCTGTCCCGGTTCTTCCGCCTCGACGAGGAGAGTCCCCAAGAGGATGGGTAACTCTCCCCGCCTTCAGCTGGGGGGGACGCATGTTGGACAGGCCACATGAAGGGCCACTCTCCCCCGGCCCGACAAGGCCCGAGCCCGGTCACGCAGGTACCACACACCACCATTACACGTCCTCCGTCCCCTCCGGGACCCCTACCCTCGAACATGTCGACCTCGTGGGCCGGATCCACTGCCGGCCTGCGCGCCCATCCTGGGCGCCATCTTGGACACTCCACCACGAGGCCGCCTGGCCCCAGATCGACCTCAACCCTGGGCCTGGCCAGGTCTCAGACATTCCGGCACCACCATCCACCCAGGAGGTGAGCGGGCTACTTGGCAAGTCACTGGGGGAAAGAGGTGTCGATGGCTCTCCCCCGCCAGGTGCCGCTCGCCCATCGCCTCCCCGGGCGCTGGCTCCACCCCCCTGCTGGGTGTCTGAACTCCCTCATCCCGGACCTCCCGACCTCCAAGTGCGAGGGTCCGGACATCAAAGAACACCAGCCCTATAACTGGGGCAGCTCCAGAGCAGGAAGGCAGTTGTATCTTGGAGTCGAGAGACGCAGAGAAGAACTCATCCTTGACGGACTACTGGCGCTGCCATAGCTCTGTCTCGTGCACCATCGTCTTGCCTGCTGGCGCTGCCGCAACCTTCGTAACCTTCATATCCTTCATCGTCGTCGGGACCTGCTGGCGTGGCCGCGGACCGTTTGCATTCACCATCTTCATCGGGACCTGCTGGCTCCGCCGCGGACCGTCGTTTCCTTCGTCCATCTCGGGACCTGCTGGCTCCGCCGCGGACCGTCGTTTCCTTCGTCCATCTCGGGACCTGCTGGCTCCGCCGCGGCCCGATCATCTAGAACGCCGAGCTCGAGGATTGAGAGCTAGTTTCATCTTTTGGTAACAAGACTGTCCCGCTACCCTTTTCCCAAACCAGAGACCAGAACCGAGGGGACCCCTGAGTCCAGACCTCCTTGTACCATCCCATCGTAAACTTAAAGAATTGCCTATAAAGTCTCGTTGAACTTTACCCTTGTGTGGTGTCCGTCTGTGGGGGGGAAGTTACTTGTCTGTACGATCGCTGGAGACGGCTCTCCCCGGAGACCTCTCCCCTTATCCTCGGCCGACCCTCCCGGTCCGTCTAACACCTTGTGTCTAACCCCCGACCCCCCGAGTCTCGTCTCAATGTTGGTAGCCCAGTTCTACTATCAGTGACGGGAACTGTTCCCTGCCCCGAATTGGACCCGCTCCAACCAGTTTAAACGCAAAAGCGACCTGATGCCCTTCACCACCCTTGCAGTCCAATGGCACTGACGGCAACTCGGACTGCTCCCAGTCCTACTACTGACCCACGCCACTCTTGTATAGTGCGGCCAATAATCAAGTGGAATGTGGGGAGGGACGGCCCGCGCCCTCCGCGCCCCCCCTCTTCGCCCCCTCACTTTTTCACCCCCTTTTCCCCCCCTGCCCCCGACTACACTCACTCGATTCAACCCCCATTTTGAAGGTTGTGATCAGCGCGGCACCCCGCAGTATCACGGCGCCGGTCCCAACAATGCCCTTGGCTTGTAAGCATGGAGAATCGCATGTGTGCCGACCTCACATACTGGGCTCAGTCCTAGGGGGCCCCCATACCACCATGCACAAAGTGGTCATCCCTCCTCCTACCTCTTGATTCTTTACAGGGGCTACTTCCTTATCCCTGGAGGTCAATTGTTACACTAGCCTCCACCACCAGGCACTCACATAAATCCTCCCTTGTGTGTGACACACTATCATACCCTCTATTACATACCCTACAGGTTCATCCACCAGACAGCGCTGGCCTCACGGGAGCATGCTGCGAGGCCTGTGTTACTCTCCCTTAGGGTAAGAACCTTCCTGCTATTTTGTAAGAAATGGGTGTCACCTTGAAAGATCCGGCTATACACTTCATATGAGTGTCTGATTTGCACTCTGGTTCCTCTAGTGAGAGATAATAATCGTGCCATCACCAGACCGATTATGAAGGGAAATCCACCCAGTGTCCGGTATGTTCGGTTTCCCTACATGCCCCCCCTCACCCCTCACAGTGTGAGGAGCATTCACTGAAGTCCCTCATTATCTTCTGATTATACAGTCACATAACTAAGAGATGACTTGACTCGCTCTCTTTTAATCAATTTTCCCCCTTCCTCTAGGTCGCCTAATTAGAGCAGGACCCCTTGGCCCTCCTTGTACCCGACCCAGAGAGGTTGTATTTGCTTTTTACTACGTGAATGAGCATTTAATCATTTGTCTTCTTGTGTAGTACCTTGTTTAGGTCCTGACGAATCGCCGGATGGCGAGAAACATGTTGACCACACCAGGGGGTTGAGTCAGTTTTCTGTATACCTTCACCGTTTCTAGCTCCCCTCGCACCCCTTTTAATTAGGGAATCAGCCACGTCAATAAAACCCATTGTGGACTGACTACCCTTTTTAATATTCACTCACTTTGCACCGACTACACTATCTCTCTTCCTCACTCACACTCACCATCAGCAAGGAACAAAAGAACTCCGCCAAAAGAGTGCCTTTGGGCACTCCGTCAGACATTGCCGTGCCGGTCTGACGAGGAGCAGTGAGCCGATGATGATACTGGACATCCTTCAGTCAGGGTGTGTTTCACACCTAACGCTCTGGGTGTGTGAGGCTCTCTAGTTCAGACAAGGGAACCCTTCCAGTTCCTTGACCCTTTTTCTCCACACTGCAGCACCCTCCCCGGGGAACTTTGTATTCTTCTGTGTGCACATGCACATACATGACACGGTCCAGGGCTAGACAGCCCCCGTCCCCAAAATAGTGCCGCCTGGGGCAGACCGCCCTCCCACCTAGGTACGCCACTGAAGGAAAAGCAGAAGGAAACCCAAAATTTACATCAGTTCTACCTACCCTGTTTGTGACATCTCACTCACATCACAGCTTGTGCAGGACCCTTGTCCCCTGTCCCCTATATGCCCCGTCCATGACATCTCACTTATGACATCACAGCATGTGCTGGACCTCTTTTCCTTACCTGTCCCATTCATGGCATCTGATCCATGACATCACAGCTGGTGCAGGACCCCTGTCCTGTGGTCACACGTGTGGAGAAGTGTGGCTCAGGGGTTAGAGGCGGCAGACCTGGAATCTGAGATCGGTCCTGGACCAGGGTTCAATTCCCCGCCCCGGCGGGTCTTGGGCTAAAAATTCCACGGACTCGATAATTCTCGCCCCGGTGCCTCCTCGACTCACGGGTTCACACTCTGCGACTCTGGGCAATAGCTTGCTTAATCTCCACAACGGCCCCTCGCGGCGGGATGCCTGACTTTCACCCTGTGGACACCCTGCCGGGGCTTCTCACAGGGGAATACCAGGACGGGTTCCCTAAGCAAGCGCCAGGATGCCCTTTGGGTGACAGGTTTGCGCTATATAAGTACACCTACATTTACATTTACATTAAAACCACCTACCCTATCACGTGCCCAGCTTCTGTGGCACTAACTCCTACTCCTCTAGGCATAAGCTTCGATTGTAGAGAACTTGTTTTAGGGTGTGCTGATCTGGTTAGATTTACAAGAACCCCCTCCCCCCCTGCCTCCCACGACCTTACCTGGGTCCTGCGGCACCCACCGGGGCTGCCATCATCCTTGGTTTAAGTCTCTGCAAACCCTCTTTAGAATCCACCTCTCTCTGTGACTCAGCATCACTCTGCGAATAAGTTCTTGTTCCACAACACATGATCTTCCTTGTCTACCTCACAGATGTCAGTTAGAAAGTGCGCTGTGCCGAATACGGGGTCATCATTTCCTACCTCAGAAAAAGGTGAACTTTATTCTTGTCACCCTACGGCTGCCCCTCTCACCCAACCACGCTCGCAGGTGGAGGAAAATGTACCCTTGGTACATCACTATGAAATAAACTGAGTGCCACATGTCATTTACTGCTCCTAGAAAAGGTAAGAGGGTGGTATAAAGCAGCACATGAAAGCGTCCAAGCGATATTTTATCTAGCTAATTGCTCCCAAAAGATATTAGATTACAGTGGCTTGTCTGTCTCGTTTTAGGACTTGTGTGCAACAGAGGGAGGACTAAAGCCATTGAGAAGCCTTGACTTGCTCACAAATGTTGCTGTCCTGTGATGTTTATCTGCCATGCGATACTGAATGGACAAGTGCCCACTTCTAGGAATGCCCATCAAAACTCATGGGGGTATAATTTAAAAGTGTCCAGACCATCTTTCACTTTACTGCCTAAATCTTGCCCTTGAAAATAAGTTCTGACCCCCCCCACACTTCTTTTTATAGGACTTGTGAACTGCCACTCACAAAAGATCCTTTCCTCCCCTCTGAAACCCGTTTAAGCTCCCTCTTACCTCACTCGGCCTCCAGTACTCCACAGTGGTGGCAGTCAGGGTCTCTATGTAGGGGTTGGTTCTCTTCTGCAGCAGCAGCAAATCCCTCAGCACTGCCATTGCCACAGACTCGACTCCTCACAAGAGCGCGTAGCAGTGTTGCCAGATTTTGAAACCCGCCCCAAGCCCAATGCTCTCCAAGTTCAAGCCCAAATTCAGCCCAATGCAGACCAGTTTCAGCCCAAAAAACAGCCCAAAGTTGCCACCATCAATTCATGCAAAATCCACCTTCAGGAAATATTTTACGCCAAATCCTAATTTCTATTCCATATCCTTATAGTCGGAGGAGGTTCAATGGGCACCTATGCACTTCTGCAATCATGTCCCAATTCGATTAGTAACTACTGATTTTAAGGATCGGTCCCCATTAGGACTTGTTACTTTGTTCACCACAAATCCAAACCTGAACCTGGCATTGATGAACACACTTTGCAAGAGCAGACTGTTACCTATTTTAGTGAAGTCAAAATGCTGTAAAGTTGAAACTCTATGTCATGTCATGTTAGTGGAGTGGTGTGGCTCACTGGTTAGAGGCGGCAGACCTGTAAGCAGAGAATGGCCCGGGACCAGGGTTCAATTCCCGACGCAGCAGGGTCTTGGACCAGGGTCAACGGACTCGATAATTCTCGCCTCAGTGCCTAATCTAACCAGGGAACACACTCGGCAACTCTGGGCATTAAGCTTACCTCATCTCCACAACGGCCCCCCACAGATGCCGGGGATGCCTGGTTTCACTCTGGAGATACCCAGAAAGGGACCATCTCACAGGGAAAACCAGGATGGGTTCCCCAGCGGTCTATAGCGTCAGGACACTCGGGTAGAGTAACAGTGCGCTTTACAAGTATCCCACATTTATGTAGCTCCTCAAACAGGTCATTTAATGCATTTCATTGATCTTGCAGGATTAACAAAACACAGTGAAGCACATATATAAAGTAACCACCTGGCATTAAAACTATTTCAGAACAACTTAGTTGGCAAGCTGAGATTAGAGGGCTACTCCCTCTTGTTAAAATGTACAAAGGCCAGTTTATACGCTGTGCATTATTTGTTATGTGTCCACGGAATGTGCTATGTACCATTCAACTACAGATAGAGATATTTAATGTTTAAATGTTTTACTGCTCATACGGATGTATGTGAACCGTGATACTAATAAAAATCTTTTTTTTTTAAATGTACAAAGGTCAAATAGGAGAGTCACTTATTCTTATTACTGCATGCCCTCCACTTTGGTCTTTCACCATGACCATCTTCTGTGACACTAAAAGTTAAACAGAACCTACGTCATTGCCGTTGTGTTTCAACAAAGGCCCCAATCTTGGCAAGAAGCAGGTGGGTTTAAGTGAGGTCCAAATGAAATCAACTGGAGCAGACAAGAAAAATACTTATTTCCCTAACCCTTAGAAAAAAACCTCCCCCAACATCTCAACACTAACGCTCCCTTAAGTCGGATGACACTGTCATCACTCCTCTTGTCCCAGTCAGTTCCATTCCCCTTCATCATTCGCACTGTCGGTCTCTCTTATCACCATTGATCAGTGAAATCTCATTGGGCAGTGCAACTCCTTTAAACCTATCAGCCACTCATGGCTTTAAGCAGAGCAGCTCCTAAAACTGACTTTGCAATGGATCACTAATGGGCTCTATATTCAGCTACTTAAATTTCAAGGCAAAAGCATGGATCAATTTCTCCATAATGCTCAAAGACTGAACATAAATATATACACCTATCTCAATAATGGCCAGAAAATAAAACCTTAAGGTAATCTATGCCAGCAACGCAGTTCCTGTTTACAGTACAGAACACTGTGTTAACGACGCTGATGTATACAGTTCATCTTTATTACATCTTTCATTACATAAGAGTATTTTCTGTTTTTCAATTTATGAGTTATATTGTTCCTAGACATCAAACGTAATTCTATTCAAATAAGAAGGTGTCCTGTACATGTCTTCTAACATAATTGAGCCAACACACATTTGTTTTAAAATAAGATTGAAGTAGAATATAAATAAGTCGCACAGGAATATTGTTGGAATATAATACAATAAACCTGCTTCTCGTGGGCATATAGAGTTCTCCTTGTTCTGTTCACACGGAAATAGAATGGAGGCAGTTCTGAAGAGTATAAAGTTGCATACTGCTTATGGTGCATTTACATGAGATTTCTAACATTTACTATATATAGAAGAATACTGCTGGCTAAGCTCAGAGACACCCCTGCCTGCTACTGTACTTGGAGAAAGATAGGAAAAAGAGAATGAGGTCAGCACTAGGGAGTACTGTGCGTGCATGCTATTTATGGGGCATGTTCTACATGAGATCTCTCAAAGCAAGGGTACCATTTAGTGTGGCGGACCACCCCCACCCTAGCTACGCCGCTGGTGGGTGTCTGGGTGGTATATTGACTTGTCTGAGGTCACACAGTGTGTCATTAACTCCCTCTCCCTGCAGTGGTGGGGGTCTGAGCAGGACAGTGACTTGTCTAAGGTCACACAGCATGTCTCTCCTCTTTCTGCAGCGCTGGGTGGGATAGGGACTTGTGTGAGGTCACACAATGTGTCATTAACTCCTTCTCTCTGCAGTTGTGGGGGCTCGAAGCAGGACACTGATTTGTCTAAGGTCACAGCGTGTCTCTCCTCTTTCTGCAGCGCTGGGGTGTCTGAGTGGGATAGTGACTTGTCTGAGGTCACACAGTGTGTCATTAACTCCCTCTCTCTACAGTGGTGGGGGCTCTGAGCGGGACAGTGACTTGCCTAAGGGCACACAGCGTGCCTCTCCTCTTTCTGCAGCGCTGGGGTGTCTGGGTGGGATAGTGACTTGTCTGAGGTCACACAGTGTGTCATTAACTCTCCTCTCTGCAGTGCTGGGTTCTGAGGGTGGACAGTGACTTGTCTGAGGTCATACAGTCTGTCATTAACTCTCTTCTCTCTCTGCAGTGCTGGGTGTCTGGGTGGGATAGTGACTTGTCTGAGCTCACACAGTGTGTCAGTCTCTCCTCTCTGCAGTGCTGGGGTCTCTGGGTGGGACGGTGACTTTTCTGAGGTCAAACAGTGCGCCATTAACTCTTTCTCCTCTCTGCAGTGCTGGGGTCTCTGGGCGGGACAGTGACTTGTCTGAGGTCACACAGTGTGCCATTAACTTTTTCCTCTCTCTGCAATGCTGGGGGCTCTGTATGGGACAGTGCTTGTCTGAGGTCACACAGTGTATCATTAATTCTCTCTCTTCTGTGCTGGAGTCTCTGGGTGGGTCAGTGACTTGTATGAGGTCACACAACATTCTTACCGCTCCTCTCTCTGCTGTGCTGGGTTCTCTGTATGGGACAGTGCTTGTCTCAGGTCACACAGTGGGTCAGTAACTCTTTCTCCCCCCTCTGCAGTGCTGGGGTCACTTTGTGGGACAGTGACTTGTCAGAGATCACACAGTGTGTCTGTAACTCTATCTCCTCTCTCTGCAGTGCTCGGGTCTCTGGGTGGGAGAGTGACTTGTCTTAGGTCACACTGTGTGTCATTAACTCTCTCCTCTCTCTGCAGTCCTGGGGTGTCTAGGTGGGATAGTGACTTGTCTGAGGTCACACAGTGGGTCAGTAACTCTTTCTCCCCCCTCTGCAGTGCTGGGATCACTTTGTGGGACAGTGACTTGTCAGAGATCACACAGTGTGTCATTAAGTCTCTCTCCCCTCTCACTGCAGTTCTGGGTTCTTGCGGATGGGCAGTGGCTTGTCTGAGGTCACACAGTGTGTCATTACCTCGCCTCTCTGCAGTGCTGGTGTCTGAGGGGGAACAGTGACTTGCCTGAGGTCACAGTGTGTCATTAACTCTCTTCTCTCTCTGCAGTGCTGGGGTCTCTGTGCGGGACAGTGACTTGTCTAAGGTCACACAGTGTGTCTTTAACTCTTGTCTCCGCAGTGCTGGTGTCTTTGGGTGGACAGTGGCTTGTCTAAGGTCACAGTGTGTCATTAACTCTCTCTGCAGTGCTGAGGGTGGGCAGTGATAATCTGAGGTCACACAGTGTGTCAGTAACGCTCTCTCCTCTCTGCAGTGCTGGGATCTCAGGGCGGGACAGTGACTTGTCTGACGTCACACAGTTTGCCATTAACACTCTCTCACCTCTGCAGTGCTGGGGTCCCTGGGTGGGACAGTGACTTGTCTCAGGTCACACAGTGTGTCAGTAACTCTCTCTCCTCTCTGCAGTGCTGGGATCTCAGGGCGGGACGGTGACTTGTCTGTCGTCACACAGTGTGCCATTAAGTCTCTCCTCTCTCTGCAGTGCGGGGTCTCTGTATGGAACAGTGCTTGTCTGCGGTCACACAGTGTGTCATTAACTCTCCTCTCTGCAGTGCTGGATTCTGAGGGTGGAAAGTGACTTGTCTGAGGTCACACAGTCTGTCATTAACTCTCTTCTCTCTCTGCAGTGCTGGGTGTCTGGGTGGGATAGTGACTTGTCTGAGCTCACACAGTGTGTAAGTAACTATCTCTCCTCTCTGCAGTGCTGGGGTCTCTGGGTGGGACGGTGACTTGTCTGAGGTCACACAGTGTGCCATTAACTTTTTCCTCTCTCTGCAATGCTGGGGGCTCTGTATGGGACAGTGCTTGCCTGAGGTCACACAGTGTGTCATTAATTCTCTCTCTTCTCTCTGCTGTGCTGGAGTCTCTGGGTGGGTCAGTGACTTGTATGAGGTCACACAGCATTCTTACCGCTCCTCTCTCTGCAGTGCTGGGTTCTCTGTATGGGACAGTGCTTGTCTGCGGTCACACAGTGTGTCAGTAACTCTCTCTCCTCTCTCTGCAGTGCTCGGGTCTCTGGGTGGGAGAGTGACTTGTCTGAGGTCACACAGTGTGTCATTAACTCTCTCTCCATTCTCTGCTGTGCTGGTGTCTCTGGGGGGGACAGTGACTTGTCTGAGGTCACACAGTGTGTTATTAACTCTCTCTCCTCTCTGCAGTACTGGGGTCTCTGTATGGAACAGTGACTTGTCTGATGTTACACAGTTTGTCATTAACTCTCTCTCCTCTCTCTGCAGCGCTGGTGACTCTGGATCCAGACACGGCTAATGAATACCTGATCCTGTCTGAGGACGGGAGACGTGCGACAGGGACAGACAGACGGCAGCCCCGGCCCTACAACCCCAAGAAATTCCATTTCACTCGCTGTGTGCTGGGGCAGGAGGGGTTCACCTCTGGGAGGCATTACTGGGAGGTGCAGCTACTGAAGGGGGCGGAGGGGTGGTGGGGTTCTGTGGGGCTTGCAGGAGAGCTTCTGGAAGGGGGGGTGGGTACCGGAGAGTTCCCTGGGGGCAGGGGCTGGTCTCTGCTGCTGAGAGATGGTGGTCGGGACTGGCCTCTCTTCTTCTGTCCCACCCTCCTGTCCCCCGGTCTGCCCCCCAAGAAGCTGGGGGTGTACCTGGACTATGAGGGGGGTTGGCTGTCCTTCTACAATGCAGACACCTGGGAGCATCTCTGCACCTGTAATGGAACCTTCGTCGGGGGGCTGCACCCCTACTTCTGGGTCGGGCCAGGGATAGACCTGCGTCTGGTGTAAGAGAGCAGCACCCCCTCCCCAGACCGCCGCACCCCACCAGGGAAATACCAGGGCAGCGAGAGGCAAACCACCCCCCCTCCCACTCTTTGATTTCCTGCTTCTCCTGGTATCCAATACCCCCTTAACTGGGGGCTGCACCCCAATTTCTTCCACCTGCCAGAGACAGACCTGTCCGTGGCCCGGGGCCTCCGCACCTCCACTGACAGACCTCCTGGGGGGTGGAGCGCCGCACTGTTATTCAACAGCACCCTGTGGATGCCCAAGGGGGAGGCCGGGGAATGCAGGAGATGTCCCTAAGGGAGAGGGGGAAAGGAGATGCCCCAGTGGAGGGGGGTGCGGGAGATGTCCCAGGGGATGGGGGAGAGAGAGATGTCCCAGGGGAGGGGGGAGAGAGAGATGTCCCAGGGGAGGGGGGAGAGGGAGATGTCCCAGGGGAGGGGGGAGAGGGAGATGTCCCAGGGGAGGGGGGAGAGGGAGATGTCCCTGAGGGAGGGGGAAGAGGGAGATGTTCCCAAGGGAGGGGGGAGAGGGAGATGTCCCTGAGGGAGGAAGGAGTGGGAGATGTCCCAGGGAAGAGGGGAGAGGGAGATGTCCCAGGGGAGGGGGGAGCGGGAGATGTCCCTAAGGGAGGAGGGAGCAGGAGATGTCCCAGGGGAAGGGGGGAGCGGGAGATGTCCCTGAGGGAGGAAGGAGCGGGAGATGTCTCTGATGGAGGGGGAGTGGGAGATGTCCCTGAGGGAGGGGGAAGAGGGAGATGTCCCCAAGGGAGGGAGGAGCGGAAGATGTCCCTGAGGGAGGAAGGAGCGGGCGATGTCCCAGGGGAGAGGGGAGAGGGAGATGTCCCTGAGGGAGGAAGGAGCGGGAGATGTCCCTAAGGGAGGGGAGAGCAGGAGATGTCCCAGGGGAAGGGGGGAGCGGGAGATGTCCCTGAGGGAGGAAGGAGCGGGAGATGTCTCATGGGAGGGGGGAGTGGGAGATTTCCCAGTGGAGGGGGAGAGTGAGATGTCCCCGAGGAAGGGGGGGAGCTGGAGATGTCCCTGAGGGAGAGGGGAGGGGGGAGAGGGCGATGACCCTAAGGGATGGGGGAGCGGGGAGGGTAGAGTGGGAGATGTCCCAGGGGAGGGAGAGATGTCCCCGGGGGTGGAGTGGTGTGGCTCACTGGTTAGAGGCGGCAGACCCGCAAGCAGAGAACGGCCTGGGACCAGGGTTCAATTCCCGACGCGGCAGGGTCGTGGACCAGGGTCAAACGGACTCGATAATTCTCGCATTGGTGCCTACTCTAACCAGGGAACACACTCGGCAACTCTGGGCATTAAGCTTGCCTCATCTCTACAACGGCCCCCCACAGACGCCGGGGATGCCTGGTTTCACCTTGGAGATACCCAGAAAGGGACCATCTCACAGGGAAAACCAGGATGGGTTCCCCAGCGGTCTTCAGCACCAGGATACTCCTTGGAGTCACAGTGCGCTTTCCAAGTACACCCACATTTACATTTACATTTACATCAGTCTGTGAATAAAAGACACCACAAAGCTGAATTATTCATTGAATAGACTGAGTTGTCTCTTTATTGCTGCTCATTGGCACTCTACAGATGGAAGCTGCAGCCCCCCAGAACAGGCTGCGCCCCCTCACTTCAGCATCAGGGAGACCCCGCCCTGCTCTTAGCATGGAGGGGTAGGAGCGCGTTTGGCGGAGGGTGGGTGGGTGTTTGGGGAGGGTGGGTTGGTGGCGGAGTGAAGTGAGTTTACATGAGGGGGTGAATGGTGTGGGGATAGTGGGACGGCCAGCACAGAAACATCAGAATACAAACAAGCATTGGCAAAGTGAATAGGTTTCCGCCAAATTTCCTGTGTTTATCAATGTTTTGTTTTTTTACACATTGCTGATGCTGTGCAAGATTAGGGAAAAGCATTGGCAAAGTTGATAGGTTTGGTCTGGAGGGGTGGGAGGCAGGAAAGCTTGGCTTTGCCATTGTTTTTATTTATATAGCGCTTACTCTTTGGTGGCGCTTTAAGCAACATATGTCACGGCCACCCAGTACCTAACTCAATGGAACTTATTTGCCGATCTCTGCATCAGCCTGAGAGAGTGAGTCTAAACAAGCATCTTTGCTGCCCTCATTAATGTGACTGATCACCTTTCGAGGGTGTTTACCACAACTGATCGCCGGCGGACATGCAACAACCACCCGTGATGATGGGCGATTTAGACACAGTGCTAGGTGTTGAAGCAAGCTGGTAGATTAGCGTTTCAAACAAAAACAACATCCTCGAGGCGCTGCAAAGCAGACCGTCTTGCTCACAGAACATCAAACAACATAAGTCCATGTTATTTTAATGAGTGATAATGTGGTGATTGGGACTACCACATTGAACTGCGTTTGTCTTATGCCTTCGTGTCCTTCAGTAGAATAATTTCAAGGATTTTACTAAGCCTTTCTCATAGCTGCTTTCTAATATTTACATTTCATAACAGCTTGTATGGTTTGTAGTAACCCAGAAGAAACCCAAACCGAATGGAGCATTGGTGCGAATTTGCATCACACTATGAGGACAGATCTCAACAACGCGCAGCCAATCCACCGAGCTATCTGACCACAAAAGAAAATAAACTAAGATTTGGCTCTTCACAACAGAAAGTGGTTCTAGAAAAAAAAAACATGTAATGTTCACCCCCAAAAACACACAGAAACAACAGTATTTTGAAACATAAGCTTTGTGGGAAGCACGAATCAGATTGTTTTTAGGTCTCGCATAGGCAGGCCGCGTGCGCTGTCTCTTCGAGACATGCTGTATTCAGGATATTGTATTGTATTGTAATTGCATTTATATAGCGCTTACTACCCCTCACGAGGCGTCAAGGCGCTTTTTCGGCGAGTAGTACGCTACTCCGGAACCCAAGAAGGATTAGTGCTGAATTAGTATAGTGAAATATGAAAGTAATTCGAGTAGTGGATAGGTTAGTCATTTATTTGGATTCAGAAGGATAGAGGAGGGATAGAAGAGGGAAAAAGGTGTGCATTTATGTAAAGCTTGTTACCCCTGATGGGGTGTTGAAACGCTTTTTTTACGAGTATCAGGCTACCCCGGAACCCATAAAGGATTAGTGGTGAATTAGAATAGTGAAATATGAAAGTGATTTGAGTGGTGGATATTCGTCAGTTATTTGAATTGAGAATGATAGCGGAGGGATAGAAAAGGGAAAACAAGGCTTGCATTTATATGGCGCTTGTTTACCCCTAATGGGGTGTTAAAGCACTTTCTTGGTGAGTAGCACGCTACTCTGGAACCCATAAGGATTAGTGTTGAATTAGTATAGTGAAATATGAAAGTAATTTGAGTGGTGGATGA
This sequence comes from Lissotriton vulgaris, assembly GCF_964263255.1. NCBI lineage: Eukaryota > Metazoa > Chordata > Amphibia > Caudata > Salamandridae > Lissotriton > Lissotriton vulgaris. Next base: position 21,385,385 of record NC_141695.1, read on the forward strand.
TACGTTAGTCGGGTATTTGGATTAAGAAGCACCACGAGACAACCACTGACCCTTTTTCTCATCAGGTGGACATGGCACGTCTGCAAGGCTGAAGACCTAGAGATGGACTTTGTAGTATCCTAGTATCCTGTCGATGTTTATGTATGCCATTTTCCACCACATGCTCAGCCAGTGGAATGTTACTGTGATGATGTATTACAGAATGTTGGGAGACTGTCAAGAAAAGCCCCAGTTGAGAATGGGCTGAGCAGCATGCTGGCTGCTCCTAGTGGGGCTAGTTCAGGACCTGTACTGGACGTATCTATCTGATCTACATATCCTGTAGCCAACTTCAATAAATCATCTTGAACTACATCAACCTGTCTGGACTTGATTACCACAGTTTTATGGCAACGAGGATGGAATATGAACCCTCGCGTGCATATCACAATGGATATTTTTTTTGTCGCTGTTTATGCATATGTAATTAACTAGTCTTTGTTCATAGGCTCCCATTTCTAATTTACTGTGTCTGGGGCTGTTTATAAGTTCATATATTACTGAGATTGTTTTTGCCTTTTGGTTGCAAATGTTTTACTTTTGCACTTATGTGTCAAGCTTACTATTCTCAATACTTTTATGGTTACACATCTACATTTAATGTTACATCCTTTACATGTGGGACTGTGTCATGCGTTTAGCTGCCCATTTATTTAGTAAGCATAGTTATCTTTTTAGTGGACTTGCTTACGTGGTAACACTACAAAGATACCACAATGTATGGCATTTTTCCTAAGTTTGTTACAGGTTTTCTTGTGGTACTCGGGTAAAAATCCGCTCACCGGCGATGTTTTAGAAAGTTTCAGTTTTTCTCCATTTTTATACTTCATAAGATTGTATAGTGGTTTTGTTGGGCTCAACATTGTACGTACATGAACTCTAGGTACACACCGTTAAGAGTTACTTATTTTTGTTTACATGCGCATTCTACATTTTATTCTTTTCTACATAAGTATAACAATGGGTTCTTGACCCATTTGTTTACATACGTACATGGACTCTGGGTACACGTCATCAAGAGTTCATTATTTCTGTTTTACATGGACCCTAGGTACACACCATCAAGATCATTATTTCAGTTTATATGCATGCAATCTTCATGTTAGTCATCCCTACATAGGGATAGAATGAGTTCTAGTCCCATTTGCTCACAATACACTTGATCTTTTTTTTTTTCTTTTTACGGTTTCCAGGGCATTTATGCACGGGTGTTAGTCCCTCTGCATTAATTAACCATCTCTATCCTCAGGGACTGGTTATGGGTTCCTACCCATTTGAAGTTGTTTTTACAAGGGCTAATATTTCATGGGTTTTAGTCCCGTTCGTAATAGTTTTGAAACCTTTTCCTCCTGGTAGGGGTTCGTCTTGGGTTATAGTCCTCCCATTTTCACATACTTTGGGTAAGTCTTTGCTCTTATTTAGAGTGTGTCTCATGGGTTCCAGTCCCATTTGACTCAATGTTATGTATTTTATTCTTATTACATTGTCAATTTTGCATTGCAATGCTATGTTTATATTATATTACAATGTTCATTTTATAAGAGGGAAGTATGAGGGATCTTATTGTATTTTTATCTCATCTTCTCTGTTTTCTCATTTTTTCTGCTCTCCTTGTAATGTCTTTTCTCGTTTTCATCCAAGGATTTTTGTTTCTTTTTGTTCATTTGTTTTTCTTTCTTCTCCACCTTTTCATTATCGTAGTGCGTCTTTTGTGTTTTCTCTTCTTCTTCTGGTTGCTCTTCCTTCATCACTTATTGTCTGTCTGGATGTAGTCAAATGTTTTGTTGTGTTGTGCTATGCTTTGCCTCCTCGCATGTCTGTCTGGCCAGTAGGTGTGTTTTGGGGTAGTGATTAGTGCTTTCACATCTATTCTTTTTCTCGTTGTTTTCTTTCACTGTGTCTTTTCATCCTTTTCTGTTTTATCTATATAAGGGAGGATGGGTTGCATTTATCTGTTTCTTCATCTGTTGCTTCTGTTCTCTCCTTGTTGTTCTCTTCTTTGCATCTTTAATTCCTATTTTCCTTTTCTCTTTCATGGTAATCATTGTTTTGTCATTTTTCAAAGCTACTAATTGTATATATAGACATAGCTATGTAAATGTACTCAGGGTACTGTCTTGCATGCAGTGCATTATGGGTAGGGTTGATTTACCATCTTCAAAGTTTATGATGCTCAGTAGGGACATCAGTATTGCACTGAGACATACAATGCTGGTTCCTGGCTCACTACGCAACCATTTGCAATGCCTAGGTCTCGCATTACTGAAAGTATGAGATATTGGCGTTGCATTATTATTTGCAACGCCAATACTTTAAACTATCAGTAATGCGAGACCTACTACATTGCAAATGCTTGTTAAATGTTATGACCATTTTCTATTTTCTTGTGATGTCACATGCAAATTAGAGGGGCCTCACATCTTCACGTTCGCCCAGGTCCCCAAAAATCCTATGACTGGCCCTGGTCACAGGTCAGTAACGTAAAGTTCTTCACACTGAGCTGCGCCCCCTGCTGGCTCATCCTGGGACAGTCACAGGACATGAAGGAAGTGACCCGATTAGAGTCACCGGGTCACTCTCGACCTCCTCTAGCCTTCCAAGAATGAAGAGTCAATGACGCAGTAGAGAATACAAGCAAACTAGTTTATTCACATAATACACTTCAGTGGAGTCCAATCAGACCAGCCTCCTATGATGGCTGACGAGGGACTGACTTTTACAAGCATAAAGTTACATTATGTATGTTGTGGAGTCCACAAAGTGTGTGTACGAATGGGGCCCCTACCTAAAAGGATGAACCCTGGCAAGGAAACTATACTTTTTAGAAAAATAGAAGTCACACCGGGTTACGTGCATATATTTTAACCACACAGTTAGACGCTGAGCAATTAAATCAAATACTACTAAATGTTTTCATGATATATTTCTTTGTTTAATTTTAATCGTTATATAAAAAGAATTTTGTTCACATTTTTATATCTTTTTTTATAAATTACATATTTTTTGTCTCTACAAAGTGCATCATATTGCATGTTAACGTGTACAAATATTTATAAATTACAGTTACAAATCAATGACATAAAATTGATCAGTCATTTCTTGGAATACAGAACCAATTCCTCTTCAACGCGTTTCGGCGGTTTGCCTTCCTCAGGAATTCTGTATTTTCTATGTGACAAGTTGATACTATGACAATAAAAAATTTATTTAGTCAATCATTCTTACAGATTTGATCTTAGATGACAACGTCTAACATATTCTACTATTTACATACACTCTATATCTATACTGAAATTATTTATACAAAAAGGACTTCTCTTACACCGTTAGGTCCTTGTCTAGTCGAACAAGCTTGTTTTTATACTAAATGATACATTTATATGAGATTGCTGTACAATTATTCACATGGTATATTTACATCTCACTGAAATCTACTTTACATACTTACATTATATACATTATTTACAATACATTGTGCATCATGAGTTATATACCCGTGATCTTAGATCTAATCAAGGAAACCTATCTGCAGATAAGGATATTCTTAGCGTGCCTTCATATGTTGTCTACTCTATTGAGGGCAATAAGTAAAAAAAAAAGGCAAGGTCCTAATGGATGAACGAAAAGGGGAGCTTTATTTTAAGTTTCTATTTGTATATATGAAACAAACCTGTATAGAAGACGGAGTGACCCCGATGATTTAACTGGAGTGTGTCTCTAATGCACCCCCCTAGACAACTCAAGAGGCGAACTGTTGAATGAAAGGTATACAAAACGTAGCCATTAGCTTATTGCATCTCTAACTAGAATGGTCTACACTCAACGCAGGGATGTACCTACTTAGTTAAAAGACTAAGATGAATGTCTTTTAAGGTCCCGGGTCTGAGCTTCTGAAGGAACTCTCGAAATGATTTGTAGGGCTCGTTCTTCTCGCCCGTTGCTGTCTGAAAGATTTTAAATAAAACAGACTAGTTTCCCAACTTGAACTGTGTATCCATCTAGACTACTCCAGCTTCTGGAGAAAATACTGATTCAAGATGACATACCTGCTTCCGAACGGACCACATGATAATTGGAGGTCATGTGATTTTCCAATGTTTAGGTAGACCAGGGAGGAGCTTATATGTGGACGATCTTCCCTTGTAAAACTGGGGGCTGATAGAATCTGTGAATATCAGAACGTCACGGTTTATTAATTGTCCTGAGCTGGCGTATGTTATATAAACAGTTAATATTTGGCCCAGTCTTACCGATATGGTCTTACTAAGCTAGCTCCCGTTAGGTTTAAATGCCCGCACAATGTGACCAGTTCTTATAATGGGTCCACATTTATCATGTTACTAGTGTTATACCTTATGAAGCCCCTTGGAACGTGACTTACACACAGGTAATTCACATGGAGGTGTACCGATGGAAAAAAAGGGTTTCATAAACAAAGAGTGGACTAGGTAAACCTTAGATTCCAAACGTGATTATATCCGCCCCACCTTACATCAAAAATTCCATTATTGGACAACGACTAAGTTCCGCTACAAATTAATGCCTATCTCTAACCTTATCGGAAAGATACCGACTCGAACCAGTACTTACTTGTGTTTTTTAAGCGATGTTCACATATCCGTGATGTTTCTCTTCCATCACTGCAATGGCGAATATTTGCTGAGCCTACTTCATTTAAAGCCCTCAGTTACGTTCCAGATTCAAAGTCTCGCGATATGAGAATAATGTATGTTTGCTAATCTCATGATAGTTACGTATCTACACCACGATCCGCCATCTTAAGCTGGTCTATTTTGGCTTACTGTTTGACTATTGCAAAGGTTCGAGTCACTAGTTCTAACTTTATACCATCGAACATTACTAAGAGAGGGGTAACAAAAATTGTAAAGCGTTCTCGTTGCATAAATGATTCTCTTACCGTTAATGTACCCAAACTGGAAATATTGATGTGCGTATACCATCCTCCTTAACAGGGGAGCGGAAAGAGAACCAACATAATAAAACTGGATAAATTCTAACATGCATGTAGTGTTTCTATGTTTCTTATGTCTTGTTTACTATGTGGCCAGTGTACTCTTGAGCGCCATCTGTGGAAGTTAGAAGAATAACTTCCATCATCCTTAACAAAATGTCTGGAGATGGACTTGATTATAAGTCGAAAGAAAATAACTAGAAGAAAACAACTTTATAATTAAAGAAGACAAGTGGTAGGAGAGGAAAAGGGATCTCTCATGTATTTGTGTGGAATATCTAAGGCCCGAAAATAACACCAGTTATCTGCAGGTAGCTCATGATCAACAACTAAGACGGTTATGTACACATGCTCTGACAATCAGGACAATTCAATTACTTCACGTTTCTTAAAATTATTACAATATTGCTTGTTCCCAAGGTATGTCTATATTCAATCCATCAATTGCTGTCCCCAGAATAAAGATCCAGTACACCTCCCTCATTTTTCTGATTTTGTCTATATCTAATCCTGTCTTATGGTGTACCCTCTCTAGAATATACCAGGACATATTTTCAGGTGTATGATTTTCTCTACATAGTGGGCAACCAAAGGTGCTGTCAGCTTCTTAGTTCGAATCGCGGATCTATGTTCCGTCAACCTGACGTTCAATGCTCCACCTGTCTGTCCCACATATCCTTTCTGACAGGGGCAAATTATTAAGTAAATAACATTTGTACTTCTGCAATTGTTAAGATCTACAGGTCTAATCAGTTGTTTATTGAAATTCAGAGTGGGACCCTGAATCACTGTTTTACAAGATTTGCAATTTAAACAACTGTATGTACCTTGTACTGGTTGCAAATCCACAAGAGATTGTTGGCTACTTAATACGCTAGGTGTCATGCGTGACCTGACAATATGATCTTTTAGGGATTTATTCCTTTTGTATGCAAACATAGGTTTTAACAAGCGGTTTTCTTTTGGAACATTTACATTCAGTATGTGCCAATTAGCACATATTGTTTGTCTGATTCTTTCATTGAGCACTGAATGCTTCGTGATTGTTAGACCTGACATCATTGGCTTGAGTCTCTCCTCCATTTGTTTCTGTTTGCCTCCTGTTTACGATGTTTTTGCTGGTGTAATGCTTTGAGCGCTGTGCCACTGCTGATCAGTCCCACAGTGCAAGTGCTCCCTATGTAAAATTACTGTATTGATTGAATTCCATGTTTGGCTTAATTGGTTTACTGTCAGTCCCTAGTCTAGTGCACCAGGAGTGCCAGGGCTTGTAAATACAAATGCTGCTCGTGGGCTTGCAGCACATGTTGTGCCACCCACAAGAGCGGCCTAGTAAAAGTATGTCTAAGGGTCTGCCATTGCTAGACCCACGTGCAGTCTGGTACTGTCACGCTGACTGCGCAAGTACACCTACTTGCCAGTCCCTAAACCTTCCCTTAACTTCATATTAGTCACCCCTATGGTAGGTCTGTGGGCAGGGTGCATTGTAAGTATAAGGTAGGACAAGCCTGACCAAGTTGGCATGTCCTAATAGTTAATTACAGCCCTATTCGTTTTTCACTGTTGCAAGGTAACCTGCTCTCCATTAGTTAGAATGGGCTGCCAGGGTTATTAATGCTATAATCCTAGCTGGCTCGGGGAGCATGGTGCAATGTCCAGTTTGGTATCCCTGAACTCGGGGTTTAATAACGCATCCATCTGTGTGGATGGTTTTTGGACTCCGGGTTTGAAAATAGCCCTTTTAGAAAGTGGCTATTTTCTTGTCTAACTATTTCTGGTTTCTGCTGGGTTGGTGTGTGTGTGACAGGAGCTGGGTGGCTCCAGAGGTCTGAATGAGTCAGTGTGGGATGAGTGGGACATTTGCATTGAGAGTAGGGGGAGAGTAGTTCCTGATAGCCTGCCCTGCCTGATACAATGCTGGCTCCACCTCCTGCCAGGCGACTGATGGCTCTGTGCCTGCCAGGGACGATCCTGGCCCCACCTCCTACCGGGAGGCCAATAGCTCTGCTCCTGCCAGTGACAATACTGGCTCCACCTCCTACTGAGCGGCTGAGGACTCTGCCCTGCACAGTGAATAGGCCAGGTGCCTCTGCCTGGCTACACCCACAACAAACCCAGGATGTGGGGAAATTCCCCTGCATGGACAAAGGGATCAAAGCCAAAAAGGGGTATAAGAGAAGGACCCCTGAACCAAGAATTTAGATCACTTCTGACAAGGAACCCTGAAACCAAGGACAAGAAGCCTGCTGATCCAAGGACTGTTTGCTGGGGGGAATCCTGCAGTGCTTCTTTATTTTTGTCAAGGAACCAGGAGAGAGGAACTGTGTGTGTACTCTCAAACTTTGCTAAAGAAAATCTCCAAGGGCTGGAAGAGTTCCAGCCTCCTGTTGAAGTCACAGGGCTAAAGGACTTCATCTGCTTAAAGTACTGTTTGCTGGAACCTGTGAATCCAGCGCCTCTGAAAGAATCCAGCAATCTCGGACGCCGCCGAATCCAGCTCGACATCGTGAGTAACGGCTCCAGTGTTCCGCTTCCTCGACGCCGGCCGCCAGGCCCGATCGACGCCAGTAGCGACGCCAGTGAGTAGCGAGTTCGGCTCCAGCTCCAAGTGACCCTGTGTCTGCATCGCCGCTGATCGCATCGACTCCGAGCCCCCTCGACGCCGTGATGAGGTACTGGGTTTTTCAGAACCGGTACTGATCCGGTAACCCAGCGGTGCCAGGGACAACACCCAAAGACCTTGAGTACTTTCCTGATTCAGACACAGAAACCAGAGTCTTCTAGGTGAAGTCAAGATCGAATTTATTGGCTGCAACCAAGTAACAAGCGTCCTAGAAGTACAACAGCACGGTGTGTATATTCTCAGGAGACTGCTCCACATTACAGAGCCAGGCTTCTCTTTTTATACAAAATATTAAGCTTCAGGCAAACATTCTTAGATTTACAGTGCAAACATTCTTAGATTTACAGTGGGCTATTCACATATTTTTACTACAAAGAAAAAGGCAGAGTCATGATGACAAGTCCACATTTCAGTTCGTCCAGCCCACAGCAAATTACCCGGCAAGGCCCAGCATTTTCATCAGATATCGGTGTACCCCCAATAAAACCGGGCTCCTCCTCATCATAAAGGGAAAGAAGAGAAAAGAGCAGGGCCAGGTGTGAGCAAGATTTGGGCGGGGTGTGTGTGCGATGGGAACAGTTTATGGCCTGTTGTGCTTTGATGCTATCTCGTTCGGCCACTGGGAGAGGGACTGACCAAACAGGTTTGGCCTGGGGCAATGGTTCCAGCTTGCCCAGGTTATAGGAAAGTCAATTAAGGTGTATGTGTCCTTTGATATCGAATTCAGCTGCAGTTACAAGCCTATGTGAAGGGCAACTCACAAAATGGCTGCCGTGCATAAAATGAAAGCCAAGGGTTCAGGACGAGAATGGCGATTTAGAGGTGAAATCGCCACTTTGATATGACGCAAATGCGTGTACATAGTGTACTAGCCATTATCGGTATTTTGATATAAAAATCGTCATATTACGACAAAATTTGTTGCACGAGTCCAGAATTTTCAGAACCACAAACCCTCCTTTTGCCCTTACATAGGCAATTTAACCTAATCTCATGCTAATCTGAGTCCAGGTCTATATTCCTAAAGTCATTGAGATGTTGCTGTAACATCATTCTGGTACTCAGTTCATCTTTTGACACAGGCTTCCTTACACATGATGTAGCACAGAGGCTACATATTGCAGGAGCACACTGCACGCACAGACAGAACAGGAAAAGAATGGCTAAGACCATCCCAATGACCATCAGAATTTTCCATCCCCAGCCGGATACCAGTTCCCAGAACCATCCCATAAAAGACCAATCTCCTTTATCCACATGAATAGATTCGGAGATCTTATGCAATTTGGAGATGGCCTTTTACACTGTTGGAGCGTTATCTGGAATGAAAACACAGCAACTCGATTGGATCAATTTACATACCCCACCTCAGTCTGCAAGTATGACATCTAATGCGACCCTGTTCTGAAGGGTCATAAGACGGTCCGACTGGAGCTCAGCAGTCAAGTTACTAAGGGCACCAGCAGTTTCAATTACGGTGGATTCAACCACCCTTGCTAATTGCCTTCTGTTTCTGCTGTTAACCATCGGTCCCCAGAACGGCAGAAAACCCTTTACGAAATCCCCAAATTCTTGTCCTGCAGTGTCTTCTTTACTCAAGACACCTCTAACTATCCTTGTCTTATGGTAATCTGCCGCTGCTGTGTAGGTGGGAGGCAACAGGAACGAAACAAAACATGTGCCCGAAAAGTCAGGGGGCAACCATGTATAGGCTCTATCATGGCAGATGAAATAGGTACCCTTAGCTGCTAAAAACGAAGGGGAAGTCTGAGATGCAAAAACATACGTTTCAGTACAGACACTCTTCCCTAACTGAGCTCTGGGATTCTTGCCAGTACCTTGCAGACACAGATGACCCTGATGGGGTACAATCCAAATCGGGGAAGATCTCTTAGCTTGCTGTTTCTCACTCAGAGTAGCTCCATATCCGGTCACGTTCCATCCTATGTATACTAGTGTCTCATCTCTTGGAATAGTCTCATAGGAAATATCTTCCTTAATCATATCTACTATACCCTTAACTAGAGCACTATTCTTAGGATTGTCTGTTACAGAACGTAGGGGGTAGACTTCATGTGCATAAATGAACATTGTTCTGTATGCCCATACAGAACCATTGTGGCTGAATGGCAGGACCAAGTAAGGGATACCTTTATCCGTTGTGTGGGGCATGAGACCACACACCCAACAGTTAGTCATGTTCATTACTAGTTGGTGTTGGTGCAAGAGCTGAATGAAGGAGTTATTAATAAACTCTAATCTCCTAGCTGACTCATGTTCAGGAAGGGGTTGAAAAGAATGTGAAGAAGCAGTAGGAGGAGGTACGGGCGATGTAGTGGGTGCAAATGTCGCTTGTAAAGAAAATAATACATATCCTACTAAAAACATTATTGCACTGAATAACAGGAAAATGCATAATAATAAAAAACGTTTCTTTGTCATTAATCCACATATTCTGGCCTTAAAGTTCACAGTTTTGGCAGGTCTCTCCATCTTGAAAAACTCCATCCTCTCTACAATGCTGCCCGCGATGGGAGGTTGATTCTGCTAAGGAATGCTTCTGTTGATCCAGGGCAACTCCCTTAGACCAACCAGAACTGTCGACCTAACGTCATCAGCTGCACCCCAAAGGCTTTGGGCAATCGCGGCCCTAGCAGCGGAACCCGGATGGCGGTTCGAAAAACAAAAATAAGCAAGTTCCTCAGATGGGAGAGCTGCGCTCTCAAAATTAGTACTTGTAAAAAAAACTTTTATTAGTTCACTTTTATTAGTTCGTATTTCTCGGCCTCAGATTATACCGTTGTTTTCCTGGTATTGTATGGTCTTGAAACAAGACTTCAGGTTCTGTAGTGTCCAATCAGGCTGATGGTGGTACAGCTGGTTGCAAAATATTGTCACTCTCTTGTTCAGTAATTGTTCCTTTTACACGAGCATCACTGAAGGGCACAAACCGTGGCACAGTATCGGTCTCTGAGTCGGCGACACCTTCCTGGACCCACCGGTCATAGGGCAGAGGCAGGGGGATCCGTTTACAGTGGATCCCGTGGATCCAGTTCTTCTTTCCTTCCACCCGACCAGCTGATCTTGTGGAAAGAAGGACGAGGTGTGGGCCGGTCCACCTGGGCTGGTCGTTCTTTGTTTGCTGAAAGTTCTTTACCAGCACCCAGGATCCAGGATCGATTTGATGGCCTGGAGCTTCAGAGACCGGAGGCAGAGAGTCATGGACCTGTTGGTGTAAAACACGCAATTTAGCCGTCAATTCGTACAAATAGTCAAGCAAAACAGGGTGTTCTATTTCACTGAACTTGGTGGGTCTTGGCACCCCCCATATGATGACCGGGCGGCCCAAGACAATTTCATAGGGACTAAGTTTCACTCTTGAATGCACGGTCATTCTGGTGGATAGGAGTGCTAAGGGCAGAGCGTCAGGCCATTTAAGACCAGTGCTCGCTTGAATCTTGGCTAGTTTTAACTTTAGTGTGCCATTATAACATTCTACTAGTCCAGCTGATTGGGGGTGATTTGCAGCATGGAACTTCTGTCGAATGCCTAGCCCTTCACATACTTTCTTCATCACTTGACCCACAAATTCACTCCCATTGTCACTCCAGATCATTCTAGGCATTCCAAATCTAGGGAAGAACTCTTTCACAAGGGCTTTCGCTGTGGACAAGGCAGTATTGTCCTTTAGGGGATATGCTTCTACCCATCTTGAGAAGGCACAGACAACAACGAGTACGTATTTTAAATTGTTGCACCTCTCCATGTGGATGAAATCTAGCTGCAAAACCTCAAACGGATACGTAGGAGGTGCAAAATGACTAGCTGGAGTTGGGGTTCCCCTACCAGGATTGTGTTTCAGACACACCATGCAATTCTTGACCACATTCTCTGCACACTTAGGAATTCCAGTATTTTGCCATACTGGAGCCAACAACTTGCAAATCCCTTTCTCGTTGATATGAGCCATTCCCTGAGCCATTGTAACCACTGCAAGCACGTACGCATCGGGTAGCAGCCATCTCTGATGCTCTGACAATTCAACCCAACAACCATTTGCATCCATTCTACCCGTACTTTCTCTCCACATGTTCAACTCTTTCTCTGTAGCCTCAGATTGGATCGATTTGACACTCTCTACCGTGTCTTCACACATTCCAACATCACCAACCCATCTTGCAGGGCCTGCAACATACATTCTGCTCATCACATTCCTTGCTGTTTCTTTTGCGACTTCATCAGCAAATGCATTTCCACGACCAACATCATCAGTCACTGTTAGACAGGGACCTGGAGGGTCGGCCGAGGACAAGGGGAGAGGCCTCCGGTGAGGGCCGTCTCCAGCGATCGTACAGACAAGTAACTTCCCCCCCACAGATGGATACCACACAAGGATAAGGTTAACGTTCTTTATATGCAGGTCTTAAAGTACGGTGGTACGGTACAGTGAGATCAGGACGCGAGGGTCCTCTCAATTCTAGTCTCTTGGAAGGGGAAGGGGGTAGCGGGACAGTCTTGTTACCAATCGGGTATTCAGATGAGACGGTGGGTAGCTCACAATCCTCGAGCTCGGCGGTCAGGCAGGTCGGGCCGCGGCAGCGCCAGCAGGCCCCGAGGAGGTCGTAGGTAGCAACGGGCCGCGGCAGCGCCGGCAGGTCCCACGAGGATGAAGGTTGCAGAAGGCCGCGGCAGCGCCAGCAGGCAGGACGATAGTTCACAAGGCAGGGCTGCGGCAGCGCCAGCAGTCCGTCAAGGATGAGTTCTTCACGGTGTCTCTCGACTCCAGGATACAACTGCCTTCCTGCTCTGGAGCTGCCTCAGTTATAGGTCTGGCGCCCTTTGATGTCCGGACCCTCGCACTTGGAGGTCGGGAGGTCCGGGATGAGGGAGTCCAGACACCCAGCAGGGGGGTGGAGCCAGCGCCCGGGGAGGCTGGGGGCGATCGGCACCTGGCGGGAGGGAGCCATCGACACTTCTTTCTCCCCTTGACCTGTTAAGTGGTCCGTTCACCTCCTGGGTGGATGGTGGTGCCGGGATGTCGGGGCCTGGCCAGGCCCAGGGTTGGGGTCGAGCTGAGGCCACGCGGCCTCGTGGTGCAGTGTCTAAGATGGCGGCTGGGCCGGGCGATGGTGCTGACGGTGGCCCGGGCCAGTGATACAGAGATATCCGGGAGCAGGCGTCCCGTAGGGGACGGGTTGCGGGTTGCTTCTGTGGGTAGCACCTGGAGGGCCGGTGTCGGGGCCCTGTCATGCGGGGAGGGAGCGAGCCCTTCATGGGGCCTGTCCAACATGCGTCCCCCCCAGCAAAAGGTGGGGAGAGTCACCCATCCTCATGGGGACTCTCCTCGTCGAGGCGGAAAAAGCGGGACAGGCCATCCGCGTTGGCGTGGTCTTGACCAGGGCGATGCTCCACAGTGAAGTCCATCCCCTGCAGGGAGATGGACCATCGCAATAGTTTGGGATTCTCCCCCCGCATCTGCATTAACCATTGCAGGGGGCGATGATCTGTTTGCACCCGGAAGTGGGTACCGAAGAGGTAGGGCCGGAGTTTCTTAAGGGCCCATACTACTGCAAAGGCCTCCCGCTCGATGGTACTCCAGCGCTGTTCTCGGGCCAGCAGGCGTCTGCTGATGAAGGCCACTGGTTGGTCGACTCCCTCGGGGTTCAGTTGGGAGAGGACGGCCCCAATGCCATGGTCTGAGGCATCAGTCTGGACTATGAACTCGCGGCTGTAGTCGGGGGCCTGGAGCACAGGGGCGGTGCACATGGCAGCCTTCAGCTTCTCGAAGGCCGCTTGACAGTCGGGAGTCCAGTTGACTGTTTTTGGGTTGTTCTTGGATGTGAGTTCCGTGAGGGGCCCCACAATGCTGCCATAGTCCTTCACAAACCGCCGGTAGTATCCGGTGAGCCCCAAGAAGGCTCGGACCTCGGTCTGGGTGACGGGGGGCTGCCAGGACTGGATGGCAGCGATCTTGAGCTGGAGGGGGGCCACCAGACCGCTTCCCACTTGGTGTCCGAGGTAGGTCACAGACCCCTGGCCAACTTGGCACTTGCTGGCCTTGATTGTGAGGCCGGCCTGTTGGAGGGCCTGCAGGACCTCTCGGAGGTGGTGGAGGTGGTCTGCCCAGTGGCGGCTGTATACCGCGATATCGTCCAAGTAGGCGGCGCTGAATTCTTCGAGGCCCGCCAATACCTGGTTCACAAGGCGTTGAAAGGTGGCTGGAGCGTTTTTCATGCCGAATGGCATCACTTTGAAATGGTAGTGACCATCCGGTGTAGAGAAGGCGGATCGTTCTTGGGCTCTGGGGGTGAGGCCGATCTGCCAGTAGCCCGCTGTCAGGTCGAAGATGCTTAGGTAGCGGGCAGCCCCCATGCGGTCGACCAGTTCATCTGCTCGGGGGATGAGGTGAGCGTCGGTTCGGGTGACAGCATTCAGACCCCGGTAGTCGACGCAGAATCGGAGCTCGGGTGTGGTGCCCGGGACAGCAGCTTTGGGGACCAGTACGACTGGGCTGGCCCAGGGGCTGTCCGAGGGTTCGATGACACCGAGGGCGAGCATCTTGGAGACTTCTTCCTGGATGCAGGTGCGCACCCGATCTGGTACTCGGTACGCCCGGTGTTGGATAGGGGGACTGTCCCCAGTGTCCACGTCGTGCAGGCACCAGGGGGTGACCCCGGGGGTGAGGGAAAATAGGTTTGCAAATTGCAGCAGGAGGGCCCGACAGTCTTGGCGCTGCTCCGGGGTCAGGGCATTGGAGAGTCGGACCCCGTCCACCGAACCATCTTTTTCACGGGTCTCAGTAGGTCAGGGAGGGGCTCGGAGTCCTCTTCCGCTCCACTGTCTGTAGCCATCAGTAGGCTGAGCTCCGAGCCTACGAAGTGTGGTTTGAGTCTGTTGGCATGGAGGACCCGGAGGGGGTTCCGGGGGGATTCCATGTCGATGAGATAGGTGACGGGGCTCTTGTGCTCGACCACCTTGAAGGGCCCCGTCCATTTGTCCTGCAGGGCACACGGTTCAATGGGGGACATCACCCATACTTGCTGACCGGGCTCGAACTCGATGGAGGAGGCATGTTGATCGTACCATTTCTTCATGTCCTCCTGACTGGCCTCAAGATTGGCTTTGGCGATCTCTCTGAATCGCCTGGTCTGATTGCGGAGGGTCAGGAGGTACTTGTAGACGTCTGGGGGGGTCTTCAGGGGGGCCATTTCCCATTCTTCTTTAACTAGGCTGAGGGGCCCTCGAACGGGGTGTCCGTACAGGAGTTCGAAGGGGCTGAAGCCGAGGGACTTCTGGGGGACTTCTCGGTAGGCGAAGAGGAGGCACGGGAGTAGCACGTCCCACTGGCGGCGTAGGGGTTCTTCCAGCCCCATGATCATTCCCTTGAGAGTGCGGTTGAACCGCTCGACCAGTCCGTTTCCTTGTGGGTGATAGGGGGTTGTGAATCGGTAGGTGACTCCGCACTGCTGCCAGAGGGATTTCATATGCTTTGAAATAAAGTTTGTGCCCCGGTCGCTGACGACCTCCCGGGGGAAGCCCACTCGAGAGAAGATCCCCATCAAGGCTCGGCCTACCACTGGTGCGGTTACAGTTCGAAGGGGAACGGCCTCGGGATAGCGGGTGGCGTGGTCTACCAGGACCAGGATGAATCGATGCCCTTGTGCTGTTCGGGGGTCCAGGGGCCCCACAATGTCTATTCCCACCCTTTCGAACGGGGTGGTAACAACGGGGAATGGTTGCAGGGGGGCCTTGAGTTTGCGGCCGCTCTTCCCGCTGGCCTGGCAGGTGGGGCAGGACCGGCAGTGGTTGGAGACGTCATTTCTCATTTTTGGCCAGTAAAAGTGGGTTACCAGGCGGTGGTAGGTTTTGTCTTGCCCCAAGTGTCCAGCCAGGGGGACATCATGTGCCAAGTTCAAAAGGAAGTCTCTGAAGCGGAGGGGCACCACCAGCACTCGACTGGCCCCTAACTCCGCGATTCTTTGTTCGCTGTACAGTAGGCCATTGTCCCAATAGATCCAGTGGGCCCCTGCGGTGTCTCCCGCGCTCTGGGCGAGCGCTTGCTGTCGCAGTCCCTCGAGGGAGGGACAGGTCTTTTGCTCTTGCCGGAATTGCTCCTGGGTGGGTCCCCCTTCTTGACGCCACTGAGCCAGGTCAGGGAGGTCTTGGGGCTGAGCGGGCCCTTCTTGGGTTTGTTCCGGGGGTCGGTATGGATGGTGTCTTCCTCTGGAGCGATCGGGGGAGGAGGTGCTGGCCATTCGGGTTCTTCAGGTCTGGGGATGGTGCGGGCTGCCATGGACCGGGTTGTTACACACGCCCAGTCCGGGAGGCCCAACATCCCCAGGTGCTCTCTTCTTTCAACGGCCGCCCACGGGGAACTCTCGAGATCGTTTCCCAGGAGGCAGTCCACGGGGGCATCATCGGGGACAGTCACTTTTAACATACCGGACACTCCTCCCCATTCGAAGGGGATGCAGGCCATCCGACACAGGCTCTCAGAATTGTCGGCCGATCGGACGGGGCAAAGAACGTTTGGCAGGATCTGCTCTGGGGTCACCAGGTGACAGCGGACTGCCGTCACACTGGCCCCCGTGTCACGTAGGGCTTCGGCCTTACGCCCATTTATGTTCACCCACTGGCTGTATTTTCTGGTGTTGGCGGGTAGGGGAGCCCGCGGGATCATGTCTCTTCACCCTAGGCAAGCCAGGACCATGGCGGCAGGTTCCCACTCAGGCTGCTCCTGCTCGTACTCTTCATGCTCTTCGGAGTTTTGCTCTTCTCCTAGGGCGGCTGCAGCTACCTGGCGGGGCCTGGGAGTCTGGTTCTTTGGGCAGTTCGGGTCACTGGCATAGTGGCCCATTCGCTGGCATCGGTGACAAGTAACATTGGCTCGGAACCCCGGGCGCATCGGGGGGTTGCCCCGGCCGGCCGGGGTGTTGTTAGCGGGAGCGGCCGGGACGGCTTCTCTGCCCCGGCCCTGGCCTCCTCCTCCTCCTCCTCGGGGACGATGAGGACCTTGGTTGGTTCTGTTCTGCTCGTTTGGCCCACTCCGGGCCACTCGGGTGCTTTCCCATCGGTCAGCCTCAGCGGCGAGCTGCCGTGGTTCAGTCAATTTACTGTCCAGGAGGTGCTGTCGGAGCTCGACGAAGCAGTTGTTGGAGAGGTGCTCCCACACAATGAGGTTGAAGAGCTGCTCGTAGGTTGTCACGTGGCTACCCTTGATCCATCCCTCGAAGGCTCGGCTAAAATAGTTCACATATTCTACCCAAGTTGTACCCGGGATCCGGGTGCAGTCGCGGAACCTCTGGCGGTACATCTCGGGCGTAAGCCCATATCGAGTGAGGAGGGCAGCCTTCATGTGGTCATAGGACGTCATTTGATGGTCCGGGAGCTGCAGCAGGGCATCGCGGCCTTCATTGACGAACCTCCCCCATAGACCGGCTCCCCAGTCACTTCGATCGATCCAATGGGAGGTCATGGCGATCTCGTAGGCCTTGAACCACTGCTGTATGTCGTCGTTCCGATAATATTCACGGACCACATCTTTGGGGATGTGGACCTTTGGTTCGGTAGCGCCTGGGGTGCGTGGTTGCTCGGGCACCCCTAGTTCTTTGTTCTGTTTCCGCATTTCTATCTCTGCTAACTTGCACTCGTGTTCGTATGCCAGTCTTTTTTCTTCGAGTTCTCTCTGTCTTTGCTTTTCTTCCCGTTCTTCTCGGAGCCGTAAGTGTTCTAAGTTTATCTTTTGTTCCGCCAGTTTCAGCTCTCCGTCCAACTTGAGTCGTGCCAACTCTAATTCGTGTAGTCTGCTTTTTTCTCATTCTTGGATCTCTTCCCGGGAGAGACCCGTTCTCCTTTCTTCCGTCAGAGTGGTGTTTGTCTCTGGTGCTTCGATGTTTTGGTCCCGGGGTCCGGCGGCATTTGTTTCTGCCCAGGATTCTAGGGCGTGTTTGAAGTCGTCTTTCGTGCTCAGACCGGTGGTAGCAATGCCCAGTTCTATACAAAATTGTTTTAGCTCTCGGTGGCTGTACTCTTCTAGCTTTTCCATCTGGAATTCTTCTGTAGATCCGCTCTCTTTGGTCGTCATTGTGGTTTAGTCGTAGGGTGAGTTACTCTCTGTACGATTACGCGTTGGTTCGGATCCCACCGCTGCCACCAATGTTAGACAGGGACCTGGAGGGTCGGCCGAGGACAAGGGGAGAGGCCTCCGGTGAGGGCCGTCTCCAGCGATCGTACAGACAAGTAACTTCCCCCCCACAGATGGATACCACACAAGGATAAGGTTAACGTTCTTTATATGCAGGTCTTAAAGTACGGTGGTACGGTACAGTGAGATCAGGACGCGAGGGTCCTCTCAATTCTAGTCTCTTGGAAGGGGAAGGGGGTAGCGGGACAGTCTTGTTACCAATCGAGTATTCAGATGAGACGGTGGGTAGCTCACAATCCTCGAGCTCGGCGGTCAGGCAGGTCGGGCCGCGGCAGCGCCAGCAGGCCCCGAGGAGGTCGTAGGTAGCAACGGGCCGCGGCAGCGCCAGCAGGTCCCCACGAGGATGACGGTTACAATGGGCCGCGGCAGCGCCGGCAGGTCCCACGAGGATGAAGGTTGCAGAAGGCCGCGGCAGCGCCAGCAGGCAGGACGATAGTTCACAAGGCAGGGCTGCGGCAGCGCCAGCAGTCCGTCAAGGATGAGTTCTTCACGGTGTCTCTCGACTCCAGGATACAACTGCCTTCCTGCTCTGGAGCTGCCTCAGTTATAGGTCTGGCGCCCTTTGATGTCCGGACCCTCGCACTTGGAGGTCGGGAGGTCCGGGATGAGGGAGTCCAGACACCCAGCAGGGGGGTGGAGCCAGCGCCCGGGGAGGCTGGGGGCGATCGGCACCTGGCGGGGGGAGCCATCGACACTTCTTTCTCCCCTTGACCTGTTAAGTGGTCCGTTCACCTCCTGGGTGGATGGTGGTGCCGGGATGTCGGGGCCTGGCCAGGCCCAGGGTTGGGGTTGAGCTGAGGCCACGCGGCCTCGTGGTGCAGTGTCTAAGATGGCGGCTGGGCCGGGCGATGGTGCTGACGGTGGCCCGGGCCAGTGATACCGAGATATCCGGGAGCAGGCGTCCCGTAGGGGACGGGTTGCGGGTTGCTTCTGTGGGTAGCACCTGGAGGGCCGGTGTCGGGGCCCTGTCATGCGGGGAGGGAGCGAGCCCTTCATGGGGCCTGTCCAACAGTCACCTTCTTGTGAGCACTACATTTCACAATCGCAACTTGTAGAGGCAAAGTCAGTGATTCAAGAAGTTCATTCACCAACTGACCATGCTGGATCTTGGCTCCATGCGAAGTCAGAAACCCACGTTTGCGCCACAGACGTCCAAAACTATGAGCCACACCAAATGCATTCTGACTGTCAGTGTACACATTTACTTTCATTCCTTTTGACAACACACACGCCCTTGTAAGTGCAATCAATTCTGCTGCTTGAGCTGAGTTATGTGGAATACGTGCAGCTTCAACGATTGTATGCAAAGTGGTGACAGCATATGCTGCAGTCGTGTCACCATTCGGAAGCTTGAAGCATGAACCATCCACCCATAAGGTACCATCGCATTCAACAAGAGGAGTATCTTGGAGGTCTATTCTCCCTTTCGTTTCTTCTTCTGTTCTAAGAAAACAATCATGCTGCTCTTCAGCATTCTCTGTCTCAACTGGAATTGGCAATAACGTGGCTGGGTTTAGTGTGCTGCATCTTTTGATGTGCACAT
Organism: Lissotriton vulgaris; assembly: GCF_964263255.1. Lineage (NCBI taxonomy): Eukaryota > Metazoa > Chordata > Amphibia > Caudata > Salamandridae > Lissotriton > Lissotriton vulgaris. The sequence continues at coordinate 21,404,766 of NC_141695.1, forward strand.
GGCTCGCTACCAAGGTCAGTTCGTAACCAGACAATCGAGCACTAGTTAAGTGCTGTGTCTTGGTTCTGTTCAATAACGTGTCCACTGCATGTGGAACCATGACCACTAACATGTTATTCATCACTAAACCAGCAGACTGTCGAATAGAAGCAGCTGCTGTTGCTCTTAAACAACTTGGCAATGCTTTAGCTACTGGATCCAAAGTCGACGAAAAATATGCACATGGACGCTGCTTGTCTCCAAACAACTGTGTCAACACCGATAATGCACAACCTTCTTTCTCATGGACATACAATGTAAAGGGCTTACTGTAGTTGGGGGAACCCAACACAGGAGCCGAACATAATGCTGTGCGCAATTCAGAAAAACTTTTCTGACACTCTTCAGACCAAGGCACGGGATTGGGTGTATCTTTACACGTTAATGCCACCAAGGGTTTGGCCAATAAAGAAAAATTTGGAATCCACTGTCTACAGTACGATGTAATACCCAAGAAAGCGCGCACTTCTCTCTGTGTTCTTGGCACACTTAATTTTGCTATTGCCTGAATTCTTTCTGGGGTCAGTTTCCTTCCCTCCTTCGATAAGAGATGACCTAAGTAGGTCACTTCTTGTCGACAATATTGTAATTTTGAGAGAGACACTTTGTGATGCAGATCACACAAATGACGTAACACAGACAACGTGGCTTCTTTACAGATTTCCTCAGAATCTGCAGCAACAAGCAAGTCATCGACACACTGAATGAGGGTAGCGCCTTCAGGTAAAACAATCGTATCAAGCTGTGTTTTTAGAGCTTGACTATATATTGATGGACTTTCACAGTAGCCCTGGGGAGCGCGTTTAAAGCGGAAGCTTCGTCCTCCTAAACTGAAGCCAAAAATATCCCTACTCTCCTCGGCAATCGGGATGCTGAAGAAAGCATTCTTCAAGTCAATCACCGAAAACCAGGTTGCAGAGGCTGGAATCATAGTCAATAGGGCAGTAATGTCAGGAACAACTGGAAATTGTGGCACAACTATTTTATTGACCTCTCTAAGATCAATCACAAATCTGTGCACAGGTGGCTGAGAGGGATCAGTTTGTTTCAAAACAGGCAGAACAGGACTATTGCAAACGTTGCCTCTTGTCTCTTTAATCACATCTTTTTCAATCAGATCATAAATGATCGCTAACAACGCTTTTTCACCTTCACCAGAAATTTTGTATTGGGGAATTCGTGGCATCTTAACATTAGCTTTTAATGTCACAACATATGGTGGTATTTCCAAGAGACCCACATCGTTAGGACCAGTAGCCCAAAGAATATTAGGTAGAGATGACAATTCTGTCGGAAATTCGTCCCTTGACAAATACATTGGAGAAACCACTTCCTTACCTAGTGTAAGTTGTACTCCCGAAGGGGAACAGTACAAAGTCGCATACAATCTTTTTAACAGGTCCAATCCCAACAAGTTCTCACCGCAACCTGTTGTCAGAATAAGGGGTGCTTCGAATTCACAAGGACCAACAGACAGGGACATAGGACTAGAAATCGGGTTCCTAACCGGGACGCCAGAAAAACCTACAGAAACATTCATTTCGCCAGACAAAGGTGCTCCAGGGAGTTTTGAGTGCATCATAGAACTCTTTGTAGTACCAGTATCCAACAGAAAAGGTCTCGACATACCTGATGTAATCACCTCAACGTATGGTCCACTCTGATCTACTGGAACTGAAACAACTCCCTCTCTTTGTCTATGGCTGTCCTAGCAATCATTACCTTCCATATACTCATCTTCTGCATAGTAATCATCAGTATAGTACTGTGCTGTCCTACCAGATGCGTTATTCTGCTGATCAAACCTATTCATAGAATTTTGAGGTGGAAAGGAGCGTGCATTCTGAGGGACGTTTCCGCGTCCTCTACCTCTAGGTGTTTGCTGAACACCTCTACCTCTTGTGTTTGACACACCATTTGCGCGCTGTAACAGGATAGGGCAACTATACTTAAAATGGCCCTCTTCCTTGCAATACGAACACTGATTGGGACCCACAGGAGCGCGTGGCTGAATATACTCTACTCTTGGCTTTTGAAACTGTTGAGGTTGTTGATAATTATTCTGATAGTTATTCTGACCACCATTACCCTGGCCGCTACCACAACGTGGCGGATATGCTTGCTGTAACAAGACCTTCGTTTTCAACTCTTTAGTTTTCTTTTCTGCTCTATCTTTCTCATCTTTGTCTCTATTTTCATAATACTGTGCATTAGCCAATATCTGTGCTGAAGAAGAAACTGCCCATGAACTCTCTGAATCCTTCAACTATCTTAAATAAATCTGGAAGTAGATTGTGCACGAATTTATCGACGAACAGTCGCTGACCACCTTCTGTACTCATATCTTGACCACTGTGGTCGACAAATGTTTCTTCAAACCTGGTGAAGAAATCAGACACCGTTTCATCTTTCTTCTGCTTACACGCAGACAACTTATTGAGGTAATATGAATTTTTATGGTCAATTGTGTCCCCTATCGTAGACCCCAACGGCTCCATGTACATGCTTCTAGTACATGTAAGTTCCCTCCACAGCCAGCTATGAAGACGCAAATACATTTGCGTCCAACGTTAACATGTCCTCTTTCAGATCCACCATGAATGGGTCAGATATTCCGTTCCTAAGTGTACCTTGCCAACGTCTTTATGTGGTGCACTTTCATGATTTCTAGCTCTGGCGAGTTAGGCCCTGATTTCTGCCATCGAGCCTCCTCCTGCCTTCTGCCTCTGAAAACCGCAGCCTGCTGCTTTCTGACCCTTGACTTACTCCCTGCGCGGCGAGCTGTGCCAGGCTCGGCCAGCCTTGCTTGCCAAGACCGTATTCAGCCTTCAAGTTATCTGCTCCGCTCCTCGAAAAATACATTCCTGTCTAGTAGTTTAGGTAAACATCCTTCCCAGCTGCAGAGCAAAGGGCCCGGCCTCACTGTCTCCATGCAAGTAATTCATAGCTTCCGTTACCATGGTAGGCCCATGGCCCCTCACATCTCATGTAGACACGTAGTCACATATGCACGCATTAGCAGTCAGTATAGAATAGCCTCTGCCCGAGAGACCTTTCCTTTTAGATAATACAGTTCCTCAAACACAAGATATTAGATATGATTTGGGATTAGGTTGTTCTGACACTCCAGACTTCTGTCTCCACATGTAGGGCTAAATGTCAAGTCCCCTTCACCCTCCAGTTACACGTCAATCATACGTCATGCTGCTGCGCGCGCATCTCTGCCACCTGTTTTTGCTGACTCTGCAGGATCCTTCCAGGGATCCACCCTTTTATGACACCTTTATGTGACGTTTCTAGCACACACACCTCCGTGTACACCCTAGTGCACGCCTTCTGTTACGTATTTCTGTTCTTATCTCGTTTCTCTCAGCTGTTACGCCTTCTGCATTCAATGTTACTGTATGAAATGACTATATATATGATTACTTGTTAATAAATCATTGTACATGTCCATTGCAATTCCTACCCTGAACCCTCGTGGTGATGGGTCATGCTACCATTGGTTCGAACCAATTCCTTTTTAAGGAATAAAACCCCTTTTAACCCTCAGATACCACGGACTCTGCCTTCTTATTTTGACTGAGTTATTCTTATTGAACTTTACCGCATAAATTAAGTATAGGTAATTAAAATTTACCACATAATTTGGCGCCCGAATAGGGACCCCTCCCCCACCCCACGCGCCGGCGGTGCGTTGCAGGCCCGGTCCCCTGCCACAGCGCTGACGGACAACTACGCGTACCCGCAGGATTTCCTGTATCTCCCTCAGGCCAACGGAGGTGACTGAGGCTGCGATCGACACCCAGACGAGGCGGTGAGGAGTGCGGAGGATCCCGACCAGAGCCTAGCTGAGAGAGCAAAGTCCGAGGTATCCGGAGGCCCACCAGTTCCGAAGTACTTACGTCCCGAGTCGAGTCCAGTCGAGTCCAGTCCAGTGTCGAGTTTCCGAGGCCTTCTGTTCCGTGCTTCCCGGTGAGTACCGTTGCTGGGGACGCATCTAGACGAGCGCATTAATTTGTGCCGGTCAAGACGGGTTTGGGTACGCAGACCCGGTCTGCACTGTTTAGCGGTGTATCTGTACTGTTTAGCAGTATATCCAGTATGAAATTAATTAGTTTTATTCTAATCATTATTGTTCGCTCTGAAATGTTTTAGTATGTTTTAATGTCGTGGTATGAGTGATTGTTCGATCTGCATTATTGTGTTTACTGTATTAGTGGTGTCCAAGTTCGAGTAAGTATCAAGCCCAGAGTAGCACGACTGAAACATGCCGCTGTTCTCTAAACTAAGACAGATAGGAACTAGAAAAGGGATTCTAGAAGAAGCAGTGCCTGTTCCGCCTAGGGACACTCCAGGGCACTTTATGTACCACAAACACGGCCTAGATGCTGTATTATATCTCGATTTGTGGGTAGACTATACTAAAGATTTAGCAGAGAATCAAAGATGGCCCGCCACGGGGACATGGGATGCCGAGTGCATCATGAGAGTAGAGGAAGCGTTATGGAAAAAGAAAGCCAGACAGTCACAGAAAGACGCCATTGAACTATGGCGTAAAGAATCGCACAGACGCACAGAGAAAGCACTCAGAAAAGCAGAGAAAAGTAAAGAGGATTCAGACAAAGCCCAAGAAAACGTATTAGTTGATAAGGGGATACGAGTAAAAGCAGAACAAGTAGACCGACAACGGAACACTCTTATGAATGGTATGTATCCTTTGCTGGCCGAGGGTTTACCTAAGGCCACTCCGGAAATACCGAAGGATCTGCCCCCTCCCTTGCTCCCGACTAAAGTACATCACAAGACCACAAAGGACATATTCCTTTCTTCCTATCTAGACGACGTAGCTCCTGCGTATACAAATCCACATGCTCAACCACTACCCGCTGATGGTACTCCACCCCGAAATCATCTACTCCCACCTCCGCAACGAACTCCTTCTCCCGTTCCACCTCCTGCACCTGTTCCCCCAACCCTTCCTGCACCTATTCTTCCGATCATACACTCATCAAACCCTTTTGGTCCTGGCATTTCGGGAGGTACGACAGGTTTTCAAACACCGCCGCCAACACATAGACTGACTTATAGGGATTTAGCGCAACAACGTACACCTCAATCAGTCGATTATGACATATTTAAGGAACGTCTCTCAGACTGTAGATATGATCCAGTACCCGGTAAAGACGACAGAATGATGCTCGCATCAGTACGATTACGACGAGTTACCAACTTTTTATTGTTACTACCAGGAATGGTTGATCATCTAGTCAGAATATATCGTTTTGTTCAAACGGGGGAAGGCCCTGAAAGTATTGGCGAGGCCATGGCTTTCCAGAAAGTTGACACTCAAGGCAAGATATTACGGTTTTTCATAAACTGCCTAATAAGAGAACAAGATAGGCCTGGTGTAGACCAGGAAGAAATGAAAGCACTCAATAAATGGGGTCAGAATATAGCCGATGGGAAACATGATAAACAGAGTTGTATAGAAAACATGTACCGAAGGATCAGAAATGCAGTAATAAAAATACATGAAAGAAGACAGCCAGAACCAGAGATAGATTCAGACAAGGTCGAATCCTCAGGAGAGGAGGAAACACCAGAAACGGCAACAGGACAATCACAATTACCAGCTAGAGAAATGATAGCATATGTAGGTAAGGGAAGACCCTATAATAATTCAATGCGTCCGGTACGTCCGGAAAGTAAAAGAATCTTTCAAGCTGCCATGTCAAATCCAAAAACCCCCGAACACCGATTCCAGGCTACCGATAGAATACTTCAAGAACGCATGGGGTACCATGTACTCAATTCCATGGATGAACAAGAACTGGCCAGGTCAGCCGTACAATGGACTGACGATCCTGATAAATATAGTGATGCTGGTTTAGTGCAGACTTTTTTAAACCTTTCCCCTGATGAACAGAAATTAGCTGGTATATATATGGTTCAACATCTCATTACATTATTCAAAGGCCAACATTCTGATCCAGGTCCCTTACCTGATATTTTAATAGAACTACTCTCACCACAATGGAGAGGTCTAGGTACTGACTTGATTAAAGTAATTCTAGAACATCGACACAGGTATAATACTTTTCTGAATACACGGTTTGTTCCAGCTCCATCTGTAGAAAGAAAAATGTATTACATGGACAGACAGAACCCCTTGCGAGAAGTGCATCCAGTCCAGAATGCTGATAATACCCTTAGACGCGTGTTTGTGTACACGCCCATAACGAAAATGGAACTGTTAGAAATGAAGAAATTAGTGCCCAGTCACGATAAAGACCCAGCAGGTTTCCACCGTGAAATTAAAGACATGTTACTCATGGGGGATTATACCTACCCCGACATTATGAAAATATTAAAAGTATTAATGCCTGCCGGTATTTACGAGAAACTCAAAGAAAAAGATTGGGAGGTCGGAGACCAAAAAATTGATTGGGCTGCATTAGAAAACGAAGAAAAGACTCGTACCCCAGGAACAGGGCTTGGGGACAAATCTAAAGCATTACCAGGATTGTTAGTACAAGTATTGCCACGTTTATTAGCAACTAAAAAGGAGGACTGGGATGCAATCTCAGCCTGTAAACAGAAACCCGATGAAGACACTAGTGACTTTTATTCCCGATTTGAGAAATGTTTTGGTATTAATAGTGGCCTGAAGGTAAGTAGCGAGTCATATCCACATCTTTTCGTAACAAAGTTAGTCGAAAATTCCCTGCCCCAAGTTAAGAATCGGGTACAGAAAGTCGAGAGCACATGGCAAGCAAATACGCCTTCACAAATGTTACAAATGTTACAGTACCACCAGAATAGAATTAGAGAGGAACACGAACACGAACAGAGACGCATGAAAGACACGAAAATGAAAATGTTAGTTGCTCAGTCAGTTCCAGCTGACGGTCAGAAAAAGGGCACAACACTGTCTAATAATACAACAGCTCCTGTTAAGGGGACATGCAACTATTGCAAACAGCCAGGTCATTATATAAACGATTGTGCAGTTTTGAAACATAACATACTCACTGGAAAGACTAAAGAGAGACCGCGTCCTCCTAGACAGGACCAGGTCCAACAACAGGTACCACAGAATATTCAGCCTATGCAAGCCTCACAACAGACAGTACAGACAGTAGCGGTGCCACAACCCCAACCGATTGCTGCAACTCAACATGCATCACAGCAGATGTACCAGTATGCCCAGACTGATTATCCCGATTATCAGCGATACACATGAAACAGCCTAGAGAGGGAAGTTGGCTTGCCCCTTATTGAGGTTCCTGTAGATCAAGAGGGTCCTTATGTACACAGTCAAGTATTAGGGAAAGACAGAAAGTTTTTAATTGACACAGGGGCAAGCCGTACAACGATAAGTCATGACGAAGTCCCAGGGGCACCCCTCTCAGGCTCACAGAATGTTTCCCTTGGTTTTTCAGGTAAGCCTATTATTAATGAAGTATCGCAACCACTTCCCCTTGCAGTTGGTCCCTTAACACGTACTACAGATTTACTGCTCACAAAGTCATGTCCAGAAAACTTGTTAGGTATCAAGACTCTGAAAGCTCTAGGAGCTGTTATTTGCTGTTCTCCGGAAGGAGTACGGTTGTTTCTACGTGACTTTAAAGGTCACTATGTACTGAGAGATATTGATCCCCGATTACAGAATGTACCTGCACATTTATGGGCGCAAGGCCCCACTGATGTAGGTTGTATGCACATTACACCGTATCGAGTCACACTCAAGCCAGGTGTTGTCTTACCACGTATTCGACAATACAAATTACCCCCCGATGCTGTAGTGGCTTTACTGAAAATCATTGAAGAGCTCATTGCACAAGGAGTGGTTGTAGAAACTAACTCGAATTTATGTAATTCACCTATCATTCCAATTCTTAAACGTACAGATCCCAATGCACCACCAGTTTACCGATTGGTTATTGATTTGCGCGAATTGAATAAATGCATTGTACCACAGTACCCTGTGGTCCCAGATATCTCATCTCTTTTGACAGCTATTGATTCTGAAGCAACGTTCTTTACTGTTATTGATCTTAAGAACGCCTTCTTTAGTGTCCCTATTGATCCGGAAAGCCAATACCTTTTCGGTTTCTGTTTGAATGGACGAAGCTTCAAATTTGCACACGCACCTCAAGGATTCACAGAAAGCCCCAGCATCTATAGCCAAGCACTGAAAAGACAACTCAACAGTATACACATGCCTGAAAACACTGCCCTATTACAGTATGTCGATGATCTACTGATCACCGCCCGAAGTGAACCTGAATGTGAACTAGCGTCACTGACGGTTTTACATTTCCTGGCTGACAAGGGGCACAAGGTATCCCCTTCGAAGCTGCAATTCTGTGTTCAGCAAGTTGTTTACTTAGGCCACTTGCTGTCCAAATGGGGGAGACAGCTAACGCCCGATCGCATCCAGTTGACTGCCAGTATGTTACCACCCAGGACACAAAAGGAGGTGCGGGCTTTTATAGGCCTCACGTCTTACTGCAGACAATGGATCCCTCAGTATGCATTTCTAGCAAAGCCACTCATTCAGTTAACAACTCAGGAGGCAGCGTCTTCGACTGTCCTCCCTTGGACTCAGGAACATACACAAGCTTTTGATGACTTAAAGAAAGCCTTATGTCAAGCACCAGTTTTAGCGACACCATGTTACAGTAAGCCTTTTACACTTTTTGTCACAGAACGTGAAGGTACTGCATTATCGGTACTCACGCAGGATCAAGCAGGTCACACAAACCGTGTGCTTATTTTTCTAGTACATTGGATCCAGTAGCCCAGGCTCTGCCTGCGTGCTTGAAATCAGTTGCAGCAACAGCTCTAGCAATCAGACAAAGTGATTCAATAGTGTTAGGACATCCATTGACAGTACAAGTTCCACACTCCGTGGAAGTTCTTTTAAATCGAACACAGACTCAACACTTGACTATAGCAAGATTGACAGGTTATGAATTGACATTATTTCAGCCACACATAGAAATCAGACGCTGCAATACATTGAATCCTGCTACACTTTTGCCATTAACTGAAACAGACCCATTGGCACATGATTGCATTGAAGTCATCACTATTACGACGAAACCCAGACAAGACTTGACAGACACTCCGTTACCAGATCCAGACCTGACACTTTATGTGGATGGTTCATGCATGAGAACAAGTACAGGAGAATTAGTGGCCGCCTACGCAGTCACAACAGAAACTGAAGTCATAGAAACAAATTGTATTGACATCCTGTCAGCACAAGCAGCAGAGCTCATCGCTCTGACACAAGCCTGTATTCAAGCCAAGAACAAGAGAGTTAACATATACACAGATTCCCGTTATGCATTCGGAGTTGTCCACGACTTCGTTGTCCTCTGGCGAGAGAGAGGTTTTTTGACTTCTCACGGTGCCAAAATTCAACACGGCCCCCTCATTCAAACTCTATTAGATGCAATACATCTGCCTACCGCAATATCCATCATGAAATGTAAGGCACATACAAAAGTTACAGATACTATTTCCCAGGGTAATGACCTGGCAGACCGAACCGCAAAACATACAGCTCAGAATCAGATTCACGCTGTTGGACAGGCCACATGAAAGGCCGCTCTCCCCCGGCCCGACCCGGCCTGAGCCCGGTCCCGCAGGTACCACACACCACCCTTGCACGTCCTCCGTCCCCTCAGGGACCCCTGCCCTCGAGCATGTCAACCTCGTGGGTCCGATCCACTGCCAGCCTACGCGCCCATCCTGGGGCGCCATCTTGGACACTCCACCACGTGGCCACCTGGCCCCCGGCCGACCTCAACCCTGGGCCTGGCCAGGCCTCAGACATCCCGGCACCACCATCCACCCAGGAGGTGAGCGGGCTACTTGGCAAGTCAATGGGAGAAAGAGGTGTCGATGGCTCTCCCCCGCCAAGTGCCGCTCGCCCATCACCTCCCCGGGCACTGGCTCCACCCCCCTGCTGGGTGGCTGGACCCCCTCATCCCGGACCTCCCGACCTCCAAGTGCGAAGGTCCGGACATCAAAGCACTCCAGCCCTATAACTGGGGCAGCTCCAGAGCAGGAAGGCAGTTGTATCTTGGAGTCGAGAGACGTAAAGAGGAACTCATCCTAGACAGACTACTGGCGCTGCCATAGCTCTGTCTTGTGCACCATCGTCCTGCCTGTTGGCGCTGCCACAGCCTTCGCAACCTTCATCACCTTCATCGTCGTCGGGACCTGCTGGCGTGGCCGCGGACCGTTGTAACCGTCATCTTCACCGGGACCTGCAGGCTCCGCCGCGGACCGTCGTTTTCCTTCGTCCATCTCGGGACCTGCCTGGCTCCGCCGCAGCCCGATCATCTAGAACGCCGAGCTCGAGGATTGAGAGCTATTTTTCACTCATTGGTAACAAGACTGTCCCGCTACCCTTTCCCCAAACCAGAGACTAGAATCGAGGGGACCCCTGAGTCCAGACCTCCTTGTATCGTATCATCGTAACCTAAGAATTGCATATAAAGTCTCGTTAAACCTTCAACCTTGTGTGGTGTCCGTCTGTGGGGGGGAAGTTACTCGTCTGTACAGTCGTTGGAGACGGCTCTCCCCGGAGACCTCTCCCCGTAGTCTCGGCCGACCCTCCCGGTCCGTCTAACATTGGTGGCCAGCGGCGCGATCCGAATCACCGCGTAAACGTACAGAGAGTAGCTCACCCCACGACGAAATCACAATGACAACTAAAGAAGGCGGATCAACCGAGAAATTCCAAATGGAGAAATTGGAGGAGTACAGCCATCGTGAACTAAAACAATTCTGCATCGAACTAGGTATCGCTACCACCGGACTAAGCACCAAGGACGATTTTAAGCATGCCCTAGAATCTTGGGCAGAGACTGGGGCTGCCGGAACCCCCGATCAAAGCACCGCAGAAAAAACCACCACGGCCCCTGAAGGGCAAAGAACGGGTCTCTCGCAAGACGAGATCCAGGAAAGAGAAAGAACCCGACTACACGAGCTGGAAATGGCCCGACTCAAAATGGACATTGAACTTAAGTTGGCCGAACAAAAAATCAACTTAGAGCACCTGCGTCTCCGAGAAGAAAGAGAGGAGAAACAAAGACAAAGGGAGCTCGAGGAAAAAAAACTGGCGTACGAACACGAACGGAACCTAGCCGAGATCAACCTGCGCAAGCAGAATAAAGAAGCAGGGGTGCCCGAGCGACCCCACACCTCAGGGACCACAGAGAAAAAGGTACACATCCCCAAGGATGTGGTCCGAGAATATTTCCGAGAGGACGACATCCAGCAATGGTTTAAGGCCTATGAAATCGCTATGACTGCACACCGGATCGATAGAAGCGACTGGGGAGCCGGTCTATGGGGGAGATTCCTCAATGAGGGCCGCGACACCCTGCTACAGCTCCCGGACCACCAGATGACCTCCTATGACCATATGAAAGCGGCACTCCTCACCCGCTATGGCCTCACACCCGAGATGTACCGTCAGAGGTTCCGAGACTGCACCCGCATCCCGGGTACAACTTGGGTGGACTATGTAACATACTTTAGCCGAGCGTTCGAGGGCTGGATCAGAGGAAGCAACGTCACGACCTACGAACAACTGTTCAATCTGATAGTATGGGAGCACCTGTCGAACAATTGCTTTATTGAACTCCGCCAGCACCTCCTCGACAGCAAGTTAACGGATCCCCGGCAGCTCGCAGCCGAAGCTGACCGGTGGGAGATCACCAGAGTGGGCCGGAATGGGTCCTACGAACAGAACCGGAACAACAATGGTCAGCACCGACCCAGAGGAGGAGGAGGGGGCCAAGGACGAGGAAGAGACAACGCTCCGGTCACCCCCGCTACCAGCACCACCCCTCCGGCCAACCGGGGCAGCACCCCGGCGCGACCGGGGTACAGAGCCAATGTCACGTGTCACCGATGTCAACGAGTCGGCCACTATGCCAACGACCCAAACTGCCCGCAGTACCAGAGCCCAAGACCCCGCCAAGTGGCCGCTGCAGCCCTAGGGGAAGAACAGATCTCCGAGGAGCAGGAAGAATACGAACAAGAGCAACAAGAGTGGGAGCCAGCCGCCATGGCTCTAGCATGCTTAGGGGGGAAAGACATGGTCCCGCGGGTCCCCCTACCCGCTAACACCCAGAAGTACAGCCAGTGGGTGAGCATCAATGGACGCCGGGCCGAAGCCCTTCGTGACACCGGGGCCAGTGTAACAGCCGTCCGCTGTCACCTGGTGACCCCAGAACAGTATCTACCGAACATTCTCTGCCCTGTACGATCAGCTGATAACTCGGAAAGTCTGTGTCGGATGGCCTGCGTCCCTTTCGAATGGGGAGGGGTCTCCGGCATGTTGAAAGTAACGGTCCGAGACGATGCCCCCGTAGACTGCCTCCTGGGGAATGACCTTGAAAGCTCTCCGTGGGCAGCCGTGGAGCGAAGAGAACACCTGGGGATGTTAGGCGTCCCGGACTGGGCGTGCGTCACCACCCGGTCCATGGCCGCCCGTGCCAAACACCGCCCAGAAGAACCCGAATGGCCGGCGCCACCGCCTCCGGTCGCCCCAGCCGAAAACACCGACCGTGACATCCCCCCCGAACCAGCTCAACCTTCCGACCTCGCTAACCTCGACCAGTGGCCTCAAGAGGGGGGGCCCACGCAAGAACAATTTCGCCAAGAACAGAAGACCTGTCCCTCCCTCGAGGGACTCCGCCAGCAAGCGCTCGCCCAAAGCGCAGGGGATACCTCCGGAACTCATTGGGTCTACTGGGACAATGATCTGCTGTACAGCGAGCAAAGAATCGCCGAGCTGGGGAGCAACCGAGTATTAGTGGTGCCCCTCCGTTTTAGAGACTTCCTGTTAAACCTGGCCCACGATGTCCCCCTGGCAGGACACCTGGGGCAAGATAAAACCTACAGTCGCCTGGTGACCCACTTCTTCTGGCCCAAAATGAGGAGCGATGTGCACCAGCATTGCCGATCTTGCCCCACGTGCCAAGCCAGTGGAAAGAGCGGCCGCAAACTAAAAGCTCCCCTACAACCTTTTCCCGTGGTCACTACCCCGTTTGAGAGGGTCGGAATAGACATTGTGGGGCCCCTGGACCCGCGTACAAAACAAGGCCATCGATTCATCTTGGTGCTGGTGGACCACGCCACCCGCTACCCTGAGGCTGTCCCTCTGCGGACTGTGACCGCCCCGGTAGTCGGCCGGGCTCTGATGGGGATCTTCTCCCGTGTGGGCTTCCCCCGAGAAGTCGTCAGCGACAGAGGCACGAACTTTATTTCTAAATATATGAAATCCCTCTGGCAACAGTGCGGGGTCACCTACCAATTCACGACCCCCTATCACCCTCAAGGGAACGGACTCGTTGAGCGGTTCAACCGCACGCTAAAGGGGATGATCGGGGGGTTGGAAGAGCCCCTCCGTCGCCAGTGGGATGTGCTGCTGCCGTGCCTCCTCTTCGCTTATCGAGAGGTCCCCCAGAAGTCCCTGGGCTTCAGCCCATTTGAACTGCTATATGGACACCCAGTGCGAGGGCCGCTCAGCCTAGTCAAAGAAGGCTGGGAGATGCCTCCGTTAAAGAACCCTCCAGATGTCTTCCGGTATCTCTTAACCCTCCGCAACCAGACCCGGCGGTTCCGGGAACTGGCTAAAGCCAACCTAGAGGCCAGTCAAGAGGACATGAAAAAGTGGTATGACCGAAATGCCTCATCCATTGAATTTGAACCTGGACAACAGGTATGGGTGATGTCCCCCACCGAGCCATGCGCCCTACAAGACAAATGGACGGGGCCCTTCAAAGTAATCGAGCGCAAGGGCCCTGCCACCTATCTCATCGACATGGAATCCTCCCGGAACCCACTCCGGGTCCTCCACGCTAACAGACTAAAGCCCCACTTTGTGCGTACAGAACTCAGCCTCCTGATGGCCACAGACACCGGGGCTGAAGAAGACTCCGAGCCCCTCCCTGACCTCCTACGGACTCGGGAGCAAGACGGCTCCGTGGATGGGGTCCGACTCTCGGAGACCCTCACCGGGGAGCAACGTCAGGAATGTCAAGCTCTCCTATCACAGTTCGCCAGCCTGTTCTCCCTCACCCCAGGTGTCACTTCCTGGTGTGTGCACGATGTAGACACAGGGGACAGCCCCCCTATCCGCCACCGGGCCTACCGCGTGCCAGATCGGGTACGGGCCTGCATCCAGGAAGAAGTAGCCAAGATGCTCACACTCGGGGTCATCGAGGCTTCAGACAGCCCCTGGGCCAGCCCGGTAGTACTGGTCCCCAAAGCAGCTGCCCCCGGCACCACCCCAGATCTTCGGTTCTGCGTCGACTACCGGGGCTTGAACGCGGTCACCCGAACAGACGCACATCCCATCCCTCGGGCAGATGAACTGATCGACCGCATGGGAGCTGCCCGCTACCTCAGTATCTTCGACCTGACGGCGGGCTACTGGCAGATCGGCCTCACACCCCGGGCGCAAGAACGTTCTGCCTTTTCCACACCCGATGGCCATTACCATTTCACAGTCATGCCCTTCGGCATGAAGAACGCCCCAGCAACATTCCAACGGCTCGTCAATCAGGTCCTGGCGGGGCTCGAAGGATTCAGCGCCGCCTACCTAGACGACATCGCTGTGTACAGCCACCATTGGTCCGAGCACCTCCACCACCTCCGAGCAGTGCTGCAAGCCCTCCAGCGGGCTGGCCTCACAATCAAGGCCAGCAAATGTCAAATTGGACAAGGGTCTGTAACCTACCTCGGGCACCAGGTGGGAAGCGGCCTGGTGGCCCCTTTGCAGCTAAAAATTGCCGCCATCCAGTCCTGGCAGCCCCCCATCACACAGACTGAGGTACGAGCCTTCCTGGGCCTCACAGGTTACTACCGAAGGTTCGTGAAAGACTATGGTACTATAGTGGGACCCCTCACGGAACTCACGTCGAAAAACCAGCCCCAGAAAGTCAACTGGACCCCAGAGTGTCAAGCTGCCTTTGAACAATTGAAAGCCGCCATGTGTTCCGCCCCTGTGCTCCAAGCCCCCGACTACAGCCGGGAGTTTGTCGTCCAGACGGATGCCTCCGACCATGGCATTGGGGCAGTCCTGTCTCAAGTGAACACCGAAGGCCTTGATCAACCGGTGGCCTTCATTAGCAGACGACTTCTACCACGAGAGCAGCGCTGGAGCACCATAGAGCGGGAGGCCTTCGCTGTGGTATGGGCCCTCAAGAAGCTCCGGCCCTACCTTTTTGGCACACACTTTCGGGTACAGACCGATCACCGACCCCTGCAGTGGCTGATGCAGATGCGGGGGGAAAACCCGAAGTTACTACGCTGGTCCATCTCCCTACAAGGTATGGACTTCACAGTCGAACACCGGCCTGGGCCAGATCACGCCAACGCGGATGGCCTGTCCCGGTTCTTCCGCCTCGACGAGGAGAGTCCCCAAGAGGATGGGTAACTCTCCCCGCCTTCAGCTGGGGGGGACGCATGTTGGACAGGCCACATGAAAGGCCGCTCTCCCCCGGCCCGACCCGGCCTGAGCCCGGTCCCGCAGGTACCACACACCACCCTTGCACGTCCTCCGTCCCCTCAGGGACCCCTGCCCTCGAGCATGTCAACCTCGTGGGTCCGATCCACTGCCAGCCTACGCGCCCATCCTGGGGCGCCATCTTGGACACTCCACCACGTGGCCACCTGGCCCCCGGCCGACCTCAACCCTGGGCCTGGCCAGGCCTCAGACATCCCGGCACCACCATCCACCCAGGAGGTGAGCGGGCTACTTGGCAAGTCAATGGGAGAAAGAGGTGTCGATGGCTCTCCCCCGCCAAGTGCCGCTCGCCCATCACCTCCCCGGGCACTGGCTCCACCCCCCTGCTGGGTGGCTGGACCCCCTCATCCCGGACCTCCCGACCTCCAAGTGCGAAGGTCCGGACATCAAAGCACTCCAGCCCTATAACTGGGGCAGCTCCAGAGCAGGAAGGCAGTTGTATCTTGGAGTCGAGAGACGTAAAGAGGAACTCATCCTAGACAGACTACTGGCGCTGCCATAGCTCTGTCTTGTGCACCATCGTCCTGCCTGTTGGCGCTGCCACAGCCTTCGCAACCTTCATCACCTTCATCGTCGTCGGGACCTGCTGGCGTGGCCGCGGACCGTTGTAACCGTCATCTTCACCGGGACCTGCAGGCTCCGCCGCGGACCGTCGTTTTCCTTCGTCCATCTCGGGACCTGCCTGGCTCCGCCGCGGCCCGATCATCTAGAACGCCGAGCTCGAGGATTGAGAGCTATTTTTCACTCATTGGTAACAAGACTGTCCCGCTACCCTTTCCCCAAACCAGAGACTAGAATCGAGGGGACCCCTGAGTCCAGACCTCCTTGTATCGTATCATTGTAACCTAAGAATTGCATATAAAGTCTCGTTAAACCTTCAACCTTGTGTGGTGTCCGTCTGTGGGGGGGAAGTTACTCGTCTGTACAGTCGTTGGAGACGGCTCTCCCCGGAGACCTCTCCCCGTAGTCTCGGCCGACCCTCCCGGTCCGTCTAACACACGCCATTGACCCGACAAAGACAATAGTCGCGACACCGACACATTGCATGACAGTTAAGGATCCCGCCCTAGATGTAATTGACATACAGACACATGCTACACCAGATGAAATTAAGAAATGGATTGAACTAGGAGGGACCCAGACAGATCAAGGATGGATGACGAAGGGAAAATCCACATGGTTTCTCCCCGACTCTATGGTTCAAGTTATCATTAATACCGTACACAGTCCAGCACATTTAGGAGAAAAAGCCATGTTAGACAGTATTCAACATCTCTGGTTCAATAAACACTTACGAGCAGCAGCCAAACAGAAAGTGCGTACTTGCATGATTTGTTGTCAGTTCAACCCAGGTAAAGGCGTTCCCGTAGAGCAAGGTGGTTTTCATCCTCCCGATCACCCTTTTGAAGTCCTCCAGATGGATTATATTCAGATGGAACGTTGTCGAGGTTTCAAATATGTCCTCGTAGTTGTATGTGCACTTTCCCGTTGGACAGAAGCATATCCAGTCCCAGATTACACTGCTCCGACCACTGCCAAGCAGCTGGTCCGTGAATTCTTTCCTCGATATGGTTTGCCCCGTGTCGTATACTCAGACAACGGTCAGCCATTCTCGTCCGAGCTTATGAAGCAGGTATCACTCCTGCTAGGCTACCAATGGAAGTTCCACTGTGTCCGACATCCTGAAGCAGCAGGTCTCGTAGAGAGACACAATCAGACCCTGAAAACTCGTCTTGCAAAAATCTGTAAGGAGAAGGGTGTCGACTGGATAGTAGCTTTGCCGGTCGCCCTTTTTTACATGAGGATGGTCGCCCATTCCAGAACAGGGCTATCCCCGTATGAGGTGGTGTTTGGTAGACCACCGAATATGTGGGGGACGCCTTTGCCTAGAAAAATTACTGATGTCGATTGTAATATGTTGACAGATTACCTTGCCTCCTTGATGTCTGCACTACAATCATGTCGTTCACAGGTCGCTGCAGCCTTTCCCGACAATACCGAGGTGAAACCGCATGACGTTGTTCCAGGAGACATCGTACTTGTAAGAAATTTCGACAGGAAAAGTCCGCTGGAGCCCAGGTGGCAGGCGCCGAAGTTGGTACTTCTCACGACGAGGACTGCAATCAAGATCGAGGGCCGCAAAGGGTGACTCACCCTCCCCCTCTAAGGACTGTCCAGATTCTAGTGACTCTAAACTTCCCCTGATAGAGAAAACTCCACAGCAGGAGTATAAAGAAAAATTGAGGTCTAGCAAGTCAGACAGTTTAATTGTTTAAGTCCTCCCCTAGGTGAATCGGTTAGACGTGTTTTCTGACATGTATCCCCTAGACCCCAACAGAGAGAGAGATAGACAGAAACAGCTCAAGAAACGTGAATATTGCAAATCTCTTCGCAGCCACTGTATTGTGACTTTATTGATTATGTTTTTCCTGAGCCTTATGATTATTGCTGCAAGTGTGCTTCTCCACATATACTATCCTATTTTCAAGCGTGAAAATTCTCCCTTCAACGTCACTGCCGAGCATTCTTTCAGTGAACTACCCTCTCATGAACTTTCTTACCGACTTGCGCTGCGCAACAATACATTCATTAGTATGTTACATCATTCCCATCAGACCAGCAATGCTACTAATTGTTGGATATGTGGCCGACTCCCTCCCTATCAGAAATACAAAGGAGTTCTGCCTCTTTTTCCGTACCCGTTCACACATAATGGGTCCTGTGGTGCATGGTTTAGTTTGATTAATTCCTTGGATTCAGACTCCGTAGTTTACCAGGGTAACTGGGTATGGGGAAACCTGAACATCGTTTTGCATAAAGTCTGTTTCCCTGACAAGGAGGGTCTCCCCAAAAGGACAGGAACTGATCTAGAACTGATCTAGAAAATGAAGTATATGGATTAGGTAACTTTACACTTAACCTCATGATTCTCAGTGTTGAATCCGAAACAGAACCAGTCTTGCCCGCCATGTCCGTACTTTCAGTCAAAGGTGAATTATGTGTTAGAAAGAATGGTTCAGTACACCTGGGTCATAGTAGATGTACTACTGTGATCGAATTCAGTGATAAGGGCAAGTCTACCTTCAAAGCCTCACGTCATTCCTACTTCATTTGTGGTCATACCGCCTATATACGCTTACCTCTAGATTGGGATGGCACCTGTTACATTGCATTTCTTCTACCACCTGTTTTTCTAGCTCCTCCTGATTATCATAGAAACACCCATCTAGTACATAATAGACCCCAGAGAGATCTCCCGATTGTCGACTACACTGAAACGGCATGGGAACAGTACACAGATTTCAATAAAGGGTTTTTCCCCTACTTAGGTGCTGTCTTTAATAGTAAACTGATACG
Source organism: Lissotriton vulgaris (assembly GCF_964263255.1). Lineage (NCBI taxonomy): Eukaryota > Metazoa > Chordata > Amphibia > Caudata > Salamandridae > Lissotriton > Lissotriton vulgaris. The sequence continues at coordinate 21,423,727 of NC_141695.1, forward strand.
AAGATTAACTAGAACCCTTGAAGCTGTAGTGAATGAAACTACTTCCGCTTTAGGCAACTTAACAGAGGAGCAGTCTGCGATGCGGATTGTTGTTCTTCAAAATCGTCTCGTCCTTGACGTCATCCTGGCCGATAGGGGCGGAGCCTGTAAGGTCATCGGGTCAAGCTGCTGTGTTTTCATTCCAGAAAACGCGCCATCAGTATATAGAGCCATAACACGCCTTCATAAGATTGCAAGTCTGATACACCAGAATCCAGGCACCTGGACTTGGTCCGGTTGGTTCTGGACAACGTTGTCAGCCTGGGGATGGAAAGTCCTATCCTTCCTAGGTATTGGCCTTCTCATAGTATTCAGTTGTTGCCTATGTCTGCAATGTGGGCCAGCGATTTGCGGCTTGTGCGCCACATCATGTATTCCTCATTCAAGTCCTCATTCAAAACGCCATAAGAAGAAAGAAGAGCAAATGATGTTACATGAACAGATTGATAGATTAATGAGGATTGATATATCATGAAGGGTCCGTAGGGGACAAGGAGGGAATGAGGTAATATGAATTTTTATGGTCAATTGTGTCCCCTATCGTAGACCCCAACGGCTCCATGTACATGCTTCTAGTACATGTAAGTTCCCTCCACAGCCAGCTATGAAGACGCAAATACATTTGCGTCCAACGTTAACATGTCCTCTTTCAGATCCACCATGAATGGGTCAGATATTCCGTTCCTAAGTGTACCTTGCCAACGTCTTTATGTGGTGCACTTTCATGATTTCTAGCTCTGGCGAGTTAGGCCCTGATTTCTGCCATCGAGCCTCCTCCTGCCTTCTGCCTCTGAAAACCGCAGCCTGCTGCTTTCTGACCCTTGACTTACTCCCTGCGCGGCGAGCTGTGCCAGGCTCGGCCAGCCTTGCTTGCCAAGACCGTATTCAGCCTTCAAGTTATCTGCTCCGCTCCTCGAAAAATACATTCCTGTCTAGTAGTTTAGGTAAACATCCTTCCCAGCTGCAGAGCAAAGGGCCCGGCCTCACTGTCTCCATGCAAGTAATTCATAGCTTCCGTTACCATGGTAGGCCCATGGCCCCTCACATCTCATGTAGACACGTAGTCACATATGCACGCATTAGCAGTCAGTATAGAATAGCCTCTGCCCGAGAGACCTTTCCTTTTAGATAATACAGTTCCTCAAACACAAGATATTAGATATGATTTGGGATTAGGTTGTTCTGACACTCCAGACTTCTGTCTCCACATGTAGGGCTAAATGTCAAGTCCCCTTCACCCTCCAGTTACACGTCAATCATACGTCATGCTGCTGCGCGCGCATCTCTGCCACCTGTTTTTGCTGACTCTGCAGGATCCTTCCAGGGATCCACCCTTTTATGACACCTTTATGTGACGTTTCTAGCACACACCTCCGTGTACACCCTCGTGCACGCCTTCTGTTACGTATTTCTGTTCTTATCTCGTTTCTCTCAGCTGTTACGCCTTCTGCATTCAATGTTACTGTATGAAATGACTATATATATGATTACTTGTTAATAAATCATTGTACATGTCCATTGCAATTCCTACCCTGAACCCTCGTGGTGATGGGTCATGCTACCATTGGTTCGAACCAATTCCTTTTTAAGGAATAAAACCCCTTTTAACCCTCAGATACCACGGACTCTGCCTTCTTATTTTGACTGAGTTATTCTTATTGAACTTTACCGCATAAATTAAGTATAGGTAATTAAAATTTATCCCAATTTACACGCATCGCAGGCATTATAGTCTTCATGTAATCAATGATCCTACCAGGGAGATCTGCCACCAAAGGCTCAGGTTTAGCACCACCAATTTGTAGGGCATCTGCAGCAGCAATATTAGCCCATGAGTCGCCTAATTCCTGATCATGGTCTGTATGACGAATCTTTCCCCATAAAGGCTGTGGAACAACAATCCCAAATAACATATCAATATCGGCTAAATTCATAATGAATGAACCTGCAGTCTGCGACAATTCCTTGTAATACCCTGCAGGATTTTTACGGGGATCAGGTAATGTCTGCTTAAGGGCTAAAACTTCAGCTCGTTTCCATGGGACATGTACCCACACACGCTGAAAATGTGGCAGAATAATCGGATTAGCAATCGCGTCCCCATCCCTCCAAACTAGGGGGACCTCTCTCATGGGATATTGTCTTCCCTTCCTTTTGGCAGAAGAATCAGACTCAAACAATGACTTGGAAACACCTTCAGTCCTAAATGACAACAACGTCGCAACTGCTTTCCTAACATCTGCGCCCACAATTGTGCCTTTTGAAAATTCAAACCGTACACAGTTCAACTCGGGCGGGTTAGAGTCCAAATCATTTTCCTCTAAATCTTCGCATAGAAAAACACACATTTTCTCAAAGACGTATCTCTGCTTTGATGCTTCCCACTGATAGAAGACATCCATAACAGATTCTAGATCATATATTGTCGGGTTAGTCACCCATCTATGTGCCAAATGGCTTAACGTTTCTTTCTCCCTAGAGTCAGGCTGTTGGCTACGCAACTGTTTGTGCCCAGAGGCATGAGCCGGACTTGCCGCTCCAAAGAAAGGGTATAGAATGCTAGAAACAGTGCTTGTCACTCTCTGACGAACAGAAGAAGAAGTCGATGAAAAGACAAGTGGGAAGGTAGGATGAGACGAGGCAGATGGGAAACAGTCTGAACAACGATTTTCTAACAACGAGTGGCCTGAACAACGACTCATAAACAACGACCTGAAACTGAACCACGACCACCTCAACAACTACTACATTAAACAACGAGTGGCCTTAACAACAAATTATCAACACGAGCAAAAATGTATATAGATTTTAATTTACCAAGTCCGGCCAATAGATGGCACTGTAGGACTGTTTTCAGATGTTTTTATGCTGACGTGTTTATTTTAAAATCGCTTAAAATAGTGCATTTGGTTTTAATTTTAAGTTTGATATGCCGCAAATTAAGTTAGCATTCTAGTTGTGACTACTTTCACACTCCCAGATTCACAGTGACATTCTGTGTGATCTCTGTGATGTTGCACTTTTTAATTCAGATTCTATTGATCAGTGCTAAAAAAAAAGTAGGTTGGATAATATATAATCATTTGAATAACAGACCACCCGGCACTTCCGCTTTATTTATCAGTTTCTAGCAGTTTTTTATTTCATCACTACGATCGCCCTTTTCGTTAGGTTTCATTAATTTCTTTTCCTCCATTCTTCTGTCTTTTCTGCAATTAATTCTGTAGCTCTAGGAATGGCTCAGCTACGAGTATTTTCATGTTTGATGACAACATCCTAAGATAGCCCAGTTCCCTAAGAAAAAATAGATTTTCTTTAATCAAACGTCAATACCAGAAATATTTTTATTTAATTCAAGGCTGGAGATTAACAGTTAGTAGCAAAGTAGAAAATGACATTAAAAAAAAGAGGTAAGCGTCTACGTGTAAAAAATAGTATTGTTAAAAAAGAAAAACACTGTAAGAATGGCATTTTCAAATATAGCAGGTTTTCATTTACACCAGGTTGAAAATATGGGTAGATTCGGTTTGTATGTCAAAAGAATTTTTTCGTGGTTCAGTTAAGTCGTGGTTCAATACTTAGTGATTTGCATTTGGTCGTTCTTTAGCCTTCGTGGTTTAGGCATTCGTGATTTCAGTGGTAGTTGTTTAATCATACAACCGAGGCAGATGCAGAGGCAGTGGGAGGAGGAGTACCAGGAGTGGTAGTCGATACAGTAGTTAAAGTTGCAGGAAGTATAGGAAGAGCAGGTGTAAAGGCCGGTGACCCTTGGGGAGGCTGCACCGGAGGAATAGGAGCCAGCTGAAGAATAGCTGGTGGGTGCTGTGGAGGAACAGGAGGCATAACAACCATGGGTTGCACAACTAAAGGTTGTGGAGGTGCTGTAGCATTTTGCGCATGGGGGGTGGTGAACTTAACAAATGCGACATTAGGGGATCTTTTTCAAGCTCTTTTGCTGCTTCTTGCTGAAGATGCGGCAAAACTGGGTAGCATTTATCTATACCATTTTACGCTGCCTGTGCAACTGCTCACTCATCTGTTCTTCTTCATTGTCTTTATACTGCATAGCAGCTTGCATTATTGAGATACCCCTTTCTCTCTTATTTTTCGTCGCTCATTTAATTTCCTTCTGTTTGGCCTCCTTACGCCATAGGCGGAAAGAGTCAAACATCGCCGGCCGGGCTTTCTTCTCAAAAAGTTTAACTTCGAGGTTGTCCAAGATTTCCGTATCAAAACTACCATATTGGGGCCATTTTAAAACTCCGTCCTTTCTGGTGTATTTGATCCATACTTCATTGTATGTGATGGGGCCTACCCCATGTTTCACATATAGTTCATAGGTTGGAGTTCCAATCGGAGGAACCGGACACGAGTCCTCCAGTCGGGAGTCCCTATTATTACAACCAAGACAAAACAAATTTCCAAGTCTGCTAAGACCAGGCATCTTCGCTCTTTAGTCTAGCTTCAAACTTCAAAGGATTATCGATTACGATATTCTCGTGAATACACGAGTCCTTCGGCTTTGGCGCTTGCAAGTTCCAAACAAAACAAAACTAAGGACTAACTGGGAGACGCTCCACTTATACTTAACTGAGGTATCGATGGCTTCACCAGAAGACTCGTCTATCGTTTCGCTCTACCAAACATCAAGGGTCCAAATCAGGGCGACAGCCAGGGCAGCAGTCCTTTGTAGCCGTCGGGAAGCGGGGAACCTCGCAGCAAAGACTTTCGGACCACGTCGACATGCAGGGGTCGATGAAGTGGCGGCCTTCCTCCAGAATTTTCACACGAAGAACCTCAGGCTTGGACCGGTACCGCTGGTATCACCCCACATTGGGCGCCAACTGAGGTACTGGGTTTTTCAGAACCGGTACTGATCCGGTAACCCAGCGGTGCCAGGGACAACACCCAAAGACCTCGAGTACTTTCCTGATTCAGACACAGAAACCAGAGTCTTCTAGGTGAAGTCAAGATCGAATTTATTGGCTGCAACCAAGTAACAAGCGTCCTAGAAGTACAACAGCACGGTGTGTATATTCTCAGGAGACTGCTCCACATTACAGAGCCAGGCTTCTCTTTTTATACAAAATATTAAGCTTCAGGCAAACATTCTTAGATTTACAGTGCAAACATTCTTAGATTTACAGTGGGCTATTCACATATTTTTACTACAAAGAAAAAGGCAGAGTCATGATGACAAGTCCACATTTCAGTTCGTCCAGCCCACAGCAAAGTACCCGGCAAGGCCCAGCATTTTCATCAGATATCGGTGTACCCCCAATAAAACCGGGCTCCTCCTCATCATAAAGGGAAAGAAGTAAGTAAGTAAGTAAATATTTTATTGTATATGGGTAATTAAAACCTTTACAAAATTTGCAAAGAGAATATAACAAAAAATCATAGAAATGAAAAATGAATGAAAACCTGCATTTACTCTCTATTTTAAAAGAATAAAACAATTGTGACATTTGTAATCCTTAATCCTTTGATTTGATGCCATTGTTCGCCATTTTTTCAGTTTGCATTATTAGGAGGCTCGCCTTCTGAAGAAATCTGGTGGCCCTACAGGCTGTCTGCAGCTGCTGGCTGTTCAGTGCCAGCATAACTGCCGGCCGACATGTTCTAACTTGAAATGAGCGGAATATATGCAAGAGATAGTAATGTCTCAGGGTTGTGAGGGTTGGGCAAATACACAGAAGATGAATCAAAGTTTCTTCTGCATGACCACAAAGTCTGCAGAGTGGTGTTGGCCACGTTTGCTTCCATGCAGGGGTCTGGTCTTTTGAGATGTAAGTTCCCAGCCGTACTCGTAGGAGCATCTGTTGTGTAGATGGTGTAATATGGTTAACTAAGTATGGTTGCGGAGCACACCTCTCATATGTTGCGAGTACCATCCAGCCGTGTTTTTTCTTTGCTAGTGCAGCTTTGTCAGTGATCCAGGATTCTAGTTTTGCCGCACCATTGGCTGCTTTTTTGAAGGTCGCAAAGGTATGACCGCAGGCCTCTTGCATATTAAGTTTTGACAGACCTTCTTCAAGTTTTGTTATCCATGCGTCTTTTCCTTTTGTTTGTTTATTTATTTCAATCCAGCAGAGACCCATCAGCGTGTCCTCTTGAGCTGCTCTTAATTTCCAGCACATTTTTAGTATTGCCGCTTGTCTGGCTTGGTGCTGATTTAATAGCCCAAATTCAAGGCGTACTTGCGCTTGTGAGGCGGACTTCAGAATTTGAAAGATGTGTTTGTACAGCACTGACTGTTGGAGGTTCAGGAAGTTTGCATCTTTGCCTCTGAGTAGTTCTGAGCCGTACGTGATCGATGGCAAAAATTTTGCTGCGAACACCTTCAACAGATGTAAATTAGAAGGACAATTCAGTTTTGTTTTTAGTAAATCTAAAGCAAAGCGTAGTTTGTTGGCCTGAACTTTTCTGTGCAGTAGTTGATCTTTTAAAGTCCATCTTGCGTCGACCAGTACTCCCAGGTACTTGTAAGAAGGGCTTTGTTCTATCGTATTTCCCTCAATGTGCCATTTGAATTTTTGCCGCCCTGGCCGTGTTGCAAAGCAGATGATTTTTGTTTTTTTGTAATTGAGTTGCAGCCCGTGCGTTCGGGTAAATTCATACAGCCTTGTAATGGAGCGTTGTAATCCCATGGGGGTCTGGCTGCAAAGAACGATATCATCGGCGTACTGCATACTCCTTATTTTGTGCTGAGCTAGCTTGGGGGGGGGTCGCTTTCAATCTCCGCAATGCTATTGTCCAGATCCGCGGTGAAGAAATAAAGAGGGTAGGGGCCAAGACACATTCCTGTTTGAGGCCATTTCGGGTGGGGATTTTTTCTGTTGTTCTGTCACCATTGCCTATTTTTATCTTGACCCAGGTCGATGCGTATAAGTCAATGATGGCCTGTAACAGTTTCGATGGCATGCCCCAGCTATCCATCTTTTTCCACAAGGTCTCCCTTGGGACTGTGTCAAACGCCGCTTTTAAGTCGACAAAGCAGGTATAGAGTTTTGTTGATTTGGCCTTTGCACTGTCGACAAGGAAGTTTAGCGCTAACAGGTTGCATGATGTGTTAGTTCCTGGCCTAAACCCCGTCTGGGTAATTGGCAGAATGTTGTTGGAGCTGACCCAGTCCTTCAGTGCTTGCAGAAGGTTGGATGCGTATACTTTGGCCTCTACGTCGATAAGCGCTATCAGCCTATAATTCGCTGGGTCTGTTCGCGTGCCTGCTTTGTAAATTGGATGCAGGATGCTCCCTCTCCATGAGGGGGGAATGCTTCCTGTTTGAAAAGCGTTGTTGTACAAAGGGGTAAGGTATTCAGCCCAAAACGCTTGGTCATGTTTAAAGAGTCCATTTGGCAAGCCATTTGGGCCTGGTGCACCTTATGATCTCAATTTTTTTAGGATCAGTTGCACTTGTCGTGACGTGAACCAATTTTCACCAAAGTTTTGGTCCACTTCTTGTTTCTCATTTTTCTTGTATGTTGGATAGTCTACTTGGGAATTGGACATTTGTGTTTGCTCTAAATGGCGGATCCAGTCTTCCTGTAGTATGGTTGCATTAAAGACGTGGGCAGCTCCATTTGCTATTTTATTGATTTCTGCCCAGAATTTCCGATTGTTATTTGTTTTGCTGGCTTCTAGTAGTTGTAGCCAAATTTCTGTTTGATGTTTTGACTTTGCCAACCATATGTCTTTTTTATATTTTTGCCTTAGATTATGGATTTGTCGTTTGGTGTCTGCAGCCTTTGTTGGGTTTTTTCCTTGTAGTTTTCTGATTTCCTGATTTAGGATCCTTTTTTTTCGCCCTATTGGGCCCAGGAACCCCTGATGTACTTCATTAGTTTTTCTTATGTGAATCTGGGGTTGCTGGCCAAATCTGTTGGTTAGACTTACTGTCATGTTTTCCCAATTATCCTGGTGTGACAATAAGTTTTGCGCGCCCTCTTCTGCCTGCACATTTTTCACAACTGTCATAATTTCTTCGACGTTCTTCCCTTTCCAAACTAGGCGCTTAAGATTGTAGGGACTCGGGATTTGGAGCAAATCTTTGCATGCTGGAGCCCTAGTATGTTGGAAGCTCAGCTCAATTGATTGTAGACTATGGTCACTCTCCAATTTGTGGATTATTCTGTAGTTGACAATTGTTTGGAGTACCTCGAGGTCCACTATGGTGTAGTCTAATACTGCTTGCGCCTGTTTGGCAATTCTGGTCGAAGATGCGGGCTGATCTTGCGAAAAGCGGCCGTTCAAATTAAGCATTCCCAGTTCCGCGAACATTAGGGCACATTGTTGACCGTATTTATCCTTTTTTAGATGGTTAGTTATTGTAGGGGGAATTGGTTTCCCATTCCTTTTGTTTCGTTGGATATTCTGTGCGTGATCGCTCTGTAAAAGGAACATGTTCAAATCCCCAGAAACTATCAGCCCCGACTGTGGGAAGGTGGATTGTAAAGATTTGACTAGTGCCTTCAGGGTCAAGATTTTTTCTAATTTCCTCCTTGATTCTGGGTGTATGTAGGTGTTGCAGATAACCAATGACCGAAAGACTTGTGTTACCTGTGCTCCTGGCGTGGGGACAGGCTGAGGTTCAATTTTGATGCACTGGATCCATGTTTGGCCCGTGTCGATTACGTCATAAGACCAAGGGATGCTGGTATTTAGATACATCGATAGACCTCCGGAAGCTCTGCCTACTAAGCCCTTTTTGATGGCCTGTTGTTGAATTTCTTTAAAGCCGTTTATATGTTCGGGTGTGATTGACCAGGTCTCTTGGAGTAATATAATATCGAATTGTTGTAGACATACTAGTAGTTCTGCGTCGTTTGTTTTGCCCCCCAGCCCGTTGATGTTCCATGAGCATACCTTTAAGTTCGATTTTCATGCCTCGTCAGTCATGTCATCCGCGGGGCTTGGGGTTGGGGGGAGTACTTTCCGGGCCCGGCTTGCGTCTCCTGACCAGCCTTGTCGGATGATGCGTAAGTTGGACCAGCCTCCCTTGATGCTTTCCGACCTACCAACAGCCCCCCGCAGTGTTCCTCTGTCGGGCGGTGATCTTGACTCAGCCAGCATTGCTAGTAGGGCAGGGTATCTTTCCATTTCAACTGGTCAGATTTCGATTCCCCATTTTGCGAACTCTTCTCTGTGGAGCCAGAATTCTTTGGCTTTCTGAGGGTCCTTCCATGTTGCCACTGTCATCTCTCTTCCATTTGTATTTGGGATTGCTTTGAATTCAATACTTTCGATGTGATTCGTGTTCAAGTGGCGTAATGTTTCAATTGAGTTGGTAAGTTTTAGGATGGCGCTCCGATTGAGGATGTCATGGTTCCCCCTGGAGCTGTAGTGGGGAATGATTTCATGTACTAAGGCTCCTGCAGGGTAAGGGGAATCCATCTCTTCTCTCGGAGCCGTATGCCTGGTTTGGATATTATTTTTTTCGGAAGTTACCTGGGTGCCCTGATACAAGATGTTAGCCTGAGCTGCTGGCGCGGTGCCAAAACCCAGCTGTGGGGGTCTGGGGCGCTCTGAGCCTTCTGGACGGGCTTTTAGCTGCTGCGCCTTGGCCAAGGGATTTTCTTTTGGTCCCGTGCCCAACTTTGTGAAGTAGTGCGAAATGCTTTTCTGTTCTACTAGTATCTTCTGCGCGGGTAAGCTGTCTGCCTGTTGTTTTTTTTTTATTACTTGTGGTGACTTGTGATCGCATTGGCTGCTAAGTAGCATGTCTGATATGGCCGGTTGGGGCGGAGTTGGGGGAGGAGGGCCCTGCACAATTTCCCCTTTATCTTCTTGATCCTTTTTGCTTGGCTCTTTGCCATTCAGTCCGTTTGAGGTTTTTACAGGAATCAGAGATTGTATTATATTGCACGCCGTTGGGAGCTCTTGATCCTGGTCTTGATGCCTAATGGGCTCTTGGGCCTGGACCCTATTTGGCAATGCAGTTGCTTTCTTTCCTTGGTACTTCTTTTGTCTGGCTTTCCTCAAACGTTTGGGTTCTCGTTTTGTTAAGGTGTTGGTTTGTTTTATTTGCCCATTTAGGGGTGAACCGGGCTCTTTTCTCCCTTGCTTTTCTGGGTCATTGGTGTCTTTAAGTTGGAATTGCATGTTTGTGGAAGTTGTTAGCTGAGCATTTACCGTGGTTTCTATTGGGTTGCCTTCCGTAGGGTCCGTAAGTGAGCTCTCACTGAGCGTTGTGTCACTACTAATTGTGCATGACCAGCGGTCAGGAGCCTTTTCTACCGCGGTGGTTTCGGTAAAAGTTTGCTGTGCTTTTTGGTTTTGTTTTTTACTTCTGACAAAATGTCTGTGAGGATGGTAGGAAGAGCTTTGAGTTGATTCAGTGTGTCAGTGCACTGGCATTCATGGTACTTTGTCTGAGGATCTTTCTGGACCCGTTCAATGAAGGAATTTAGGTCTAATATCTTTCTGTCTATTCCCACTACATGAGAGGCCAGAATTTGGAGGAGGTCAATCTGAAGCTCTAATTTTTCAGAGTGTTGGAGCAAAGCCTCTGATATAGTTTCCATGGTGCTTATGAACGGAGGCCATAAGGGAGCTTGTGCTGGGAAAAAAAGATCCGTGTGGTTACTGCCAGCATGGGGGCTAACCCAGGCTTTGTCTCCTGGTTTGCTCCAAAGGAAGTATCGAGCGTCTCGTGGGTCTTCTCCCCGACCTATATCTGATGTCGCTGTTTGTATATGACCATTTTTCTGGGGGTCAAGGCCTTTTGGTGGTGTTGCTTCCATTGAAGAGAGAATATTGTGTCGTGGGAGAGATTCTCCTAATGGGCTGATTTGTGGATTTTATAGAGGCCTCGTTGCTGATAATTGGGCTGGTTGCGCTTGCGCCGACCGGTACTTCCTGTGTTTCCCATCCGGGAGTCTTTTTTGTTGTTTTGTCATCCTGTAATGGGAGCTTGGGGGTTGGCGGGCGTTCCTGTGCCTCAAGACTTTCTTGATTTGTGGGTGTCCGGGCATTCGTCAGTTCCCCCTGTTGCCATTCTAAGGTTTCTTTGTCTGTTTTGCCTCTGTTCCACATGTCCGTAATGATCGTTCTTGCCGCTGGAGGACTGTCGGTCCCTGAGTCGGGCCCCTTTGTTCCAAAGAATGAACCCAGACTTGCTGAACGCCACCTCACTGGCGCGTTAAGAGTTTTGTCCTCCAATGCCACTGTTGGATCGGTACACTGCTCCTTTTGGGCGTTGACGTTGTTTCCTGCTTCACTTGTATTTATTTGTGCTTTCACTGTTAATATATTGGACGTGATATTGAAAGATTCCTCGGGACTTTGGGTTTGGGTTATCACCGGTAGGATGTAATTCTGTGGGTACAAAGCTTTCGGTAGCGAGCCCACTGACTGGGACATTCTTTTGTTGCTTGAAACTGTTTCGTTGTTCTGTGCTTGAGACACTGGAAGCACCGAACACGCCGAGGGAGCCAATGATAAAGATGGTGTGGATGGAATCAAAAAGTCTGTGATCTTGTAGTTTTCAAGCCCTGGTATGATCTTCTGCTTCTTGGAGGTGGGAGCACTGGCCTTTTTGTCTTCCACCTCTCCTTTTTCTTCATCGGAGGAATCGAATTCTCCTTCGCTCATATTTCTGCGATGTTTTAAGTTCCTTCTTTTTTTTTGTTTGTTTGTGAGGTCTGCTCTAACTCTTCCTGACCTCATGATGGAGAAGTAGTGCAAGAAGTGCGATTACAAGAGTGACTGGTTAGAGGGCCTAACACCCCCTTCTCTCCTTGGCTGACGTCAAGTTAGTTGGGAAAGAAGAGAAAAGAGCAGGGCCAGGTGTGAGCAAGATTTGGGCGGGGTGTGTGTGCGATGGGAACAGTTTATGGCCTGTTGTGCTTTGATGCTATCTCGTTCGGCCACTGGGAGAGGGACTGACCAAACAGGTTTGGCCTGGGGCAATGGTTCCAGCTTGCCCAGGTCATAGGAAAGTCAATTAAGGTGTATGTGTCCTTTGATATCGAATTCAGCTGCAGTTACAAGCCTATGTGAAGGGCAACTCACAAAATGGCTGCCGTGCATAAAATGAAAGCCAAGGGTTCAGGACGAGAATGGCGATTTAGAGGTGAAATCGCCACTTTGATATGACGCAAATGCGTGTACATAGTGTACTAGCCATTATCGGTGTTTTGATATAAAAATTGTCATGTTACGACAAAATTTGTTGCACGAGTCCAGAATTTTCAGAACCACAGTGAGCGCTGCTCACTCTTGCAACATCATCATCGACAGCGACGACGACGCCGTATCCTGCTTCGCCTCGTGAGCGCTGCTCCTGCCCGACATCTGTCGATGCCGCTGCAGATCGCCCCGACTCCGAGGCTCGATCGACGCCGAAGACGCGACGCCGGACATCTCGACGCCGCTGATCATCGTGTGCTTCGCTTTTCCAAGGTACTGTGTTGTGGGGGTCTGTGCGACTCCGGGCTCGACGTAGCGCTCCTCGCGGTCGACGCCGAACCTTTGGATTAACTTTGTCTCGACGTCGTGTGACTCCCGTGTGGGTTACATTGTTGCCAAGAACTGTGTTTTAAAGAAGAAGAGTTGCTTTTGATACTAAAGACTTTGTGCTAAGAAGAAACTACACTTGAACTATTATTTTTCCTTCCAAGAGTATTTATTAAGATTGTGGTATATTTTTGTCGTTATTTGGTCTTGTGCTAAGCCTTATATAAAAATCCTTATTTTTATAATACTACTGTGTCGTGTCCATTTGCAGTGTATTCACTTTATTACTGTATGTGGTCATAAATGCTTAACGCACTGCCTCTGAGATAAGCCTGTCTGCTTTGCCAAGCTACCAAGGGGGTGAGCAGGGGTTATCTAAGTGTGTGATCCCCTTGCCCTGACTAGAGGAGGTGAGTCCCTATTTGTCAGAAGTACATACCTCTGCCAACTAGAGACAGCCAAGTCTAACATTGGTGGGTCAGCGGTGAGGATTTGAACTTTGCATTTATGACCCATGTGCAGTGATTAGTGTGCGCTACATAGTGAAAGCAGACCATAGCGCAGCCACAATCTAATTTGGAAGGATTCTATTTTTGTTCTCCGCTTTCCTGAAGCTTGATTTTTTGAACACTACCAGTTTTGACCATGAGTGATGCCGGAGTCACTCCCCTTGTTGTTGTGGAAGGATTTGACAGAGCTAAGATAAACGAATACAAGTTAGAGGAGCTGAAATCCTTTTGCAAGCAGTTTAAAGTTCCTACCAAAGGCCTCAAAAAGAAGGAAAACTATCTCAAAGCTTTGGAGGCCTGGTTGGAGTCCAGAGATCCCTCTGATGCGGTGGTGGTACTGCCAGGGGAAGGGGATGAGGAGGTACCAGTGAATGGTCATGTGTCCTCTCCCGGTAGCAGTGGTTCCTCCAAAGGTCTTTCCCCTGAAGAAAGAGAAGAGAGGGCGAAAGAGCGAGAATACAACATGGAAATGGCAAGGCTTAATATAAATGGCCAGTTGGAGTTAGAAAATGCCAAAGGCAGAAGAGAAGCTGATTTGGAGATCAAAAGGTTGGAGTTTGAAAGAGAAAAGTTAGCTTTGGAGCGTGATACCAGGTTGAGGGAGTTGGAGCTCAAAGCTAAAAGTTTAGAATTGAATCCCTCTGGTGGCAGCATCCCATCTGTGCCTGCAGAAAGTAGGTTTTATTTTCCTAAAGATGTGATAAAAGATTATCATAAGAATGAAGATATTGGTCAATGGTTTAAAGCATATGAGTTAGCATTGTTGGCCCACCTGGTCCCTGAGAAGGATTGGGGAGCGGGGTTGTGGGGTCGCTTTGTGAATGAGGGGAGAGATACCCTGTTAGACATGCCTGTTGAGGATAGGATGTCTTATGCTCATATGAAAGATGCTTTAATGTTAAGGTATGGCCTAACCCCAGAAAAGTACAGACAAACCTTTAGAGAATGTAAGAAGTTGCCTGGTACGACGTGAGTTGAATATGTGTCATTTTTTTGCAGAGCCATGGATGGTTGGGTAAAGGGCAGCAAAGTGGAAAGTTATGAAGCTCTTTATGATTTGTTTGCTTGGGAGCATTTGTCTAATAACTGTTTTCCAGAGCTGCGCCAGCACCTTATTGATAGCAAGATATCTAACCCTAGAAAACTTGCTGAGGAGGCGGACCGCTGGGTCAGTACCAGGGTCCACAAGGGTCCAGTGGGAGACTCAGCCAAAGGTGGGCAGGGTCCCCAGCAGAAGAGTGGGGGGGACAAGGGTAAACAAAGGGAGTTCCAGAAAGGGCCCCAAAGTAATCCCCAGGGGAACCAAGGGAAGGGTTCCCAGCCTCCCCCTGTGAAGAAGCCAGGGGCCCGACAGGTAAACCTGTTCATAGGGGCCCAATGACCTGCTATGTTTGTGGGCAGGTGGGACACCGGTATTATGATCCCCAGTGTCCCATGAAGAATTCTAATGCACCACCACGTGCACCCCCCCCCCGTCAGTTGGCGAGTGTAGCCCTGGGAGGGGAGGAAATGGTTGCCCCTGGTGGGAGGGGTCCCGCAGAGATGTCCCTGGTCTCGCTAGGAGACATGCAAATGGTCCCTCCACCCCCTCTGCCTAGTAACACTAATAAATCTAGGCAGTGGGTGACCATTAATGGCCATAGAGTGGAAGCTCTCAGAGACACCGGAACAAGTGTGACAGCTGTCAAGTGTCACTTGGTGTCCAGAGAGCAGGTGGTTCCCCACGCATTCTACCCTGTGATAGCTGCTGACAACTCCCAGAAAGAGTGTGAGGTAGCTCAGGTTCCCTTTGAATGGGGGGGGGGTTTCAGGTACGCTTCAAGTTGCTGTAAGGCCCGCCATGCCTGTTGATTGACTCCTGGGCAATAATTTGGAAGACTCCCCTTGGGCTAAGGTGGAGAGGGAGACACATTTGAAAATGTTGGGTGTGCCAGAGTGGGTGTGTGCAACCACTCGATCGATGACAGCATGTAAGGGTGTTGATGGGGTCCCAGAGCCTGAAAGTATGGCCCAGGACCCAGCTGTGAAGAGAAGAGGTAGGGGGCGCGGGAAACCGGCCCCCACCGTTCCCGTGGTCCAGGAGGAGGTAGACCCTGAGGGGGATGCCCTGGAGCCCACAGGGGAACAAGTTGCTGAACTGGGAGACCTGCCCGAGCTGACCCACTGGCAGCAGGATGGTGGTCCCTCCAGGGAAGAATTTTGTGCAGAACAGAAAGTGTGCCCTTCTCTTGTGGGTATGAGGCAGCAGGCCTCAGCCCAAACCTCAGGTGATCAGTCAGGATCACATTTTGTCTACTGGGAGAACGACCTCCTGTATAGCGAGCCTAAGGCTGCTGAGCCTGGGTCAGCCCGTGTGCTGGTGGTACCCCAGCGCTTCAGAGCCTTCCTACTGGGTTTGGCTCATGATGTTCCTTTAGCTGGACATCTGGGGCAGGACAAGACCTATGACAGGCTTGTCACCCATTTTTATTGGCCTCAGATGAGAAGGGATGTAGACATCCATTGTAAAACCTGTCACACTTGCCAAGCAAGTGGGAAAAGCGGAAGGAAGCAGAAGGCTCCCCTCCAACCTTTTCCAGTCGTCCGTACCCCCTTTGACCGGGTGGGGATTGACATTGTTGGGCCCCTGGACCCCAAGACAGCCCTGGGCAACAGGTTCATCCTGGTCTTGGTGGACCATGCCACACGGTACCCGGAAGCCATCCCTCTCAGAACAGCACGGCCCCCGTGGTGGGACGGGCACTGATGGGTGTTTTTTCCCGAATGGGGTTCCCCAGAGAGGTGGTGTCAGACCGGGGCACCAACTTCATTTCCAATTATATGAAGTCTCTGTGGAAGGAGTGTGGGGTAACCTACAAGTTCACCACTCCTTACCACCCTCAAGGTAATGGGCTGGTTGAGAGATTCAACCGGACCCTTAAAGGCATGATCATGGGTCTTGAAGAACCAATGAGGCGGAAATGGGACGTCCTCTTGCCATGCCTGTTGTTTGCTTACCGAGAGGTGCCACAGAAGTCTCTAGGGTTCAGCCCCTTTGAGCTTTTGTATGGACACCCGGTAAGAGGACCTTTGAGTCTGGTCAAAGAAGGCTGGGAGCAATCTCCCAGGAAACCTCCCCAGGATGTATACAGTTACATGCTGGCCTTTAGGAACCAGACTAGGCGCTTCAGAGATCTTGCTCAGGCAAATCTGGAGGCCAGCCAGGAAGAGATGAAGCGGTGGTACGACCGGAATGCCACTCTGGTAGAGCTTCAGCCTGGACAAGAAGTTTGGGTCATGTCCCCTGTGGAACCTTGTGCGCTCAAGGACAGGTGGACTGGACCGTTTAAGGTTGTGGAGAAGAAGAGCGATGTCACCTACTTGGTGGACTTGAAATCTCCCAGGAACCCCTTGCGGGTCCTGCATGTCAACCGTTTAAAGCCCCACTTAGAAAGGTCCGAGGTGGGCATGCTCCTAGCTACAGATGCTGGAATGGAGGAGGAGAGTGAGCCTCTTCCTGACCTCCTGTATGCAAAAGAGCAAGATGGGTCAGTGGATGGTGTTGTCCTCTCTGACACACTGACCCCTGAGCAGCAGCAAGATTGTCGCCAACTGTTGGGATAATTCCCTGATCTGTTCTCCTTGATTCCTGGTGTCACTCAGTGGTGTGTCCATGATGTGGACACCGGGGACAGCACTCCTGTGAAGCACAAGGCTTACAGGGTGACTGACAAGGTCAGAGCATACATCAAGGAGGAGGTCTCCAAGATGTTTGCCTTAGGGGTGATTGAGTCCTCTAGCAGTCCTTGGGCCAGCCCAGTGGTCTTGGTCCCGAAGGCTGCAGCGCCTGGTGCTTCACCAGAACTTCGGTTCTGTGTGGATTACCGAGGACTCAATTCAGTCACCAAGACTGACGCGCACCCCATCCCCAGAGCTTATGAGCTCATAGATCGGTTGGGGGCTGCCCGGTACCTTAGTACGTTTGATCTAACGTCTGGGTACTGGCAGATCGCCTTAACTAATGGGGCAAAAGAGAGGTCCGCATTCTCCACACCAGATGGGCTCTACCAGTTCCGGGTTATGCCCTTTGGGATGAAGAATGCCCATGCCACCTTCCAGAGGTTGGTCAACCAGGTCTTGGCTGGACTGGAGGATTTCAGTGCCGCCTACCTGGACGACATCGCAGTGTTCAGCGCCAGCTGGGAGGAACCCTTGCCCCACCTCCAGGAAGTGTTGTTGGCCCTGCGCAGAGCAGGCCTCACAATCAAAGCCAGTAAGTGCCAGATTGGGCAGGGTTCAGTGCTGTACTTGGGGCACCAAGTAGGGAGCGGCAAGGTGGCCCCCCTGCAACCCAAGATTGATACCATCCTGGCTTGGGCGCCGCCCAAAACCCAAACTCAGGTGAGAGCCTTCTTAGGACTCACGGGTTACTACAGGAGGTTTGTCAAGGATTATGGTAACATTGTGCACCCCTTGACTTCGCTGACTTCCAGGAAGCAGCCAAGAAATGTGATTTGGACTGACCAATGTCAGACAGCCTTTGACACCCTGAAAACTGCAATGTGTACAGCACCCATACTCCAGGCACCCGACTTTTCTAAAGAATTTGTTGTCCAGACGGACGCTTCAGAGCATGGCGTGGGGGCTGTTCTAGCTCAGGTGAATGAAGAGGGCCGAGACTTACCTGTAGCCTTCATTAGTAGGAGGTTACTTCCCAGGGAACAGAGGTGGAGTGCGATAGAGCGAGAAGCATTTGCTGTGGTCTGGGCGCTGAAGAAGCTAAGACCCTACCTGTTTGGGACTCACTTCCGGGTTCAGACAGACCACAGGCCCCTCAGATGGTTGATGCAGATGAGGGGTGAGAATCCAAAGCTGTTGAGGTGGTCAATTTCACTACAGGGGATGGACTTCACGGTGGAACACCGCCCTGGTACAGATCACGCCAATGCTGATGGTCTGTCCAGATTTTTCCGCCTTAGTGATGAGGACTCCTTCGGTCAAGTGTAGTTCTCCCCACATTTCAGCTGGAGGGGACACATGTTAGACTTGACATCATTGGCTTGAGTCTCTCCTCCATTTTTTTCTGTTTGCCTCCTGTTTACGATGTTTTTGCTGGTGTAATGCTTTGAGCGCT
The DNA here is from genome assembly GCF_964263255.1 of Lissotriton vulgaris. Lineage (NCBI taxonomy): Eukaryota > Metazoa > Chordata > Amphibia > Caudata > Salamandridae > Lissotriton > Lissotriton vulgaris. The sequence goes on from NC_141695.1 coordinate 21,441,844, forward strand.
GTGCCACTGCTGATCAGTCCCACAGTGCAAGTGCTCCCTATGTAAAATTACTGTATTGATTGAATTCCATGTTTGGCTTATTTGGTTTACTGTCAGTCCCTAGTCTAGTGCACCAGGAGTGCCAGGGCTTGTAAATACAAATGCTGCTCATGGACTCGCAGCACATGTTGTGCCACCCACAAGAGTGGCCTAGTAAAAGTATGTCTAAGGGTCTGCCATTGCTAGACCCACGTGCAGTCTGGTACTGTCACGCTGACTGCGCAAGTACACCTACTTGCCAGTCCCTAAACCTTCCCTTAACTTCATGTTAGTCACCCCTATGGTAGGCCTGTGGGCAGGGTGCATTGTAAGTATAAGGTAGGACAAGCCTGACCAAGTTGGCATGTCCTAATAGTGAATTACAGCCCTATTCGTTTTTCACTGTTGCAAGGTAACCTGCTCTCCATTAGTTAGAATGGGCTGCCAGGGTTATTAATGCTATAATCCTAGCTGGCTCGGGGAGCATGGTGCAATGTCGAGTTTGGTATCCCTGAACTCGGGGTTTAATAACGCATCCGTCTGTGTGGATGGTTTTTGGACTCCGGGTTTGAAAATAGCCCTTTTAGAAAGTGGCTATTTTCTTGTCTAACTATTTCTGGTTTCTGCTGGTTTGGTGTGTGTGTGACAGGAGCTGGGTGGCTCCAGAGGTCTGAATGAGTCAGTGTGGGATGAGTGGGACATTTGCATTGAGAGTAGGGGGAGAGTAGTTCCTGATAGCCTGCCATGCCTGATACAATGCTGGCTCTACCTCCTGCCAGGCGACTGATGGCTCTGTGCCTGCCAGGGACGATCCTGGCCCCACCTCCTACCGGGAGGCCGATAGCTCTGCTCCTGCCAGTGACAATACTGGCTCCACCTCCTACTGAGCGGCTGAGGACTCTGCCCTGCACAGTGAATAGGCCAGGTGCCTCTGCCTGGCTACACCCACAACAAACCCAGGATGTGGGGAAATTCCCCTGCATGGACAAAGGGATCAAAGCCAAAAAGGGGTATAAGAGAAGGACCCCTGAACCAAGAATTTAGATCACTTCTGACAAGGAACCCTGAAACCAAGGACAAGAAGCCTGCTGATCAAAGGACTTGCCTACCCCTTCTGCCAGTGTGCTGTTTGCTGGGGGGAATCCTGTAGTGCTTCTTTATTTTTGCCAAGGAACCAGGAGATAGGAACTGTGTGTGTACTCTCAAACTTTGCTAAGGAAAATCTCCAAGGGCTGGAAGAGTGCCAGCCTCCTGTTGAAGTCACAGGGCTAAAGGACTTCATCTGCTTAAAGTACTGTTTGCTGGAACCTGTGAATCCAGCGCCTCTGAAAGAATCCAGCAATCTCGACGCCGACGGACGCCACCGAATCCAGCTCGACATCGTGAGTAACGGCTCCAGTGTCCCGCTTCCTCGACGCCGGCCGCCGGGCCCGATCGACGCCAGTAGCGACGCCAGTGAGTAGCGAGTTCGGCTTCAGCTCCAAGTGACCCTGTGTCTGCATCGCCGCTGATCGCATCGACTCCGAGCCCCCTCGACGCCGTGAGCGCTGCTCACTCTTGCAACATCATCATCGACATTGACGACGACGCCGTATCCTGCTTCGCCTCGTGAGCGCTGCTCCAGCCTGATATCTGTCGACGCCGCTGCAGATCGCCCCGACTCCGAGGCTCGATCGACGCCGAAGACGCGACGCCGGACATCTCGACGCCGCTGATCATCGTGTGCTTCGCTTTTCCAAGGTACTGTGTTGTGGGGGTCTGTGCGACTCCGGGCTCGACGTAGCGCTCCTCGCGGTCGACGCCGAACCTTTGGATTAACTTTGCCTCGACGTCGTGTGACTCCCATGTGGGTTACATTGTTGCCAAGAACTGTGTTTTAAAGAAGAAGAGTTGCTTTTGATACTAAAGACTTTGTGCTAAGAAGAAACTACACTTGAACTATTATTTTTCCTTCCAAGAGTATTTATAAAGATTGTGGTATATTTTTGTCGTTATTTGGTCTTGTGCTAAGCCTAATATAAAAATCCTTATTTTTATAATACTACTGTGGCGTGTCCATTTGAAGTGTATTCCCTTTATTACTGTATGTGGTCATAAATGATTAACGCACTGCCTCTGAGATAAGCCTGTCTGCTTTGCCAAGCTACCAAGGGGTTGAGCAGGGGTTACCTACGTGTGTGATCCCCTTGCCCTGCCTACAGGAGGTGAGTCCTTATTTGTCAGAAGTACATAGCTCTGCCAACTAGAGACAGCCAAGTCTAATAGTGATGAAGACTAAGTTAAGAGTTTTTTTATCTGTCTTCTGCTCTAAAAGGTGCTGGCGGTCATAAAAGCGAGCCCGCTTATATGAATCCCGTATTATTTTCTTTGGGTAGCCTCGAGCCAAAAATGTAGACTTCATCATGACTGAGTTGTCATCATAATCCGAAATACTGGTGCAATTACGTCTTAAACGTAAGAACTCCCCAAAGGGGACACTGTTCTTCTGGATAGTGGGGTGATAACTATCATAGTGTAGTAATGTATTCCTTGCTGTGGGCTTAACGTATAAATCCACAGCAAGGACCCCATTTTGATATTTAATCAAGACATCTAAGTATTCAACTTGTGTTCTGTCTACATGATGAGTAAATCTGATATTATTGTCACACAAGTTTATCCATTGAAAGAATTGTTCCAGATTGTCTTCATTATCTACCCAAATGAAGAAAACGTCGTCTATGTATCGTGACCAGACGGTCACCGATTCATAGAACGGCGTGACCTCATTGAATATGAATTGACTTTCAAATTTGGCCATGTATATATTGGCAATAGTTGGAGCGCATGAGGCCCCCATACTGACTCCTTGCTGTTGTTTGAACAGTTTGAACTCAAAAATGTTGTCCATTAGTACAATCTTTAAGCATTCCAGAATAAATATAGTTGGGCCAATTATGGTATATTTCTTCATGAACCAGTGGGTGGCCTCAAGTGCTCCCATAAAGGGAACATTACTATATAATGCTTCTATGTCCATGGTAATTAGCATTTGTGAAGTATTACAGAATTTGACATTTTCCACCAGATTTATGATCTGTCTGGTATCTTGTACATATCCCGGAATCCGGGAAATGTAAGGACAAAGAATGGCATCTATGTATTTTGCCAGTGGCTCTGGTACTTAGCCAATTGTTGTGACTATGGGCCTAAGGGGCGGGTCTGTGGCGTTTTTATGTACTTTAGGGATTCCATAGATACTGGCAAGTCTAGGATTACTAACGTTTAAGAATTCCCATTCTTTTCTACAGATTTCTCCTTCTCTCAAAGCCTTATCTGTCAATTGTTTTATTTTATTTTTAGTTCGTGTAGTGGAGTCTCTTGTTATTGGGGCATAGAATCTGGTATCATTCAACATTTCTTCCATTTTGGCAATATAGCCAGATGTATCATACACTACAATCCCACCCCCTTTATCACATGCCTTCACTGTGATGTTTTTATCTTGTTTGATATCTTTCAAGGCCTTATATTGAACAGATGTCAAGTTAAAAGGTGTTTTTGGAATGAAATTGGTTATATTAGTGAATTGATCACTAATGACTTGTTCAAATACAGCGACCTGGGGTGGTAATTGGTCAACTGTGGGTGTAAATAGTGATGTTGGTCTTAGCCCAGATCGGTTTACCTCCTCTGTAGTGTATTCTTGTCCTTGATAGAAGAATTTTAATCTCACCTTTCGAAGGAAGATTTGTAAGTCTCTGAATAGGTCAAATTTGTTCAAACCCGAATGGGGACCAAATGTGAGACCTTTAGTTAAAACTGAGACTGTATCTGATGTTAAATTTCTCTTACTGAGGTTAAATATTGGTAGTAGGTCTAATTTCTCCAATATCTGTTGTTCCTTGTCTCTAAATACTGATTGTACATCATGGGCTGATCTGCTGGGAATTGTCTGTAATCCTGTTGTGGGGCATTCTGGAAGAGAGGTTGATATTGCGGCCTCCAGTTGCCCCGTCTCGTCTGGCGCTGCTCTAAAAAAGGTGGCCTATTGTGGTATCTAGCATTAGGTCTAGTATTCTGATAGCTACCTTCGTAATATGCTCCATCACCATCTGAGCCAGATGATTCAGAAAAAGTATTTATTCTTTTGCCATATTGGTTTGATCTATTTCCCCAATTTTCAGTCGGACCTTCAGTATTGGTGAAGAAGTTGTCCGATAAATATGGATATACTGTTTCTTTTTTAAAGAACTTAATATCCTTTTGTAACTTCTCTGTTTTTCTTTTTATTAGATAGTCAGAGTATGAGTTCAAGTCTTTTTCTATATCTTCTAACTTCTTCTTTACATCTTCAACTATCCCTGAATTCTTGATTTTTTCTTCCAAATCTGTTATTTCTTTGGCTAATTGCTGTATTATGCCCTTAGATGTTTCTACAATTAACATTAAGCCTGGGCGTAGTTCGCGTAGCCGCACTCCGCGGAGCTACGCGAAGATGCACTTGCACTCCGCGAACTACGCATAACTCCACGAACATGCGTAGTAGCTTGCTTGACCCGTTCGCGAGCCGTTTTTCGTCTTCGGGAGCGCCGTGGAACTCTGGAACCTGCTCGACACCACATCTCCAGACGTCGCATTCCTCACGGAAATATGGATGAACGCCTCCTTAGCGCCCGACATCGCCGTCGCCATCCCGGACGGATACAAGATCACCCGGAGAGACCGCGTCAACCAGACAGAAGGAGGCATCGCCATCGTCCACAAGAACACCATCCGCATCACGACCAACTCAGACGACACCCTTACAGCCGCCGAACATCTTCACTTCCAGATACACACCGACCCCAAGACCACACTCAGAGGCACCCTGATCTACAGACCCCCAGGACCTCGCACACAATTCAGCGAAGACATCGCAGACTTCATCAGCCCGCACGCCCTCGCCTCCGCTGACTACATCCTCCTAGGGGACCTCAACTTCCACCTGGAGAACAACAACGACAACAACACCACCACCCTGCTGGACAACCTGGCCAACCACGGACTCAAGGAACTGGGGAACACCCCCACCCACTTCGCCGGACACACGCTTGACCCAGTCTTCTCCTCCAGCAAGTACATCTCCTTCAGACACTCCACTGGACTCCACTGGACAGACCACAGCTGCGTCCACTTCAGCTTCAGAAAGACCACGACTCACCACCACCCGCAACAGGTTCCCCGCAGGAGCTGGAACAAGATCACCACCGACCAGCTCACCACTTCACTGAGCCAGAACCCTCCTGCCAGCTCATCGGACCCCAAACAAGTAGCCAACAACCTCACACAGTGGATCACCAACTGCGCTGACGACCTTGCACTTCTGAAAAACCATCCCAGCAGGCCCGGCAGCAAGAAAGCCTCCTGGTTCAACGACGACCTCAAGAACTCCAAGAACTACCGTACCCTAGAGAAAGCCTGGCGAAAAAACCTAACTACAGACAACATGACCTCCCTCAAGCACGCGACCCGCTAACACCACCAGCTGATCCACACCACCAAGTAGACAGCATTCAAGGAACGTCTCTACAACAACGCACACAACAGCAAGGAACTCTTCAGCATCGTCAAAGAGCTCTCCAACCCCAGCGCCGGAAACAACGACATCACTCCCTCGCAAGACCACCGAACCAACACCCCCCACGACCACCCTCCGCGACTGGACCCGGGTCAGCACCGAAGACACCATCCACACGATGAACACCATCCACTCCAGATCACCAACCGACCCATGCCCCACCACGTCTTCAACAAGTCCGACTCCGTCATCGCACCCCAACTCCGGGACATCATCAACTGCTCCTTCAGCACCGCCACCTTCCCGGAGAGCTGGAAGCATGCCGAACTCAGCGCCCTCCTGAAGAAACCATCAGCGGACCCCGCCGACCTCAAGAACTACCGCCCCATCTCGCTCCTCCCCTTTCCTGCCAAAGTCATCGAGAAGACCGCCAACAGACAGCTTGCTGCCTTCCTCGAGATGAACGGATCCCTCGACCACTCGCAGTCCGGCTACCGCGCCAACCACAGCACCGAGACTGCCCTTATCGCAGCCACTGACTACATCCGAGCCCTGCTCGACAACAGGGAAACAGCGGCCCTCATCCTCCTGGACCTCTCCGCAGCATTCGATACTGTCTGCTACCGCACCCTAGTGCAGAGCCTCAGCAACATCGGAATCCAAGAGAAGGCACTGGAGTGGATCATCTCGTTCCTCACTGGAAGAACCCAGAGAGTCCGCCTCCCCCCGTACAGATCCAAGGCCACCGAAGTCATCTGCGGCGTACCACAAGGATCATCACTCAGCCCCACCCTCTTCAACGTCTACATGAGCCCCCTCGCAGCCATCGTACGCCAACACAACCTCAACATCATCTCCTACGCTGACGACACCAAGCTGATCCTCTCCCTCACCAATGACCCAGCCACCGCCAGAACCAACCTACACGAAGGGATGAAAGACGTAGCCGAGTGGATGAGGAACAGCCGCCTGAAACTGAACTCAGACAAGACGGAATGGAAGTCCTCATCCTTGGATCATCACCCTCCGCCTGAGACGACTCCTGGTGGCCCCCTGCCCTGGGCAGCGCACCAAAACCAACGGACCACGCACGCAACCTGGGCTTCATCCTGGTCTCCTCCCTCTCGATGACCAGACAAGTCAACGCCGTCTCATCATCATGCTTCAACATCCACCTCCGCCTGACCCAAGACCACCTCTCCTTCAGGAAGCAACTCAAGACCTGGCTGTTCAGCAGTAGCGGACCCCCCTCCCCCAAGCGCCTTGAGACCCTCTGGGTGAGTAGCGCACTATACAAATATCCTGATTGATTGATTGATTGATTTCCTGCATGCTCGGGATGTGTAGCGCGTGAAGTTACCCATGAGGTTTGTCCCGCCCGCTCACGTCCCCTTATTTCTGGTCACTACTAACGTGTTCGCGAATTATTCTGTGCCAGATTGCAGTTTCTGCGTGTTCGGCAACTCAATCTTACCGACAAGCATCCTCGCGCGTCCTAATACATTGCCGCGCACGCGAAAATGCTATTGAGCTCGCGAGAACTACGCTACGCAGCAGTTTGCGGAGTATTCAACAACTACGCGTTCTCCGCGGAGCGCGGAGTTGCCAAAACTCCGCAAACTCCGCGAACGGAGCGTAGTTCTTCGCCCAGGGTTAATTAACATCATGTAGTCTCTGGAGCATCGGTTGGATATTAACGCCCAATGCTCCAGAAACTCCCTGATATGTACAAAAAGGCCTGGGATGTTACGGACCCTAGGACCCTGTGGAATTATTCCCGCTTTTAAATATTGGAGCATAAAGTGTCCGTGTTGTTCAATACGTTTAAGTTTTTTTCTTAACCCCAATAAAGTGTTCACGTCATCATTTTTGTCCTGTCCCATAGTGGCAGAATCACCAAAAGAGACGGTGCTTCCTACCATACTCGCATATTGTTCGTCCGAAAAGCCAAAGGTTGGTATTTTGGCCATGATTCTAGAACTCAAATAAATACTTATATTTAAAAAGTGAGATCATTAAAAAGTTCTAAACTAGAAAAATATTTTTTATTCTTGTCACTAAAGTTGGCAAGTCTAATAGACTAGACCCCATGGTGCAGACAGAGGGTCCCTTTATGGTTCAATAATTTCTATAGTCAATGATTCAAAGGATATATCTATAACTGAACCCCTCACAGACCTGCCGTGAGTATACTGTGTGTGTAAGAATGGGGCCCCTACCTAAAAGGATGAACCCTGGCAAGGAAACTATACTTTTTAGAAAAATAGAAGTCGCACCGGGTTACGTGCATATATTTTAACCACACAGTTAGACGCTGAGCAATTAAATCAAATACTACTAAATGTTTTCATGATATATTTCTTTGTTTAATTTTAATTGTTATATAAAAAGAATTTTGTTCACATTTTTATATTTTTTTTTATAAATTACATGTTTTTTTGTCTCTACAAAGTGCATCATATTGCATGTAAACGTGTACAAATATTTATAAATTACAGTTACAAATCAATGACATAAAATTGATCAGTCATTTCTTGGAATACAGAACCAATTCCTCTTCAACGCGTTTCGGCGGTTTGCCTTCCTCAGGAATTCTGTATTTTCTATGTGACAAGTTGATACTATGACAATAAAAAATTTATATAGTCAATCATTCTTACAGATTTGATCTTAGATGACAACGTCTAACATATTCTACTATTTACATACACTCTATATCTATACTGAAATGATTTATACAAAAGGGACTTCTCTTACACCGTTAGGTCCTTGTCTAGTCGAACAAGCTTGTTTTTATACTAAATTATACATTTATATGACATTGCTGTACAATTATTCACATGGTATATTTACATCTCACTGAAATCTACTTTACATACTTACATTATATACATTATTTACAATACATTGTGCTTCATGAGTTTTATACCCGTGATCTTACATCTTATCAAGGAAACCTATCTGCAGATAAGGATATTCTTAGCGTGCCTTCATATGTTGTCTACTCTATTGAGGGCAATAAGTAAAAAATAAAGGCAAGGTCCTAATGGATGAACGAAAAGGGGAGCTTTATTTTAAGTTTCTATTTGTATATATGAAACAAACCTGTATAGAAGACGGAGTGACCCCGATGATTTAACTGGAGTGTGTCTCTAATGCACCCCCCTAGACAACTCAAGAGGCGAAGACTCTGGATGAACTGTTGAATGAAAGGCATACAAAACGTAGCCATTGGCTTATTGCATCTCTAACTAGAATGGTCTACAACTCAACGCAGGGATGTACCTACTTAGTTAAAAGACTAAGATGAACGTCTTTTAAGGTCCCGGGTCTGAGCTTCTGAAGGAACTCTCAGAATGATTTGTAGGACTCGTTCTTCTCGCCCGTTGCTGTCTGAAAGATTTTAAATAAAACAGACTAGTTTCCCAACTTGAACTGTGTATCCATCTAGACTACTCCAGCTTCTGGAGAAAATACTGATTCAAGATGACATACCTGCTTCCGAACGGACCACACGATAATTGGAGGTCATGTGATTTTCCGATGTTTAGGTAGACCAGGAAGGAGCTTATATGTGGACGATCTTCCCTTGTAAAACTGGGGGCTGATAGAATCTGTGAATATCAGAACGTCACAGTTTATTAATTGTCCTGAGCTGGCGTATGTTATATAAACAGTTAATATTTGGCCCAGTCTTACCGATATGGTCTTACTAAGCTAGCTCCCGTTAGGTTTAAATGCCCGCACAATGTGGCCAGTTCTTATAATGGGTCCACATTTATCATGTTACTAGTGTTATACCTTATGAAGCCCCTTGGAACGTGACTTACACACAGGTAATTCACATGGAGGTGTACCGATGGAAAAAAAGGGTTTCATAAACAAAGAGTGGACTAGGTAAACCTTAGATTCCAAACGTGATTATATCCGCCCCACCTTACATCAAAAATTCCATTATTGGACAACGACTAAGTTCCGCTACAAATTAATGCCTATCTCTAACCTTATCGGAAAGATACCGACTCAAACCAGTACTTACTTGTGTTTTTTAAGCGATGTTCACGTATCCGTGATGTTTCTCGCTTAAAAAACACAAGTAAGTACTGGTTTGAGTCGGTATCTTTCCGATAAGGTTAGAGATAGGCATTAATTTGTAGCGGATATTAGTCGTTGTCCAATAATGGAATTTTGATATAAGGTGGGGCGAATATAATCACTTTTGGAATCTAAGGTTTACCTAGTCCACTCTTTGTTTATGAAACCCTTTTTTCCCATAGGTACACCTCCATGTGAATTACCTGTGTGTAAGTCACGTTCTAAGGGGCTTCATAAGGTATAACACTAGTAACATGATAATGGTGGACCCATTATAAGAACTGGCCACATTGTGCGGGCATTTAAACCTAACGGGAGCTAGCTTAGTAAGACCATATTGGTAAGACTGGGCCAAATATTAACTGTTTATATAACATACGCCAGCTCAGGACAATTAATAAACCGTGACGTTCTGATATTCACAGATTCTATCAGCCCCCAGTTTCACAAGGGAAGATCGTCCACATATAAGCTCCTTCCTGGTCTACCTAAACATCGGAAAATCACATGACCTCCAATTATCGTGTGGTCCGTTCGGAAGCAGGTATGTCATCTTGAATCAGTATTTTCTCCAGAAGCAGGAGTAGTCTAGATGGATACACAGTTCAAGTTGGGAAACTAGTCTGTTTTATTTAAAATCTTTCAGACAGCAACGGGCGAGAAGAACGAGTCCTACAAATCATTTCGAGAGTTCCTTCAGAAGCTCAGACCCGGGACCTTAAAAGACGTTCATCTTAGTCTTTTAACTAAGTAGGTACATCCCTGCGTTGAGTTTTAGACCATTCTAGTTAGAGATGCAATAAGCTAATGGCTATGTTTTGTATGCCTTTCATTCAACAGTTCATCCAGAGTCTTCACCTCTTGAGTTGTCTAGGGGGGTGCATTAGAGACACACTCCAGTTAAATCATCGGGGTCACTCCGTCTTCTATACAGGTTTGTTTCATATATCCAAATAGAAACTTAAAATAAAGCTCTCCTTTTCGTTCATCCATTAGGACCTTGCCTTTAGTTTTTTACTTATTGCCCTCAATAGAGTAGACAACATATGAAGGCACGCTAAGAATATCCTTATCTGCAGATAGGTTTCCTTGATTAGATCTAAGATCACGGGTATATAACTCATGATGCACAATGTATTGTAAATAATGTATATAATGTAAGTATGTAAAGTAGATTTCAGTGAGATGTAAATATACCATGTGAATAATTGTACAGCAATGTCATATAAATGTATAATTTAGTATAAAAACAAGCTTGTTCGACTAGACAAGGACCTAACGGTGTAAGAGAAGTCCCTTTTGTATAAATCATTTCAGTATAGATATAGAGTGTATGTAAAAAGTAGAATATGTTAGACGTTGTCATCTAAGATAAAATCTGTAAGAATGATTGACTAAATTAATTTTTTATTCTCATAGTATCAACTTGTCACATAGAAAATACAGAATTCCTGAGGAAGGCAAACCGCCGAAACGCGTTGAAGAGGAATTGGTTCTGTATTCCAAGAAATGACTGATCAATTTTATGTCATTGATTTGTAACTGTAATTTATAAATATTTGTACACGTTTACATGCAATATGATGCACTTTGTAGAGACCAAAAATATGTAATTTATAAAAAAAAATATAAAAATGTTAACAAAATTCTTTTTATATAACGATTAAAATTAAACAAAGAAATATATCATGAAAACATTTAGTAGTATTTGATTTAATTGCTCAGTGTCTAACTGTGTGGTTAAAATATATGCACGTAACCCGGTGCGACTTCTATTTTTCTAAAAAGTGGAGTCCACAAAGACCCGCCTACCATGGAAAAACACTGTTAGGTGTCGTAATACAATGGGGGTAGAGAACATGAGTCTCCATTCTGCAGCCTGGTACAAGCTATCTACATTTCAAGGTTGTCTGGCCTATCATCCCCTCTAGACAGGTGGGAGAAGGCCTTGATCTAAGAGGAAATGCATGCGCTAACGAGCTAAAATGGGCATTTAAGAAACAAAACTTACTAAGGACCATTTCTTGTAAGTGAGCGAGAAATGGTTTCAAGTATGCAAGTAACAGTTTTGATTGCATCAGAACATGGCGTCTTCTCTAACTAAAATTGTGGCATAGATGTCAACCTAACTGGCGTGACATCTGTATCACCTCATTAGATCTTACACACAATACATAAATATAATGTATTAGCTGTATAAATGCTAACATAATATGAAGTAAAACACGAGTAAAGAGTAAAACTACGTTTCAATTCTATCAGACCCTCCTTTTAGCATTTATTAGCTAAATCATCTTTATTTGTGCTATCAGGAGAGGGTCTTTACAATTCTAATAACTAAGAGAAACTTTATTGGATAAATAATAATGTGGTCAAATATTATTACACATAGTAATAAAGCTCACTGAAAAAGAGTTGTGGCATTAATCATCAGCAACACGAGTAACATCAGAAACAGAATCGGCAAGGGAAGTACTTGATCCAAAAACCACTTCATCCAACTGCATGAGGGTGTCAAGCTCTTGTTGAAGCATTATTTTAGCATTGGTATCATGAATCTAACTTATTTTTGGTGTAAGATAGATGGCACAATATGAACAACATAAAGGGAGACACTGTTTTGGGGCACAGCAGCAAATTAGAATAACAACGAAGTATAGCACTTTCTCTAAGATCCAGCCCCAACCACCAAACAAGGACCAACTCCAGTTGCCGCTCTCCATGCCCTTAACGTTCTCCAAAATGTCTAAATATGTTGGGTAATATTTTTTCCATATTCGTGATGCCGACCACACACTGATCTCCTATGACCGCGCATTCTCCACCATTCTTAGCTAGAATAAAATCAACAGCATACCTTGTTTGTTCAGAGTATATGCACATACTTTCTAACTGAGTGGTGATACCCCGCCAAGCTGCTACTGTCGAATTGGATAGAATCTGTAATATACACCCAAAATACTCTCTAACACGTTCACCTCTGACCATAACAGTACCACCAAATGTGAAAATGGAAGAAAGGATGTACTCAAAAGTAATACCATTGCTATAAGTATTAACTTCCAAATCTGTAACTCCTCCGCAGAATTCCTTGTTCAATATTCTTTTTACCCATCTTACATTTTGTTTACTATGCCTGCAAGATACCCCAAGAGGCAAACCCATTCCCAAAGCTACATCCTCTGTACCAGTGTACATATTAGAATATGTGCCATTGGATAAAAAATAGAAACCGGGGTGTGCCTAGAGTGGACCTTGGTAATCCAATGGAGCCTATCTAGTGCTCATTCCTTTCATACTAGGGTCCTCATTTTTGCCTAAACGTAGGACATTTTTGTATACTGTTACACCTGGCACCATTGGCGTTGGTCTACCTTTCATTTTTGCTGTGCCTCATGTGTTTTTGCTGGTGTTAGATGCTTTGGGCACTGTGCCACTGCTGTCCAGTGCCACAGTGCGAGTGCTCCCTACTGTAAACTGATGTATTGATTAGTGGTTCCCTGATTGGATATTTGGTTTACTTGTCAGACCCTACTACAGTGCACTGAGTGTGCCCAGGGAGTGTAAATCCAAATGCTGCTAGTGGGCTTGCAGCACCGGTTGTGCCACCCACAGAAGCGGCCTGGTAAAATGTGTCTAAGGTCTGCCATTGCAGAGCCTGCGTGAGGTCTGGTACTGTCATGCTGACTGGGCAAGTGCACCCACTTGCCAGTCCCTAAACCTTCCCTTTTCTTCATATTAATCACCCCTATGGTAGGCCCAAGGGCAGGGTGCATTGTAAGCATTAGGTAGGACAAGCCCTGATGTGTGTGGCATGTCCTAATAGTGAATTACAGCCATTTTCGTTTTTCACTATTGCAAGGCTACCTGTTCTCCATAGGCCAGAATGGGCTGCTGGATTGTTACATGTTTATAATCCTAGCAGACTCAGAAAAAATTGTAGAAAATTGAGTTTAGTATGCCTGGACTCTGAATAATAAAATACATCTTTTAGTTAAGTTTATTTTAATATTCTGTGTATGCAAATACCACTTTTAGAAAGTAGGTATTTGCTTGCCTAACCATTTGAGCCTGCCTCTGCGAGGTTGTGTATTCCTTTGTCTGGTTTTGTGAGTGACAGGGCTGGGGGATTGCAAGAGACAGGCTGGGGCAGCCCGGTGGTAAATAGGGAGATCTGCATCTAGATGGGAGGGAGGAGTTGCACCTGGGACCTGAATAGGGCTGGGTCTTCCCTCTACAATGCTGGCTCCACCCCCTGTGGCATGTCTGATGTCTCTGCCCTGCACACTGAAAGAAGAGAAAGACGACTGTCAACAAAGTGCTCCAGGACGGTACTTTCCTTCCACAATGCTGGCTCCACCTCCTGTGGGGCGTCTGATGTGCCTGCCCTGCGCTATGAAAGGAAAGGAGAAGTCTGGTAAACAGAGTGCTTCAGAACTGGCTTGAACTGGACACAGGCTCCTCTCCCCTCAGAGAACAAAGGATTTTGGAGTATAAGTATTGGGACCCTGATCCCATGAAATTAGATCACTTCTGGACTTACAAGACGAAACCTCTGCCGAGGAGAAGGAACCTGAAGAAACTGAGGAGAGACTATTCCCAAGCTGAAGTGCTGCTTGGGGGATTGGCCTGCAATGGTTGCCTGACTGCCAAAGAGAGGAGAAAGAACTTTGTGGATTTTTCTTTCAACTTGTGCAAAGATCTCCAAGGGCTTGGAAGAGAGCTTGCCCCCTGACCGAAGTCCCAGGACCGATGGACTTCACCAGCCTTTGTGAATTGCTGCTGGAAACAAGTGGCTACAGAGGCAGGGAGCTGTGACCGACTCTCACGACCGGCCCGGTGTCCTGCAGGCACTGCATCAAGCAACGTCTGCCTCGAACAACGCAAGCTCTGCACTCACCTACTCCGTCCTGACGCCGTCACCGAGCCATAGCCTGCACCGCGACTGGTGGACACCGTGACGTGCAACGCCTCACTACACCGACTTGTACTGGTCTGACCGAAGAGGTCCTTGTTGCTGACTCCAAGTCCTGTGATCTTACCAGAGTGGGGCACCGCCTCGCACGCTTCGCACCGCTCGGCCCGACTCGCACCGCTGTCCGGACGGATCGACGCCAGCTCCCGAACTCCAGCTCTGTCGCCGAATCGCAAGCTGCAAGCACCGCATCGAAGCACCGTCTCTCCCTGCAACGCAAGCCTTGGATCCACCGACTCTGTCAACGGGCCGCTGACTGCACCGCATCAAGGGACAGCGCGTCCTGCAACGCTTCCTTTCTGCACCGCGACGATCACCGGAACCGGCTCGCACATCCGTGCCAGCCGCCTCAAGTAAAAGGTACTATGACTGAGTCTTTCGACATTTAAGGGGGCCCGTACCGACGCGGTCTCCTAGATTTGTTAGACTCTGTGTTATTTTCAACAACGCTGTAGCCGGACCAGGCTACCGCACAGAACCTTGATTTAAGCCTTTTCAACAGAACTCTTGAAAGCTAATAGTACTGTGGATTCTTTTTGTCGTTTATTGGTCTTGTGGTAACTTTATATAAAATATACCTATTTTTAATATAAAACCTTGTGTGGTGTCCATTTGTAGTGTTGTCACTGGGTTACTGTATGTGGTCACAAATGCTTAACTTACACCGCCTCTGAAGTAAGTCTTGACTGCTTGTGCCACGCCTCATAGAGGGTGAGCAGGGGCTATTTTAGGAGTGTAATCCCCCTTACTCTGACTAGAGGAGGGGGTCTCTATTTGTCACAAGTACCTACCTGTGCCAACTAGAGACCCCCAATTCTAACATATACTATTTCTCCAGAACAGTTAAGATACAAATAAGTATCAGTACAATTTAATTCAGGACAACACGCAGGATATATTCCTGCCTCTTGAGTGACAGTCCTTCGCAAGAAACCCCAAAACCTGGCTCTTCGACAGACCCCCTTCTTGATGGACTGGAACCTGCGAACTCCCCCCCTCCACACCCTCAGCGCCTTGAGACCCTTACGGGTGAGTAGTTGCGCTTAACAAACCCCTGATTTGATTTGATTTGGTAAAGCCATCCTGTCAGTGTGATATTCCGTTTGCTGTAATATAGATCACCACAATACATTTCGGGCATACATCCCAGATATCCTGTACCTCTTGGTTTTCTATAATATAGGCAAGGTCCAGGGTATCCCAAACCAAATTCACCTTTTACCTCTACAAAGGTGGGGGGACGAACATATGTGTAATTTACTATTGATAGGGGATAAGCTGGCCATAAACTTGTAAAGCTGTGTTATCCCCAAAGAATTTTCCGTGGGTATCCAGGAAAACATTACTGTGCATAGTGCACCTCTGATGAGCTAAGGGAACCGCTCGATACAAGACGCATGACGATGTAACCCCAGAGCACTCCATTACCCAGAACAGCCACCCTCCCCACAATAGGAACAGTAACATAACTACAACCCAAAAGATCTTTTTCCTGAGCAACCATTCATAACCAACACGCCCTGGGCGTAGAACAAGACCTTGTTCATCTGCTGCACCAGCGCGACCAAAAAGATATATTTTCTAATAATATATTCACAGATTAAAGCGTCAAAGAAAGAAACGACTTAAGATGGAGCCAATGATAGGGAAAGGGCAAAAAAACTGAAACATTAGGAAAAGAGACACCAAAAAAAAGGGTCAAGAATCAGGGTCCGTTCTAAGTCTCCCTGGCAAGCTTCTATCGTCCAATCCTCGGTGGTGCTATTGAGCACACAGCGGTGGAGCCACACCCTTGCAGCTCGTTGACAATTGTTCACTTTTCTCAGGATAGGGCACTCTCCCTCCTTGGAAGATACCCTCAACTTATCCTATGCTGCATCACAGGCAGTGCACCAATCTTCTGATCCCTAATCTAGCAGGAAGATGCAAAAACAAGGGACCTTTTTACTTGTCCTATGCAATGAAGTCCATCTCTAACTACGCTCACTTTTCTTTTGGCGCACTACCTTTCCATCGAGGACGCAAATTATACCTTTCCTTTCCAGGCACTGTCTCATCTTGAAGTAGAATCTGAAATTCAGGAGACGTTGAGGACTGGAACTCAGGTTCCGGGGGATCATATAAGGTGGAACTCTGGGTAGCCCCTATTTCCAAGGGAACTGCTTCGTTTAACATAGCATCATTTTCTGCTTCTGTTTGTGTCCAAACCAATTGAGCATCCGAGAACGGAAGGAATTGCGGACCTCTTTCAGTTTCGTGTTCTCCGATGCTCTCTCTCAGCCAGGCGTCTTAGGGCATGGGCAGAGGCACTCTCGGGAAACAACCTTTACAATGCATTCATTACATCGCACTACACTTACAATGCAGTCATTACATCGCAACATCCTTTACAACGTATGTCACTACAATGCAGGCATTAGAACACATCCCATTACAATGCATGACACTACATCGCATGTCACTACAACGCAGGCCTTACAACGCATACCATTCCAACGCATACCATTACAAATCATAGTACCTCTTCACTATCCAACACCCCCTGGAGTTAAAATAGTAATCTTGACCCCAATACTATCCAATACTTACCTTAAATGCAATGTAATAGTATGCGTTGTAATGGTAAGTGTTGTAAAGGTAGTATGCGATGTAATGGACTGCGTTGTAAAGGTAGTTTTTTAATATGCGATGTAGTGTCATGCGATGTAATGGAATGCGTTGTAGTGGATGTTGCGATGTAAAAACTGTGTTGTAAGTGCATGCGTTGTAAATGTATGCGTTGTAACATCATACATTCAGCACTCTCTCACTGTGAGAGGCATGCATCCAGTTCTTCAGACCTTCCACTCTCACCGCCATCCTGGGGGCGATGAGGACCAAGTAAGGGCCCTTCTATCTTGGCTCCAAGCGTCCTTTCTTTGAAAGCTTCAAATTAGTGTATAGTCACCAGGCTGAATCGTGTGCGCAGGCCCCTCAGGTGCTGGAGGTAGCACCTCATGTATCTGTTGGTGAATAGAATGCAAGCTTTTAATAAGTTCACACAAATAGTCAACGAACAAAGGGTACTTAATATCCGAATATCTACTTGGTCTAGGGACACCCCACACATTCGCTGGACGACCCAAAACCACCTCAATGGAATGGGAAGTCATTCTAGTGGACAGCAAAGCAAGAGATAATGCATCTGGCCCTTGCAACCCAGTACTCTCCTTCACCTTTGCCAACTTTAACTTGAGAGTACCATTATACTTCTCGACTAAATCTGCTGACTGAGAGTGATTAGCTGCATGAACCCTTTGCCGAATATGCCAACCATTGCATATCAACGGTATCAATTTGGCATTGAAGTGACTTCCATTGTCACGCCAGATCAAGCGAAGCAAGCCGTAACAGGGACAAAACTCCTTAGTAAGGGCCTTTGCCATGGTGTTTTTTTCTTCTATGGGGTACGCCTCAATCCACTTGCTAAGAGCACAAACTACCACTAGCACGTATTTCAAATTGTTAACCCATGACAATTCTATATAGTCTATTTGAAGTACCTCAAAAGGGAAGGAGGGAAGTGCAAAATTACCAGAAGGTGTAGGGATACCCTTCTCAGGATTGTGTCTAAGACAGATCATACAGTATTTCACTGTGAGTAGCAACCTTTGGAATATTGTCATTGTCCCACACACAATCTAGCAGTTTGCCCTAAGCACTAATATGAGCTGAACCATGTGCCATAGTAAACACCGGAAGTACACATGCATTTCGTAACATCCACCTCTGTTTCTCGGACAAATCAGTCCAACATCCCTCGTCATTTAGATGCCCTGTTTTCTCCTGCCACACTGCCAACTCCTCCACTGTTACTTCACTCTGAATCTCCTTGACATTGGCTAGTGTGTCCTCAAACATCCCACCTAGCTGGGCCCGCCAAAAATAACTTTTTCATCTTTGTTCTGGCTGTCTCCTTAGCTTATTGATCTGCTAATGCATTTCCTTTTCCAACATCATCAGTAATTGTTTTAAGGGCACTGCATTTTACTATTGCCAATCGTTTGGGAAAAGTTAAAGCTGTCAGAAGCCTCTCTATCAACGGACGGTGTTGAATTTTGGTCCTGTCCTCTCTCTGCCCAGATGCATCCAGCATTATGGGCCACCCCGAAGGCATCATGGCTGTTAGTGTTAGTGTAAATATTGACAGTCAGTCCTTTCCTTAACTCACATGCCCACAAAAGGGCCAACAGCTCCGCAGCCTGTGCTGATTGATAAGGAACAAGTGACATCTCAACTACAGTACGCAGCATGGTAATAGCATGCACGGCTGTAGTAGTGCCATCTGACAATTTAAAACAAGAGCCCTCGACATATAGTTCCCCTTGTGGGTCAGATAAGGGATCATCAGTCAGGTCTACCCGTCCCTTCCTCTCTTCTCCTGTGCAAAACAAACAATCATGGAGGTTTGTGTCCCCTTCCTCCGAGGGGAGGGGTAGTAACGTGGCTGGATTCATTGTGGCACATCTTTTGATAGTAATATGAGGTGATATGAGGTGCAAACAAGGTCAGTTCATATCCAGTCAGATGAGCACTGGTAAGGTGCTGTGTCTTTGTTTTATTCAAAAGTACATCCACAGCATGCAGTACCATTGCTGTGAGACAGCCGCGTAGCTAGGGGGGTGCGGGGGGGCGGTCCGCCCCAGGCGGCCCTATTTTGGAGGCGGCGCTTTCGCAGGCAGCAGTTAAACTTGTGGCAGGTGAGGCCGGCTAATGTTGGCAGCGCTGGCGCTGCTCGGCGGTAAATTAAATAAATGACGTGACCCCGCGACCCAAACCACGGACCCCACGGCCGCTGAGGAACAGGCTGCCTGCCGCAGTGTAGTGTTGAGTGGGTAAGAGATGGAGCTAAAATCTTTCAGAGCAGCTGGATAATTTCTCCACAATCCGTATTACTCTTTTTACCATTTCCATCGCAGGTCATAATTGACTTTTTAAAATAAGTAATAAAACAATTCAATAAAATCAATGCAGCCATTTACCAAAAAAAGAAAGAAAAAAAATGAATATGGGGATTAAATATAAAACGAAGCAGCAGTTCCTCTCCTTGCCTGAAAATCACTGGGCAGCCGAGCTGTTAAATGTTCCTGCTGCTGAGCCTAAGTGAAAGTGAGCGAGTCTTGGGCGAGCGGCTGGCGCACGTTTCTTTGCAAGTATCAAGTAGTGACTTCCATGCGTTCTCCTTGAGAGGCTACAGACATCACATGCGTAGGCTGTTACACGTGTTTAAATGTAAGCGGTGTACCTGTATACGTGTTCAAATATGGTACAAACATGTTGTTTCTCCACATGAAAAATATGTTTTGTTGTAAAGTAACACCTCTGTACAATCAGGGTGGTAAGGCACCCTGAATTTACCAGGAGAGCCCTGGATTTCTGTTGCGTGCCCTGAGCCTCAGATTTGAATCAGCCGCCTCTTCTTGCACGCTCGCCATTGGCTCCGCCGTTTGCCTGTCAACAATGCTCCTCCTTAAAAGGTGGTGGTGTTGTGCGAGCGTGACCGATCCTGGGTGCGGAAGTGGGTAGTGCAGGGTCATGGAGCGCCGCTGTCTGCTCTCACTGCTCGCCCTGTGTCCCTGCAGTGCCAGGGAGGTGAGTGTGAAAGGTGGCATTGTCCAGCGCACACTGCTGATACAATTTATTTATTTATTTTATTTTATGCTTTTTTATATAGCGCGAAGTTTACCCGAAGGTGTCAGAGCGCTTCACAATTGGAATAGAACTGATACATGAGAACATTACAAGTGAACAAATTACAAACGCAAACGTTAAGTTACATGAGGCAAAAATGACAATTGTGAGCAAACAAAATACAAGAGGAGCAAACGGTACATTACAGGAGGAAAAAAGTGACGTGTGCAGGTTACAAAAGTGTACAAAGTACACTTAGAGACCTCTAGGTGCTCAGCGCGGGAATGGTGTGTGTGTGCATGGGTCTGGTATTCATGGCTCTGGACTGCAGCACCGGAGTCTGAGCCTTTCTGCAACATTGCGAAGCGGAAGGCAGGTGGGGTGGAAATATTACAACCATTCTATCTGTAGCCTCTCTGCTGTGACCGCAAAATCGTGCTGTTTTTGGGGTGTATAGAGGGCGGTCCCTAACAGCCAGAGGAGGTTTAATAATTATATGGCTCGAAGAGAAGGAGAGTTCACGAGTCAACAGCTAAGCGATTGCTGATTTAGTTGAGCTGGGGGCGGTCCATGGATGCTTGTGTTCAGGACCAGTCCCTGCTCATCCAGGTACTGACCAGTGAATACATTAGGGACCCCCTGCTACCACTTTTATTTCGCTAGTCAGCAAGGGCACCAAATGTTTCTCCGCCCACGCCCAGGGCGTTATTTTAGCAATTCACCCTATTATTGTGCCAGATGCACCATACGTGACAAACTCTAACTAAACCCCTAATTAATGAGGCAATGATACACTGAGGACACACATGGAACGGCTCTCATTTTTGTACGTGTATTGGCTCACAAATCTCCATTTCTTTTCAGTAATAACTATCAAGACTTTTTTAGCTGAAAGTTAAGCCACGTAGTCACCTTACCTGAAGCCTCTAGCTACACCTCATTGTTTATGCTGAATATGATGCAGTCACATCTGGGGTACCCTCACTCAGAAGAGAGGCTCCCTGGAAATATGGGTCTATGCTCTATTAAGGTAGGGTTCTAGCTGGTCTCCAAATTGTTGGCTACCTTCTAGAAGGGCACAGATGGGCTGAGGATGATGCAATCCTGCTCTGAGGGCACAAGAGCAGAGGGGATTAGGCTGGAATGCCTCCACCACATTTGAGTAGTAGTAGTACCTTGTAATTCTGGGTGAGGATTGAGTCACAGTTGTAATCCGCATGGGAACACACCTAGTATTTGGTGTCAGGTCGTGACTTGTCATTTCCCATCTTGTGTATGATACTAACCCAGGCTTCTGAACATATTTACGCTATATGAGGGATGCATGGTGCATTCTGGGATATAAAGTCCTGCCTACTCCATATTAAATACAATGCATTATATTCTGTTCTATTTTACATGGGCATGGGCTTGTAGTCTTGTGAGGTATGTGTCCAAGGAAATCACTCTTTAATTTAGTAGATTGTCTAGGGTGGTCCAGTGCTGCCTGTCTGAGTTCTTACAGCCAGGTTCTACTTCTACATGAAGTACTGTGAACCGCATCAGACCTCGCGGGCCAGCACGTGATGCACCTTTTCAAGCCGGGTCACTTGAAAGCCCTTCAACTTGCCGCACTATTTTGGGGACAGGGCTGTCTAGCTCTGGGCCGTGTCATGTATGTGCATGTAACTTGCATGATCAAGGTAACTATTAGCAGCAATACTACGTGTCTCTCGAACCTCTTTCAGGTGCTCGCTGTCCTTTTTCCCCAGTACTCACCCAGGGGGGCGGCAATCTGAAGGATAGCCCCGGGCGCCACAAGCTCTAGCTACGCCCCTGCTGTGAGATCATGATTGAGAACAAGCCCTGCTAATTGTTGAATAGAGACCGCTGCAGCTGCCACGGCTCTTAAACAGCTCAGGATGGCTCTTGCGATAGGGTCAAGTGTAGCAGAAAAATAAGCACACAGCCGTTGCTTTCCTCCGAGGCTTGTGTTTACACAGAGAGTGCACATCCAGCCGCTTCTTGTACGTACAGCACGAAGGGCTTCTTGTAATCCGGCTTGCCAAGCACAGGTGCAGAGCAAAGCGCTACTTTTGTTTGTTAAAAAGCATGCTGACATTCATGCGTCCAGGACAAGGGTTTGTGCACATCTTTAGTGGTTAGGTAAAGCAAAGGCTGTATTAGTAAAGAGTAAGCAGGTATCCAGTGCAGACAATACGAGGTGATGCCTATGAATGCACGCACATCTATTCGAGTCTCAGGGATGGGCATCTTAACAATGGCATCAACTCATTCAGGTGTTATCCTCCGACTCTCCTTCGACAGCAGGTGACCTAAATAGGTGACCTGCTGTTGACAATATTGCAATTTAGAAAAGGACACTTTCAGGTACATGCATCAAACTCGGCATTTGCGATTCCTTAATTGCGATTTTTAAGGAATCGCAATTAAGGAATCGCAAATGCCTATGCATTAAGAAATCGCTAAATAAATTGCGATTTCTTAGAATTCCTTAATTGCGATTAGCATTTTGCGAATCGCAATTAAGGAATCCCTTCCCATTCATTCCTATGGGCCTAGAGGCCCATAGGAATGAATGGGAAGACAATCTCAATTTGCGATTCGCAATTAGCTAATCGCAAATTGAGATTGCGATTTCAAGGGTGCAGGGGTGTCCAAAGGACACCCTGTTGCACCCCTGAAATCAAACAATGCACATATGTTGTGTACACACATGCCCTAAGGGCATGTGTGTGCACAACATGAAAGTTAAAAAAATGCACAAAATTGCATTTTTCTAACATTTCGCAAAATTACCATGAGGTCCAACCTCATGGTAATTTTTTCTCTCTAATTGCGAAATCGCAATTTTTTTCAGTTTCATGCATTGCTTTTAAGGAATCGCAAATTTGCGATTCCTTAAAAGCAATCGCACTTTAAAAAATCGCTAAAATAGCGATTTCTTCACTTTTTGGTTCATGCATCTCAAATAGTGATTTGGGAATCGCAAACGGCCGAATTTTGCGATTCGCACCGTTTGCGATTCCTAAATCGCTTGATGCATGTGCCTGTTTGTGTCCATTTTTCACCAAATGCATTAACAATTTTACTGTGGCAAAAATGTCATCCACATATTGCATAATACATTACCTGCTGGGAGAGAGAGAGTCCAATTGACCTTTCAAAGCCTGACTATAAATACTAGGACTTTCTGTATACCCCTGAGGAACTCTACAGAATTGGAAGCTTTTTCCAGCTAAAGCAAAACTGAATAGATATTGGCTATCATGGTGGACAGGAATGCTAAAGAAAGCATTCTTCAAATCAATCACAAAGAAATTTTTTGCAGAAGAAGGGATCATTGTGAGAAGGACTGTTACATTATGAACCACCGGAAACTGGGGAATAACTATTTTATTAACTTCCCGTAAATCAATTACTAACCGATAAACACCTGAGTGTGCATCAGAGGAATCCACGGGAGCCTTTTAAGGATAGGAAAAATGGGGCTATTACACACATTCGCTGCAGGCTCCACCACCCCCAACTTAATCAAAACCTGTATAATCCGCATCAGACCCTCTTCCCCAGCTTACAATGTTTTGTATTGAGGAATACAAGGAAGCACAGCATTATCCTTGATAGAAACGGGTGGTATCTGTAACAACCCAACATCAGTGTCCCCTGTCACCCACAAAGAAGATAGGACATCCTGAAAACTCAATAAGAAGTGGAGCATCTTTTGCAAAACACTGTCTCGCGCCATCCACATTAGGTCTTATAGACACCGTCTGGGGTGCAATAAATAGTAGCACATAACTTCTTTAACAAATCCAATCCTAATACATTTTCACCACAATTTTATGTCAACAAAAACAGAGAATCTACCGTAAAAGCTAAAGGTTTGGAGATGGGGCTCACAAACCGGTACACTTGAAACACCTACAGAGACATTATTGGGGCCAGACAGCTCGGCCCCAGGGACCAGTGAATGAGAAACAGAACTATTCATTGCATCAAACCATGTAGGTGTGACATAAGGACCACACTGATCTACAGGAATCCAGACTGGTCCCTTACCCTGTCCCTTGCTGGTCCTTGCTATCCTAGCTATAGGACATCCCTGTAACTTCATCGATATCATAATCATCATGGTTATACTGTCTTTCTTGGGGATCGTCAAAATAATTTGATCAGACCGACCCCCTGAGGATGCATCCCCTTGAGCCTCGTCTCGGCTACCGGCACCACAACCCCTTACATTCCCACCCTTTCCTCTTGGTGCTGCAACCTTCTGTAACAATTCTGGGCCCTCACTTCACCAATGCCCCTCCTTTTTGCAATACGCACACTGATTCAGCCCCAAGGGCACACCACCTCTACCAGCACCTCGTGACCTCTGAGCCAGACCAGTTCCCCGAACCCTTCCAGATCCCCTTGTAACTTGCTGTAACAATACCTTCGGCTTTAAATCCTTACTCTTTTTCTCCACTTCATCCTTCTCTTCATTTTCTCGATGTTCATAATATTGGGCCATGATCAATATCCCTATAGGGGAGGAAGTGGTCCATGTACTCTCAGGCGCTTGCAGCCGAGGTGCAATCTCAGGAAGTAAATTAGAAACAAACCTGTTAACAAACAAACAAACCCCACCTTCCACTAAAATCCCAAAACACCCCTTCAAACTGAGTAAAAAATCAGACACACTCTCTTCTTTCTTCTGGCGACATGCTGTCAACTTATCCCAATCTACTCGCCGGGTGGAATAAGAGAATGTATGTAAGTAATAATACGATTTGGTAAAGCCAATATCTCAGTCCTAGGTTTGTTGCCAGGCTTCCGTTCCTTATCCCACACCTTAATCTCATCCCATGTACCACCCAATTCCACTCTGTGATCCTGTGTATTCACCTGTCTCCATTTATCTACCGGCACTAACAGCCTAAAAAATATCTCAATATCTGCTAGCGTCAGAACTGAGGAGGAGGCAGCCTCTGTTAACTCTTTATAGTATGCAGCAGGATTTTTCCAGGATCCAGTAATTGATTTTTAAGAGCAAGTACTTCACTTCTCTTCCACGGGGTATAAACCCACTACTCCTGGAAGCGAACCTCTTCTCGCTGCTGAGTAACAACATTTGCTGAATTACGCTGCTCTGGAATTTCAGGGTGGTAAATGGGATGCACTTCCCTCATTGGGAAATGGGATACTGGAATTGGAGTGCTATGATAAAATTTTGCCTGATAACTGAGTAATGTCCCAACGTTACTGTGAACATCCGCAGGAGCCATACCAGCAGAATATATACAATCTCGAATATCATAAATAATTTGTGGAGCTTTTCCTCCAATACACTGTTCTCACAGACCAATCAATGTATTCGACATGTGCTGAAGGGCATGTTGTTGCACAAACAGATCAAAATCCTCCATCACGCTCCATATACCCTCCAAACCATAAATCACATTCCGAGCCCACTGTGTTGCCTGAATTGCAACCATCCTTTTTTCTTCTTCACCCGTATCAGATCAAATCATTGCCTGCTCTAATCGCTCCTGTGCCTTTGCCCAATTTCCTCCATCCGACCCTTGCACTGGTGTCCAACACTACTTAATACCGTGGGTGACATGGTTAGGGGGAACGCAACAGATGCTGACGCAGGTGACAGTGTCAACAGTGGCTGTGTGGTAGGTGTTAGAGAAGGAGGAGAAACGGAAACAAAAGCAGCTTACACTAAGGGGGTGCCTGTAGTCACTGTACTCGTAATCTGCAAAACCGAGGGAAAAACGGATACGGCCGGAGTCAAAGCTGTTGAGGCTGCAGAGGGATCAGGGGAAGATGAGGGAACAGTGGCAGACTGAGATGGCAGAACAACAGGATATATTCTTTGTGGGGCGTAGGGAGGTGGGGGGCGAGTTTCTAACAAGTCCTCCACGAAAGGATCCTCTTCCTCTCGAACAACATAGGACCTATCACACTATAATAGTGGAGAAGTGTGACTCAATGATTAGAGCGGCAGACCCTGATGCAGAGGTCTAGCCCGGGACCGGGGTTCAATTCCCCGCCTCGGTGGGTCTTGGGCTCAAAAAAAAATTCCACGGACCTGATAATTCTCGCCACGTGCCTATTCCAAACATGGAGTCCCACTCTGCAACTCTGGGCAATAGCTTGCTTAATCTCCACAACGGCCCCCACAACGCTAAGGATGCCTGGCCTCCACCTTGGGGGTGCCCAGGAGTGGACGCCTCACAGGGAAAGCCAGGATGGGTTCCACAGCGGTATTCGTACAAGCGCCTTGAGACCCTTGCGGGTGAGTAGTGCGCTATACAAGTATCAATTTACAATTTACATAATCAAAACTTTCTATCGGCACACTCAATATCCTTCTCTGTTCTTTCCTTATCATAAGCTACCGCTTTCTGCACCACCGTTTGCATTGCCTTCTTCCTAGACTCCTTTTCAGCACGTATACGCCTCTGCTTAGCTTCCTTCTGCCATACCTGCAAAGTATCAAACATCAACTGCCGACTTCTTCTAGCAAATAGTTTATCCTGTAAGTAATTCAATTTTTGTAAAGAGTTGGTCGGGTTATGTACACTTTTACTTTTTGAGTAAACTAGACGTTGTATTTGGACAAATCAATATTCTACCAAATAGTTTCTGTTAAGCATTTTTATTTATATTTCATCTTTCTGTTGTTTTTTTCTTTTTACTCTTATTTCATTTCTATTAATTATACATATATCAACACCTTTTTGTTTTTTGTGTACAAATACTTTTTACATATAATACATAACAGTTATTTCACATTGGACAAACATTAAAATATTTGAAACAACACAGAATATATTCCCTTCAACGCGTTTCGGCCGTTCGCCTTCCTCAGGAATTCTGCATTTTCTTTTTTTATCAACAGTAGCTTAGCGTACCGGACGTGGGTGTCAACAGTCTGAATCGAATTATATATCTCAGGAGCGTAATTGAAAGCCGGTTTTTAGCTTCCTGGCTTATAGCGTGGCTGCCCGAGGTCTTTTCTGCCGAAGTTCGGGGCTATTGCTCTTCCGATCATAAAATTTTAGACGTCATATCGGTAACGCTTCTGCAAACGAGGTTCTACTCCGAGTATTTTTCTTATCGTCAAGCTTTTCAAGGCGTGGTCGGTTTAAGGAGACTGGATACAGTCGTTTTGTGCCTCTCGCCTTCTAATCTTTGGCTCATGTGTTGCTCATAGGCTTGTACGGTATGCCGCTCGTCTGGATGTGTCGGATCTGACACGTACAAGCCTATGAGCAACGCATGAGCCAAAGATTAGAAGGCGAGAGGCACAAAACGACTGCATCCAGTCTCCTTAAACCGACCACGCCTTGAAAAGCTTGACGATAAGAAAAATACTCGGAGTAGAACCTCGTTTGCAGAAGCGTTACCGATATGACGTCTAAAATTTTATGATCGGAAGAGCAATAGCCCCGAACTTCGGCAGAAAAGACCTCGGGCAGCCACGCTATAAACCAGGAAGCTAAAAACCGGCTTTCAATTACGCTCCTGAGATATATAATTCGATTCAGACTGTTGACACCCACGTCCGGTACGCTAAGCTACTGTTGATAAAAAAAGAAAATGCAGAATTCCTGAGGAAGGCGAACGCCCGAAACGCGTTGAAGGGAATATATTCTGTGATGTTTCAAATATTTTAATGTTTGTCCAATGTGAAATAACTGTTATGTATTATATGTAAAAAGTATTTGTACACAAAAAACAAAAAGGTGTTGATATATGTATAATTAATAGAAATGAAATAAGAGTAAAAAGAAAAAAACAACAGAAAGATGAAATATAAATAAAAATGCTTAACAGAAACTATTTGGTAGAATATTGATTTATCCAAATACAACGTCTAGTTTACTCAAAAAGTAAAAGTGTACATAACCCGACCAACTCTTTACAAAAAAGTACTAGACCTTGCTAGGGTTTATCCTTTTAGGCAGGGGCCCCAATTTTCCAAAACAAGTAATTCAATTTTTGTTCATCAAAGCTACCATCCCGTGGCCACTGAAGCTCAGTATTGTCCCTTGTATACTTGTGTCACTATGTACAAAACATAATAGGGCCAATACCATGCTTTGCATACATATAAAAACTTCAGAGTGCCTTCCGGGGGTCCAGGCTGCTGCTCCTCCAGGCGATGTTCCCCAGAGCAGCATCGGCACCCCAAACACCATACTTTACTCCAAAAAGGCATCCTGGCATCCGGCACATCCATGTATTCACTCAATCAACACACACACACACAACGAAACACACATAAACAAAAAAAAACAGTCCAGGAACTGTGTCAAGACAAGTCAGTCCTCAGACTGCACCAAGACAAGATAGGCTCTAGCCCCAGGCCTTTTCAAGAATAAAGCCGAATTCAACAGGTGGCCTGGCAGAACGTTCAACAACGCTCTGTATCACAAGGGCCTGCATACCTACCAAATTAACCTAGACGGCGCCGCACTTACCAGGAATTCAAAATGAACTCACCCGGTGCACACAGGTCAGACAAGACTATTCTCCACTGCCGACACTTTGGACCAAACGGTCAGAACGTAGAGTTCCGCATTTTCAGGACCCCAGCCAAGGCAACCGCTAGATGAAGAGCCATCCGATCAGACAGGCGGGGCAGCTGCGAGAACCAGGCTCGATCATGTGGGGATCTCCGTTCCGCCCATCCGACCAGGCACAATTTTGGAGATGTTTTTCCATCAAGCAAATCCCAAACCTCTCAATGCGCTTTGGAATTTTTGCATTCAGTTTGCCATATATAGTGACCAGTGCTTGATGATCCATCATGATATATGGCAACCTGAATGCCTGTCACAATAGTGAATGCCTTCCCATAGATGAGCATGTGGTAGTTAGTGCTTGCAGGCCCACACAACTGCCAGGCTCTCTTTCTCCGGTTGAGAGTACGCCCTTTCGTCATCCGTCAAACTCCTGCAGGCGTACACCACAGTGTGCCTTGGTACAATCATCAAGGGACTCATCCATTCGTTGACACGCCGTGTTAAATATGTATCGTTCAAAGTCAACATTTCGCAGGGGTCGAAACTGTTGGTAAGACATTTTATTATGCCCTTGTATGTCGTGATTGAGTCAGGCGGGCATGAGATGAGGAGATCTTCCATATCATCGCTGACCAGGAATAGGTCCCAGGCTTGTTCATCCATGTGGCTCTTGCAGGTGACACACAGATAATGTTTGCATCGCTGAATCCATTTCCCCCATCGAACGCCTTTTCCTTGTGATTCAGACAGGTCAGAGGGCAATGGGCTTCTGACTATTGAGGTTGGCATGCTTTCTGCGCTCTCATTGCTTATGTTCCATACGTCCGTCATGACTGTCACAGCAGTGCAGAGTATCGGGCGTGTTGCTAGTGTACAGTATATTTGGCCGGCACAACTGAAGGGCCCTGGTACAAGTATTGCAGCTGTCCCTGGAAATACAGAGCCTAGATACTGCTTTGAGCTCCGTTTAAAGCTTAGACTTTCATGGGTCGGCAGGGGTCAAACATTCAACACTTACCCCTGCATGTGGGGTGATGTGTGAACATCTAGTTCAAGAAAGACATGTGTCACTCACAAGAATGACTCAGGGCTCTTCTTGCAGAGTCAGACTTTGGCCTCAGCTGCAGAGTGAGGGGCTCATGGCAGTGACAGGCCACTGTGTCCTTTTTTAGGTCGAGCGTAAGCGTACGGCCTCTTGTATGCTTTAGTATACATGTCTTGTGAGGTTAAAGCCACCCCCTTCTTTTGATTTGTGTGTTCCAGTGTCCTTTAAAAACCCTTGCTGGCTAGTGGTCCGTCCTGCCTCTTTGTCCCTTCTTTTCTCTTGTGTTCCTCCCAGCAGCATGGACTAATTACAGTATCATTACGCTTTGTCGCCTTTATCCTTTGTTAAGGGACTTTTTTTTCTAGGCTTACTGCTTGTGTTTGGCAAAGCTTCTCTTTTCATTTCCAGAGCTGAGCTTCCCTGCAAGGATGTTTCTGTAAACAGGGCTGTAAATCATGCTATGTCCGACACATTTACAATGCCCTTTCCCCACTTGTGTTTCTGTTTGCTCTGGTACTGCCGGGACCCAAACCTTCCTGGCCTCGGTCACTTCCTCGTGGTCTTGCTGTATCAAACTCTGCAAAGTATATTTGGATATTGACATGGCATTGCATGTTTGATTATGTTTTAAACGGAAAATACTGTGGTTTTCTTTTACCATGGTATCAGGAAGCAGCGCTTTACATTTTTTAAATAATAATTATTATGCTTTCAAGGGAACTGTGTTATTTACATGCATGTTATTATTGCCACATTTTGTGATTTTTTAAAGAGAATACACTGCCGTTTATCTTTTCGCTTTTTATCTTTCAGGATTGCAAACAGCGCTTTTACTTTCCTTTATGATAATTATATTTTTTTAAAGGGACACTCACAATTGAGAGGCCACCCATACCTGACAATGCTGCAGCCCAGCGCAATCCAGAAATTTGAGTCATGATGAGCTCATTCCCCAGCTTTTCAACTTAGCTTATGGTGCTTGTGTCAAAGGTGCACGTGTGAATTCAGGCCATTTATCAGATAGAAGGTGAAGAAAGAAAATGTCCCTCTTTGGACTGTAAGAGTGAAGGGGCAAGTTAGATTCAGAAGAGCAATTCAAACATGTTAGAATGTTGTTAGAAAAACTTGTTTTTTCCCAAAAGACTAGGACATCTGAGGTTTCAATCTCTGACTGCAAACATTGACCCCATAGTTTGACAGCATAGTGTCTCTGAACACTGCCCATCTAACATATAGGATCATTACAGATGTATAAAAGTTGAAGGCAGCCAGTGTGTTTTCCTTGTTACCAAAAGTTATCACAATATGTCCCCTGTACACACATGAATTAGACTATCTAGGGTTCAACATATGCTGGCTTTTAGATAGAGGGAGTTCCATTAAACTATGCTTGCAGCATGCTTGCCTGGGGGGGAAACAGTTAAGAGACTGCCCTGGTGACCAGTACATAATGGCCTACAAGCACTGTTAGGAGCAGGGATGCAGATAAAACTCAGAAGTAAAGCTAGAAGCACTGTGCTCTCAGTGCTGTCACAAAGTTTTCTTGTTTATGTCCTGGATTGCTTGCTTATTTGGAAAGAAATGATGCTATACAAAACAGCAATAAAGGAACTCTTCTTCCATAACATTACTGGCTAGGGGACCACCTAAGTCTAACGGTGTTATCACTCAAAACAAATGTTTAATGTTCATTACTGTTTTACACTAACAATTTGTAGCTTTGACCTGAATGTGCGTATCCAGAAAGGTAAATAGGTTATTTGGAATATCTTACCAAATCAAGCATCAATGTTCACTTGATCCTTGTCCAAAGCTCTCCTAATCCTGCAATCATTTCAAAATGAATTAGGGCCCATATAACCTCCTCCAGCTGCTGCATATCATTCTGCAGATCAAAATATAAAACATTACTATACACGCCATTATAAATAGAGGCTTTAAAAGATTAAACGGGTTAGTTTCTGGATGGCTATTTATCATTTATAAGCCCTATGTTTAACATTGATCCAAAACTGGTACATTAGTACCAGCAATACACAGTAGCCATGTCAAAAATGTACTTCAATACCAGGTTTTCCTTTTTGCAGGAAATCTACAATGTTTGTCAAAGGACACAGTTCAGCCTGCAAATGTTAAATAGCCGACTTATTTCCGCCACACATACTTCAACAGTCCTACAGTGCAGTAGTTTTTAAAACATTTTTTAAAGGTACAGCATTTGGTGAACAGAAACCTATTTCTGAACTATGCAGGAGGAGATAAAAAAAGAAAAATGCCAGATAACTAAATACTTTGGGTCATGTGGTCATGAAATTGTTGCTACTTACTGGGTTTTAAAAGATAAGTTTCAATTACCTTTTTAGCAACCATTCTTAGCTTGAAAAGTTGTTTTTGTAACATATTAATACCAGCGCCTCATGTAGACCAGTAGCAGGGTAATCCGACGAATAGCGGTAATTTCCAGAAATAATAGACAAGAAGTTATAAATGATTTATTTATCTAAAAAAAATATTTTGTAAATAGGCAACATAACTTTGGAAATGTAACTTCCTAAGCATTCACTGTGACAGAATGTATAGGTGAGTTTCACAACTTTTCAAGTCAAATGATTCCCCACTGTGTTGCATGCAGGAAATAAATATAATACACACACAATGTTAAAGGAAACCATATATGTCACCCACCTACGCCCACACCATGTAATGGCATATTGACTGCTGAAGATAATATATTTATTACACAGTTTCCACTGTCAGTTATAGTTAGGCCAGAGTTTCAATAGGAAATGCATTATTTTCCTTTTTAATACATTTGGTACTGTTTCACTTTGGCTTCATCATTGAAAATTATGCATCGATCCTTCAAGTGGAGGCCAAGAAAATCAAACAATGGTAAAACCAATAGGTTATGGCTTTGCAAGAGCTTTTGGCCTTGCCAATATGTTTTAGCAATGTTGTACACCAGAGAGGCTGCTGTTCAGCATGGCTAAAAGTTAGTGGGGTAAAGGTGAGTGAAATGGTGTGGAGTGTCGTAAAGTGGAGTAGAGTGAAGGGTTAGGGAGTAACGTAGAGTGGCATACAGTAGAGTTGAGTGGTGTGGAGAGGAGTGAAGTGAAGTGAAGCGTCATGGAGTAGCGCACAGTGTAGTGGAGGGAGCAGAGTGTCAGAGTGGAAGGTCGTAGAGATGAGTGGCATACAGTAGCAGAGTTGACTGGCAGAGTGGAGTGCCATAGAGTGTCGTGGAGTGGGTAGAGTGGAGTGGCATAGAGGGTGGTGCATAGAGTGGAGTAGTGTTGTAGCATGACGTAGATCAGAGTAGATTACAATAGAGTGAGATGGAGAGGAAGTGTGTGTCTTAGAAAAGAGTGGAGTAGAGTGGCACAGAGTGGCATAAAGGGAGTTGCGTACAGCTTTGTAGGGTGGAGTAGTGTCGTAGAATGGCACAGAGTGGAGTAGAGGGTCAGTGGAGCAGAGTTTGATGGAGGAGAGTATCTGAGAGTGGAGTTGACAGGCCTAGACTGAAGTGGCATAAAGTACAGTGGTGCAGAGTAGATTGGAGTGGGGTGCATTCATTTTAAGTAAAGTGGTGTACAGTGCATTGGCGTAGAGTGGTGCAGAGTAGATTGCAGTGGCACAGGGTACAAAGGAGTAGGGCATGATAGATTGCAGGATTGTAGTGTGGTACAATGTGGAGTAGAGTGGTGTAGAGAGCATTGAAGTAGTGTATAGTTGTAAAGAATAGAGTGGTGTACAGTGCAGTGGCACAGAGTAGAATATTGTATAGTGGTGTAAAGTCCAGTCGTGCAAAGTAGTTGGCATAGACGCAGTGGTGTAGAGTGCATTGGAATAGAGTGCACTGGTTTACAGTACAGTGACATAGCATAGACTGCAGAGGCATAGAGTGGTGCAGGGTAGAACACAGTGTCAAAGAGTGGCTCAGAGTGCAGTGTCATGGGGTGCAGTGTCATGGAGTGCAGTGACGCAGAGTAGAATAAATGGAGTGGCATAGAGTGCAGTGACAGGGTAAAATGGCGTGGAGTGCAATGGCAGAGTGCTTAGAAGCATAAAGTGCAGTGAAGATTGGCGTACAGTCTATTTGGCTTGAGTAAAGCGGGGTATAGTACATTGGAATACAGTGCAGCGGCATAGAGTGGTGCAGAGTGGAGTGGCATTGAGCAGATTAGTTCAGTGTAGAGTATAGTAATCCAGAGTAGATTAGAATGGCAAGAGCAGATTGGCATAGAATGCACTGGCATACAGTGAAGTGGTAGAGAGTAGAGCGCGCAGGTGAAGGGTGCAGTGGCATAGAGTGCAGTGTTACGACGTAGGGTGCCATAGAGTGGAGTGGCATAGAGTGAAATGGTGCATAGTAGAGTAGAGTAGTGTAGGGTAGTAGGCATCGGCGTAGAGTGGAGTGGTGTAGTGTAGAGAGGTGTAGGGTGGAGTGATGCAGAGAAGAGTGCAGTGACGGTAAGTGGCATACAGTTTTGCTGATAAAAAGTATGTGGCGAACAATGTATAGTACTGTCATCACCTAGGGCCTGATTCACAGAATGAACTTAAGACTCAATCCTAAACTTACTACTATTTTGGTATTCACAGAATGCAGTTACTACTTTTGGTATTCTCAGAAGTTAGGATTTTGTCTTAAGTGTGTCTTAAGACTGACTTAAGACAGACTTAAGACAAAATCCTAACTTCTGTGAATACCAAAAGTAGTAAATTCATTCTGTGAATGCCAAAAGTAGTAACTGCATTCTGTGAATACCAAAATAGTAGTAAGTTTAGGATTGAGTCTTAAGTTCATTCTGTGAATCGGGCCCCTAGTGTATTGAGTTGATCGTCAGCACAATTCATTTACAGGCATTTGCATTTCTATGAATAAGAACTCGGTAGGTTAATGTGCCTGCTGCCAATAGCCTTTTGCAACATGCAAATCAGTGTTCGCATTCTGGCATGTTTAATTCAGACTTTTATCCACTTTGTGGAGCCTTTATATTTAAGAATCCTTGCGTACTGAAAAGACTTGCAGTATATTTTGTGTAAAAAAAAAAGCTGCCAAGTATTATGGTAGCCGAAAGAAACATGGTAACTGTCCAAATCTCTTTTGCAAATAATTTTTAGGCAGTTTTACACAGCGCAAGCTGAACCTGGTAGTATATGAGCATTTTACATGAGTAACAACGACGTTACATAAAATAATATTCATGTTTTTTTAAGGTTTTATGAGGATTAAGTGTTATGCCCAGAAGCACAGGCTGTTGAGCCCACCCCAGGACTGCTTCCTGGTTACCCTGAAGTTCCAAAGCAGGCAGTTTTGGCCGTAAACGCCACTTCCATCTTTCCCCACTCACAATAAAATACCTTCCCTGCAGCAGACCAAAACTAAACTTGTGCAATTGGTCTGAAACCAACCTAAAACGAGAACATTCTATCATTTAAGCATTCGTTTTTATTTTGCCAGTGCATTTTACATCACATCAGCTATTTAACATCAGAGCTCTTTAAAGAACCGGATTGAATCACATAATCGGGAAATACATAACTATATTCCAGTGCATTTCAGAAAGTGAAGCTAACCTTTGCTTTAAAACGCACAAATTAGCAGCATCAGGGACATTTTACTTACTGATACAAACCTTCAAACTGCCCCGATACCTGCTACCCTCAATCCGATCAGTGGCTGCTGGAGAAATCCGTCCCTGTGGCCAGGAAAGATTTGAAAGCGATGAAACAAACATGCAATATGTGCAGAATCGCCATAGTCCCCTTCTTCAAAGACCTCAACAACTTCCATCGGCACTTGGAACTGGCAGAGTAAAGTGAAGTCATTTCCGGCTACGCCGGATGTGCGTGTAACTTAAAATTGTGATTGTATAGTTTTCTACAGAGCAAACTCTACCCGAAGGCATCATGGTTGAAGTTCTTTTTATAATCCCCAGAATACAAAATTTTCAAGCTATCGCGACAAGAATTTTAGATTGTATTAAGGACACGGAGGCGAGGATTATGCTGTCTCAATTTCTTTACTGAACTCACAGCAGCCAATTAAAAGTAAACTACGCAAATAAAAAAACATCATATCCCATGAGGCTTTGAACCACGCCTCCTCATAACAGCCAATGGCAACATGTCAAAGTATACAAAATAGAGAGGCACCATCTTGGCTTCCTCTTTCTTTGCGAAAAACCAGTCCATAAGTACGAACCAAAAAACACAGTCGCAACTCTCAAAGGAGAGACAAACAGTTCCTTTTCATTCTCAACGGAAAATATAATCCACAAGTCCTGTGGTCAACAGCTTCTCACATGGAGGTGATCCATCTCCATTCGGAGTAGCACGTCAGTTCTTGTTAGAGTCATTTCCCTAAATAGAAACAAGGTTGAAAATAGGGAACCCACAAACTTGATTCTCTTAGGGTGGGCATTTAATCTTGTTATGAATATAACCATAATACAACTTCACAGTTGATATAAACTGTCCCAACGGGTGGGATAATCCTTGCCTCTGTGTCCCTAATAGAACCTAAAACTCTTATCACGATAGCTGGAAAATGTTGTAATCTATGTCAGGATCGGAGGCTTCTGATTATGCTGGTTCAAAGCTCATCAATAACAACAGAAGAAACATGTGAATAGGCTTGTCATAAAACACTTAAAACATAGAATCCGTAGACCAGTCAGCTGCTTTCAGGATATCCCCTAAACGAGATCCCAACATGTACGCCTTAGAGGCCATAGCTCCTCTAGCGGAGTGAGCCCCATATACCGAGATGTCAAGGCCAGCTTTTAACATTACCCATCCGACCCACCTGACCAAGGTAGCAGCTGAAACCGGTCTGAAAGGTTTCTGAATCGCTAGTAATAGCTGACCCAACGGGTCAGACCTATGTGCAAGAGTGCGTTCCTCATAACATTTCAAACATTGCAAGAGGACAGCAGAATACTCTACCGAACGTGACATTATTTTCGTCCTTCTCGTGATGATGAAAGAGACACCCTGTGGAGAAAACATTCTGCCTGCCAGATCCAGAGCTCGAACGTCCGACACTGTGCAACAGGAGATTAAACATAACAACATGGTGAGTTTGGCCGATAACTGTTTCAAGGAAAGGTCTAGATTATCTGATCAACACTCAAGTAATAATAGAACCTTAGAAACATCCCATAAGGGTGAATATCTGGAACGAGGGGGATTAGCCACTCTGACCCCCTTAACACCTTGGCTGCTAGGTGTTTTCCCCCCCTGTGCTGGAAATTGCACTTAGGCTCTATTCATGACGAGCTCAGCTCGTCATCAGCACAGCTCAACTGTGCATCATGACGAGCTGAGCTCGTCATGAGCATCGAAAGGGTTAAGAAGTTTGCATACCAGGGGATGCATCCCCACCGGCTTGCCAGCAATAGGTTCATGGCCTGCCGAAATTGCGGACCTGAAGCTATTAACCGACTTGTAGGCAAGGCCCGATTCCGCACACTCAGACAGAAAGTTCAAAATCTCTGTTGCATCTGATCCCACGAGATTCACCTGCTGTTGAAGGCACCAACCCACCCATCGCTTCCAAGAAGCTGAATATCATTTTTGGGTGGACGGAGCCCAAGCTTGTTGTATAAAGCCGACAGCCGCTCCTGAAAGGCCTGCAATGCTCTCGTGTCTCCTGAGAGCGCCACACCATGAGAGATAATTGGTTCTGCAGGACCAGTGGATGGCAAGCTCCCATTGGGTCCTGGAGAAATGTTGGGAATATCGGAAGCTGAAAGGGGAGATCCAAAGACAACTCCAATAGTGTGGGAAACCACGACAGGGTCTTCCACAACGGTGTAACCAACACTATTGAAGCGCTCTGACGACGGATGAGGCCGCCACTCTTGGGATCAGGGCAAAAGGAGGAAAGGTATAATTCTTCTGCGGTCCTCACGGGTGAAGGAACATGTCAGTTCCCATCACCATCGGTTCCGGTCTCCAGCTGAAGAACAATGGGAGTTGAGCATTGAGGCGAGAGGCAAATAGATCCATCTTGCATGGGCCTCGCATACTCATGATCTCCACAAACCGCCTGGGGTGAAGCCTCCAGTCACTGTAATCCCTGAGGAACCTGGAGTTCCAATCTGCCACTTGGTTGAACTTGCCCGGCAGGTACTCTGCTATGACAGTGATCTTGTGGTCAAGGCAGAAGTGCCAGAACTCCTTGACTATATTGACCAACAAACGTGACTTCGATCCCCCTGGGCTGTTGATGTATCTCACCACCGACACATTGTCCATCTGAAGGAGGATGCAGCAATTGCTCTTCAGAGGAGATATTGATGTTATTGCCAAAGAGCCTGCTAGTAGCTCGAGGCAGTTGATGTGCAACTTTAACTCATCTGCAGACCAACGTCCGCCTGTGGCAAAGTCTTCACATCGAGCGCCCCAGCCCTAGCGGCTGGCGTCGGACTCGACAATGATGTCTGGAGATGCGCCAAAGATCGCTCGTCGGTTCCAGGCCGTCATGTGTTTTAGCCACCAAAGAAGCTCTTCTCGAGCATCTGGAGACAAGGGGATGAGGTGGTAGTAATGAAATTTCTTCTGAATGTAATGAATCTTGAGTCGTTGAAGGGTCCGATAGTGCAGAGGGCCCGGGAAGATAGCCTGGAGGAGGCCAGAAGGCCCACTGTTCTCGCCAGTATTCTCAAGGAAAACATTTGTTTGGACAGAGTGAATTTAATTGATAGGCCTGATCTTGGTTAATGGGAGGAGAAGCTGCGGAGAGACTGAATTTATTTGAAATCCCAGAAACTCTATCTGTTGGCTCGGAATTATCATCAAATTTTTGATGTTTATGACGAAGCCCAGATCCTGTAAAAGGGACATCGTCCACTCCAAATGAGTGCGGAGAAGGTTCTGATCTTGAGCCAGGATTAACATATCATCGAGGTAAACAATCAAGCATACTCTCATTTTCCGAAGGTGGGAAACTACCTGTTTCAAGAGCTTGGTGAAAACCCACGGGGCCGAAGACAGGCCAAAGGGAAGCGTGCGATAGCAGTACCATTGCCCTTTCCATTGGAATTGCAGGATTTTCTGATGAGAGGGGCAAATTGGAATTGTGAGGTAGGCATCTTTGAGGTCTAACCGGACCATCCATTCCTTCTCCAGCAGGAGATCTCTCAAAAGATGGATTCCCTCCATCTTGAAATGCCTGTAGACTACAAATGGATTGAAATCTCTGAGCTTTAAGACTAACCGTTGACCTCCTCCCTTCTTTTGTACCAGGAAGACGTTCTTGCAAAATCTTCCGGGAATGAAGGATCCTACGGCAATAGCCCGCTTGGCCAAAAGCTCTTGAAGTTCGGATTTCATAAAAATCTGTTCTTGAAGGGAAAAAAGGAGAGAGGGAGGAGGGGTCACCTGACAAGGGGAATCCGAAAGTTCTATCTGATAGCCCTGAACAGCTTAAAATATCCACACATCTGTGGTGAGTTACGTCCAATTTACAACAAAATGCAATAACCTGCCCCCTAGGGGAATTGTCGGGTACACAGGACTTACCGGAAGATTGGGAGTGAAAGTTTTTGTATCCTCGGTTAACACCTCTCTTGAAGCGGCCCCTGTAGCCTCGAGACCTGGAGGGGTAGAAGCCGGCCTGTTCTGGCTCTTTGGTGTAACCCCTGCGTCTGGGTGCGAAACCTCTCTGAGGACTGGGGTTGGAGTAGCACCTAATTCTGTCTCATCTCTGAATCATTTTAAAGACCTGTTGGTCCATACTGTAAATCTGACGCAGTAGGCACTTCCGTACAGACACCTCTTCAACACGGGCTATAAGAGAGGTGGAATATATCAGGCACACTACAGACGTGCAAATTAACAAATATTGCCAAGTGTTACCTTAATTTGTGATCGTTGATCTCATTCAGTCACATCGATCTAATTTTAAACACTTATTTTCATTTTTGTTTTGCAGATTACCTACCCTCCTTGCATTGGAGTCCATCGAACATTTTGTTTAT
Organism: Lissotriton vulgaris; assembly: GCF_964263255.1. Lineage (NCBI taxonomy): Eukaryota > Metazoa > Chordata > Amphibia > Caudata > Salamandridae > Lissotriton > Lissotriton vulgaris. Next base: position 21,481,703 of record NC_141695.1, read on the forward strand.
TATATTGTTATGTTAAAGTTATTTATAATATTGTTATTTCAAAGTTAAGTTTCTAGTTATTTTTTATTGTTTTAATAAAAGTTAATTTAAAAAAGTATATACGTCTTCTTTTTCTGACATTTCACTATTATTTTTTGTGATAATCATATGCTTACAAAATATTTAACAATTAAAATAGAAATTAAGTTTATAACTAGAAGTATAATACTGAGGCTAACTCTTTACCAGCTCTTTACCAATGTCTGTACCTGGGATTAACGGTTCCTATGGAAAAATTTAAAAACTCCAGCACAGTAACTGTTTGGATTAGCAACATTCTGTGGTGAACTTGTAACCTGTGTGATCACATTAAGTATTCCATGAACTGTTACTATGGTAACAGGCAGTAAGCAGTTTGGGGGTAGGGTTGAAAGGTACTGGCTATGCACAAACCGTTATATTTACCCAGGATCCTCTACATAATAGAAAGGAAAGCAAACTAAGACAGAACACTGTGTAGCAGATTTACAAGCCCCTTCCTTGCACCACTTTCGCGTCACTTTTCACATGTTAAAAGTGATGCAATAGTGACGCAAGAAACTTGTAAATCTGCCACATTGCATTTTAAACATGCTTAAGTCTACTTCAGAACAGATGTTAGTATCCGACATAAACCGCAATTAGCGAGAGTTTTCCTATTGGTCCTCAAATCTAGGGCCACCTTGAAAATACAACACTATTATCATACCTCCGTCTTCCTTTTTATATTCTCATAGAAACACCTACCTTGCCACTGAGAACACCTACATTGCAACTCATTGGAGATGCGAGGCGAGCCCTTAGCAAACCGGCTGCTAACATGCATTAATGCATCTTAGCGTTATCTAGTAAATAAGGCGATATAATATTCACCGCATTTAGGGCTTTTAAAAAAAACATGCCTCTAAATGGCACTTGTTAATATACCCTCAAGGAACCCTGCTATACCAAACAGCAGTATCCCTTGGATAGACACCCCGAGACACAGCAGGAGCCACTCCTGGGGGGCGGTGTTCCGGGGGTACTGCTCCAGTAATCCCCGGGGCTTAAACGGACCTTTGAGCTCCCTCACCCATTTATTTTGTAGCACCGAGGAATGGCAGTCTCCGGGCTACAGAACTCCTCTGGACCTCCATCAAATGTAACATTTTTGACCCCGGGATTTGACCCTCCAAGGTAGCTAATTTTTAAACAAGCACAGAGGCCCGCGCTTAATTTTTATTTTTGTTACGACAGATCCATGCACCCAACGCAAATTTTTCCGTTTTTTAAAAACAAAAAAAAACATTTTTGAGGGGGCCCTAGAGATCCCTGCGGGACCCCCTGAGCAGGTCTAGAGGGTCAAAATATTTCTTACCTGCCCCCTTTATACATTTTGAACACTTGTTCCACTAATTTCTAGACCCTCGCTTCTACTGAGGCACAAAATGGCTGCCAACACTTCCTGGTTTCGAATGTTGACAACCACTTGACAACCAATTAGCTTTTACCGCGTGATCGGACGGTGCGCTTAGTGATGCGCAAAATATGCGCATTCACCGATGTCATAGATATATATGTACTTTTACTTGTAATTTTCTCAGGAACTACTGAACGTATTTACACCATTTAAGCAAAAGGCACAAGTCTGAACCAAGGACTACCTCTTTGCCAAATTTGGTATAATTCTGTTCAACCGTTCGGGCTGTAGCCGCAATGAACGGTTCCTATGGAAAATTGCATGAGGAAAACACGTTATGGGACCCCCCTTTTTTCTCTGCCCTAACTTCACAAATCACCCCAAGACTTTCAGGATAGGAGCGGACCGGAGCACCCCACCAGTTTTGAAAATTTCACGTACATTCGTCAACCGGCACCAAAGTTATTCCAAATAGAATATTGCGGATTTCCTATGGAAAATAGGTCCTAACTATAACTACCTACTGGTGACCGCCAGTAGGTAATATATATATATTTGAATGTGGTTTATTTCGACATCTGGGAAAACCTGTCTGTTAGAGAACATTGCATATATAAAATGTCGCAGGGATGGGTGGAAACAGAAGCGAGGAGGCCGTATGGAGGAAATAGTGCGACTTTATTACAGGAACGTATAAATCCCTAGGCAGCAAACAAGTAGTGTTCTTCCATCACACCAGCACAATAATCACTACACAGGATTGACCAGTTCCAAAGAAGGCCACGTAAGTCTTTTAGTCACAGGGGTTCTCGTCACTTTGGCCATTCTCTGGTTAGGTCACAAGTTTAACTCCAAAAAAAAGAAAACAAGAAAGCAAAAAGCAGCGGTAAGTGTTTGGGCTCTACTTGGTATACAGAGCTTCCACCACACCTTGTGAGGGACTGGCCAATGGGTTGAGTGCAAAGAACGAGATAAGAAAAAGAGATAAGAAAAAGAGAGGGGGGAAAAAATTACGATGGCAGTAAGACCACCTGGCCGATACTCCCAACAATTTTACAGGGACGTCGCACAAGTTACTTACCTTCGGTAACAATATATCTGTAAGAAACAGTAGTTAGTATTAGATTCCTTACCTTAGAATATCCCCAGGTGTCAGACTGGATCCGGAAAATTTTGCGTAGCAGTACCCTTGCGTGTCGGTAGGCATCGTCTGCTGCTCCGCCTCCGTCGTCGGCGTCGTTGGCGCCGGGATGACGTCACCTGAGTACTTAGACGGCGCCCTCGCGCGCTGACGTCAGTTCTTATACATAGCTTTTCCGCACCAGAAACGCAGAGCCATGATAAAAACCAACACTGGTGCCAAGAAACTAGGGCCCTGAAAGGGGATGACCTTAACCCTAGTTATCGGTTCGCAGAACGGGGAGGATGGGTGGGGTGGTAAGGAATCTAATACTAACTACTGTTTCTTACAGATATATTGTTACCGAAGGTAAGTAACTTGTAAATCTGCCACATTGCATCTGAAAGAAACAGGTTAGTATTTGATTCCTTACCTTAGAATAGATACCCCAGCAATACCAACCCCGGTGAAGGGTCTGCGAACCAATGATCACACCAGAAAGTCTTGGAGAACGGAACGGCCGAAAAAGGCATCTCTCCAGACTTGGCTGTCCAGGCAGTAGTGTCTTGCAAACGTGTGCAGCGAGGCCCACGTAGCTACCTGACAGATGTCCTGCAAGGGGACTCACCGGCCCAGGGCAGTAGTTGCCGCCGTGGCCCGAGTGGAATGGGCACGTAGCCCCACAGGAGGCTCCTTTCTAGCCAGAGAGTAACAAGCCTTGGTGCACAAGACGACCCATCTACAAATGGTTCGCTTGTGCACCGCCCGACCCTTCTTAGCGCCCATGTACCAACAAAGAGTTGATTATCCACCCGGAACTGGCATGTACGATCCAGATAGAATGAGAGTGCACGTTTTGGGTCCAGACGGTGGAGCCTCTCTTCCTCTTTCGAGGGATGCGGAGGCGGAAAGAAGGTGGGCAAGGTGATGGACTGCCCGATGTGGAAGGCTGTGACTACGTTGGGCAGGAAAGAGGGTCGCGTCCGACACACAACTTTGTCCGGATGGACAGAAAGGAAAGGAGGTTTAGAAGAAAAAGCCTGGAGCTCACTCACTCTCCTGGAAGAGGTGATGGCAACCAGGAATGCAGTCTTAAGAGTAAGGAGATGAAGAGGACAGTTATGAAGTGGCTCGAAGGGAGCGCACATTAGATAAGTCAGAACAAGGTCCCACTGAGGCATCACGAAAGGAACAAGAGGGAACATATGAGTGATGCCCTTCAAAAACCTATTTACAACTGGGGACTTGAACAAAGAGGGCTGATCAGGGAGCCTTAAGAAGGCGAAAATTGCAGAGAGTTAGCCCTTCAGAGTGACCAGAGCAGAGCCCTGCTGGGCAAGAGAAAGAAGATAGATGAGAACCTCTGAAAGAGGGGCAGGAAGGGGATCCACAGCCTTTGCTGTGCACCATGCCACAAATTTGTTCCAACTGCAGGAGTATACCGATTTTGTGGAGGGACTCCTGGCTGCCAGAATCACATTACAAACTTCAGGAGGCAAGTCAAATGGCCTCAACTGCCGCCGCTCAATCTCCACGCATGTAAGTGGAGACTGGACAGGTTCGGGTGGAGGACCGTCCCCGGCTGCTTGCGACAGACGGTCCTCCTGAAGAGGCAGACGAATCAGGGGATCGACAGACATGCTGAGTAGCTCGGGATAAGAGTATCTTCGTGCCCAGTCCGGAGCCACAAGGATGACTTGGGCCCGTTCGCGCCTGATCTTCTTTAGCACTCTGGGCAGAAGTGGTATAGGCGGAAAGGCGTACAACAGACCGCAGCTCCACTCGCGACGAAAAGCGTCTCCGAGCGAGTGCCACCTTAGAAATTCCAACGCGCAGAACTGATGACATTGCGCGTTCTCTTCTGTGGTGAATAGATCTAACCAAGGCTTTCCCAAATGCTGAAAAAGGCCTCGCGCCACGTCAGAGTTTAGACGCCATTCGTGATCCATCATGCACCGACGGCTGAGTTTGTCCGCCCTGGCATTCAGGGAACCTGCCAGGTGTTGAACCACCAGGGTCACGCCCTGATGTTCCAGCCACTGCCAGAGATGCAGGGCCTCCTGGCATAGGGTCCATGACCCCACCCCGCCCTGTTTGTTGCAGTACCACATGGTGGTGGTGTTGTCCGTGAACACCTGCACTACACTCCCCCGGACAGAGGGGAGGAATGCCTTCAGTGCAAGCTGGATCGCCCGCAGCTCCAGAAGGTTGATGTGGAGCCGGGACTCCGCCGGAGACCAGAGGCCTCTGATCTCCGCCTCTCCCATGTGGCCCCCCCAGCCCTGGAGGGATGCGTCTGTCACAACTACGTGCTCCGGTTGGGGTAGGGAGAGGGATCTGCCGCTGACCCAATTGCGGTCCGTGAGCTACCACTGCAACTGTCTAACAGTGCCCTCCGAGATCAAGACAAGGTCGGACAAGTTGCCCTGGTGCTGGGCCCACTGAAACTTCAGGTCCCACTGCAGAGCCCGCATCCGCCACCAGGCGTGATGCACCAGAAGGATGCAGGAGGCCATCAGCCCCAGAAGCCGCAGCATCAACCTGACAGAGATTCGGGATAACGGCTGAAAGATCGGAATCAGAGCCCGAATATCCCGAACCCGCTGTTCGGGAGGATAAACCCGAAACTGCGCCGAGTCTTGAACCGCTCCGATGAAGAGTAGCTTCTGAGAGGGACACAGGTGTGACTTCAGCACATTGATGGAGAACCCTAGCAGGTGCAGGTCAGCCGTAGTCGAAAGGTGGCTGACGACTGTCCGGGGCGAGCCCACCTTCAACAACCAGTCGTCGAGGTAGGGGAAGACTGAAACCTCTAACCGGCGCAGATAAGCTGTGACCACCGCCATCACTTTCGTGAACACCTGTGGGGCGCTGGTAAGTTCGAAGGAGAGCACAGTAAACTGAAAGTGCTCGTGGCCTACCGTGAACCGCAGGTAGCGTCGGTGGGCCGGCAGGACGGGGATGTGAAAATAAGCGTCCTGCAAGTCCAAAGCTACCATCCAGTCTCCCAGGTCCAGGGCAGCTAAGGCCTGAGCCATTGTCAGCATCTTGAACTTCTCCTTCCGGAGGAAGCCGTTGACGTTCCGCAGGTCCAAGATAGGACGTAGGCCCCCTTTGCCCTTCTTGGGAACCAGAAAGTAGTGGGAGTAGCAATCACACCCTACCTCTGGCCCAGGAACGCGCTCGATGTCCCCCTTGGCCAAGAGGGCCATAACTTCCTTGCGCAGAAGTTGTAAGTGATCCCCCGACACACAGTGATACTGCAGTTGCATGGCTGGAGGGGTCGCCTCGAAGGGGAGGAAGTAGCCACTTCGGATGATTTGCAGCACCCACCTGTCTGTTGTGAAGAAGCGCCAGTGGAGGAGGTGATGGCGAACCCTGCCCCCCACTGGCATCGAATGAGCCTGAAAGCTCGGACTAGGAGGACTTTGAGGCGGATGCTGCGGCGGTGGATGTGGACTCGTCTCGCCGTTGTACCCGGGCACTGCCACAGCAGTTACCACGTTCGCCACAGCGCTGGATGTTAGTCTGCGGCCCGTGGCTGGCAGGATGTGAGAGGTAGCCCCTTCCTTGGCCACGCAAGGAGCGAAAGGCAAAATTTTGCTGGCGCGGGGCCGACAGACCCAAGGACTTTGCCGTAGCCCTGGAGTCATTAAAGCGCTCAAGCTCACTCTCTGCCTTGTCGCCAAAGAGGTGGAGGCCATCAAACGGCATGTCCATAAGGGAGTTTTGGACATCAGCAGAAAAGTTGGCGGACCTCATCCAGGCGTGGCGACAAATCGCCACCGTCGTTGCCATCGCTCTGCCTAGCAAGTCCGTTGTATCCAGTCCACACCAGATGGAATACGATGCCGTATCTCGACCCTCCGCAAGGGTTTGGGGGAGTTTAGTCCGGGCCTTCTCCGGACATTGTGGCAGCACGTCCACGACCGTGTCCCACAGAGAGTAGGTATAACGGCCCAAGATGCATGCAGTGTTAACTGACCGCAACCCCAAACTCAGTGAGGAGAACATCTTTTTACCATACTGTTCATACCTCTTGGATTCCTGATCGGGGGGAGCTGTCGGGAATGCGGTCTGGGAGTTAGAGGCCTGTATGACCAGGCTCTCGGGAGTGGGGTGGGTGGACAGGAAGCAAGGGTCGCCCGGAGCCGGGCGGAGGCGTTTGGCCACGTTACTATCTACAGGGGGACCTGTAGCGGGCCTGGACCAAGTGCCAAGAAGATCGTCAGACAAGGCCTCATTAAACGGCAACAGAGGCTCCAAAGACCTTGCTTGCGGTTTAAGGACCTCAGTGAGGAGGTTAGTCCTCACGGCCGCGACGGGGAGTTCAAGGGATAAGGCCTTGGCCGCCCAAGTCAACACCACACTATAGGCAGACCCCTCCTCCATAGCCACAGTAGGAGGGGAGACAAAATCAGTGTCTGGCGAAGTGTCCAAACCACTGGCCTCCCCTAGCTCACCTGCCCAGTCCTGATAAGACTGGCACCCACGTGCCAGAGGGTCCTCAGACCCCTCCCAATCCGCCTCGCCACTCATCTCCTGTAACTCAGGTTCAAATGATGGGGCCAGATCATAGAAGAAAAAATCTTCTCTCGACGTCGAATGCGGTGTCGAGCGGCGCCGCTAAGGTGTCGGAACCGGGTCGAAGGGGGGACCGGGGACAACGTCGTCTAGGGACGGCATCGGGGACAACACCCTAGGGGCTGGCGCCGGGCGAGGTCATAAGGTCGACCGGCAATGCCCCGGATCCGGAACCGGATCCAGCGGGCCCTGCGGCGTCAGGACCAAAGTCGCTGACGGTGCCAGGGCCGAAACACCCGACGGCGCCGGGGCCGAAGCACCCGGCCCGCTTGGGCTCCCAGTTGGGACCGCGGGGCCCGAAGGCGCCCAGCACCCGACGGAGGAGTGAGCGACCTCATGCCCGTGAGGAAGGAATCAATCTCCTCCGGCATCGCGTTCTGCCCAGGGACCGGCGGATATAGAACAGGCGGTGTCGCCCGAGCCCCCGGCCGTGTTGCGCGAGTGTCGGGGGGAGTCAGAAGAGCGATGTCGCTTCTTCGACTTCTTGTGCCTCTTACCTGAGGACTTGGAGCCCGAGGAGTGGTGACGACGAGCTGTGATGACTCCGGTCCCGCAACCGGTCCCTCGACCTCCTTCCGGATCGGGACCTCGAACGCCACGGGCCGACTGCCGGAGCTCGAGGCGCTTGCGGGACCGCTCCCGCCTAGCCTTCGACGTCAAGGCCCGGCAGTCAGGGCATGACTTGTCATCGTGGTCGGGCCCCAGGCAATGTAGACACTGGCAATGAGGGTCGGTAACCGATATCAGTCGGCTGCAAGTCGACGCAGGGTTTGAACTCGGGCATCCCTCCCTGCACCGCCGGAGTCGTTCGACTTCGAAGAAAGATCAAAAATGATCAAAAAAGTTTAGTAAAAAATTGACTAAGGGTACCACTTTTTCAGGATCGACGCTTGCTGGCGTGGAAAAAAGAAGAACTGAAGTCCGCGCGCGAGGGCGGCGTCTAAGTACTCCGGCGAAGTCATCCCGGCACCAACTACGATGGACGTGGAGCCGCAGATGACGCCTACTGATACGCAAGGGTACTGCTACGCAAAAGTTTCCGGATCCAGTCTGACGCCTGGGGATATTCTAAGGTAAGAAATCTAATACTAACCTGTTTCTTTCAGATACACACTTTATACTGCATTAGTCTGGCGTGCACAGGATTGGTTTTGGCCACACAATTGTGGCATCAAGGGGGGCTCTGGGAAGTTATCAGACAAAAGATCCCCGTTTTATGACCCTCTCCCTCCTGTGTTCCCTCTGCCCAGGGTACGTACCGCCTTCTGCCGCAACTCTCCAGAGTTGCAGCGGGTCATGAGAGTCCTCCAGGATCCACCAGTCTTCGGTCCACTCCTCGGGATTCTCCGGGTCTCTGTTAGCCTCTTCACCTGACTTTGTTTCCTCGAGGTCTTCCGGTACGCTGGTGCTACCTCTTCTCTCTCTGTCTTCCTGGCACAGACGATCTTGACACAACTTCCTCCTCTTATTGCCCAATCCCCAGTGTCCTTGTGTGCTCCTGATTGGAAGTGCTGGATTTCCGTTCCGCCCCTCTTCGGAGGGTGTGCTTCCAAGTCGATTTCACCGGGCTGTGTAGGGAAGGGAAATTCCTTTATTACTGTTGGTGACTCCTCCCTAGGTTCGCTGTCTTTGTCCTGGCTATGACAGTAAGGGACCCATACAGGGGGGGCAGAGGTGATAACGGGAGTGGCGCTGGCTTCCAGGGGTACCTCCTCACATAAAACCCCAAGTCTTATTCTAAAAAGAGAGTATTTGCATTTTGTAAAGTGAAACCTTTTTCTAGGTATTGTTGTGTTTTATGTCTCCTGCTCCGCTGTGTTTGAGCCACCGTGTGAAAGTGGAATTTGTAGCATTCTGTATTATCTGAAAGGCAGTGCAAGACACTGGTCCATGTTCATTACAGTCCTGGAGCCATTGTTGGCTGTTGGCGCTTTTTCAATTATGGTTTGTTGTGGATGATCCTTACAGTCCTGGAGACATTGTTGGCTGAAGCCATGGTACCATTCATGTTTTTTTGTGGATGTTCCTTACGGTCCTCGAGCCATTGTCCGGTGAAACCGCGGTCCCAATGATGGTCTGAGGTGGATGTTCCTTACAGTCCTGGAGCCATTGTTTTCTGAAGCCGCAGTCCCAATCAAGGTATGCTGTTGATGCATCTTAGAGTCCTGGAACCATTGTGGGCTGAAGCCGCGGTCCCATTCGTGGTTTGCTGTGGATGCACCTTAGAATCCTAGAGCCATTATCAGCTGAAGCCGTGGTACCATTCATGGTTTGCTGTGGATGCTCCTTACAGTCCTGGAGGCATTGTCAACTGAAGCCACTGACCTATTCATGGTTTGCTGTGGATGTTCCTTACAGTCCTACAACATATGTCAGCTGAAGCCACAGTCCCATTCATGGTTTGTTTTGAATGCTTCTTACAGTCCTGGAGCCATCTTAGGGTGAAGCCGCGGTCACATTCATGGTTAGTTGTGGATGTTTCTGACAGTCCTGGAGCCATAGTTTTCTGAGGCCGCAGTGTCATTCATGGTTTGCTGTGGAGGCTCCTTACAGTCCTGGAGCCACTGACGACTGAAGCCGTTGTCCCATTCATGGTATGTTGTGGATACTCTTCACAGTCCTGGATTCATCGTCGGCTAAAGCCACGGTCACATTCATGGTTTGCTGTGATTGCTCCTTTTAGTCTGGGAGCCATCGTTGGGTGAAACTGTAGTCCCATTCATGGCTTGCTGTGGATGTTCCTAACACTCCTGTCGCCATTGTCGGCTGAAGACGTTGCCCCATTCATGGTTTGCTGTGGATGCTCCTTACAGTCTTGGATCCTTTGTCGGCTGAAGCTGCGGTCCCATTCATGGTTTCCTGTGGATGTTGCTGACAGTCCTGGAGCAATTGTCGCCTGAAGCCACGGTCCCATTCATGGTATGCTGTGGATGCTCCTTACAGTCCTGGAGCCATTGTCGGATGAAGCCACGGGCCAATGCAATGAACACCGAGAGAATCAACTCCAATAAACGTGGAGTCTTGGAGCATGTCATCACATCTACTCGAGTGAGTACACTCTATAGGGATTAAATATCGAGCACACAGGTTTTTGTTTTAACATGTGTTGAATTTCTCTCTATCTTCTCGTGATGGTGGTTTGGTTGTGGGCATTTATCTTTTACACTGGATTTTAAGCAAGGCTCTAATGGATGATTACTTTCTTCCGTCTGATTGTTTACAGATATTCACTTAATCTTTCTTTCGCTTCAATGGTCGGTTCAATTTCACTCATATTGAATGCTCACAGCATGGTTATAACGGATGACTACTTCCTTTCGTTTGATTGTTTATAAATACTCACGTAATCTCTCTTTAGCTGTGGTGGTCAGTCCAATTTCACAGGCATTGACTGCAATGCACACACGCGTAGTTAAGCATGATGTAACCCAGTTTACCCAGGTCTTTATCACGAAAAGATTTTCATTATATTATCTATTGGTTTCCTCATTGTATTTCGTTTTACATTTGTAGATTTAACCCCTGATGAAGGCCAGAATGCCCGAAATGCACTGGGATATATAACAATGAAATGAGTTGAATTCATGTTCATGACAGAAGAAGTTGCAGCAATGCATTCTGGATATTATAGTTGTCTGGTTTGACACCATGATTTGACTCGGAAAATCAATTTATGTCTTGTGACGAATAAACAAGCAATACACCAAATTATTGAACGATTAAGTTTGGACTACTGTCACCATTTTGAAAGAAGTAAAAATTGTGATCTTTATTCAAGATTTGATTTGTGCCCAGGGGGCACACCCCAGGTTATGGGGGTGCTACTGTTTTGAATATTCATTTACGGGAGCGCAACATAAATTAATCAATACAATACATTCCAATTGAACTTATACAGAATCAGCTGTGCACAGACTTCAACTCTATTGATAATAATCAAAACTCAACACTTCACCTGGTGCAAACATGGCATCTTAGCCCACTCCTGACCGGGGGATTTAACAGCCGGGGATAAGAGCCTCAGCAACCAGGGTTCTGCTATACCGAAATAGAAGCATCCATCCCCATTCGGAATCCAAAATCCTGGTTTCTAAGTCAACAACACTCAGCTTTATAATCTTCACCTCTGCGCCAAGGAAACTTACTGGAACAGGCAAGCATTCCACGGCAGGAAGGAGTTCCCATGTTGCCTCTACATTCTCAGATGTTTCAGCCTTTATCTTGACAAAGCTTACGAAAGCCTTCCAGGGTACATTAAACAATCTCCCACACAACAATCCTTGAATGGATTAACCAAAACAACTTGCAAGCCTGTCTGTGCGCGCAGAAAAGATCAAGCAAGGCAGAGTCAGAATTCAGGATGACATGAGGCCATGTCAAAACCAATAGTAAGAACTTCATAATTCTTCCCAATGTACTACATAATTCACTCCAGGACTGTAAAGAGCATCCACAAAAAACCATAAATGGAACCACCGCTTCAGCCAACAATGGCTTCAGGACTATAAGGAGCGCCCACATCAAACTATGAATGGGGTGGCAGCTTTAGTTGGCAATGGCTCCAGGTCTGTAAGGAGCATCCACAGCAAACCATGATAGTACTGCGGCTTCAACCGACAATGCTTCTATGATTTTAAGGAACATCCACAGGAATCCATGAATGGGACTGCGGCTTCAGCCGAAAATGTCTCCAGGACTGCAAGGAGCATCCACAGCAAACCCTGAATGAGACCGGGGCTCAGTCGACAACTGCTCCAGGACTGTAAGGAATGTCCACCGCAAACATGAATGAAACAGCAGCTTCAGCCAACAATTACTCGACGACTCTAAGGAGCATCCACAGCAAACCATGAATGTGACAGCGGGTTCAGTAAACAATCACTACAGGACTCTAGGAAGCATCCACAGAAATCCTTGAATGGGACCTTGGCTTCAGCCAACAATGGCTACAAGACTCTAAGGAGCATCCACTGAAAACGATGAATGGGACAGCGACTTCAGAAGACAAGGGCTCCAGGACTGTAAAGAGCATCAAGAGCAAACCAAGCAAGACAGCTGCTTCAGTCGACATTGGCTCCAAGACTGTAAGGAGCATCCACAGCAAACCATGAATGAGACCCCGGCTTCACCTGACAATGGCTCCAGGACTGTAAGGAGCATCCACAGCAAACCATGAATGAGACCCCAGCTTCACCTGACAATGGCGCCAGGAGTGTAAGGAGCATCCACAACAAGCAATGAATAGGACGGCAAATTCAGCCAACAAAAGCTTGTGGACTGTAAGGAGCATCAACAGGAAACGTTGAATATGTCCGCAGCTTAAGTCGACAATGGCTCCAGAACTGTCAGACACATCCACAACAAACCATGAATATGACCGCAGCTCCACCCTAAGATGGCTCTATGGGCCTGATTCACAGAACTAACTTAAGACAAAATCCTAAACTTACTACTTTTGGTATTCACAAAAGTTAGAATGTTGTCTTAAGTCTGTCTTAAGACAGACTTAAGACAGACTTAAGACAAAATCCTAACTTAAGTCTGTCTTAAGTCTGTCTTAAGACAAACTTAAGACAACATCCTAACTTCTGTGAATACCAAAAGTAGTAAGTTTAGGATTTTGTCTTAATTTAGTTCTGTGAATCGGGCCCCTGGACTTTAAGAAGCATCCACATCAAACCATGATTGTGACAGAGGGTTCACCCAACAATGGCTCCAGGACTGTAGGAAGCATCCAAAGAAAACCATGATTGTAACAGCGGCTGTAGGAGACTAGGATCTGCCTCCTATAGTTACCCCCACTTTTTGCTAATGTTTCACTGTTTTTCGACTTTAGTCTGGCTGGGACCCTCCTATCCAGGGCCCCAGCCTAGCTGTTTCCTCTCTAAAATGATTGCATGTACTTTAGGTACACCACAGATTGGATTCGGGGGTACCCTTATATAAGTCCTTAGTATATGGTATCCTATATACCCAGAGCATAGGTACCCCAGAGGCCTCTCAGGGGCTGGAGCATGTATTATGCCACCCCTGAGAGACAACTCAAAATGACACCACAGGTCTGCTACAGCAGCCTGTGTAAGGTGGTGTATGCACCCCTTACCTAGATATAGGTTCTCTATATCCCTAAATCTTCCTTACATCATACACATATAAACACCTATGCAGGCCTTATCAATCCTGAAGGCAGGGTGCTGGGTTTTGTGTGAGAGGGTGCCCATGCATGAGCAGGGCCCCTCTGCAGCCTTCGGAATCTATTCTCCGGGGTTGTTCAGATGCAGCAAACCATATACTCTTAAGTGCATTATAACCTTGCGGTAAATGCTATATTTGAGATGGCTGCAAGGAAACATGTTGTGTTTGGTGTCCAACAACTTGGAATCATACCTCCCCGCCAGTCCTGGCGGGGGAGGTATGATTTCACCCTCCTAGAGGGAGAAATATGACTTCACCGGTACACCCGGTACCAACTTAACAGAACCCTAGCATCACAAAATGGATGCTGCCAGCCACAGACACATGTCTGCCCTCCTGCTGCTGGACGATACTCCGGCAAGGGAGGCTGGACAATAGGTTTCCTGCACAGGGAGGTGTAACCACCTCCCAGACAGGCTTTAGTGTATTGGGGCTGGGTGGGTGCACTCCAAGAGTGCTTTGATGTCTGCACTGGGGGCACATTTGGTGTCTCTGTGCATAGTCCAGCTCAAACCGGTTGCAGGGGCACTCAGCCCCTGCTCTGGCATGAAACTGGACAAAGGACATGGAAATAGCCACCCCTCTGTCCTGACCCTCCCATAGGTGGGGACCCCAGAGTTTGTCCCACCCCTTCCCTTGGTTTAAAGTAGGAACCCCTGATTACAGGACTTTACATTTACCTGGAAGAAACTCTGCTACATAATCCCAGAACTTCAACTATCTACACTTCATTGGATGACCGAAGAATCTCTCTTGGAGTAAAGGAGTTATTCCCCTGCAAGGCAGGCACCAAAGACACATCCGTGTGGTTTGCAACTATGCAGCCCCTGAAGGACTCCGAAGACTTTGCAACACAGGAGGTGGGTTTCCAAGCTATCCAAGGCCGATCCGTGCTCTCAGCAAACCAATCCAGATCCAAAGCCCTCGTGGGAACCGTGCAACCTGAACCCCTGGACACCGTGCACATTTGCAGCAGCATATGCTTCTTGGCGATCCCGGAGGCTGTGCTTTGGCCTACTTGTAGTCCAGACCTGGGCAGTGATTCCACTGAAGATTACTGGCCTACTCTCAACAAGTGACCCGTGAGCTGGTATTTAGTGATTCCTCTTGAGGTCCCTTCGCAATCCCTTGTCCATCGACTTGTGGGTCCCTGAGAAGGGTACTGTAACTTTAAATGGGCTTACCTGGTTGCTCCAGACTTGCCCTGACTCTCCATCGCTTGGGGAGTCACCAGGGCCTTGCTGGTCCACACCAAAGCCTTTTTACTCTCACCAAGTGGGTTGGTGTTGCCAAGGCTTGTTGGTCTCCGATCTGGACACCAACCCCCCAGCACTCGACATACTTCGTGGTACAGCTCGCCTGCGGACTTGGTCATCGTCGACATCTCCTGGTCCCAGTGGCAGCGGAGTCAATCTTCACCTCATCGCACCTGAAACACCCGACATTGGTGGGCATTGGTCTACCGTGCCCCTGGTTAAGTAAGGGGGTAAGGGTGTTAGAGATTATGATTAGTGAAATTTTCATTATCACAGCCAGACATGGGTCATTAGGAGAGCCGGATCTACAGCCCATCAACAAGTTTTTAACCGCATTATTCTCCAATGGGGTAAACTTGTTGAATATATAAGGGTGGTAAGTTTCAATAGACCTGAATGCCTCCATACTGGTCTCATCTTGATGGTGGCAAAAAGAGGTAAAAATAACTTCAACTTTATTTAAAAAAAAAGAAGCTAGGGAGTCACAGAATTCTGGGCTACTGTGAGTAGTAGGTTCAGGGGGAGTCGTGAGATTAGAAACTGTTCTAAACAGTTTCTTCACTCAAGATTTTGCACCAGCAATCTGTTTTGAGAAATATGTTTTTTTGCTTCCTGAATTGTTTTTTTATAGTCAGTAAGACTATCTTTGTAGGCTTTTTTATTGGTTGGGCTGTATCCATTTCTCCAGAGATGTCCTAGCCTCTTACACTCTGATTTCAGATCCTCTAGATTCTGGGAGAACCAGGGGGCAGAAGGGGAACCACATCTGGGAGAGCACCATTTGACAGGTAATAGTCTCTGACAGGCGGAGTCAATCCACCCCTCGAAAGCCCTAGTGGCTTCCTCTATGTTGGTAGAGAGGTTAGGAATTGTGTCTGACAGAGTTTTATCCAAGCTGGTACTGTTAATATTTTTCCAGGCACGAGTAGCTATCTTCTCCCTGACCTTTGAACAGGGTAATTTTGTGAGAGGCCGAACAATGGCAAAAACAATTCCAGCACGGTCTGGCTCCTGTCCCTCGGGCTGAGTGGTCGCTCCCCAGTGTCCCCTCGTGACACTCGGTATCGTTGTGCTGCTTTTCCTCATAAGAACTGCCTAATTTTAATTGCCTGCTGTGTGCCTGCTTGCCGAGTTGATTTATTTGCACTTTAAATTATTTTATCAGCCGCTTTGACTGTTTGTGCGCGTTTTTCACTAGCGCGATGCTGTGCTCCCCCCTCCGCCTCCATTTTGTTGTTATTGTGATCCCTGGAGCCCGCCCCGCCTCCCAGCTGAGCCGCCCTCCCACTGACCAGATCAGCGCTCCAGTACCTGAGAGCGCCGTGACTCGCTCCTGTCCCTCGGGCTGAGTGGTCGCTCCCCAGTGTCCCCTCGTGACACTCGGTATCGTTGTGCTGCTTTTCCTCATAAGAACTGCCTAATTTTAATTGCCTGCTGTGTGCCTGCTTGCCGAGTTGATTTATTTGCACTTTAAATTATTTTATCAGCCGCTTTGACTGTTTGTGCGTGTTTTTCACTAGCGCGACGCTGTGCTCCCCCCTCCGCCTCCATTTTGTTGTTATTGTGATCCCTGGAGCCCGCCCCGCCTCCCAGCTGAGCCGCCCTCCCACTGACCAGATCAGCGCTCCAGTACCTGAGAGCGCCGTGACTCGCTCCTGTCCCTCGGGCTGAGTGGTCGCTCCCCAGTGTCCCCTCGTGACACTCGGTATCGTTGCGCTGCTTTTCCTCATAAGAACTGCCTAATTTTAATTGCCTGCTGTGTGCCTGCTTGCCGAGTTGATTTATTTGCACTTTAAATTATTTTATCAGCCGCTTTGACTGTTTGTGCGCGTTTTTCACTAGCGCGACGCTGTGCTCCCCCCTCCGCCTCCATTTTGTTGTTATTGTGATCCCTGGAGCCCGCCCCGCCTCCCAGCTGAGCCGCCCTCGCCCCTCCCCCTCCACTATCCATATATGACAGGAGTTCCCGCGTGCAGCGTTCACGCGCAGCGATCGCGCCCCAGCCGCGCCGAAGGTGCGCCAAAGGTAAGCCCGTCTACGCCCGTCCGCGCCTGGACCGCGCCCAGCGCCAGTCCCCCTGCCCCTCGCACTACCCAGCCATCCCGCATTACCTACGAGGCCGCCACCCTCCTAGCCCTTAACCCCGGTCGCGCCCCCAACTGCATCCAAGCCGCTCCTGGACACACCCATGGTCCTTTCTCATGCTACTCCTGCAAATTCAGCGGCACCGACAACATCTCCGCTACGACCACACCACAGATTCCCGACCCCAACCACCTACAATGCATCCTTCTCAACACCCGATCGGTCCACAGACACGCCATTGACCTATGGAATCTACTAGACACCATCTCTCCAGACGTCGCCTTCCTAACAGAAACATGGATGAACGCTTCCTCCGCCCCAGACATCACCATTGCCATCCCTGAAGATTATAAGATCACACGCAAGGACCGTACCGGCCACACAGGAGGAGGAATCGCTATCGTCCATAAAAAATCAATCCACATCTCAACCAGCTCCGACGTCAACCTCGCCAACTCTGAACACCTTCACTTCCAGATCCACATCGACCCCAAGACCACACTCAGAGGCACCCTCCTCTACAGACCACCAGGACCCCGCGCAAAATTCAGTGAAGACATCACGGACTTCATCACTCCACACGCGCTCCCCTCCAAAGATTACATCCTTCTGGGAGACCTCAACTTTCACCTTGAAAAGAACAACGACCGCAACACCACCACCCTCTTAGACAACCTCGCCAACCTCGGACTTAAACAACTGGTCACTTCCCCCACCCACATCGCAGGTCACACACTCGACCCCATCTTCACCTCCAGCAACCATGTCTCCTTCCGCCACACTACGGATCTCCTCTGGACTGACCACAGCTGCGTTCACTTCACCTACAACAAGCCGAAACCCACCAACCACCTCCAACCAACTCTGCAAAGACACTGGAACAAAATCACCATCGACCAGATCTCCTCATCGCTCCTTCTAAACACCCCAGCCCACTCTTCTAACCCAGACCAAGCCGCCACCAACTTCACCCTATGGCTATCCAACACCGCCGACATCCTAGCACCACTGAAAAAACGTCAAAGCAAACCTGGCAGGAAGAAGGCCTCATGGTTCAACGATGATCTTAAGAAGTCCAAGAAACTCTGCCGCTCCCTTGAGAAGGCCTGGAAAAAAGACCCAACCACTAGCACCAAGGACGCCTTCAAAAACGCCACCCGCACACACCACCAACTAATCCGAAAGGCCAAGAAAACAGCATTCAAGGATCGACTAGACAACAACGCCCACAACAGCAAGGAACTTTTCAACATCGTCAAGGAATTTACCAACCCCTCGGCCAACTCCAACAACATCACCCCCTCTCAAACACTCTGCAACTCCCTGGCTTTATTCTTCCACAACAAAATTGCAGACATCCACAACAGCTTCGACAACCAACCCGGAGATCAACCCACCCAACCATATGCTGAACATTCTCCCCCCTTGAACACCCTCAACGACTGGAACCCAATCTCCACTGAGGACACCATCCGCCTGATGAACTCCATCCACTCAGGATCCCCCACAGACCCATGTCCTCACCACATCTTCAACAAAGCAGACTCAGTCATAGCACCGCACCTCCGAGACGTCATCAACTGCTCCTTCAACTCCGCCACCTTCCCGGAAAGCTGGAAACACGCTGAACTCACCGCCCTTCTGAAAAAACCCACAGCGGACCCCACCGAACTCAAAAATTACCGCCCCATATTGCTCCTTCCTTTCCCGGCCAAAGTCATCGAGAAAGCTGTCAACAACCAACTCGCCGCTTTCCTCGAAGCCAACAAATCCCTCGACTCCTCACAATCTGGCTTCCGAGCAAAACACAGCACTGAGACCGCCCTCATCGCAGCAACAGACGACATTCGAACTCTTCTGGACAATGGAGACACAGTCGCCCTCATCCTCCTCGACCTCTCTGCAGCCTTCGACACAGTCTGCCACAGCACCCTTTTACAACGCCTCAGAAACATCGGAATACAAGGAAAAGCACTTGAATGGATCACCTCGTTCCTCACCGGAAGAACCCAGAGAGTCCGCCTTCCACCATTCAAGTCCGAGGCCACTGAAGTCATCTGTGGCGTACCACAAGGATCCTCACTCAGTCCCACCCTCTTCAACGTATACATGAGCCCCCTTGCGGCCATCGCTCACCAACACAATCTCAACATCATCTCCTACGCGGATGACACTCAACTGATCCTCTCTCTCACCAATGACCCCAGCACCGCCAAAACAAACCTACACGAAGGAATGAAAGAAGTTGCCGAATGGATGAAACACAGCCGTCTGAAACTGAACTCAGATAAAACAGAAGTCCTCATCTTAGGTACATCCCCCTCTGCATGGGACGACTCTTGGTGGCCAGAAGCCCTCGGAAAAGCACCCATCCCGACAGACCACGCACGGAACCTAGGCGTTATCCT
This sequence comes from Lissotriton vulgaris, assembly GCF_964263255.1. Lineage (NCBI taxonomy): Eukaryota > Metazoa > Chordata > Amphibia > Caudata > Salamandridae > Lissotriton > Lissotriton vulgaris. The sequence continues at coordinate 21,500,768 of NC_141695.1, forward strand.
GGATTCCTCACTTTCAATGAACAGACAAGTCAGCGCCGTATCCTCATCCTGCTTCAACATTCTTCGCATGCTCAAAAAAACATTTCGCTGGATCCCCACCGAAACCAGAAAAACAGTCACCCATGCTCTGGTCACGAGCCGACTGGACTACGGAAACACCCTCTACGCAGGTACTACCGCTAAAATCCAGAAGAAACTCCAACGAATCCAAAACGCCTCAGCCAGGATCATATTAGACATCCCGCGTAACGAACACATCTCTGGCCACCTGAAAGACCTCCACTGGCTACCCGTCAATAAGAGGATCACTTTCCGACTGCTAACCCACGCACACAAATCACTCTACGACATCGGACCAGAATGCCTCAACTCACGACTGTCCTTCTACACCCCCTCCCGACAACTACGGTCTTCCAGCCAAGCCCTCGCCACTGTACCCCGCATCAACAAGACCACCATGGGAGGAAGATCCTTCTCATACCTGGCAGCTAAAACATGGAACTCACTCCCCACTTACCTTCGCCTTACCCAGAACCACCTACCATTCAGAAAGCAACTTAAAACGTGGATATTTGACAAGTAATCCTCCTCCCCTCCCTAAGCGCCTTGAGACCCTATGGGTATGTAGTGCGCTATATAAATTCTTTGACTTGACTTGACTTGACTTGACCAAGGAAGTGGCTATATGGCCCGAATAAAAAGACTAGGGGAGTTGGTGAAGATTCCATATAAGGTGTGGCCCGCCTTATGTGTCGGGCCTTCCACCCGTTGTGAAAGATCCCCTCCCTCCTTTATCTCCAGCAATCTGGCGGTATCTGGGTCGGAGTAGTCTTCGAGAGGGAAGTTGAAGTCGCCCAAGATGCAAAAAGTTTTGGCGCAGAATCCCTCCTCCAGGAGGGAACCCAACAAATCCAGAAAACCACCTCTGGGGCCTGGGGGTCGATAGATGAGCAGGGTATTAAACGTGTCATGAGGCGCAGACCTCAAACTAACTGATAATGCCTCACAGTCTCCGTTAGAAGCAGCCACAAAGGAGGGCATAAGGCTCTTGTGATAGATAACCGCTAGACCCCCTCATTTCCTTAAAGGTCTGTCAAGCCTATAGCAGAGAAAATCTGGAGGAGAAGCATTAATAATGTCGGGCCCTGATGAACTGTCAGTCAAGGCCTCTGTTATAAAGGCCATCTTAACATCCTGTTTCTCAATGAGCAGGGAGCACTCAGTGCTGTGTTTAACTAAAGATCTGGCGTTTAGGAGATGGCTCTTAAAATCAGGCTCGTCCATTACCTTCTGCCTCCTGGCCTCCCATCTGCAACCGACCCGAGAGTTATATGGAAGCAGCCGGATAAGGGGGAGAGCATGGGAACAGTTGGTGCAATGCTTTGCCATGACCTCAGCTGTAATCCATGGCTGAAATCTGGGACAACTAGCGGACCCTCCTAGAGGGTCAAGACCCCTCAAAGAATCGCTAGAATAGACCAAGTGATGCGGGACCAAAGAACCAGAGTTCCTGGCCCTGAGCCCGGACCGCCCGCGGCGCGCCCGCTGCGCGAATCCGCTGCGTGGTCGCATTGGCCTCACAATTTATCAGCTGGCCCAACCATTAGCCCGCTAACCTCCCCAATGGCCGCCGCTCACCACCCATCGCCCTGATGGAAAAATAGTAACAGTGCAGCCCGAACTGCCAAACCAGGTCCTCCCTGGACCGGAAACAAGCATTCTAGGACCATCTTTGGTGTTTCACCCCTCATCAGCCAGGATAGCTTGAATTAAGTGGCACACTAAGCCCGGGGCCCACATCTGGGCATACTCGGCACACTCAGGGCAAGAAAGCAAAAGAAACACAGTTGATGGATGGAATGCAGAACAAATCAAAACATTCACCCCCTAGTCAAGAGATCTGGGTAAAATCCATCATACTTTTGCTCACCATGCCACCCCAGTTTAGACCTGGCCATATGCAAATCAGTCTTGACCCTGTGCCTCATGGGAACAGTCCAACCCGAACTGCCAAGCCAGGTCCTCCCTGGACTGGAAACAAGCATCCTAGGACCTGTTTTGGGGTTTCACCCCTCATCAGCCAGGATAGCTTGAATCCAGGGGCACAGTGAGACCGGGACCCACATCTGGGCATGCCCGGCGCACTAGAGGTGAGATAGCAAAAGACATACAGTTGATGGACGGAATGCAGAACAAATCAAAACATTCATCCCAATCAAGAGATCCTAGCAGCCCTTAAGCATTGATGCACTTCTTGCATTATTCATAGACCTCTTCTTTTTACACCAGTATCTCCCCTCCACCCCACTTTTATTCTGTAGGTGGGGCCGATGGAATCATTCTGATGCAATGTTTGTGTGTGATCCCCACAGCTCTATGGAGATTAATGCACACCATACTTTATACATAGTCTATGTTTTGGTACCTCCAGTGTAACCACGAGTGTTCCCACTCTAACCCACATAGACGACCAGCCAGTTTGTTCTGCAGCTAGAACAGACTGTATATTCCTGCTGCTCAGCATAGGTTATTTCTCCCCCAGGTGCCACCCGTGCTCACACACATCTTTCCAAAAATAACATCAACTATAAGTGCTAGATGATAATTCATTATCAGCAGGAAACACAACTAAGTAATAAGTATAGGGCATATTGTCTGTAACTGAGAGTGGGAGTGGGGTTGAGCAGGGATAGGTTTTAACCTGTTCCCTATCCATTGGCAAAGTACATTCGTTGGCTACATTCACCTCCTGTCCTACATCAAGATGTCCAGATACCACATTGCAGTGAAATATTGTCTTAAATGTTTTCCTTGACACCAAGGAGAGGGGCTCTTTAGAGTCCTGATAAGGACAGAGCACCAGTAACAATTTAGTTAAAATAAGCTTCCCTATGGACTAGATCACTATAGTTACACCTCATCCACACCACTCATATATGGATTTGGAACAGATCAAAAACATGTATATCTGATCAAATGTATTCAGTTAAAAAAAAAGTGTTAAAACATTTGTTCTATGTCTAATCACTCAATAAAATAGTGCATTTTGAAATACATAACATTCATACACATAAAGAATGAATAAAATTCTTAAAAACACACAGTGTATCAACAATGTAAAGTTAAAAAAGCATTATATGAAAGGAAACCAAAGACCGGGGCCCTATATATTAGCCCTCAATGTTGTTAATCTGTTTTCAAGCTACAAACACGGCTCAAATCTGATATACGATTATGAGGCTCTGTGTCCTGCTCAAGATTTAACATAAACCAAAGCATCGACGCGTTTCAGTGGGATAAGATTTTTTTCTTCCACCATCATCAGGACAAAATTTCATATATTTCCTTCCTCATACACTTCTTCTATCTAGCAAGAAATATAAAACAATCAGTGCATCAAAGTAGTCACTAATATACACAAGTTTAAAAATAGTTTTAGACTAACATCTCCACAGGATTCAATAGTTAACCACATCGTGTTGTAATAAACAGAGTTTACTATTTATCATATTTAATGCATTGACCTTATATATATATATATTATTTGAAAAGTTCCAAATTCTATTCTTCATCCATATCCACAAACTCACTTTCATACACTTAACTTTTTGTAATCCCCAGTGCCTTAACTTCTGAGGAGATAAGTATGACCACTTTTTTATTCTTTAGTGTCTTGGGGATTAGTTAATCTCTCTCCCGCTCATCCTACCTACTTTAGGTCACTATCTCTAGTATTTATAATTTATGTGTTTACCTTAAATTATAGTAGATTGTCTCTTATTTCGGCAGTATGAACTCAAATCGAATTTCAATTGGAATGCACTTTCTGCGGGAAAAAAATCGTAGAAGCCCTTGTTTTTAACTTATAGTGACATATTAAAGCTTTAATACACTTTCTGTGGTGAAAATAATCGGGCCTTTTTTAGCATATAGGGGCATATTAGAGCTACTGACTGACCCCTCATATAACCGTCAGCCTGAACTGTATGAATTCTCACCTGTTGCGTATTATATGGTGGCATTCCTATTATAATACTCAGATTACTTGGACAGCTTTCGATATATTGTCTGTTGTGTTTATAACTTCTACCAGACCTTTGATGTAGTTCTTTATTTCTCCTTTGATATATCTATAAATAACATATATTTATGTTAAGTGCTTTTTACTCTCACATGTCTTGCTATTTTATCTCATCTTTGCCTTTTCTCCATGCTTACCTCAATTATCTTTTATTTGTGTGCATGTTCTGGTTGGGGATTTTTTTGTTGCCGCCTCTCAGTTTGTGTGGCGTTTTCTCTTCTGGTTGTATTCGTTGTGATCGTTGCAATTACATTTTCCGGGCTGTTCAGACAAATATGAAAACAGGCCCCCAAATTAGATTCGATAGTTCTGTGGCCCGGGGTCTTATTACAGCGAGCATAATATCCCGGTACTACATCTCCCAGAAGCCCCCTGTGTAGCACCCAAATAACCCGACTATCTCCTGTATTCCAGTTTGTCAGGATAATGTGGCCACCACATGATATTCTGTAAATTGGGATTAATGTTTTCCAACTGAATCCCATACAGAGCATAGTGGTCTAAGGATTATTGTGTGAGTTCATAAAGGACAAGAGAGACCCATAGCCAAACATGCCAACAGCATGCTTCGAATTTTAGTTTCTATTTTAAGTTTCAGTCTATAAATTGGTGCATGATTGGTTACAAAAAAGCAAGGCGCTCCTAAAGACCTTACACATCACATCTGGAGTTTGTTTATAGAGGTGTAGGTAGGTGCAGTAGGTGCAGTGGAACAGGGAGAGTGGTCAAGTTTAAGAGAGTTCACTACATCCCATCCCTAGCAACCTTGCCGATCCACTGGGCTGGTGTTCGTGTGCAGAATGCATAACCAATTAAATTTTTTTTTAAAGAATGTGGCATAGTGCGCAAAAGAATGATGGATTTAGCCAAGATCTCTTGACTGGGGCTGAATGTTTTGATTTGTTCTGCATTCCATCCATCAACTGTGTTTGTTTTGCTTTCTTGCCCTAAGGTATGTCCAGATGTGGGTCCTGTGCTCTTCACGCCACTGGAATCCAGCTATCCTGGCTGATGAGGGGTGAAACCCCAAAACCTGGCAGTTCAGGCTGGACTGTTCCCATTGGGCGCAGGGTCAAAACTGATTTGCATATGGCTGGGTCCAAACTGGAATGGTATGGTGAGCAAAAAAACAATGGGTGCCGCAGTCCTCATAGGTCTTCCTTGGTCACAGTGCTCTTGGTACCCTTTTTTTAAAGCAGACTTTATTGAGTTTCATACAAAGAATATAGGCCGTGGTATCTCGCCCCGGCTAATCGTACTGTTAAACAACAAGTTACTTGGAACAAAAGAAAAGCAAAACAGGACCCATGAAGCAGCAGTTCATTGGGAGTTTGAGGTGGTCCCCGGCTAACCGGCTCTGCATCAGTTTTGCTCTTGGTACCTATGGGACCTTTTACAAGGGGCTTACCTGTGGCCATGCATGTGCCAGTTCTGGATACAAAGGTACAATTTTGGGAAAGAACACAGGCCCTCGAACTTGATTGGCACGGTCCCAGGGCACATCAAGTCGGCTTGCATCAGATGTCAGGCACAAATGGGGAGTAACCATGCAAAGAAGGAGTACTTTCCAACAATCATTAACATCTATATAATGTACAGCTAAATTATGATGTCACTTAATCTGCACTATAAATAAAAAAAGAAAAACATTTAGAATTTCTTCAAAACAGAAAGAACAAAATATAGCTCCCATTTGCTTTAATCCCATTTCATGAGTTTGATACATGCATCAACATATGTTGTTCGTGCACTTATTCCTTTGGGCACAAAGGTCCAGACAGAAACAAGCTTTGGCAAGCAAAGCCAATCAGGGAGCAGTTTACACTCTGGTGCAACCTTCAAACTTTTTTGTTATAAAAACCAAACACTAAACAAAATATGGCTTCACTGGAAAGACTTAGTAGGGGAGCACTTGATGTCAGAGATACCCCCTTATTGCTAAATCTCAGATATGGGGATACAAATGATTTGGATTGTTATCTATGCTGTCACACTTGACTAAATTATTGTGATCTAGAGAGAATGAAAGAGTAGCATTGTTTATTAGTGCCCTTACCGGATAATGTTTGTTGTGGGTGAGAAAAGTACATGCTAAGTAAAAAAAACTGTAGTTGTCTTTTTTGATTTTGCATGAGTAACATTCTGATGACAGCATATAATACAGCAGAAATGATATGAATTATTATTCTCATAATTTAAGTGGAAGGTTAGCTATCACATTTCCCTTGTAGCTCTGCACCATGAGAGATTCCCTTGTACATTTAGATCTGATGCCTTATGAAGGTAATTTACGTTTTGCAGTTTATTTTGTGTGGAGTTTAATTCATGACCCAAAGATGCAATATGCGAGGGAATATCTGCCAGAGACAGTGGGACGCCTTCAAGTGCCATGGGTTTTTTCTGCTCCAGTGAAGGGAGTGGGCTCATATGTATAACACACAGTAAGGAAAGGCCTCTTTAGGTTTACCTGTCCAGCGCTTGCTCTGTACTTGTGAAATCTATTGTAATTAATATACATTTTAAAAGGGCCTTACATCCTGCCCTTACTTTTCATTTGTTTGCGTGCTTGGCACTTACTTTCCCTCTATTTCTCTTGGTTGTAACATACTATTCCTTGTTGCTCTTAGTGTGCTCTTTCTTAGTGTCCTGTGACCCAAGCACTCTTTTTCATCCATGTAACTTCTTTTTTGACTTTCTAAGTGTGCTCTGCCAATGGCTGTAAATCATGTCCTTATCTTGTTTGTATTTTACTTTGCTGGTTTCACTTTTCCTGCAGTTCCTCAACCATCGCCCTCCTTGTGTACTGTCTGTTTTTCCCAAAAACACAGGCCTCCCTTGTGTGATGTTTAATCACTCCCCCCGTCTTTCTTTAATCATTGCCCAAACTCTTCCGGGTGTCGCTTCCCCCGCCTTCCTCCCGTGTGTTGTTTCATCCCGTCACCCCGCTCTCTTGTTACGCTGCATGAGTTCGTCCCAACACCTCTCCTCCCTTGGGTGTTGTTTGTCCAGCTGTAAAACTTTAGCTCTTCAGCTCCCAGAAGTACAACTCTCATTATTTAACAAGCATTTACAATGCAATGGTTTCGCCTTTGGAAAAGTTAGAGCTATTGGCATTGTAAATGACAAAATTTGTATTTATGTGTTGGTTTTGAAAACAGATAAATAAATGGCATTGTCATTTACATTGCCATTAGCTTAATCTCTTGCAAATGTGAGACCTATTGTACCCTACGGACGAGCTTAGCAGACAGCAATTACTACCACACACACACACCCAGAGCCAGCCACACACACACACACCCAGAGCCACATGTGTCCTTTGTTTAATAATTTTCTATCAAGTTTTTTTAATCCGTTTTGGAATTGCTATTATTTTAATTTCGACTTTACCATTGTTTTGGTACTGCCTAAGTACTTTGCACATGTCCCCTTCCTGCCTTTGAACGTACAGCGAATGTGACACGTTAAAAATAAAATGTAAAGACATCTATATTGCTCCTTCACTTCAACAACCTTGATTGACCTTCTGAAATCCAGGATGGCATCTCTACTTCCAGCTCTTATTGGTCCCTTGCAGGCACTTTTGGGGCGTTAGTGCAGATGCCATGGTGGTTCTGCCCCGCAATGTTGCGGTGGAGGCTTGGGTAAGATCGAGGAGGATGCCGGTCGTCCAACCCCTTTATTGGATCCATAGCACCTGAGCAGAGTTAGCATCTCTGTGCTGAACGTCTGGAGTAAGGCGTGGGAGGAGGACAGGAAGGAATAGCCTAGGAGTAAAGGAGATTCCTGGCTAATGATGAAGGTACTTGCAACACTGGAGAGAGCCAGCCACGAGGCGGTTGTATTTTGATTGCACATACCAAAAGATAAATGTCCTTCTAATGCCTAAGTTGATCCTTTCATCATTAATGCAATAGACCTGCGCTTATCGGCCTCGGGAAGATGAAAGACGTGGCCGGCCCTGCTGGGAATTAACCCTTGCCTTGCTGTTTGCGGTCGATGCTGAAAGGGCGCATCGGGGCCATACGTGCTTCTCAGCACAACTTCCCCATCCCCACATGTCAGGCGGAAGAAACGCTTCTGTGCCAGATGCAGATGACATAAAAACGCTGCACCGCAGATCGAGGCCTGTGGCTGAAGACAGGCGGAGTTCCACCCGTGCGCGCAGGCTCCAGGCCTCTGTATCAGGCCATCATCGGCGGCGGCTCGAGGCAGCACAAAGCAATGTAAAGGTGCATGGTGATCTGTTATTGTAAAAACATAAGCAAAACCTTTGCTATGGTTTTTAAGTAGTTAAACTAGTTGACAAAGTTTTAAACACAGATTACTGAAGTACAGAATATTCAGCAGAATTGACATTTTCTCTAGTAGGCAGAAAAGTTACAGTGCAAGCTGAAACACACAGACCAGAGGGAGTAGATGGTGGCCGGCTAGGCAGTCCGGTCGGGAGCTCCGTGCTCGCCGATGCAAAAATATGAACTCGCTATAGAAGAACATCTAAAATGTCTGAACTAATCTGAACTAATCTTCAACAAAGTCTGAAAGTAGGAGCTGCTTTTGCATTGCCAAAATATATCACACCCATTTTTTGACGGGAATACAAGGAGGAAAATCACAGCTGGAAGTAACGCCACAGTGTCCAGCAATGATCAAGGACAGACTTACCTGCCGGCAATCGAGGGGGGAGTCGTCTCTGCGAAGAGCGCTGAGAGACTCGCTTGTCTCCTACTCAGGCTTGTAGGATTGCCGGGGGAGCAAGGGCAGCGCATGCAGTGATACAGCCGGGAGCACTGAGTGCCCGAAACACCAAGGCACGCTCAATACGCTCTCGGGACAACGGAGGAGGAGAGAGGGTGCCGCAATCACTACTCGAGGGGCAGTTCTGGGGAAATCTCTGCCTAACGACAAGACTGGTAACGAAAAGACCGGAGCCCAGAAATCACCGACACAGGAGGCAGAGGAGGAGGCAGAGGCAGTGTACAGCGCAGAGCCTCAGAGCACACAGATAGGGACCCACCCCGGCATTAGGGGCAGCACCAGGAGCGTTCCCAGTACTTTCCTCGCCCCCAGCAGCCGATCCAGGTCTAACAGCGCCCAGAGAGGTGAAAAGGGACTCAGAGACTGGAAAAACAGAGACTACCAAAGAATCACAGCGGATGAGAAGGGTAAGCAGGTTTGAGGGTGACAAGGAGGGTGAGGGAGTTAAAGACTTAAGGGGGAACAGTTTGCTGGGGAGAACGGAACATCTCGAGCATCCGCTCAGCCCCAGCTCCATGAAAAATGGCGTCCGCAAACATCAGGAAAAAAAAACACCCACAATGGGCCCACCTCTTCGTCAGGGCAAAGAAAGGGGCGGGATGAGAAAAAAATCGCCGGAACGCCCACGAATCGCTTCGGACAATGACGGACGCCTCTCCCTTCCAATGGCTAGCCTCCATTTATGGAGCTAGCCAATGGAAAAGAGAGGCGGGACAAAGCCACATACTGTTGTCAAAAGATTTCGCCTGCGCGAACGCTGCTGCGCAGCGGATCGCCAGGCGAAACCTAAAAAAGCGCAGGCATAATTCTGGTGGGGGCACATATACTCGTCTATGCGCCGTTCCAACACCCCATTGCCTCTTCTGGTGCCCCCCTCAAATACACCTGAATCCCCAACATGAAGTCCACCCAAAAAAAAAACTTATGCGTGGCGGGGGAGGGGGCGAAAAGAAACCCGACCTAGCACTGAATCCTTTCTGCCCGTGGGAAGGGAGGGGTACTTTTCCGTGCACCTCTAACAGTATACCCAAAACGGAACGCTCAAGCAGTGCTCAGAGGCCACCCAAACTTTCTTACCAAAAAAATAAAACAACCGCAAAAGTACTTTCAACTGTCTCCCCTTAGCACTTATGTTCCAGCATTTGAGAGCGAGGGTAGGGGACTTTCCACCTCCCGCCCCCTAAAAATTCACCCATAAATTTACAGAATGTATGCTCTGGGCACAGATCACTTCCATGCGCCCATGGAAAGGGCGCCCGGTGACTCGCAGGCGCAAGGGCTCCAAGGCAATGGGTTCCCTTTCCTTAGGGCGGGCACCCCGAAAATGCACCCATACGCTGACTATCCGCCCCCTCTCCTAAGTGTTGGCACCCCGAAAAATGCACCCATAACCTCACTCAGAGAGAGCTGAGTACCCGCCCCTCTCCTAAGTGCTGGCAACCCGAAAAATGCACCCATAACCTCACTTAGAGATAGCTGAGTACCCGCCCCCGCTCCTAAGTGCTGGCACCCCGGAAAATGCACCCATAAATTCACTCAGAGAGAGTTGAGTACCCGCCCCTCTCCTAAGTGCTGGCACCCCGAAAAATGCACCCATAACCTCACTCAGAGGGAGCAGAGTATCCGTCCGCTCTCCTAAGTGCTGGCACCCCGAAAAATGCACCCATAACCTCACTCAGAGAGAGCGGAGTACCTGCCCCGCACCCATCAACAAGCGAGCGCTCAATACATTTGCCCCAGCCCCTCGTTCAAAGCACTACCCTTCACCCACAACTAGTGTTTGGGGGTGGGGGTAGCTTTGCCAGGAACTCCCCAAAACACACACTTTAATATTCACAAGTCCTAGAGTAACTCAACCAATAAAAAAAGAGGCAGGGTTTTTTAGCGTCTGACATTACGCACAGATCGGTCTGAGCCAGACAGAAAGTTCTTTAAACCTCCTTACTGCAGTCTCCGTACATTCCGTCTCACCGAAATAAGACGTCATTTTAGATTTCCTGTTTCCCGCAAATTGCCTCACCAAATGTCATTTGTGCCACGAACAGTTATTGCTGCCTCCACACAGCAGGGTAAAGCGCTTCATGGCCGCGGCAGGAAGCGCCTTTCGAACTCCCCACAAAGCTGTATAGTCTTTCTATTATCTGCCACCAGCCTCTGTCGGGATTGCATTGTACTATGAATTATGTGGGTAAACTCTCTCCTCGGGACAGCATGATCGCGATATGGAATGCCTTTCTATTATCTGCTCCAGTCTCTGTCGGGCTTTACTATGATTTACACCGTGGTGGGTAAACTCTCCCCACAAAGCAGCATAAACCGCTTCATGGCCGTGATAAGGTTCTGCTAAGCGGTCCGACTTTTTATTTTTTTACAGATGTGTCACTGTGACCTGCCACATAGGGGAGACGGTGTCATTTGCCCAAGATCACACATAGCTATAAATCCTGGTTCCACACAGTTGGCATGGCAGACACAAGAGCGCCTCTCACCCCAACTTCGGATTTCTGTTTCAAAAACGGAGAACGGTGTGGAAAATAGAGGTCACGCTTCAACAACGTGTTATTCTCCCCCCCTCCCTCCCCACCCCCCCCCCCCGGCAGGCTATACCTTTTTTCACGTTGAAGCGTGACCTCTATTTTCCACACCGTTCTCCTCCCACGCGTGGTCCTTTCTTCTTTCGCCACCCATTCTGTCCTCCACTCCCTCACATTTTTAAATTCATGTTTTTTACCCAAGCAAATGCTGACTCTTTCAAAGTAAATGTCTTTATTTTCTCCTTGTTTTTGTGCTTCCACCTCAAATTTTCTTCTCTTCTGCACCCGCCTCCTTCTCTCTTTTCCCACAACATTCTGCCCTCTTCCCACGCTGATTTGTTTTCGTCCCACATGTCTTGTCTCTATTGTACAGAGGAACTGGGGAACCCGTGTTAGGTTGGGGTGTAGAGTTCTTTTCGGAGTCGGCGGGCCTCAACCCTTCTAGGCCTCAAAGCGGCCCTCAGCGTGTGGTACAAACCTGGCTGAGCGCACAGGTGATTTGCTGCTGTGGAGAGATAAAGTTCCCTCATATTTTGCCAATCACTAAGGCGCTGGGGTAGTTCATGGTTCCCATTCAGAAATATCCGCCTTTTACACAGTTTCGTTTGCAATGTTTTCCAATAAAATATACAGTTTTGAACCATTTAAAATATGTATTTCTTGGGAAGGACCCTTGGAACCCCCACACCCTCCAGAGGTAGCGCCCAGCAGGAATTGAAGTTAATCCTTTTCGATAGCCGATTTTAGCTAATGGCGCTGCCTTCTCTGCCTCTCGTTTCCTTTCTCCAAATCTCCAGGTATTTAATAAGCATGGGCAGAAAATCCGTTCCGCTCGCGGATTTTGCGGATTTTCGGTAAATTCTCAATCCGGGAACTCTCGCGAATTTACAGAAAATCCGCAAATTCGCACGCAGCGGATTTTTTTGCTTGGTGATACAATATTGCGGCGTGCGGCGTTCACTTACCGTCATTCAGCGTTTGCCGAGTTGTTTTTCTCAATCTTTTGCGAGTGCTGCACCATTTTGGATCTTGCTGCGGGATCCCGCGGGAGTTTGGCGACGCATCGCGAGAGTTCGCAATTGCGAACATGTAGATGCGGCGGGCAGCAACAATCTTGCACTCGCGAAATGACAAAATTTGCAATTCTGCACAAGATATCCACCAGCAAGCAGCATAAACCTTCTGAAAATGATGATTTTTATCAGAATAACTCCTCAGGTTGACATTTGCCTGCACTTTTTTGGATTTGAGGCCTTGTTGACTTTCTTTGGATCACTTTTGGATTAAAAATCAACTTTCACAAGTAAGTTTGTTTGGGGCATTACAGTTGCTGTTCTGCGGAAAAACGAGTTTTGCAAAACTGAAAGCACTCAGCAGGTGCAAAAGTTCACTCATCATTAGTAACCATTCCCTGTAGTGCTTCCTGAGGGGCCCCTCCAGAGTTCAGTTGCCTACGTTTGTTTGGGGCATTACAGTTGCTGTTCTGCAGAAAAACGAGTTTTGCAAACCTGAAAGCACTCAGCAGGTGCAAAAGTTCAAACTCATCATTAGTAACCATTCCCTGTAGTGCTTCCTGAGGGGCCCCTCCAGAGTTCAGTTGCCTACTTGCAACTATTCTATGACCCTGCTCTGACCCTCACAGCAGGCTCATAGAATAGCTACAAGTAAGCCACAAAGGTCCTGGGAAAAAAAATTACACTGCAACAGAAAGCAAATTACAGATAAGGAAGCAGGTCCCAGACAGTAAGTTTAAATTCAGTGACACATTAATCAACCCCAAATTAATTCATGTCAGTTGAAGCAGGGCAGGTGTGCTTGCTTTTCCCCCCCATAATCTACAGTGATGAATCAGAGGGTGGCAGTGATGTACCAGAGGGTGGCATGGGTGACTCAGAGGGTGGCAGTGGTGAAACAGAGGGTGCTGTGAAGCTGTAATGATGAACCAGACGTAGAAACAACAAAGTCGCGACCGTTGCGAGCCGACAAGTAAGTTCGCAATTGCGAACTGGTACAAAACCCTCGCGAACTGGCAGAAACCCTTGCAAACACACAAAAAAAATCCGCAAATTCGCAAGAATTCGCGGATTTTGCGGATTGCGAGTGCACAAATACGCAAATTTGTGAACGCCAGATTCGCCAAATTCGCCCATGCTTAGTATTTAATAAGCAAGCCCTGCTTCTGTTCATAAAATGCGCCATAATTCTCCTTGAGAATGAAGCGCTGAGCCGCCCCCGAGAGGAGTCTTCGCCAGACCTCGCTAGAGAATAGAAACCGCATTAAATGCTCCTGTGGCGCTTTAATTCGCCCCTGTAATTACCGGCATAATTACAGCCGTGCGAGGCTGCGAGGCGGCCACCGGTGCAGGTTCGGGCTGTTCACGAGCCAAAAACTGACGGCTGCTCCCAGAATCCGGATACACAGGGGAGGAGCGCCACGAGCAACAGGCTTCAAGGAGCTATAGCGCTTTTGCTCCGGTTCACCGCGGGATGGACAGGTCTGAGCCGTCTGTGCTGTAGAGCCACCCAAGACTGGAAGAGCTCCAGGGCAAGTTCTCTTTGGCCAGCGGGGAAGCTTCCCGTTGAACCATTCTTACAGAGGTTGCTGACAGGCAGGAACGGGCACACGGACAGCGGGAGGGTGGGGGCAGGAACGGGCACACGGACAGCGGGAGGGGGGCGGGAACGGACAGCGGGACATCGCGCAACCCACCCCTGCAAAGGACACTTCCGAAATGGCGAAAACAAAGCTTAAAAAAAACAACAAAAAAAACACGCCCACAGCCGCATGACGTGGGCAAAAGCCTAAAATTCTCGGGAACGCCCACGAATCTGCTCCGGCATTGACGGACAGATCTCTGTTCCAATGGCTAGCCTCCATTTATGGACCTAGCCAATGGAACAGAGGGGCGGGACAACACACACATACTGTACACATAAGATTTCTCCTGCGCCGAAAAGCTTCACGATGCGCAGCTTTCGACAGGCGAAACCTAAAAACTCAAAATCCTTACATTTACTCCAAACATAAATATAAGGGAGTACATTTCCATTTTGTGGCACTATGTGAGTAGTCATACTTTGCAATTGGGCGGCTCCTTTCAGCTAATAAGCGAACTTCAGGCACCAGTGGGGAGGAGAGGTTTCATTTTCCTGATTGCTTGCCTTCCACCTCTACCTGCTGTCACGGCAAATCTCAAGCAATTCCAAAAAGCCTTGAACTATTGTTCATTCAAATTAGACCTGTCTTCTCTAAATAATTATCGTTCAGTTTTATACTTGTTATCTTTTTTTGCCTGTCGGGGATGTCAATGTAGATCACAGATGGCACCACATAAGTATTCAAAACAAACATTAATCGAATCAAGTCCCAGCAGGTGCAGCCACTATATATGGCATTTAGTGTGGGCATCAAAGCTGAAGACAGATTTTGTGCTAAGATTTCCAGGGGTGTCAAAATCACAAAAGCAACTCGCCACCTTACAAGTGCTGTGAAGGGTGGCCATATTTTTTAAGTTTCCTTTCGCCGTGAATGTAAGTTATGAGCAAGAAGCCGCCTAACAATTACTCCAAACGTCCTCATAATTAATATAATAAAAAAGAGGCATGTCAGTTACTGAAAAATTAAGTACAACTGAACCCTGCTGTTTGCCAGCAAGGCGAAGCTGCCTACAAATCCACCTGTACCATAGAATTAGCCCCTTTTATTGCAGGCGACGAAGTGTTCAGCGCCTAGAGACGCTCACTCCTAGCGGCGCTTTGTAAATGTTCTATGTACTTACTTTTGATCAATGACTGCCATGCACAATGGTAGATTTTGAAATAAAATAACAGCGAGTAATGATATTGTATCAAAATTAACTGCATTCTTTAACCTTGGCAGGACATGTAGCCCCTTCTACCTGCCCCCCGTGTTCTTGTCCACACCTACCTGCCCCCTCCCGCTGTCTGTCTTTTTTTGCCTCCCTGCCTCTTCCTCACCTTTCACCCTCCCCTCATGTTCCTTGCCTGTCTCGCCACCCCCCATTACCTCCTTGTCTGTCTTCTTAGCCACAGTAATTACCAGTGAGCATTCTGCTCCTACAGAAACTACAAGTAAAAAGTTACATACTAGTCTTCCTCTCCCTTCAATATGGCCTCCAGTGGCAACAACCAATCACATAAAAGGACACAAAAGCCAGAGCACAACCTGTTTTTTGTTTCTGCACTACTCCGAGTGCTGTTCCTTTTCCGGATGTTCAGGTAGGTGGGGGCGGAGGTCCTGCTCTAGCGGACTCTTGGGCCCCGTGAATGGAAGGGGGGATGTTGTGTTACCTCCCTTTCTTTTTACCCATAATTGGGCACTTCCTCTAAAGACCTGCATTAGCCGACTCTCAGATGTGCATTAGTGTTGGATTGTACACATTGTTCTGCCGAGTCCTGGTCTAGCGGACTCGGGGGGTCTTAAGTGTGTCTTCGTAGTCCTTACCGCTGGGCTCCCTGTGGGTTTAGGAGGAACGCCTGGTTCTCCGCATGGCTTCCTCCTCCCCCTGTCTCTTACCGGCTTCCGCGGGATGGAGGCTTGAGTTCTTCTACGCTGATTATCGGCCGGTGGGGGCGTGGCCTCCTGCCTGCTCCTTGCAGGTGGTGCGTTGAGACGCCGCCTTATGCAGGCGCTCATTTACTTGGTGTATGCGCTCGGGGCGTGCTGATGGCCCGCCTGATGCGTTTTTTTAGTGGTTGCCATGGCATTAGTGCACTTTTTAAGTGTCCTTGCTTGCTATAATGGATTGTTCAGGCATTTTTGTTGTGGCAATGATGGAGGATGGTGCTGTGTTGCCTTCTACTCATGCTGGTGAGTCTTCTGGGTTGGCAGACGTGGTCCCTTCCCTGGCTATCATCCAACAGATGATTAATAGTGCTGTGGCTGCCGCTTTGCATGACAGGAGTCTGTTTCACCCTCTAAAAAAGCTAAGTGTGACACTGGTCCCTCCCAGACCACTGATGGGGAGGAGGATGTGGAACTTGAGGGTCGTTTTGTGCAGGGGTCGGTTCTTAAGGATGTTCTTCAGCACATTCGCCCCACACGTTGTTTCCTGAGTCTGATATTAATGTGGAAGACATGGATTTATTTTCGCAGTATCAAAAGAAGAAGCTGGAGTCGTTGCCTCTCCACTTTTGAAGGTGTTAGAGTCAAAATGGAAGGATGTGGACTAAAGTAACTTTCCTAGATTTCTGTCCAAGAGATATCCATTGAAGGACTTTGCAGTTAAGTTTAAGGCCTCTGCTAAAGTGGCTTCTTTCATGGCTGGCATGTCCTCTCAGGATGTTTGCTTCCCCGGAGGATTCGGTTGATAGAAAGGTGGATTCTGCGGTGAAGCGCACTTTTTCTGCTGCCAATTTTTCCATTCGGGCTGCTACCTATTCCTTCTATACCATCCAGTCTTTTCAGTCATTGGCTAAGTTGTTGGACCATGGCGAGGACGTTTCTCCCATGCTCGCACTGATGGAACAGCAGTTGACTCAGCTTTCTTTCCTTTGATTCTTTGGAGGCAGCGGCTTCTACTGCTGGGTCTTCTGTGGCTGCTCATCGCCAGTTGTGGTTGCGCACAAGAGTTTACTCATGAAAACCCCTTTTTCTGTAGTTAAGCAGTTTGGTGCTCCCTTGGAAGATATAGTAAAAAAATCTGCTCTGGAGAGAGCGGGGCGTTCATGCTTTTTTGGGGCTTGGAGGGCTTTTGGTCCTGCTCGTCAAGGACTAGCTCCTCAGCCCTTTCGTGGAAGGGGGCTTCTTCCTCTTACCAATCCCAGTTCCCTGCCAACTCCTCCTTCTCTTCTGCACCCTCCAAGTCATGACTGGGTTGCTCCAGGAGTGGGTCCTGTGGAGGGTCGGTTGTCTCTCTTTTTGGCCAGCTTTATTGGATCAATGGGTTCTTCAGGTGGTATAGGAAGGTTTTCACCTTGGTTTCATCCAGACCCACCCAGACTGTTTTTGGGTCACGCCTTGCCCCACAGACTCTCTGGAAAAGGTTGCTCTGTTGGAAGGCATCCGTTGTCTTGTTGAAAAAGGTGCTGTAATTCCAGTACCGGTGGATCAGCAGGAACTGGGAGTGTACTCTAGTCTCTTCCTGGTGGAGAATCACATTGGGGACCTCCGACCTGTGTTGGATCAGAAGTGGTCGAATTGGTTCATTCCTCCCATGACATACAAGATGGTGTCCATGCAGGTGATCCTCCCTCTGATCACTCGGGGGATTTTTTTTTGCTTTCATCGACCTGCAGAATGTACTGGTGCATTTGGTTTCTCAGATTCTCAGTTATGGGTCAACATTTTCAATTCAAGGTATTGCTGTTTGGCCTGTGTTCCTCCCCTCGGGTCTTGACTAAGGTTCTGGCCACTCTGATGGGTCATTTGCATGGGAGGGGTATTAAGATCTTTCCTTACCTGGATGATTTGTTGATTTCTGCTTCTTTTTTTAAGGCGGAGCTCCATGTCAGGAGGTTTGCCGGGTCCTTGAGGGTCACGGATTGCTGGTGAATCAGAAGTCCTGCCTGGTTCCTTCTCAGGATCTGACGTACATTGGGGGGCACACTTCCAGACTCAGTTGGGGTTAGTGTTCCTGCCTCCTGCACATAAATTAACTCTAATATGAGAGGTTTGCTCCCTGTTGTCAGGGACTTGTCCTCCTTTAATGTCCGCCTTGTTGGTGGTGGTTCCGTGGGCTCATCTTCACTTGTATCCCTTGATAAACCGTGTTTTGTCTCATTGGAGCCCCTGTGGTCAGGATTTCAATCAGGGGGTTTCTGTGTCGGACCAGGTGAGGGAAGATCTGGGTTGGTGGTTGAACAACGATCATCTGTCCTGGGGTCGTCTGTTCCTGATTGTTCCCTCTCGAGTGGTCACTACGGATGCCAGGCAGTTGGGCTGAGGGGGCTACTCTGGATGATTCTTCAGTGCAGGGCGAGTGGTCGCAGGATCTGATGTCTTGTTCCTCCGTTTACAGGGAACTGAAGGCAGCTCAGTTGGGTCTCTCAGCTTTCTCTGCCCTGCTGGAAGGTCACCATGTTCAGGGCCGGACGGACAACCAGGTGGTTATGTCATACATCAATCATCAGGGGGGTTGCAGAGTTAGTTGCCTCAGTCACTCGATTTGTTCTTGGGCGGAGTCAAACTTGGCATCCCTGTTGGCAATTTATCTCCCGGGACGGGAGAATGTCGTGGCAGACTGTCTGAGCCGGGTCTTTCCCTCCATGGGGACTTTGTCTCTGACCCAGTTGATCTTTCAGACGTTGCAGAGGATGTTTGGGTGTCCGGCGGTGGACTTGTTTGCATCTCCGGAAAATGCCAAGATCCATTGCTCCTGCACGATTATGCCTTGCCCAGATGCATGGAAAGTGGATGTGCTGTCCTTCCTGTGGCAGAGGGGCCTTTTCTATGCTTTTTTCGCTGGTTCCCCTTATTCCGGCAGTGTTGCAGAAGATCAAGAGGGAGAGGGCGTTGGTTCTTCTGGTGGTCCTGGGTTGGTGCCGCCGCCTGTGGTTCCCTCTCTTATTGGAGTTGGCAGTGCATCCGGGTTGGTCGTTACCGTTCGATCTGTCTCCTTTGATGGGACCTCTGGTTCCTCTCCTGGTGTTCAGGTCCATGGTTCTGCATACTTGGCTCTTGAAAGGATTCCCTGATCAGAGTGGTTGTTCTGTGGAGGTTGCAGGTCTTATCCAGCAGTCCAGGTGCCCCTTGACTTTGAAATCCTACGCTAAGCATTGGGACAACATTGCTGATTGGTGTCTTCACCAGGGTTGGTCGGTTGAGTCTTTGGATCCAGCTCGGGTATTGGATTTTTTGAATTAGGGTTTTGATTTGGGCTTGTCCCTGTCTACCGTCCGTGCTCAGTGGGCTGCCATTCAGGCTTTTAATGGTCTCCCTCTCGTGTCTGTGGAGCCCTTGGTGGCTCGTCTTTTTAAATCTCTGGCTTTTCAACTTCCTCGTCCGATATTGTATCCTCCCCCGGGGGACCTTCCGTTAGTGTTGCAGGCCTTGCAGTGGGTTCTGTTTGAGCCTTTGGAGTCAGTGGACTTGAAGTTTTTTGACACTCAAAGTGGTGTTTTTGGTGGCTATTGCCTCTGCCAGAAGTGTTTGGGAGTTGAGGACTTTCCTGCCGTCTGCTCCTTTTTTTCAGATTTTGGAGAATAGTTGGTCCTCCCTGTCTACTTTCCTGTTCTTCCTCGGAGGAGAAATCTCTGTTGTAGCTTTTGGATATGAAGCGTGCTGTGGTGATTTATTGGTCTGGCTTGGCAGGGCCTGAAGCTGTCTCTTTCCACTCTCATTCGCTGGATTAAGGAGGCTATTCTTTTGGCATATGATGCCCAGTCTGTGGTTCCCTCTCATCCTATTCTGGGGCATTCTACTCGATCTGTGGCAGTTTCGTGGGCCGCCTTTGAGGGTGTTTCCATGGAGGATATTTGCGGAGCGACTACTTGGTCTTCTCCTCATTCCTTCATGTTTCATTACCGGCTTGAGATTGGGGTGGCAGTAATAATTCTTTGTTTGATTACTTAAAATATTACAATTTGATATATAACATCTACTGTAATGTAAAACCACTAAAAACAAGTTAAAAAAATGCAACATCGAATTCTGAACCAGTTACAATATAATATACCAAAAGTGTAAACATGGTTTCATACTGTTCAAAAGTTTTCTTAATTACAATCTCCCAGTTTTTCTTTTACTCTTAATAGAAATTTTACAAAAGCAGAATTCATACTTATATCATTAGAATGCAGACACCTCATCAAAGCTTGCCTACATGTCCTTATTCCTCGCGCATTAAAACATGTTTTAACCCCTTGCATGCTTGTGACGGAACCGTTCCGTCACAAGCCTCGGGTGAGCTGTGCTAGTGACGGAACGGTTCCGTCACGGCCCGCTCGGCACGCCTGCGCGGCGCTGATTTCGCGCCTGCGCGGCGCGTTCCATTGAGCGGGCGCGTTCGTGACGGAACCGTTCCGTCACAAGCACAGCTCACCCGCGAGCCGTGACGGAGCGGTTCCGTCACAAGCACGGGACCGCCGCGCGACCGCCCCACCCCCTTAGCGCTGCGGCAGAATAGCCGCCGCATCGAAGGGGTTAAGTATAGTTTTTCTTTCAATTTGGAGTTCAGGGCTGATACATAACAAATGGACAATATTCTCCTCTCCGGTTTTACACAATCTGCATACTGTATCCCCCCTCCGACTTCATCCATGGGGGAAGATGACTAAGTCCAGGTAGTACATCATATCTTGCTTTTACAAAGATTTGTTTATTTTTTAATGTCCATGGTATTTCTAAATAGGCTTGAATCTGCTTTTTTGTACACCCAATAATTATTGGCCATGCATGTTTTCTTTTTGACAATATATCTTTATCTTGTACGTTTGATAGTTGATTTGTTGTTCTGTTAATTGCCTTTTTGAACGATTCCTTGTTTATTGCATTGTTCCAGATTGGCATGACAGCAAATTCTTCCAACGTTATTTTTAGATAATGCCAGGCTTGTGATTTTCTGTTGTTATTTATTTCTTGCCATAGTAACTGAGACAATTGTTTGTCATGATAATTTTTTATCCTGTTCCATGCTTTGATAAATTGTCCCTTTCCTGCATACAACTGGTTATTTAGACCAAACTCCAGCCTTATTAGAGTGCGTGATGCATTATTTGGTAGATGAAAAAAAGATTTAAAAGTTTTTGAGACTGCATTATTTATAGTCACAGTATCTTTCCCAGTTAATGCCTCACTACCATATATAAGAGTGAGGAGGAGTTTTGCCGATATAACCTTTAAAAGGGGACGATAACTAAGATTTCCTAGTGATTTCTGCAGTATCCTGGATGCTGCCGTCAAAGCATTTGCCTTCCTTTGTATATCCAATTTTTGTAGGGAAAAGTTTCCTTTTTCATTGAATAATACTCCCAAGTACCTGTATGTTTCAACTTGTTCTAGTTGGATATCCTCCATAAACCATTTGGATTTATGTTTTAATCTTACATTTTTAGTGATAACCATAACTTTAGTCTTGGTTTCTTTTATCACCATTCATTTTTATTTTTAGTATGAGGATATTCAATTTATTAGGCGTTGTAGTCCCACTTTTGTTTGGCTTAAAAGGATGACATCATCTGCATATAGCAGATTGGAAATTTGTTTGCAGGCTAGTTTTGGTGGATGTTCATTTATTTCATCCAAGGTTTCTGTTAAACCTGCTAGAAACAAGTTAAAAAGTAAGGGGGCCATTACGCATCCCGGCTTAAGACCTGCTGTTGTTATTATTTCCTTTGTTAGTGTGTGACCATCCCCCATCCGCACTCTGACCCATGTTTTGCTGTACAAAAGTTGGATACGTTTTAGCAATTGATCTGGAATATTTTTTTGCTGTAATTTTCTCCATAGGAGGCATCTTTGGACACAATCGAAAACAGATATAAAATCTACAAAGCGTAAGTACAGCGGCTGTTTCTTTAAAATTGATTTGTCAATTACAACTGATAAAGCTAATATATTTGTTGTAGTTTCAAGTCCCTTAACAAACCCAGTCTGATTCGGAGGTAATACCTTGCTATCCATTGCCCTTTCAGTAAAGATTTATAAGTAAGATCCCTGCAAACAACTTAGCATCTGTGTCTTGTAATGTTATGAGCCGGTAATTTTCAGGGTGTGCCCAATTTCGTTTTTTATAAATAGGGGATGTTAACGACCCTTTCCAGGATTCTGGTATAGTTCCTGTCCATACTATTTCTTCAAACACTTCCATAAGGTATTATGACCCTAAATCTGTTTTTTCTTTGTAGAGGGCAAACAGAATTCAATTAGGTCCTGGTGCCCCATCTCTCTGTTTAGTAATTGGGTGTGGGGCTTCTGTTGCCTTTGCCTCTTCGATTCAGGACTCTATGGTTTCTTGAGATGTGTGTCCCTCTCCATTGTTATCAACAAATGTTGTTTTGTACTGCCTTCCATGTGTGGGCGGTGTTTCCTTTCCATGAAGCTGATATTGCTTTGGTATCGGTTCACTGGTAATTACTGTGGCGAGAAAGATGGACGGGGAGGTAATGCCCTAGTTACTTACCGGTAATCTTCATTACTCCGAGTGCTAGTCTTCCTTACCACAGCATAGTTTCCCCTCTCTTCCGGCCCTCTGTTGTGGCTTCATGTCTACGGATTTGTTTACAGGTCGTGCTCAGGCTTTTGTGTCCTTTTATGTGATTGGTTGTTGCCACTTGCAGCCATATTGGAGGGAGAGGGAGACTAGTATGTCATTTTTTACTTGGATATTCTGTAGGAGCAGAATGCTAACTGGTAATTACTGTGGCGAGGAAGACTAGGACTCAGAGTAATGAAGATTACCGGTAAGTAACCGGGGCAATCCCCCCACTGTTCACTGTTAAAGAGGAAATCGGAAGCCCCTTTAGGGTGTGGTCACCTGTGGTCACAAGCCACAAACTATCCTGCAGTCACTCTTCACTGAGGAAGAAGGAAGAAATATATGAGAGGACAAAGATCACATTTGAAGTGCCACTTTTATTTTGTGAAATCTCCAGCATATCAATAAATGCATATTATTTCATGTAACTAAGCAAAACCATTATGAAAATCTGACTTCATTCTGTCAGGCATAAATGCTAGATGACAAATGCTCAAACTTTTATAAGGCAAGCTGGAATAAGGATCTATTAAAAGACATGTTTACATCAACTAGGGATTCAAAAAGGCACAGAATACATTCTATGAAAATATGGCGCCTAGAAACAAGCTTTTCTGAAGAAAATTTACCTATGCAGATATTTTAACATTATAAAGAGACCCAAGATGCAAGGGACTAGGATCTTTAAAAGGCACAATTGAAATTAGTTAGAGAATACAGAACACATTTTATAAAATCCAATGCCTAGAGACTGCCTAACTAGGGAGACTAGCCATACAAGACCTAATCACTTAAAGAAACCTAAAATGCAAGGAATTGGGTGTGGATGGAAAAATACCAAGCCTAGTCAAGGATTTTAAAAAGGCAAAAAATAGTATCTGGCTTTGGGAGTTACCACCTGAGAGAGAGACTTAGATGTCCCAAGTCAGATAAACGGCCGGCCGGAGAACCCACGCATGTGATGGTCACAGCTGAAGAGTTCGGGCTTCTAATTACAGTGATAGATCTTATATACCTGAAATTGCAGAACTGAGACTATGCTGACTTCCTTATTGACGTACTTTCTGGTGCAGGTGGCTTGACCGCATGTCCTTTAGAACACGGAAATGGTCAGATGACTCAACGGTTGGTTGGCCATGCTCGACCGCAGAACATAAACAAAGATCATCTTGTCACGTACATATCTCTAAAAATATATGTGAGAGCGGAACTTACGACAGGTACTAATATTGCAAGACGTTGTGGCTTTTATTTCATGCAAGCTATCTTTCAAAAACAATATTTCAGCAAGAGTCCAAGATGTGCCAACTTGTACCAGCTGGGTCTGTGTATGTGTGTGGGCGTTGGTCTTGAAGCTGTGGAAAATTACTGTACTCTGTGATCGCCCAATTTACCTCGTTGTTTTCAGTGCAACAGAAATGCATGTTTTTGAAATCATCAGGCCTAGTGGAGCTTAATATGAAAGACTGATATCATAAGATGGTGGCCTTTGGCTTAGGCCTATGTATATTGGGTTCATGGAATCTGTGGGCTTCTATTTACTGATAGTATATGGTGAAAGTTGGTAATTTTAGCATATTCTCAGATCTTGTCAAGTATGGCCCACATCAGACCTTCATCCTACCAAGGTCGATAAAAATACCCTTTCTGGTGACTAGATGGTAGACCGTGACCCTCCATCATCTCCCTGCTCTTGTTCATTTATGAACACTCTCTTAACTGAGTATCTTGGTGATCTTTCCGCTAGTGGGGGAATCCAGGGCATGTCGTTAACATAACACTTAAAGCTGCCCTGGCGTTGTTGTCTCTATTTGGCAATTTCTTTAACTGGCCTAACGAGTATCTTGGTTTTGATGGGAAAAAATCACATCTAGTTGCGCACTGTTCACCTGGTGTAATCCTACACCTTAAACAATTATGCAATATCAAATCAAAATATAGTCATCAATCAGTTATTTAATTTCATAAACTGAATCACATTTGATCAATCAATAAGTAATGCATTTCATAATCATGATACAATCACCATTTAGCAATTTTACACATTGTGTCCTTTTTCAATAAATTCTAACTCAACATTTCATTTTATAACCAAACGTATTTCATGACATATCACTTTTTATGAGTGCACTCTGACACGATAAACATCAGTAATGGCGCGGTCTGTTTATACATTTAGCCGACAAGTTCTCGTCTGCGTTCGTGGTTAAGGATATCTACGGCGTTCTATACAGGAAATGAGAAACTTCTACAGAGGTCGCCACAACCAAACAAGTTAAGAATATCGAGTCCCAGACAGCATAGGCTGACTGAGCACACGAATACTATCAAAAGATCAGCCCCTGAAGTAGGCACTCTGGTGCCGAAATCCATTGGGCATGAATACATAAAAAGTGATATGTCATGAAATACGTTTGGTTATAAAATGAAAGGTTGGAGATATTTGCTGTTGGAACCATCATGGAGACTTTGTGCAATGTTCTAGTGAGCTCAGGCTGCTCCTTCGTAAGGGCTGTTGCAGATAGAGCCATTCTCTGCAGACCCAGTAAAAGTCCATTCGGCCGGAGGTGCCATATTTATTGTCCGAATCAAAAACAGTGCTGTTTGCAATGTGTGTGCCGTCCCACAGGTAACATGCCATTCTAGAAAACAGAAAAGAGGTGTCTTTTAATTTAAGATCATTTCATACTTTTGGACAATTTTATCTTATCCCCACCCCAAGTAGACTACCTGTCTATCTTATTTTATAATCCAAGTCTATCCTATGTTGCCCTAAGAGCCCTTCTTTATACCTCAAGTAACCTGGGGCACTCAATTTTGCCATGGGCGTAACTTTGTGCGAATAACAACACCGTCGTTCTAATCTGTCATGGCCAATGTAGGGTGTGGGGGACGGAGCACGACCAAGCTGTCACTGCCTTCTTCCTCTTGGACAGTCAAATGGAAACAAGTTAATCTTCTCTAGTTTGCAGGGTTGACCCTGAATGTTATTTCTTCCCTCTTGGCAATTGGGACAGCTGTTGGTTAGTAGTATAATATTTCAGAAAGTCTTTGGGCCAAGATCTCTGTTCCATTATTGGAGAGAGCGGCAGACCCTGATGCAGAAGTCTGGCCCGGGACCAGGGTTCAATTCCCGCCTCAGCAGGTCTTG
The DNA here is from genome assembly GCF_964263255.1 of Lissotriton vulgaris. Taxonomy (NCBI): domain Eukaryota; kingdom Metazoa; phylum Chordata; class Amphibia; order Caudata; family Salamandridae; genus Lissotriton; species Lissotriton vulgaris. The sequence goes on from NC_141695.1 coordinate 21,526,448, forward strand.
GGCTCAATTTCCTCGGACCTGTTAATTCTCGCCTCGGTGCCTATTCTAATCATGGGTCCCACTCTGCAACTCTGGGCAATAGCTTGCTTAATCTCCACAACGGCCCCAACAACACTAGGATGCCTGGCTTCACCTTGGGGGTGCCCAGGAGTGGGCACTTCACAGGGAAAGGCCAGGAAGGGTTCCTCAGCGGTATTTGTACAAGCGCCGAGATGCCTCCGGGTAGTCGTGCGCTATACAAGTACCTCTACATTTACATTTCCATATGTCGAAGCCCAGAACTGATTTGGCCCTTCTTCCTGGAAACCTGACTTTGAAAGAAACCTCTCAGTGCATGTTAGTGTATATAAACTTTTTTAGATTTTTCATTATTTCAGAAGAGCTTTCACTTTCAGCTCTAGTTGCTAGTGCTGATGCATAAATAATAATGTTGTGAAACCTTGGAACATCCATTAGCTCCAAAAAATGAAATACGCACCAAAAACATTATACTGTCATAATTCCAAGGGTATTTAAACTTTTAAAGCAGGTAAAAAATATATACAACCATCTGAAGTCTGCAACTGTACTTCAACCGGCCTGGCAATAGTTGTGCTATGCACTGCTGTATGCTGTATGTTGGCTAGCTGAGGTAAGGAGGGAACTCCAAATGAAGGAAAGAACCTGGTAATTATATTGCCTTTCCTATAAGATACTTTAAAGAAAAATCCATTATCTAAAAGAAAAAGAATTCAAAATGTTGTGCTATAGCTTGTCTCAACAGGAAACATATTTGAAAATCTCTGTCACAGTGACACCTGTGCACAACCTGCCCCAGGCTCACAAAACAAAATGCAAAAACATTTCACTAAACTACTTGAATCAGGTACGTACCTTTTCTTTGCAACATAAAAATAAACAAGCCTTGTTAAATCCAGTAGGTCTCAAATTGTTTGTTACCCTTTTGGCTTTGTCAATGCACAGTCAATATTTTACTCCCTGGCTAATGTACTGCTTAAAAAGCATTTTAGAACATTCACCTTACAGTATAAGTACACGTTATTTCCTGCAACTTTGAAGAACCTAGAAATAAAAACTATTAATATACATTCATATTACTTCTGTTAGACACATATATATACATATATATTTATATATATATATATGTATGTATATTTCGGCATTTGTGTGTTCCTGTGACCGGTGTTCTAACTGCCTCAAACTCCCGTTACAAACCACAGGAAGTGTATTTCCTGCCTGGCTCAACACCCAGAATCTGTGGTTGGCTACTTCCAACAAGAAAGCCTGTTAACTTTTTTGTTACCTTGTAACATCTAGAAACATGTGCTCTTTAATTATACTCGATGCTGACCAGAATATTTAATATCACATCAAACACATTCTCGTCTTGTGCTCCAAAAGGACCTATAATTGCTAGTGTCTATTCCATCCCATCATTTTATCCCCCTATTCTCTCACTATTTCTGTGCATAAGAAATCGGGGGAGATTCTTTTAATTTTAACCATCCGCTCCGACATCTACGTTGCTCTAAGGCCAGTGGCACCATTCAACTTGAACGTGAGCCATAATTTCGAAAACCCCATTTTGTAATGTCAGTGCTCTGTTGTGACATCCTCCCAGACCTGTTCTTGCATTCAGACCATAGCCTTGCCTGCTTTAGCAGGTACTGAATTTGGATGCAGGTACGAGTAAATTATTTTGTACTTAGTATCTTGGTGCTGCAGTAGGTTTTCTTTTTGGGGCATCATTTTGTATATAGGTGCATGTTGTTCCTGTGGCATGGGAACGTGCATTCACAGGAGCTATTGTTGGATTGGGCCACATTCATAGGGGCTTAGTTCTTGTTGGACGGGACCCATAAGTTGCTGGCCTTGGTCTCGAAGTCTAGTGTGGCACTCTCTCTGCATGTGGACTATTCTGCAGCAATGATTACAAGTGTGATGTACGCAACCTGGGCTTCATCCTGGACTCCTCCCTCTCCATGAACAGACAAGTCAATGCCGTCTCCTCGTCGTGCTTCAACATCCTGCGCATGCTACGGAAGATCTTCCGGTGGATCCCCACCGAGACCAGGAAGACAGTCACCCAGGCCCTCGTCACCAGCCGACTGGACTACGGCAACGCCCTCTACGCCGGAACCACCGCCAAGCTCCAGAAGAGACTCCAGCGGATCCAGAACACCTCAGCCAGACTCATCCTCGACATCCCACGACACAGCCACATCTCCGGACATCTGAGAGACCTGCATTGGCTCCCCGTCAACAAAAGAATCACCTTCCGTCTCCTCACCCACGCACACAAAGCCCTACACGATCAAGGCCCGAGCTACCTCAACAACCGCATCAACTTCTACGCTCCCAAACGCCATCTCCGATCAGCCAGTCACGCCCTCGCCGCCGTCCCCCGCATCCGAAGAACGACAACAGGAGGAAGGTCCTTCTCCTACCTGGCCGCCAAGACCAGGAACTCCCTCCCGACCGACCTGCGCCTGACCCAAGACCACCTCTCCTTCAGGAAGAAGCTCAAGACCAGGCTGTTCGAGCAGTAGCAGCCCCCCCCCCCCCCCCCCAAGCGCCTTGAGACCCTCCGGGTAAGTAGTGCGCCCTATAAATGTCTTTGACTTGATTTGATTTAATTTGATTTGATTTGATTTGATGTCTTGGCTGTGATTAGAACCTCAGCTGTACCATTCCATTCACTCTTCCCTGTATATTCATTTTTTGTTGGCGTTCTTTCTGTTATTGTTATAATAACGTTGGTCATTACTGTAGGCATGTTGTGATTGTATGTATTGTACTGGGGGCTGTGGCTGTATGTACTGCACAGCTGGCTGTAGTTGGGCCTGGATGTATTGTACATCTTGTTGTGGCTGGGTCTGTACGTATCGTATGGCAGGCTGTAATGGGCCTGGACGTATTGCATGGTGAGCTGTTGTTGCAGCGTAGGCGGTATTTTGGCTGCGGATGCATCCAGGGCAGTCTGGGGGAATGTGGTGACTGCCGTCATTTGACTGACAGGTGCAGCTAACATGACAAATTATTTGTTTTGAATGACAATTTAAAAGTTCAATAGCAATCAGTCAGAAATCCCTAAATGCGGAAATTTTAACCGTGCACGATTTTATAACTTCAAAGTACATACAAATGCAATGAAAGGGCGATATTTCATGGTCCTGGGGCATTGAACCAAGGCAGCTTAATTTGAGGGCGTTCTTTTGCAAATTTATGACAAACTAGATGTGCAAATGATAGAGAAAAATAACTTCCTCATTTATATGGTAGAAGAACTCTTTTAACATTTAATATTGAGCCTTTGCAAAGTCTTGGCATTTAAAGACACATTTCTGGAGTGCAAATCAAACTCATGCAAATGCAAAAAATAATATTTTAAATCAATGGAAATACTTTCAAAATGTAACCTACAATGAAAAATACACTACATGCTCATGTCAACCACCACTGCTTTGTAATTGCAACAAGCTTCTCCAACCAGTAGCTCTTGTGCTACTGGTAGCTCTCCAGTATGTAGCTCAGTTTACGAAATTATAACCTATTTCGCGCTTAGTTGAATTAATGTATGTATATCAAAATTGAAAAGCATGTATTTGATATAAAAATATGAGTATTTTCAAAACGCGTAAGGTGATGTTTGAAGAAATAGTTGTTGAATTTGCCAATATATGTAAAGCTTATTTTTGAGTAATAAATCATGCAGCATTGGGAGGCTTATTCCTCATATTATTTCCTTGGTGCTAGGGGCATTGAAGCTTTAGCTGCTATTTATTACCTACCTAGAAGCATTCCATGTTAAGCCCCCCCATTTTTTTTTTTATATTACTGCTGGCAACCCTGGTAGATGCTGTGAGGTGATTACTACTGGTAATCTTGCTTATGGTGACTACTAAAGTAATCTTATCTGAGGTAGTACATTTTACAACACTAATAATATTAGTAGTTCGGGATAATTTTCATTGAACATAAGAAGCTCTTATTACAGAAAAGGTTGGAGACCCCTGCTCTAGAACAAGGGCAATGCAGAGGAGCGAGAAAGAGACACTTTTAAAGTACCAGAAGCAATTAGAGCTTCAGCCAGAGATGCTTAGATAGAGGGCTGAAGGAGGCCACACAGGCATTATTGACAATGTAATACCCTTAATGACAGGGAAGTATATACTGTCCTGTAATTCTTGATCCTGTGCAGGGGTGCAACCAGGGAAGTGGAGCTGGCCGCCAAAACAGGCATAGGCAATCTTAGACTTGAAGTGGGTATTTCCTTTAAAAGCTTTGACAGAATCATCAGTCTTTCCAAACTTTCAATTTTTAACATAAAATATATGTGAAAGTCAGTAGATATTTTATATACAGTAGAACTCAGTATCCTATTCATAGGGACTCTAGTATGTATGTTGTTCACCGTGAACCTGTGAGGAGAAATGCTATTTGCTTGCACGGAGGGGTGGGTGTGCCCTGCCAATGTATTTCTACCCTAGACGTTGGAAAAGTTGGGGAATCGATCTTTTATAAGTTCATCTCCTACTTCACTCATGTGGATGAGTATTAGTCTTAAATCCAATTCCTCAGGTCCCCTATATATTCCCTCATGGGAAAAATCAGGGAATTCAAGATTGTGACGAGTTTTGCAAATGTATGGGAGTATACTATTTGCGTTTGTGTTTCAAGGTGTTCGGTGCTGGCTCAAGGGGGCAGGAGAATGCTGGTGCGATAGATAGAGTGATCTGTCTAGTATGACTATAGTCAATGTTAAGTGCCTGAAGTATTGTGAGAAGCACTGTGCTGGTGAGGGGTGTCACATGAATGAAAGAAGACGGGCAACCGTCAGAGAGACCCACAACGTGATTGTTGATCAGGAATATCGTGATATTATTGAAGGAGTAATTGGTCATTTTCTTATCTTGTGTTCGGGCAATGGGGTGGACTCACAACAGTGAACAGGGATGTGGAATCTTGTGAATCCTCATTCCGTATTGCCCCTAAGAAGAGTGATTGGCGGTCTTGAGAATGTGGATGAAAAGAACTGCAGTCTGAGGCAGAGGGTGTGGGGGACTCAGGGGCGACAAGATGTGGGGAAGACCTTTTGGATGAAGCCACAGACTGTGTAGAATCTGATAAATCTGATGAATCTTCGCCATCAGTGATAACAATGGGGGAGGAGCGGTCTGGGAGACCGGAATGTGTCGGAGTGGGACGTGGATAGGGCGTCAGAGCTAGACGAGTGGTCAGAGTGGCCAGGCCAGAGTAGTGTAAGAACAACAGTATCCCAACTAGTATTGATTCAAGACAGTTAGTAAAGATATGTAAAAAACATTATCCAGAGGGAAACAAGGAGACTATATACAATTCTGACATGTGCTAGAAGCATCATTTTATGTATAAATATTTAAAGGTGAGACAGAGATATAGTTTACAGTTATGGCAGCACTGCAGTACATAAATCACAGCAACTGAAAAACAACCCAAATTGTACGTGGTGCTCTAGGTGTAACAGTGGAAACCAAAATAGCGACGCATGTGACAATGTGAGACAGCGTGGGTGGCGCAAAGTGACTGGTGAATAAATATACTGTGACACATTTGATGTACGGGGGTTCCAAGTAGATTAAAAGTTCATTTTGGAAGTATTCAATGCGGTCAACCGCTTCGTATATCGCGCCTGTATTTGCGCTGGAAGGTCGACGGCGTTTCGATCCTAGTTAGTTCAGGATCTTCATCAGGACTGGGTCGTGGGTAGTGCTGAGGGCCGATTGCGAAGAACAAATCTCTGGTGGACGGCAATAACCGAGTGGTGGGCTTGGCTTCTTGTTCCAAACTGGCAGAAGTATCCGGACCGTTTAATGTGGGATCCGAAAGGACTTCCTGGTCCGGGTCAGAGGTGGTGAGTACAGTGGCGATCCAGGACGAAAATGAATTCGGAGCAGCCGATCCGAAGCGTGGTCGGCTGACAGAGAGTGAATCTCAAAAGGAGACAGCCTCGGGGGTTGTCCGTGGGGTTCAAAGTAGCCGCGGTTCTTCGCAATCGGCCCTCAGCACTGCCACGACTCAGTCCTGATGAAGATCCTGAACAAACTAGGATCGAAACGCCGTCGACCTTCCAGCGCAAATACAGGCGCGAGATACGAAGCGGTTGACCGCATTGAATACTTCCAAAATGAACTTTTAATCTACTTGGAACCGCCGTATATCAAATGTGTCACTGTATATTTATTCACCAGTCACTTTGCGCCACCCACACTGTCTCACATTGTCACATGCGTCACTATTTTGGTTTCCAATGTTACACCTAGAGCACCACGTACAATTTGGGTTGTTTTTCAGTTGCTGTGATTTATATACTGCAGTGCTGCCATAACTGTAAACTATATCTCTGTCTCACCTTTAAATATTTATACATAAAATTATGCTTCTAGCACACGTCAGAATTGTATAGAGTCTCCTTCTTTCCCTCCGGATAATGTTTTTTACATATCTTTACTAACTGTCTTCAATCAATACCAGTTGGGATACTGTTGTTCTTACATTATTACACCCCAATCCCAGCACGGTTGACGGGTACCCTACTCCTGTTTTATCTACAACAACAGGCCAGAGTAGGGCAGGGCAAATGGTGTCTGGAGATGACCGGTAGAAGAATGTATGTGCGGCGGCAAATACGTCAGTCAAGGAAAGTGTAGAGATGTGAATCTGGGTGTTTGGAGTGAAGATGAACCCCAGAAGGTCACAAGTGGTGGCTAGGGTTTCTCGGCGCCTGATATCAAGGTTCGTTACCATGTTAAAAGTGGTGTTATGGACCGTGATAGGGACGTCATGCACCAGATGGATAGAGCAATTGATAATACGTGGGGGGGGGGGGGGTGTTGGACATCACGGATATAGAGGATGTGATGAGGACGTCAAGGGGCTAGGAGGAATACTCGAATACTTGTCTCCTCTTTTGGCTATCAGTTGCTGTGGCAAATGATAGACAAAAAAAACCTTTGTGAGTTGAGTGGCAATGAGATGCAAGGGCGGTGGGTGTCTTTAGAAGGCCAGCTACCTACCTAGCAGGGCTGCAATAAAGAAAGGGAGAGTGCAGTCATCATACAACCCATACAGCAGTGGGAAAGGGAAGGACGTGAAGGACACTCGGCAGGTGAGGGAGGTGGTGCCGGACAAGGGCAAAGAAGTGGCAAGTAGACATGAGGCGCTATGTTATTATAAGCACAAAGAGCAACTCCAAAACACAATTATTGCTTCATTGGTTACCTGTTTTGCAGAGATCCCTATTTAAACTAGGGTGCCTAGTTTTCCGGGCTGTTGATCGCTCTGCTCCGGCGTTCATCAATACCTTGATCTCCACTCATACCCCTGCCCGTACCCTCCGCTCATCTACTTCCGCCCTCCTCACTGTTCCTCGCTTTCGCAAATCCAGCACTGGTGGTACAAGATTTTCTGTGCTGGCCCCCCGGTTCTGGAACTCCCTCCCTCTATCTATGCGCTCAATTCCCCTCTTTTCACACTTCCGCAAAGCGCTCAAAACATTCTTGTTTACCCAGGCCTACACCTGTTAACTTCCTTGGCCCTGTCTGTATCTGTTGTTTAGAGCTCTCAGCGCCAGGAAGCCGCTTGGCCACAGTGCGCTTAACAAATATCTTATTCATTCATTCATTCATTCATTGCACAGAGCAAGGCAACGGACAGACAACACGGAACAAAACAAATATTAACCAAGACAATGCATTTAAAAGTAAATCAAAATGATACAAAAAAAATGCATCCAAAAAAATTAAAGTATAGTAAAAAGGACCTAGATATTAAATCTCACTAAACACGGTGGAGCACCATGAAAAAAGTCTGAGAACCAAAGTGTACCACAGGAATCGTGAGAGGCAAAAAGCGGGGGGTGGGAGGTGTGGTCAAGAAAGGCAAGGGGTGTACTTTATTCGCCATGGTACGCGTATAGCGGCGCTGCGTTCTTTCTTTTCTGCTTTTAATATTCCTTTCCTACCCTTCCCCCTTCTTTTTCCCTTTAGTTGGGTTAGTATAGTAGATGACTATCTTGCATTGCTGTTCTGATTCCTTTGAATTGTACCAGCACACATTCAGGTGGTGACGGGTGGATGGTGGGCAGCGGTGGGAACTGAATTGAAAAGGGGCGACTCTATGCTGACTTTTGCCAATTGCTGCTATTACCTTCGCTTCTCACTGCTCCTTTTTATCGATGCTTACCGACTGCCCGCCATAGGACTTCAGATGCCAAAAGTTGCTACTGCTCCTGCTATACTTCCTAATATATTATAAAACTAACCTTCCTTAATCCTGCTCCTAGCGGTTATATCTGGCCTCTTAATGTTGATTGCTTGTTTATATACAGCTGAGAAACTGCTGGGGAATCTTAATGTTGACTCCGTGCGTTTACAATGTGTTGTGGCCGGCCTGATTGGTTGTAGGCCCGTATTTGTACGCTTTTACTTGCACAATAAAGGTTTTCAAAAAAAAAAAAAAAAAAAAGAAAGGCAAGGGGGAGAGACAGAGGAAAGGGTGACCTGAGTACAGAGAAGGTGAGGGCAGATGTATTGTCAGCGAGAAAGAGTAGAAAGGTGGAAGAGAAAGGGAGAAACAAGTAATTTGTTGTAGAGCAAGGCAACAGAGCTGTCAGTCAAAGTGAGGAGAGTGCGCGGGGGAACTTGTCAGTGTCAGTGGGAGAGACCGTGCAGCAGCTCCAGCCGCGCTGGTGTGCGAGAATGGGCGAGAAAGGAGGGGTGAATCTGAAAATACCACAAGTGACTTCCTCTTTCTGTGCCTTCGTGGAACAACGTGACAAAGTAGCAGCTGACGAAGCCCGAAGGATGTGAGAGAATGAGCAGTTGAACAAAAGCAAAAATAATTACACCCAATCCTCGCAGAGAGGAGATAAAGACAAGAGGAATGCCCGTGAAAGAAAGCACAGGCCAGAGACAAAGACCACAAGGTGGAAACTCAATGGAAGAAAAATAATGTACACATCTCATGAATCGAAGCGGAAAACCAGTGTAGCAAGAGTAAAATGTAATACCAATTAAAATATTTGGTACAGGTAGGAGAACGTAAATATATTCTTCTCAAGACTCTAACTTGAGGCTAACAAAGTACCTCTCAGGACCCACCCTGAGGCTTAACAAAAATACCTCTCCGGACTTCAAACCTGAGGCTTCCAAAGTACCTCTCAGGACCCACCCTGAGGCTTAACAAAAATATCTCTCAGGACTTCAAACCTGAGGCACCCACTAAAGCCACAAAACCTGTATCAAGACCACTGCCCATGGGACGTATGTAAAAAGAAACCGACACGCGGTATCTGACAGGAAGGCAAAAACCGTGACCACACAAAGAGATAGAGGGTGCTAATCCTGGCCAGACAGACTGCTACAGCGCGCCAGGAGCCAGCAGAGAGTCCCCAGAGACCCCGCCTCCAATCAGACACCAAGGGTAATTCAAGGAAAAACAAAAATATCCCTGTCTTACCCCATGGTCAGCAGAGGAGACAGGACACTTCGGGACAATCAGTTGTGGTACTCCAGATCCACCACAGGCAATAACAGTCTTCACAGGATGGATCAGTGGTCGCCAACTGTTAAAGGGGAAATCGGAAGCCCCTTTAGGGTGTGGTCACCTGTGGTCACAAGCCACAAACTACCCCGCAGTCACTCTTCACTGAGGAACAAGGAAGAAAGATATGAGATGACAAATATCACATTTGAAGTGGCACTTTTATTTTGTTAAATCACCAGCATATCAATAAATGCATATTATTTCATGTAACTAAGCAAAACCATTATGAAAATCTGACTTGATTCTGTCAGGCATAAATGCTAGATGACAAATGCGCAAACTTTTATAAGGCAAGCTGGAATAAGGATCTATTAAAAGACATGTTTAAATCAATTAAGGATTCAAAAAGGCACAGAATACATTCTATGAAAATATGGCACCTAGAAACAAGCTTTTCTGAAGAAAATTCACCCATGCAGATATTTTAACATTATTAAGAGACCCAAGATGCAAGGGACTAGGATCTTTAAAAGGCACAATTGAAATTAGTTAGAGATTACAGAACACATTTTATAAAATCCATTACCTAGAGACTGCCTAACTAGGGAGACTAGCCATACAAGACCTAATCACTTAAAGAAACCTAAAATGCAAGGAATTGGGTGTGGATGGAAAAATAGCTAGCCTAGTCAAGGATTGTAAAAAGGCAAAAAATAGTATCTGGCTTTGGGAGTTACCACCTGAGAGAGAGACTTAGATGTCCCAAGTCAGATAAACGGCCGGCCGGAGAACCCACGCATGTGATGGTCACAGCTGAAGAGTTCTGGCTTCTAATTACAGTGATAGATCTTATATACCTGAAATTGCAGAACTGAGATTATGCTGACGCCCTTACTGACGCACTTTCTGGTGCAGGTGGCTTGACCGCATGACCTTTAGAACACGGAAATGGTCAGATGACTTAACAGTTGGTTGGCCATGCTCGACCGCAGAACATAAACAAAGATCATCTTATCACGTACATATCGCTAAAAATATATGTGAGAGCGGAACTTACGACAGGTACTAATAATGCAAGACGTTGTGGCTTTTATTTCGTGCAAGCTATCTTTCAAAAACAATATTTCAGCAAGAGTCCATGATGTGCCAACTTGTACCAGCTGGGTCTGTGTATGTGTGTGGGCGTTGGTCTTGAAGCTGTGGAAAATTACTGTACTCTGTGATAGCCCAATTTACTTCCTTGTTTTCGTTGTTTTCAGTGCAACAGAAATGCGTGTTTTTGAAATCATCAGGCCTAGTGGAGCTTAATATGAAAGACTGATATCATAAGATGATGGCCTTTATATCATAAGATGGTGGCCTTTGGCTTAGGCCTATGTATATTGGGTTCATGGAATCTGTGGGCTTCTATTTACTGATAGTATATGGTGAAAATTAGTCATTTTAGCATATTTTCAGATCTTGTCAAGTAGGGCCCACATTAGAACTTCATCCTACCAAGGTCGATAAAAATGCCCTTTCTGGTGACTAGATGGTACACGTGACCCTCCATTATCACCACCCCATGCCCCTCCTGGCCCCTTGCTTCAGCCACAAAACAAGAGAGTGAGAACTCTGTGGAGATCGCTTCTCTAACGTCTTCTCCTACTTAGGAGGCTTTTCTGCGGTTCAGAAGCGGCATGCATACCGGTGCAATACTACTTGCTCAGTCAGTGGCATAACAAGGCCACTGCATCCCCGCATATTGGGAGAACCAAGCTCCTGGGCCCCCTTAGCACAGTACCCTCCCGTGAGAACTCCTAAGTGAGTCCCCTGGGGGCACCCTCAAGTTATCTTACACCACTGTACTTACTGTTTGATTTTTCCAATTGTAAGGCCTTTGAACAAGAGTTTACCCATTGTCTTCAAACTGGGGAATGAGAGGGGATAGCCAGAGGGCTTCATCATTGTGATAAGAATGGCTAGTGTCGGTGGACTTGCGGCATCCGAGTTGGCCGCATGGTATCGTGGCTCTGCTGAGGGCGAGTTGTAGGCCCCAAAAATCCTGCACTTATCCTGCCGCATAGTTTCCCAAAACCGCAGATTCCGCAGGTGGAGGTGCTGCGGAGCCGGTGAGAGCTGTTACGATCCCTCTCCGACCGCGGGCGGTACCGCAACGTGGACCGGCAGAGGAGAGGCCCCCTACGGTCTACAAGCAGCAAGTACGTGGAGAGGAGCACCGGTCTTGATTGCCCACGCGGGCCGGGTGCGATCGCGGCGCCTCAGCGCCGGCTCCTTGGGAGTGCAGAGGCCTCGTAGCCTAACGAGGCAGGGCCTGCCTCGAAAGTGCCTGCTGCGAACGGAGGTGCGCTGAGCTCCCGCGTGGAGGGCGAACACCTCATGGCGGATCGCCCGCATTGAGGGGAGGAGGACTCGAGGCCTGCTGTCTACCTTGGTCTCCAGGGGCTTGTCATTGTGGTGATACTAGAGGGGTTTTGCCCCCCTTGTGGCGGCCACGAGTGGCGACGTTGGCTGTGCCTGGCTGGCGTGGAGCACCGGGTAGCTGGAGAGAGCGATCTCGCCGCTGTGGTAGGGGTAGGTGCTTACAAGCCTAGTGCCTCGAGCAAACAAGGTAACTACCTTACAGCTCAGGCCCCACAAGGACAGTCAGTGGGGTCCGTCTACCAGGGACTAAGGGGCGGGAAATCACGCAGGATTCCATCCTGCGATACCCTGCAGGTTGTATATCTAATTTTTGCTAACGGTTGAAAATCCCTGCAAGTTGATGAGCATTTAGGTCCTGAAGAATTGCCCGAGTGGCATGAAACATGTTGACCGCACCATAGGCGAGGGTTGAACGAGGCCAAATCACCTTACTTGTTGTGCCTCGGTACCCCTCCCTTCACCACTTTTAAACGAGGCAGTGAGCCATATCATTAAAGGTTCTTAATGGACTCTACTGACCTTTTTTAACTTTCCACTCACGCTCACAATTGCACTCCCTTTCGGCCCCTCACACACATGCATCTATTGGCTGAGGAATAGAAGAACTCCACTAAAGAGTAGCACCCAGTGCTACCCGACAGGCATTGCACCGCCAGCCTGCCGTTGGAGCAGGAGGCCAATGATGACATGATACAATCATCGGGTGGGTTGGCAACAGTCGTCCAACCTTTGAATTGTGTGAGGCATCCTTAATTCCGTCAAGTGATAACCTTAATCCCTATCTCATAACACATTCTAGAGAGAGAGTCATTCCCTCAACTTACCCAACCTTCTGTGGGGAACTCTGTACACCCTTTTGATTCCCAGCTGGAGAGAGCGTCTGGTCACCACTGAAGCAGTGTTGTGGACCCTCCTTCTCCGCATCCTCGGGGTGAGTCGCTGCGGGGCGTTGGGAGGGCCCCCTTGCGCCACCTGCTTCCCTGAGAGGATGAGCCCCAGGGCGGGCGGCACCATAGATTGGCACACTGCCTAGTTGAAAGGAGAAAGAGGCACACTAAATGGTGGATATTGGCGCACCGGGAGGCGGGAGCCATGTGCACTGGTTTCTATGAAGCGGCGCCGGGGACGGCGAAACGACAGTCGGTGATTAGCGTGTCAGGACCTGAGGGGCAGAGGATCCTGCTGTGAACCACGGTCCTATCCAAGCGGACACACACCCGGATCGGGATAACAAGATCCGGAAGTAATAGGTGGGCAGCCCGACGGGGAGAAAGCAGGTGCACAGTGGACACAGTGAGTGGCGTGTTGCCTCCATAATCTCTGGGGCCCTTACAGAGACAATAATGAAACCTAAGAAGTCCACCACCACACAAACCAACACAATAGACAAATATACGGCATCGGCAGGGGTAGCGGAGGAGACCCCCTCTGAGGGGTCGAGCGGCGCGGCGGAGCCGTCCCTGGCCTCCGTCATGCAGGCCATACAAACTCTAGATACAACGCTGGAGGCTAAAATTGATAAAGTCACAATTGAAATGGCTCTTCAGCAGGCGGACCTGAATAAGACCTTGGAGAAGGCCACACAGAACACCGCAGCTATTGTCGAGCTTCAGCGCACCACCAAAATGTTAAAAGAACAGGTCCAGCAGCTGACCCACCAGCAGAAGCAAACGGTTGCCAGACTGGAGGACCAGGAAGGGAGGGCCTGCAGGAATAATATTCGCATGGTGGGAGTGCCGGAGAAGATGGAGGAGCCGAGTGTTGACCTGTTCCTGGAGGACATTATCTTGAACCACCTGAAGCCCAAACAACTCTCCAAGTTCTTTGTTATTAAAAGAGTGCACAGGGCACCAATTCCTCCACCCCGACCCGGTGCTCCCCCGAGAACGATCATTGCCCGGATCCTTAATATAGGGACCGGTACGCCATCTTGCAGGCCGCTCGACAACATGGAGACCTCCGAATCGACAATGCCACCATCCGATTTTTTCCCGATTTTACCCTCAAGGTCCAACAGGAGTACCGCTCGTTTGATGGAATTAAGAAGGAGCTTCGGGATCGTGGCATTAAATATATGATGTTCTTCCTGGCGCGTCTCAAGCTACGTTCACATGGGAAATCCTTCTTCTTCACGTCCCCGGAGGACGCCCATGCCTGGCTGGAGGAGAACGTGAAGCAACCTGATTGTCCACGACTGGGAGACAGCTAGAGGAATACTGCAGTCTGCTCTCCGACCTCTTCCACGGTTTCGATAGAGAGGAAGCGACGGTTGCGAGGTGGACCTCTTGGGCCTGGGGGGTCCAGGTCGCGGAGCCTATCTGCCTCGCCGGACATTGGCTGAGGATGCGGAGGACACCTGGAGGGCCAAGTTGGAACGCACGTAAAGTATATTGTTTCTTCTGTGGTTAAAACTGCTGGGACACTGATGTACTGTGGGGAACCTAACCTGAATGACTGACAAAAGGGGCGTTTGATCCCTATCAGACTTGATACGCGGACACGTTACAATTTGGGGGGGAGAGGTTGATTCATGTATCTGGTTGTCCTACCTACACTTCTTGCCCTGTCTCCCCTAGGAAGGGATGTTAAAGAGGCTAGATCGATAAAGTTGTGGGCTGGATGAGACCCTCACGATGCCCAACCGGTTGTAGCACACACCCCCTAAGTTTCCGTTTTATGGGCGACAGGCGCTCTACTTGTTGGGGTAAGTTGGGTCATGTTGGCCTGAGAAGCAGGGTAGCAGGGAGGAGGGAGGGCACAGGAGGATGTAGGGGGAAAGTTGAATGTTTGTTATTTATATTTTGGTTTGTGCATGGTACTGTTCTTTTGGTTCCGATGTCACTGATGGCGGGCATGCGGGTGGCAGGTAGCGGGTGGCGGGGAGGGTGGGCATCCACCTCTAAGGTTCTTTCTACTAGCTGTTTATGATGCATACACCGAGGGCACAAAAAGTTAATATATTGTCTTGGAACATTAATGGCCTGCAGAATAAGATAAAGCGCACAATGGTCCACCAATATCTCCACAGGCATGCCCCAGACATAGTCTTTCTCCAGGAGGCACACCTGATAGGTAATTATTATAAGGCCCTTAACAGATTCGGATACACACTACAGGCCCATGCAGGCTTCACTACTGGCTCTAGGGGTACCGGGATCCTTGTAAAAAAATCACTTCCGTTGGTGATTGGACGAAAGTTGCTGGATCCTCTGGGGACTGTGCGGCAATTTCTGGGCAGTGGGAGGGTCGTACGATTAATCTCTGCTCTGTTTACATTCCCCCAAAACTACACAGCACCACTCTCCCGGATATTGGTCAACTGCTATTGGACATGCCGGTAGGGTCCTGATCCTGGGGGGGGATATGAATGATGTGATGGTTAGGGACATTGATAGGTCCGTGGCTCTGCCTGACCGGGAGGGATGCGTCATCTCGGGGACTTTGTGCAAGCGATGGGTTTGGTGGACCTATGGAGGGCGCATAACCCCCACCTTAGACAATACACGCATATCTCCGCGGCGCATGGCTCCGGGTCCAGTATTGACTACCTCTTTACGCAGGTGGGTCACATGGGCCTCTTTCATAATAGTTGTCATAAAGCCAGAGGTATATCTGATCATGCTCCGGTGGGGGTACAGCTAGGGTGCCCAAGAGGGACAGGTCTACCCCCCTACCGCCCCCCCACCATCCCCCTCAGGCTGGATGTTTTCCTGTTTAAGGACCAGGAGTTTCAGGAACGGTTCGGGGAGCGAGTGGACCCATATTTTGAGGAGAATGTGGGCTCCGTTAGACCTCAGTGCACCCTCTGGGAGGCTTATAAGACTGTGGCCAGGGATTTTGTACATGCGGAGATGGGGAAACGCAGAAAGGAGAAATATGCACAGATTGATAAACTGGAAACAGAGTTATATGCCTTAGAGTGCGCTAGGGGGGGTGGGGGGCACAGGAGCAGGAGCAGGAACTCAATCACAAGCTGCGACTCAAAGAAAAGAACTGAAGGATGTGATGACTGACCAGGCTTTGATCGAGCGCTATTGCTACGCAGCGGCGCGTTTATGACTTGGGGGATAAAGCTAATAAAATGATCGCCTGGCTTGAGAAGCGCGAAAGGGACCTTAATTGGGTGCCGGAGATCCGAACAACAGACGGGACTGTAGGAGAGTAGGGTCTGCAATCCTATGATCACCCCAGATTTTTTGCTTTTTGCTTCACTGGTTTACGACTTCCCTGGCTGTGGGCCTGCTAATCAGACCCACAGCCTAGCTGTTCTCTCACTAAATTGACGCGTGTACCTTAGGTGCATTTACCAATTGGTACTGGCCCACCTTATCAGACCCTGTAACTCAGGGCATAGGTGTACCCAGGGCCTACCAGGGGCAGCAGCATGTATTATGCCACCCCTGGCTGGCCATCTATATCTGACACAACTGGCTGCACGACAGCTGGGGCAAGGTGGTGTAATCACCCTTTGCTTTAGATATAGTATACCTATATCTAACCCTAAAATGGACACCCGTATTCCTATCAGTCACTCCTATGGCAGGCCTTGACAATCCTGAAGGCAGAGTGCTTGGAATCGTGTGAGATGGTGCTCTGGCATGAGCTGAGCCCGTTTGCAGCTTGCGGAACCAAGTCCTAATAGCTGTTCCATGATAACGCATACCATATAATCTTAAGTGCATTATAATCCTCGCGGTTATATGCCAACTCTGGTATCGCTTTATCAAAACATGTCGAGTAAGGTGTCATACGAATTGGAATACTAACCCCTCGCCAATTCTGGCGACGGGGTTAGCATTCCACCCTTCTAGAGGGACACGACATGTGTGTAACTGTGAACCCCGGTTAAAGTTAACTCGAGCCTCAGCATCACAAAATGGATGCTGCCACCACAGACACAAGTCTGACCTCCTGCTGCTGGGAGTCCTTCCAGCGAGGAGAGCTTGGACAAAGGGTTTCCTGTCAGGGGCGGTGCTAGCACCATCCCAGACAGGGTTTTGTGTATCCTGGGTAGGCAGGGCTGAATAGGAAGGTGACTGCAAGTGGCACCCTGGTGCTCACTATGCATAGGCCGGCTAGAACCAGTTCCAGGGGCACACCAGCCCCTGAGCTGGGGAAAGTCCGGCATGAGAGAGGGGTGTAACCACCCCCCTTCCTGGTCCCACCCATGGGCAGGACCTAGTCTCGTACCAGCCCCTTTCTTTAGTATAAAGGTGGGAGCAGGGACCCTTCCAAATTAGATCATCTTTGAATCCTGAAACTACTTTCTACGAAAGGAACTCAGGACTTCTTCCTAAGATTTCTCCCTTGTGACTAAGAAGTAGTCACCCTGCATCAGCGGGCACCAACTAAGTAACCTGCGGTTTGCTGCACGTCCTTCCTCCGGAACCAGACCGACCAGCACGACGAGACCCGGCTTCCCTGGCACCTCTGACCTCTACCTGCATCATCAGCCCAGCTGAGATTCGTGGGTGTGACGAGACCTCGAGGGACCGGCCGTCTTCAGAACTGCTCTAAGCTTATCCAGCACGACAGCCGAGGGATCCTCGAGTGAGTGCTTTGGGGTCTGAGAAACCCTAACCCTGAGCAGCTCCAGCACTGAAGTCCAGCCCCCCAGCATCCACGAGATCTGCGTGGGGCCCTTCTGCTCTTTGCTGCTCACCGCGTTGTCCGGCCACTTGCCTGCTGGCTTGTAGCCCTCTTGACGATGAACTACGACATCTCCATCGCTGGTCTGGTTGCTCCAGACTGGCCCTTGCTCCCCTCCAACAGAGGAGCACCCCGGACCCTCCTGGTCCACTCCAGACGCCATTTTGAGTCCACTGCGTGGGCTTGCATTTGCCAAGAGTTGTTGCCCCAATCCTGGGTCCAGCATCGCCGACAGCAGATACCTTCGTGGGACAGCTCGCACCTCCATCCTGGTCGCCGACAACGCCTCCTGGTCCGAGAGACTGCAGAGCCCAGCGTCGCCCACTCACCTGGTCGAGGTGACTTCATCCAGTGCCATCCTGGTGCCCATCTAATCACTGGCTAGTGATTCAGAACTCGGTCCCCTCTGCTTACAGGTCGTCTCCATCACTGATCCAGGCTTGGCTCACATCATCCATCTTCACTGGTCGCCTGCCAGCAACTTCTTCTTTCAGGCTCCTGGTTCGTCAACGAAGAAACCCGACGACACTTGAACCCTATGCAGCCGCAGCCCCTGGGCTAGGTAAACCGAGTACCACGGTGCTCCAGCGTAGTCCAACTCTCTAAGTGTCTAGATCCACTTTCGTTTTTGACCTACCTAGTCGGGTTCGCCCGAGAACACTAACTTTGTAATTTCTAGCAATCATAGACTTTGTCCCGCATTACACGTGAGAGTTTCCTCTCTGCACACGACGTCCCTAGGCCTCCTGCTTCTAATCTAAGGGTTCAGCATTGTAGGCCTAGCGTTTCTAAAGTCTTTGAGAGTAGTACTTACCTGCTAGTAATTTCGCATTCCACTTTTGTAGTATATGGTTTTCCGTGCCCCTCGGGCATTTGTGTAAATTGTGCGACTCTCAGTATTTCTTTAAGAGCTTTGTATTGTGCTTAGCACCCTGTCCTCATAAAGAGTCCAGGGTTGTTGTGTTCTAAATAAATATCCTTTTATTTTCATAACAACTTGTGTGGTGTCCTTTCACTTGGTGTTCAAGGGGTATATGTGATGGTATAACAGCTGGCTTAACACACCCTCTAGAGTTTAGCCTAAAGACTGCTCTTGTCCATGCTACTAGGATAGCTGGTCTATAAGGTTGACTTACAACCAATCATCAATAAGGGTTGTTTGGACTGATACATAGTGATCACTAGAATAGTGAGCACTGCATATCAGGCCAACTTCTCACAGGGACTACCCGAGACACAAGTGTAGACATAGCAGAGCCGTTTACGCATTACTATGAGGCTATTTATCATCCGCACACTGAGAGATGGGAGTGGGAGTGTGATGACTTCTTGCGTGATATACATTTGCCTACACTGGATCCTGAAGATAGGGATATCCTGGAGTCAGACATTATGGTGGCGGAGGTAGAGGCTGCCATGGGAGACTTGCAGGCGGGGAAGGCGCCGGCTCCCAATGGGTTCCCGGCGGAGGCGTTCGGATGTGTATCGGGACGGGTGGCTCCGCACATGTTAAAGATGTTTAATGAAACCAAACAGGAAGGGCTACTCCCGAAGGATCTTAGATCCGCAACGATAGTGGTGATACATAAGTCTGGCATACCACAGGATTTGTGCAGCTCCTACAGGCCCATCTCACTCCTTAATTATGAAACCAAGGTCCTAGGCAAAATCCTAGCTACCAGACTGGGGCGGTCATTCAATCTTTGATCCACCCGGATCAATCTGGCTTTATGTCACATAGAAACACGAGGCTCAACTTGCGACACTTGTTTGGGGTGCTTCAGGCGGTCTATAACCGCCAGAATGTGCCGGCGGCCCTACTGTCTCTGGATGCCCATATGGCCTTTGACAGTATGGAATGGCAATACATATATGCAGTCTTGGCTATACTGGGTTTTGGCAATAACTTTCGAGCATGGGTTAAGTTGTTGTACACTGCACTGCTTGCGAGGGTCCGTGTTAACGGTGCCCTCTCCAGGGAGTTTCAATTGGGGTGGGGCACAAAGCAGGGCTGTCCGCTTTCCCCGACATTATTCGCCTTGGCCTTGGAGCCGTTGGCAGCTTGATGACGTTCTAATCTATGTTCAAAGGCCGGACGACTCTATTCAGAGACTCATGCAGATCCTGCATACGTTTGGCGAATACTCTGGATATCGCAATAATTGGGACAAGTGCCTGGGTCATCTGATGGCAGGACCTGTGCTGAACTTAGCTGAAGAATGTCGGGGGCTGGTATGGAAAGAAACCTTCCGATACTTGGGTATCTGGATAACGAAGTTGGAGGAGGAGTTTATGCGTTTGAATGTGTACGCTCAACTGGAGCGGCTACGAGGGGACGTCGAACATTGGAGAACTCTCCCGCTCTCCTTGATGGGATGTGCCGTCCTATTTAAAAAGATGGCCCTTCCTCGCCTACTCTATGCTCTGCAGAGTACTCCCTTTCCAGTCCCGGAGAAGGTTTACCGGGCGTTCGACTTGGACAGCGTACACTTCTTTTGGGAGGGGGATGCCCAATTGCTCTGAAAAAGCTCCAACGGGGGGGTATTTGAGGGAGGACTCGCGGTCCCTGATGTTAGACTCTACTATTGGGCCGCACAATTAGTCAACATCAACGGGTGGGTGTTCGCCCCGATGGATGAACCGGCGTATAGAGTGGATCACATGGTCTTAGGAAGCAGAACCTACTTGGCCGCTCTTTATCGCAAGGGTGGACGCGGTTCGCCTATTCCACCTCAAACAGCTGCGGTGGTGGAGACAAGGAAGTGGGTGACAAAACGGCTGGGTTGGGAGGCAAAGCTTACAGCACAAACCCCACTGTGGGCTGGGAATTATCTCCCAGAGGTTGCAAAATTGAAGGGCCTTCGCAAATGGAGCCTAATTGGCATTGATGTGTTAGGTGATATATGGAAAAGGGGGGACATTCTGGAGTTTGCTACCCTGCAGGCAGAATTCCAAATGGGAAAAGGGGGTTCCTTCATTACCAGCAGCTCAGACATGCCATCTACCAACATCTACACCAAGGGGAACACTTACCAGACAATGCCCCACTGGAAGACAGAATATTGCTGGACCCTCATCAATAACTTGATCCCTTGGGCCCTTTGTGTGAAAAATGGGAGTCTGAGGTGGGGTTGCTGGAGGAAGATGATTGGAGGGAGGCCCTACAGAGTCCCCGGGAGGTGATGATTCATGCCCCGTTTAGGCTTGTCTTGCTGCGCATCCTGCACCGCTCCTATACCCCGCGCATGACTCAATACCGTATAGGTTATGTTGACTGTTCTGTCTGAGGGGTTGTGGAGAGGTGGGCACCTTCTTCCACATTTTATGGGACTGCGCCGGGATCCGGGCATACTGGTCCAGACTGGCGGACATAATGTCTGAAGTGGTCGGCACTGAGGTCCCACTGGAGGCCCGATGGCACATCCTGGGAGTGGCGAGTGACATCACTTGGCCTAAGTGGGACAGGATCTGGCTGGCATTAGCGAGTATGGCCGCCAAAAGAAATATAGCGAGACTATGGGGTAGTAATGTCTTGCCAACAGTGGAAGATTGGGGCAAAGATCTAGATTGGTCCCAAAGGGCTGAAAAAGTAATATATAAAAGTAGAGGGTGTCCCAAGAAGTGTGAGAAAATATGGGCAGCGTGGAGAATGTACAGGGGGGATTTGATGGATACCCAGTCTGTTTCTGACACTGACTAGCATTGTGTATGTATCCTAGTCTTTCTATGCCGGTCGAAATGTTCGAGATGATTCTATGCATGACTTTGCCTTCTGTATGTCCACTTATTATCAGATGCTGTACAGTGTGTAACTGTTTTGGAGCTTGTTGTCTTAATAAAAATATTTTCAAAAAGGAAAAAAAAGAATGGCTAGTGTCAGTTCAGTCACCAGTACTTCCGGAAACTGCTGTATTTTGCCAATGCTGTTGTGTACCCTTTATTGTATCAAGCCCATACAGAGGAGAGTACGGGGATATTACATGAAGGCGCAGTACTCAGCAGCCAAGAAGACTGGGGGTGAGTACTTTGGTGTCTACGTTTGTGGCCGCCCTCAGTGCCTGCCTTACTTTATAACTCAGGGCAAGGACAGGCAGCCATAAAACCGTTTTCAGCTCTTCCTACTACTACATCAACACAGTAGTCAGTGGCTCAGAGGGATGGAACGGGAATAGAATTAGATGCATGAGAGAGAAAGAGACAGAGGGGAAGCATATGGTTGCAAACGCAGGTTGCACCTGTATAAGATTATATTCTTCTTTAGTCATATGGGTTATTGGTCACGCACAGCAGAGACAGTCCAGGTGAGTCAGAGATAGCCTGAAATTCACGTAAGCATCCTTGCTAGAGGTTCCTTTACCCAATCATCTGCCTTATGAGGGCTTGGAAACTTTGATCCGAAAATGTGACATACAAATACCTGGTTTAGCTATTGTACTAGAACTCGGCCTTGGACCTGCAGGTCAGAGACAGATCCCTCAACATGTGTATTAACCCAAGGACATTTCAGACGACCGCTGTCTGTCAAATTATGTGTTTCTGAATACTAATATGTTCAACATCATATCGTATGGCAGTAACCAGTTAAACTACACCTGTGGGCACTGCTTGTCTAATATCCAAGAAACACAGTGGTGGAGCCAAAGTGTAGACCGAGGTTTGCCGTTGGCTCGAGAGATGGGGTTTTCTGCATATATCACACAAGAATTTTGTAATAGAAAGCATTTCTAATTTTAGACACTTGCTTACTTTTTGGTGAGTTCTCAAGTAAATGTCACGGAGAGGTGGGTAAGAGGGTGGAGCTGGAATTGTTAGAACCATCTGTGATCATTTATCTGGAATCCAACAGCTGGTTATTATTAGGTATCTGCAAAGGCAGAGAGACGAAATTCACCAAATCTAAGAAAAAATGGTATCACTTACTTCAACTTACTCTCAAGAATGGTAGTTTATTTATCTGACCCTTGATTGGTGGAGGACTGATGTCAGAAAAATGAGGCTAAAAACTGAAAGGATATGGCAATGACAGTTTAAGTTTAATTAAACAATAGTATGGTTTTAGAGTGCTTAATCTGTTATAACTCATTCTTCATCAACACAAATTATGCATCTGTTGTATCAGAATATATACTATCAAGCACTCTTATGCCTTTGTGGATTATTTCTGTGCTGCAAAAATATTGAAAAACAAATAAATTGAAACACATATTCCTGAGGACAGGATATGGTTAGTGAACGTTGTCTCCTACATATTCTTTTATTTCTGGTTATGCCCTTTACCTAATCTCCCCATGTTAGCCAGCATGTACTGTATGTTGGCTGCTGAACTCTCATACGCTGTAGATTTCTACAGCAAAATTACCATTGCACAGATTACCTCCCACCACTTAAATCGGCAAAGCACCAACACATATTTTTACGGAGTTTCTTTAAGTTATATTGCACAACTGCTCACCAAGCTAACATTTACAACAAAAAAAGATTATTTGTCACATAAGTGAAACATATTGCATTTGTCAATGCTTGTTTTGTATGGTCACCCCTAACGTTTTGGAATGTTGCTGCTGGTGGCATGGTTTATATCAACAGGCACGTAAATATGTTCTTTCTTGTGACATTTGTCAACAAATTAAGCCTTCTACTATTGCACGTCCACCACATACTCAACTTTACATTTCAAAACAACTGTTTGGTTGTATTTATCTTGATCATTGCAGTCCTTTGACATCTGGCACTGCTTTAAAAAATATCTTAGTTGCAGATTCCTTTAGGTTTGGTCGCAAAGTAGTGCTGACGCTCAAACTGTCATAAAAGATTTGCGTGTCTTTCTAGGGACATTTGCCTGTGGCACCTTCCATTCTGACCAAGGTCCTGCATTTGCCTCTAAGGCTTACTGAGAGGCTCCTAACAGCCTCTGGATATGAGGAGCATATGTGCTTGTTCGATCTACTCAACTGGATGGCATTCCACTTTTCCCACAACATTTTTGTCTCTGATGATTAATTATGTATGGCTGGCTTTTTGAATATCCGATTGGCATAAATAAAAACTTGCACTAACATTTTTGGGGGGACTTCGTGACTATCCTAATTGGAATACCTTTGAGATGCTTTGCCTCTGATTACCTTTGATTTTTGTATTAGCATATGGCTAACGACCTAGACAGAGGGGAGGGTGTCCATGGCCCATAGGGACATTGTCATCTTCACTAATTTAGCGAGAGCATGTTGCAGCCTGCCTGCTGCTTTGTGCGTGTTACTACACATTTTTATTTTTGCAATATTTTCTATGGCTGCTTTTGCATGAGAACTCATCGCTGTGTTCACTCTGCATGGTCCTGGGATTTTGTATGAACATTATGTGCAAGTTCGAACAGCAATGCCCCTTGTTATTTTGCTCTGGCCAGACCTTAGCACTTAGACAAAACATACTGATGCAGCTGTTGTTTGGACAACGTACTTTGGTTTTTAGTGTGATACACAAATAGGCAGCACACACTTGGAGAGGGGCCTCTCCAGGGAGAAGAGCAAGGGCGTACCTATGATGTAGATCTACCATCTATAGGCGAAGGTATGGGGTCTGCTGTCAAAGCCCAGCGATCTTCCACCATATAATAATAATACTGCTCAGTAGCAAGGGGAGGGAGGTTAGGCTCTATTTGTCTTTCCATGATGATATCTCCCTTCATGATTTATGGACTAGCTGCTATGCCGACTATATTTGTAGTATGCAGTTTCCTGCTTGTTGTGGCACGTATACTGCATCTTAGGGGATGTTAGTTAAATTAAATATTTTAAACTGTTTCATGTCTCCGTCAGATCTAACTGTGGACAAGTACGAGAGTACGAGTGAAAGGGTGTGTCTTGTTACCGTGATTCCACGATTCCTGAGAGATCTGGGAGTGTTGTGTTCTGGGGTGTCTAATCATTTGTTTCTCTGTGAGTGAGTAGGAGAGCAAGTGAAACACAATAGCTAGTCGGTACTGGACTCGTGGGTATTAAGGTGATATGAAGACCTGGAGCCCCATGTAGGTAATAGGGATTTTCCGAATTCAAAATACCGAGGCGGGCCGAATCGGTATTCTGAAATCGGAAAACGAGATGTAGCAAACTAACAGCGAAATAATACCGAATCGGTCGGCATCGGTAATGTGAATCGCTACGTACCGATTCGGCACGGACCGAATCGGAAAGTACCGAATCGGCTACCACCGAATCGGAAATAGCCGAATCGGCTACCACCGAATCGGAAATAGCCGAATCGTCTCCCACCGAATCGGAAATAGCCGAATCGGTAAAATCCGAATCGGCAATTACCGAATCGGAGGCATGAAAACACACCCATGGGCAAAAAGCCCATAGGAATGCATTGAAGAAACCGAATCGGTAGAATCCGAATCGGATTTTACCGAATCGTTAAAATCCGATTCGGTAAATTCCGATTCGGTAAATCCGATTCGGTAAAAGCCGATTCAGCCAATGAGGTGGATCCCCCCTCCCCCACCCAAACAGGGAGTGGCAACCCTGGCAGGTGCAGCTAATTAAGAACTTTCTGGAGAGCCAGCCTGAGCTGAACACTCACAGTTAGCAGCAGTGGGAGTAGGAGGTAGAGAACTGTTCAGAGCAAGATGGCAAACCAGAGTGAGAGCCAGAAGTCCAGCCAGAAGAGGAAGCCAAAGTTCAGCAGCATCGAGCTGCAGGTGTTGGTTGAGGAGGTGGTGAGGGTGCACCGGCAGCTATTCGGAAAGCTGTCCCTCAATGTGCCGGACAGCACCAAGAGGAGGCTCTGGAGTGAAATCGCCCAAAAGGTCAATGCTGTAGGTGTCACCCCCAGGTCCCTTGATGAGCTGAAGAAGCGCTTCTATGATATCCGCAGCCTGACCAAAAGAAAGATGGCTGAGATCCAGAGGCAAGCAGGACTCACAGGTGGGGGCAGGAACCCTGCGCCACCCCTCACAGAGCTGGAGGAACTGGTCTCCAGCACCATTGAGAGGGAGAGCGTGACCGGAATTGGGACCCTGGACAGCTCAGCCAGAGCTACAGCTACAGGTAAGAAGCATGCGCATCATGACACACCCTACCAGACACCTCCCCATTAGACACAATGCACAGCCAAACCCCAGCACAGTACTGTAACCAACATACAAGAGACAAGCATCATGGTACATGTAGTCAGCAGAAGTTAGCAAAATATGGCAGTGCAGAATCACAAGATAGGAAACAGTGGAACACATTCTAAGGAGATGCAAGGACATGTGGAATGCTTTAATTGTACTGACTGTAATACATCGGCACTCAATTTACAAATGCTTCTTTGTACCTAGGGGCACCATCAGGCGGAGAACCACTGACAACAGAGGCAGCAGCACCATCTACCAGTGCAGTCGCAGGGCCGAGCACGAGTCAGGCTGGCGAGGAGGAGGAGGAAAACACCATAGGGCTGGGTATTGAGGGAGACCTGGCAATTGACTATGATTTACTTCACTCCCCACAAATGCCGAGCACACCCCCCTTGCTGTTCTCCCCAGAGAACTCCCCGACTAGGGACCTCCATCCACCTACACCAGCTCCTGCCACGATTATGGCTGTGGCTCCAGTAAACCCTGTCCTGGGAGCAGGGGCTCAGGCCCCGGCCAGCACCACACCCCCACCAGTGGCACCCCAGCCCACTCAGCAGGCCGGCAGCAGCAGTACCCGGCGCCGTGCCATTCCCAGCACTGCAGCGCCAGCACCGGAGGGCAGTGTCTTCCTGGGCCTTGAAGGGAATATGGTGAAAATCCAAAGGCAGCAGGCGAAGTCCATCATGGCCTGCCAACGCCAGCTCCTGCAGCACAACCTGCAGATGGGGGAAATGGTGAATGGTTTCAAGGCCTTTGTAGATACCAACAAGGAGGTAGCAGCAGGTCTAGGTGTCATGAGTCTACTACCTTGCCTACTGTCATGAGTCTACTACCTTGCCCCCTTTGCGCAGCAGCAAGGTAATATTCCCATCAGAAAACCCTCCCCTGTCCCGTGCACCCAGCACGCCATAGATTGTGGATACTGCATTATGTGTGTGTGCTTTGCATACTGAAACGTTTTAGCTGAGGTGTAGTTTATAAGTAAATGATGACATGATTTATGTGTGATTATCATTTTTCGATGAGAACATGTATTCTGAGTTTTTTCACTCGACTGTAGCGTAATTCAAGTTAGACTGAATATTTTGAATGCAACTTAAGTTTTCAGAGCTCTGTTATTGCATTTCACCAACTTGTTATAATTGTGTGGAGCAGGAAAGGTTTTGCCGTCAAGAGCAGCAGGTTGAGTTAGTCGTCGGGTCGGGCGGGGCGCTGTTGACGCACACGCATGCAGGGAAATGGTGCGCAATGCGTCCTCTTCTCCCGGGTGTGGCTCACCTATAAAAAGCCACACCCAGGTCTTCTCGATGCTTCGTCTTCCGCCAGGCTTCGGAGAACAACGCACC
This sequence comes from Lissotriton vulgaris, assembly GCF_964263255.1. Lineage (NCBI taxonomy): Eukaryota > Metazoa > Chordata > Amphibia > Caudata > Salamandridae > Lissotriton > Lissotriton vulgaris. Next base: position 21,553,508 of record NC_141695.1, read on the forward strand.
TGAAGCTCCTTCCTGCCCTTGGACGACTGCAGCAACTTGGAAGGATTCCGAAGGTCTTCCCGCTTGGAGTTCAGCGCGCGCAGCTGTAGAAAAGAGAAAGAAACAAAAGCTAAGTGAAAACTTCTCTTTTTAATTAAGGCGCCCAACGCAAGCAAGCAGCAAGATACTTAAGACTTGAACTTACCTGGCAACATTGCTGAGACTTTAGAGAGACATTCTGGAAGGGACATTTACGTCCTGAAAATAATGTAAAAGGCTTTGAGAGGCATATCAAAGCATTTGGTGATAGAAGAACCAAAGTTGTAATTTAGTGTTTGCAAATTGTGTTTTCTTGTGAATTGTAATTCCCATTTAGGAGGTGAAGGCGAAAGGAGCGTCAAAGAATACAATAAGTGAGTGATATGTACAAGGTAAAGGGTGAGAGTTAGAGAGTGAAACTAAGAAGTAGAAGTGAAGGAAGTAACTTATTCTTGTGTGTTTATTTTTCCTAGGAGAAAGAACAGATTTCTCCTTTTTGAAATTCTAACTCCTCAACTCCAAGAGCCCACACCACTTCACCTTCTCGACGACGACACGGACGCGACGCCTAGATACTTGTTGTCGCAGGTAGGCCTTTTACAAGCTTAACAAAAACCATACTAGAAGACTGTTAGAAATAGGCGAGTGTTAAAGATAAGGATTTTAGTTACATAGGTCTCTTTGTTGCCTCGCAGGTCGACGACTCAGGAACCAGGTAGCGTCCAGTATCCGGCCCTCCTCCCTATTTTCTATTTAATTACCTAGGTGTATTAATATTAGTCACTAGGTGTTGCCTAGGAATTTGGGAAGTCGGTCCATAACGTCTCTGCGAAATCCACCTACAAGCAACTCACAGGTAAGAGTGCTTGGGGTCTTGACAGAAGACGAAGCCCACGTAAATTATTTCGCCCAGACGTTATGGATGCTGCTGATCAAATTTCTCTGCAGGACATCGCCAATATGTTGACTGCTATTCAGGAAGAGAGTGTAGCGTTACGTAGGGATGTTACTGTAATCCAGCAAAACATACAATCTGGACCCAGTACCTGGAGTTTTTCCCCCAGTCAGAAGTCAGTTTTGAAACCCGCTACCTTTCAACCTGGGTTTCAAACCTTACATTCAAGCACTGACTCTTCCACTACTCCCACTCAGATTCAGGTAGTAACACCTGTGCCTGTTCCTTTAGCCCCTCCAGAAAGATTTTATGGAGATAACAATAAGTTTTCTATCTTTATGAATCAATGTCAGCTGCATTTCATCGCAAAACCAATTGCGTTTCCGGACGACTCATCCAAGATAGCGTTTATTCTATCCTATTTAGGTGGCGATGCGGCTCAATGGTCTGTGCCCATAGTAGAACGAAATGACCCAGTTCTTTATGATCTTAGACGGTTTAAGAATACCATGAGAAAGCTATTTGCCAAGCATGTTTTTGTTCAATCTGCGGATCATGAACTTCTACATTTAAAACAGGGCTCTTCAGATCTTTTGCATTACATATCACAGTTCAACAAACTAGTGATTGAAGCACGCTGGCCCGAGGATAAGCGAGTGTCAATCTTTTATAAAGGGTTGAAAGATGAGCTTAAGGACATGGTCACACAGATTCTAGACCCACCAGATGATATAGAGGATTTCATAGATTTGGTAGTAAAATTGAACCATCGCTTAATTGAACGAAGAGGGGAGAAGGGAAAATCAGAACACAATAAAGTGTTTTCTTTCAAGGACAGAATTACTAGTGTAAAAACAGACACTTCTTCTAAGTTGGATTTAGGAGAGCCAATGCAGATAGGAACCATAAAAGGGCCACTAAGTAAGGAAGAAAAAGACAAGAGGAGAAAATTAAATCAGTGTCTTTACTGTGGAAAGTCTGGGCATTTCGTTAAAGAATGTCCAGTTCGTCCAACTAAACCCAAGATAAAAAATTCTGAGGTAGGATTAGTTCAGCAGTCGGAAAACTAGTAAGCTCGACTAATCAAGAGGTCAGATTGTCGAGTAAGTTACCTAGCTTGGCCTCCGTTACCCCTGTAATCATATCCCATCATCTTAGTATTAAGATTTCCTTGCAGTCAGTACTAAATAAAGGCAAGGTTTGGACTGTTGACGCTTTAATCGATTCAGGAGCCACAGGGAATTTTATTGACACCTGTTTTCTGGAAGACTTAAAATTTAAGACTGAGTTAAAAGAAAATCCCGAAGTAGTAAAAGCCGTGGATGGTAAGGAATTATCATCTGGGTTAATTCACTTCAATACGGAAATGCTCTTAATGACCTGTTTAAACAAACATGAAGAAAAGATCACTTTCGATGTCATAGATGCACCTCAATTTCGTTTAATCTTAGGTGTACCCTGGTTGATAAAACACAATCCAAAGATTGACTGGGTTAAGAAGACAGTGACTTTAGACTCCGATTTTTGTCAATCTTCTTGTTGGACATCCCCAGAATCAGAATGGGTGGTTCAAGGTAGTAATTTCCCTTTAAACTCAAAAAGTATTCTGTTATTGGAAGGAGTTCCAGAGGAATACGCGGATCTAGGTGATGTGTTCGACAAAAAAAAGGCTAATACTCTTCCACCTCACCGAGACTTTGATTGTCGAATAGACTTGGTGCCTGGAGCTACTCTACCTTGTAGCAGGATTTATGCTCTCACAGAGACGGAAAACGAACATTTGAGGGAATATTTGGACGAATATTTGGCCAATGGTTTTATTCGACATTCAAAATCTCCAGTGTCGTCCCCCCTCTTTTTTATTGCTAAAAAGGGGGGAGAGTTGCGAAGTTGTATCGACTATCGAGCATTGAACAACGTCACTATCAAAAACAGGTATCCTCTTCCATTAATTCCTACTCTTCTAGACCAGTTGAAAGATGCCACAATTTATACAAAATTGGACTTGAGAGGTGCCTACCACTTAGTAAGAGTCAGAAGTGGTGATGAATGGAAAACAGCCTTTCGTACCAAGTTTGGTTTATATGAGTATCAGGTTATGCCATTCGGACTCTGTAATGCACCTGCAGCGTTCCAATTTTTTATTAATGAGGTGTTGCGGGAATTCTTGGATGTTTGCTGTATAGTATATATTGATGATATACTCATCTACTCAAAAGATACCACCGAGCATGTAAAACAAGTAAGGGCAATTCTTCGAAAACTACTTGACAATTCCTTGTATATAAAACTCGAGAAGAGTATTTTTCAGACCACTCGAGTAGACTTTCTTGGATATATTTTAAGCCCCAATGGAGTCGAAATGGATCCAAAAAAAATCCAAGCAGTTTTAGATTGGTCTAGTCCCTCCTCAGTAAAGCAGGTCCAGAGTTTTCTAGGGTTTGCAAATTTCTATAGACGTTTCATTTGTAAATTTTCTCACATGATCACTCCAATAACTAGACTGTTAAGGAAAAACGTAAAGTTCGAATGGGATAAGGAAGCTGAGGAGGCCTTTCAAAATCTTAAGAAGCAATTTACCACAGCGCCAGTGTTAATGCATCCAGATCCTTCTCAACCCTTCATAGTGGAAGCGGATGCTTCTCAACTTGCTATAGGAGGCATTTTATCCCAAAGGCATAAAGAAACTGGACAAATGCATCCAATCGCGTTTTATTCTAGAAAACTTAATCCAACTGAACAAAATTATGCCATTGCAGACAAGGAATTACTAGCAATAAAAGCAGTTTTCGAAGAATGGCGTCATTATTTGTTAGGGGCTAGACATCCTGTGACCATTTATACTGATCATAGAAACTTACAATTTCTGCGTTCCGTAAAAGCCCTAACTGCCAGACAATTAAGATGGACATTGTTTTTCAATGACTATAATTTCATAATTACCTACAGACCTGGAAAAGAAAATTTGAAAGCTGATGCTTTGTCTCGCATAGGAATTTCTGAAGACACAGATAGTAGTCTAAGAAAAGTGCAACCTGTGTTATCTGAATGTAGATTCCAAATAGGTGTGATAATATCTGAGGTGATGAATGAAATAAAAGAAAAAATACAAGAGAAAACAATGGAAGAATGGCAACATTCGTATCCCCTGTTACAAATTAAGGACAGTCTTTTGTACATGAATGACCAAGTGTTTGTGCCCACACAAGAGTTGCAGAAAAAGGTGATGCAATCTCATCATGATGCTTTAATGTCAGCTCATCCTGGAATAGCCAAAACTTGTCAGTTGGTAAAAAGAAAATTTTGGTGGCCTGCCTTGCTAAATGATGTAAAATCTTATATAGAAACCTGCGAGATTTGTTCACAAAATAAAACACTACATCAGGCTCCCAGTGGTCTTTTACTTCCACTTCCAATTCCACCTCAACCTTGGCACACGTTGTCACTGGATTTCATTGTAGAACTTCCTAAGACTAAAGAAGGGTATACTACCATTCTAACTGTAGTAGATCATTTCACTCGCATGGCCCATTTTGTTCCATTGAAGAAAATACCTTCAGCCAGAGAACTAACTCATGTTTTCTCTAACGAAATTATTCGTCTGCATGGCATCCCCTCAGTGATCATTTCGGACAGAGGTCCTCAGTTTATATCGCATTTTTGGCAAAACTTAGGAAAAACTTTAGGCATGGACATACGTACTTCTTCCGGTTATCATCCACAAACGGATGGGTTAACGGAAAGAACTAATCAAACTATCGAACAATTCTTACGTTGTGCGTTAGCGGAAGAAGAAAGAGAATGGTCAGATATACTTTGGGTACTAGAATTTGCCTATAATAACATGGATAATTCCTTTACTACCTTTTCTCCATTTTTTAGTACTTATGGATTCCACCCCAGACACATTCCAGATTCTGTACCAATACCTTTCCGATATGCCATCTTTAGAAGACCATATCAAGAAGATAAACCGCACTCAAGAATTGGCCCAATATCATTTAGCACAAGCAAAAGAAAAACAAAAGGAAAATTCAGATTTACACAGAAAACCCCCACCTAAATATTCTTTAGGAGATAAGGTGTGGCTATCTACAAAAAATTTAAAGATAAGAACCTGCAAAAAATTCTGTCCCAAGTTTATCGGACCATTTTCTATCGAAAAAATAATAAACCCAGTCAGTGTGAAGTTAATGTTGCCAAATCGGTATAAATTTCATCCTGTATTTCATGTGTCACTAATCAAGCCTTGTGATCCAAAAACTAGATTTAAGAATAAACCCGCAAGCATCCAAGTGGATGGTGTCCCTGAATTTGAGGTTTTGAAGATCGTAGACTCAAAAAGAGTTCGAGGTAAATTGTTTTATCTAATTCATTGGAAGGGCTACGGTCCTGAAGAGAGAACTTGGGAACCTTTATCACATTTGCAGAATGCTCCTCAGATTTTAAGGCGTTTTCATTTGCAAAATCCAGCTAAACCTAGACCTGTACCTCAGATTTTGGGAGGGCTCTTGAGAGGGGAGTACTGTCATGAGTCTACTACCTTGCCTACTGTCATGAGTCTACTACCTTGCCCCCTTTGCGCAGCAGCAAGGTAATATTCCCATCAGAAAACCCTCCCCTGTCCCGTGCACCCAGCACGCCATAGATTGTGGATACTGCATTATGTGTGTGTGCTTTGCATACTGAAACGTTTTAGCTGAGGTGTAGTTTATAAGTAAATGATGACATGATTTATGTGTGATTATCATTTTTCGATGAGAACATGTATTCTGAGTTTTTTCACTCGACTGTAGCGTAATTCAAGTTAGACTGAATATTTTGAATGCAACTTAAGTTTTCAGAGCTGTTATTGCATTTCACCAACTTGTTATAATTGTGTGGAGCAGGAAAGGTTTTGCCGTCAAGAGCAGCAGGTTGAGTTAGTCGTCGGGTCGGGCGGGGCGCTGTTGACGCACACGCACGCAGGGAAATGGTGCGCAATGCGTCCTCTTCTCCCGGGTGTGGCTCACCTATAAAAAGCCACACCCAGGTCTTCTCGATGCTTCGTCTTCCGCCAGGCTTCGGAGAACAACGCACCTGAAGCTCCTTCCTGCCCTTGGACGACTGCAGCAACTTGGAAGGATTCCGAAGGTCTTCCCGCTTGGAGTTCAGCGCGCGCAGCTGTAGAAAAGAGAAAGAAACAAAAGCTAAGTGAAAACTTCTCTTTTTAATTAAGGCGCCCAACGCAAGCAAGCAGCAAGATACTTAAGACTTGAACTTACCTGGCAACATTGCTGAGACTTTAGAGAGACATTCTGGAAGGGACATTTACGTCCTGAAAATAATGTAAAAGGCTTTGAGAGGCATATCAAAGCATTTGGTGATAGAAGAACCAAAGTTGTAATTTAGTGTTTGCAAATTGTGTTTTCTTGTGAATTGTAATTCCCATTTAGGAGGTGAAGGCGAAAGGAGCGTCAAAGAATACAATAAGTGAGTGATATGTACAAGGTAAAGGGTGAGAGTTAGAGAGTGAAACTAAGAAGTAGAAGTGAAGGAAGTAACTTATTCTTGTGTGTTTATTTTTCCTAGGAGAAAGAACAGATTTCTCCTTTTTGAAATTCTAACTCCTCAACTCCAAGAGCCCACACCACTTCACCTTCTCGACGACGACACGGACGCGACGCCTAGATACTTGTTGTCGCAGGTAGGCCTTTTACAAGCTTAACAAAAACCATACTAGAAGACTGTTAGAAATAGGCGAGTGTTAAAGATAAGGATTTTAGTTACATAGGTCTCTTTGTTGCCTCGCAGGTCGACGACTCAGGAACCAGGTAGCGTCCAGTATCCGGCCCTCCTCCCTATTTTCTATTTAATTACCTAGGTGTATTAATATTAGTCACTAGGTGTTGCCTAGGAATTTGGGAAGTCGGTCCATAACGTCTCTGCGAAATCCACCTACAAGCAACTCACAGGTAAGAGTGCTTGGGGTCTTGACACTAGGCAGGCTAACCACTGCCATTACCCAGTTATGTGGCAGACTAGAGGAGCATGAGCTGTCGCGCAGGCGGGATGCCCGGGTGCAAAACCGCTCCATAAGCCGCCTTGCTGCTGCAACGGCACAACTCTGTCAGCGCGGTGCCAACATGGAGTCAAGTCTCACCCAAAATACCGCCGAGATAACAAGGGGAATGGCCCGCATCACTACAGCAATGGAGGCCATGATTATCTCAAACACTGCCGCAAATCCTGCCCTGGACCTGGGGGATGCTGGGGACAGCAGCAGCCGCAGCAGCCCGGCCAGCGCTGCGTCAGAGCCACGCAGGAGCACCAGGCGCTCCGCAGAAGCGGCTGGACATTCTGAAGGGGGTGAGGGACACCCCAGTGGGGCTGCCAAGCGCTCAAAGAAATAGGCTTGCAAGGGCGGGTGAGGCAACCTGGACCTTAGACTTTTGTTTTCTTAGCTATTACACCTTTTTTTTGTTGCACATCAGTGCACTAACTGTGTTGCAACAGTATTAAAATTTGCTTTTCACCACAACCATTTACCTGTCTGTGCATCTGTACACACTCAGAAATAGTTTTCTGTAATCTCCTCACGTCTGTATCTGCCATCACTTGGCGTAGACACCCCAGCTGGCTGTGTTAGTGGCACAGCTTCGTCGTCGTCATGGTCCTCGTAGTCAGACAACTCCACCTCAGTGCCCTTCTTCACCGCAAGGTTGTGTAACATTGCACATACAGCTATGATCTTGCAGCAGGTGATGGGGGTATACTGCCTTGCACCTCCACTCTTGTGCAGGCATCTGAATCTACTTTTCCAGATGCCAAAGGTCCGTTCGACGACATTCCTTGTGCTTTTGTGGGCCCGGGTATACCTCCTTTGGCTGGGTGTGGAGGGGTTGAGGTAGGGGGTGAGTATGAATGAGCGGAGGGCATATGCACTGTCGCCTGGAAGGGAAAGGGGTAACATTACACACATGCATACATGTATTACACCTAGCTACTTTGTGTTATGGGGGTCTGATGATGTGTCTCACCTAGGAGGTATCCTTCACCAAATTCGCCAGCCATCAGCCGTGCATAGATGCCGCTCTGTTGGAAAATATAGGAGTCGTGGGTACTCCCTGGGAATTTTGCTACCAGGTCTGTGATGGTGCACTTCGCATTGCAGATCACCTGCACGTTGATGGTGTGCGTAGACTTCCGATTGCGGTATATGTATTCTGTGTCCGCTGGTGGGCAAATCGGAATGTGCGTGCCATCTATACAGCCAATGATTTGGGGAAATTGTGCCATCTGGTAGAAGTCAGCTTTAGTTTGTAGCAGTTCTGCGTGGGTTGCAGGGAAAGAGATGTATTGGTCCATCCTGTGTATCATGGCGTCAAGGAATGTGTGGAAGAACCTTGACAGGCTGCTCTGGGTCACCCCTCCTGCCGCTGCAACTCCACTTTGATAGCTGCCAGACGCAAGCAGGTGTAGGCTGCATAGCACCTGGACGTGTGCTGGGATGGCGTGTGCCCTTGGGGTGTGGTGGTCCAACAATGGTTTGAGGTCCCTGATGAGCTCAAGAATGGTGTCAGAGTCCAGCCTGTATCTCTGTAGGATCTCTGCCTCTGTGAGCATGAACAGGGTTATCCTCTGTCTGTAGACCTGTTCATTTCTTTGCCATTCCCTCTGTCCTTCCTGCTGTAGCCGTAGCCGCCTCGCAATGACATAAAAAGCTGCCATCCTGCAAGTTGCAATGCATTTTGGGGCTGTTTTTATGGGTTGGAGTTGGTTACCACCTGATTGTAATCCATGGTAAATACCGAGTGAATTCTACCGATTTTGAGCCGAAATCGGTGTTTCTGTGCCTCCCTATGTAGGAGAGTAGGGTCTGCAATCCCATGATCACCCAGATTTTTTGCTTTTGTTTCACTGGTTTACGACTTTCTCTGGCTGTGGGCCTGCTAATCAGACCCACAGCCTGGCTGTTCTCTTTCTAAATTACGATGTGTACCCTAGGTGCATTTACCAATTGGTACTGGGCCACCTTATCAGACCCCGTAACGCAGGGCATAGGTGTACCCAGGGCCGCCAGGGGCTGAAGCATGTATTATGCCACCCCTGGCTGGCCTCCTAAATTTGACACAACTGGCTGCACGACAGCTGGGGCGAAGCCGTGTAACCACCCTTCGCTTTAGGTATAGTAGCTCTATATCTAACCATACAATGGACACCCGAGTTCCTATCAGTCACTCCTATGGCAGGCCTTAACAATCCTGAAGGCAGAGTGCGTGGGCTCGTGTGAGCTAGGCTCAGGCCCGAGCCGAGCCCGGTTGCAGTTTGCGGAATCAAGACCCAATGGCTGTTCCATGATAACGCGTACCATAACGGTAACTCCGGTGTCGCGTTATCCAGGCATGTCGAGTAAGGTGTCATACGAATCGGGGTGCTGCCCTCTCACCAATTCTGGCGATGAGGTTAGCATCCCACCCCTCTAGAGGGACACGACATGCACGTAACCGTGAACCCCGGTTAAAGTTAACTGAAGCCTCAGCTCCACAAAATGGATGCTGCCACCACAGACGCGAGTCTGACCTCCTGCTGCTGGGAGTCCTTCCAGCGAGGAGCACTTGGACAAAGGGTTTCCCGTCGAGGGCGGTGTTCGCACCGTCCCAGACAGGGTTTGTGTATTCTGGGTAGGTAGGGCTTTTGCGTGAAGGTGACTGCGGAGTGGCACCCCGGTGCTCACTACGCATCTGCCGGTTAGAACCAGTTCCAGGGGCGACAGCCCTGGCCTGGGGAAAGTCCGGCAGGGGAGAGGGGTGTAACTGCCCCCTTCCTGGTCCCACCCTTAGGGCAGGACCTAGTCATGTACCCACCCCTTTCTTTAGAATAAAGACCGGAGCGGGGACCCTTCCAAATTAGATCATCTTTGATTCAAGAACTACTTTCTACGAAAGGACATTCAAGACTCTTCTCAAGATTTCTCCCTTGTGACTAAGGAGTAGTCACCCTGCATCAGCGGGCACCAACTAAGAACTCTGCGGTTTGCTGTAAGTCCTTCCTCAAGGAATCCGACGGCCCAGCTCGACGAGAACCGGCTTCCCTGGCACCTCTGACCTCTACCCACAACATCAGCTCAGCTGTGATCTGTGGGTGCGACGAGACCTCGAGGGACCGGCCATCATCAGAACCTGCACGCTCTTAAAAACCAGCACGACCATCGAGGTAACTCTCTGGTGAGTGCTCTGGGGTCCGAGAAGCCCCGACCCTGAGCCGCTCCAGCACCGAAGTGCAGTCTCCCAGCATCTCCACGATCTGCGTGGGGCCCTTCTGCTCGCTGCTCAGCACGTTGTCTGGTCACTAGCCGCTGGCTCGTGTCCTTCTGTGACGACATCCGAGAATCATCACTGCTGGTCTGGTTGCTCCAGACTGGCCCTTGCTTCCATCTTTGCGAGAAGCACCCCGGACCCTCCTGGTCCACTCAAGACGCCCTCTTAGGCCCACCACGTGGCCCTGAGAACTGCCAAGGCTTGTTGCCCCCTCCTGGGCCCAGCGACGCCGACAGCATCATCCTTCGTGGGACAGCTCGCACCTCCGCCGTGGTCGCCGACAACGCCTCCTGGTCCGTGAGACTGCAGAGCCTAGCGTCGCCCACTCACCTGGTCGAGGTGACGGCCAACCGGTGCCTTCCTGGTACCCTCTGACTACTGGCTAGTAGTACGAACTTGGTCTCCTCTGCTTTCAGGTTTCTTCAATCTCCGATCCAGGCTTGGATCTCTACGAACTATTCAGCACTGGTCGCCGGCCAGCAACTCCTTTCTTCTGGCTCCTGGCTCGTCAGCGAAGACCCCGACGCCTGTAAGACTTGTGCAGCCGCAGCCCTCGTGGCTAGGTAACTCGGCATTTCGGTGCCTGCATAGCCTCCTTACTCTAGGGTCCCGAGTCCCTCGCTTCCGACTTGCCTTATCAGGTCCGCCCGAGACCTTAATCTTTCCGTGTCCTCGGACACTTGTTTCTAATTGTGCACTTGAAGTATTTGCTAAAGAGATTTGGTTTGTGCTTAGTACCCTGTCCTCATAAAGAGTACCGGGCTGTTGTGATTCTTAATAAATATACTGTTTATTTTCATAACACTTGTGTGGTGTCCTTTCACTGGGTATTCAAGGGGTACATGTGTGGTAAACAGCTGGCTTAACACGCCCTCTCGAGTCTTTAGCCTTAGACTGCTCGTATCCACGCTACTAGGATAGCTGGTCTATAGGTTGACTTACAACCAAACACCATAAGGGTCGTTGGAACGATACATAGCGGTCGCTAGAATAGCGAACGTTGCATATCGGGCCAACTTCTCACATTGGTGAGCAGCGGTTGGGATTTGAGCTTGCTGTTGTTTTACCACACGTATCCTAAGAATATCTTGTTGAAAGATCGCACAAAGTACTGTTAGTACATATAACTAAAAGCTTAGAATACTCTGAGTTCTACTGAACCAGCTGTTGTAGCTCCTCAAGGCTTAGCACACCTTGGCTACAACTCTTAGCGAGGGTACAGTAGGTAAACACGTAGTGTAGGTAGGTGCATCACTTACACCACACTAGAACCAGTATGTCGGACAAAGGAGGAAACTCTGGGTCTCCCCTTGTGTCAGTTGACCCTCCACAGGTCATCCCTTCAGGATATACTGTGCTGAGCTTCAAGGAGTTAAGACGACTGTGTCACTCCAGGAAGATTCAGCAGGGGTCTAACCCCACAACGTCCTTTCTGATTGGTCTCTTGGAGACTTATGATGCCAGGAGAGCTGAGAAACTTCGTAGCTCTTCTAATCCAGAAGGAGACATGCCTCCCCTCGAGGGAACCCGAGACGATCCTGACCTCATTCACCTCGCAACTGAGAACGAGGATGTGGAGGAGGATGAGGATGAGGATCTCTCTGGGGATGAGGCAGATAAGGGACAGGTAGAAGTCGTCAGACTAAGCAGGTCCAACTTAAGCAGACATGATAGCGGTACTGGGGGACCCCTGGGGCCACTATCAGGTCAGCTTAACATTGGGAATGGACGAGCCCGATCTCTGTCAAGAGACTCTGGCGGATCCCTTCGAACCAATGGCTCTCACAACTCTTCTCAGAGAGGGATGACGTCCCCTCAGAGGAGAGTGTACGAAGCTAAGGAAAGGGCAGCTAATCTGAGGATCGAAAGGGAAGAACTTGCCCTGGCCAAAGAAAGGCTTGCCTTTGCTAGAGAGCAACAGTTAAGTGGGGTAGTCCCCACTGGTGGCAGCAATGTACCTAGTAATAGGGAAAAGAGTTTCGATACGAAACACCTTGGTAAGATAGTGCCCCCCTTTAAACAAGGGGACGACATCCACAAATGGATTACTGCTTTGGAGAGGGCCTGCACTGTGCAGGGTGTTCCCCAGAGTCAGTGGGCAGCTATCTTGTGGCTCTCCTTTGAAGGAAAAGGAAGAGACAAGCTCCTCACCACAAGGGTGGAGGATGCTAACAATTACCAAATCTTGAAAAATACACTCGTTGAAGGGTTCGGCCTAACCACTGAGCAGTACAGGGTGCTGTTCAGGGATACCCAGAAAACGCAGTCTCAAGATTGGTCTGATTTCGTCGATTGTGCCACTAAGGCTTTTGAGGGCTGGTTGCTGGGCAGTAAGGTTACTGATTATCAAGGATTGTATAATTTGATGATGAGAGAACAAATTTTAAACAATTGTCAGAACCAGTTGTTGCATCAGCATCTTGTCGACTCGGATCTGACCTCTCCCCAAGAATTGGGAAAGAAGGCAGACAGATGGGTTCGTACAAGAGTTAAGCAGAACCAGGGTCAGAATCAAGGTGGTCAGAAGAAAGCAGACCAGAAGGGTAAAGATTCTAAAGGGGAACAAAATGACCAGAAGTCTTCGACAGGTCCCCAACAACCCAAAGAGGGTGGGGGTCAGGCTCCCCAAAAGAAGAAAGAAGGCCAATCCAAAAGATGGTGCCAGTACTGTAAAAGTAAGTCTCACTGGTTTAGTGAGTGCACCAAGAAAGGAGGAGGGCAGACTCCTGCCACTGCAGCCCCTAAGGCACCTGTGCCCCCTAGTACAGTCAGCAGTGGTAGTGCACCTCCCAAGGGTTTAGTAGGGTTAACCCTGGGTTCTGAGGGGCGTGACAACTTAGTTGGCACACTCACTCAGGCTGTCCTTGTCAGTACAGGGGACGCAGACATATCCCCTGACGTAAGCCCCAATACTTTGGGCAAATACCGACAGACGCCTTTCATAAATGGAAAGACGGCTCAGGCCTATAGGGACACTTGTGCCAGCGTCACCATGGTGACGCCTAACTTTGTGGACCCTGGACAGATCATGCCAGGTACAGAATTCCTGGTGACCAATGCAAGCAATGTCACTACCAATCACAGTATGGCAATTGTAGCTTTCTCCTGGGGAGGGGTAACTGGCCACAAGAAGGTTGTAGTTAGTCCAGACCTCCCAGTGGATTGTTTGTTGGGCAATGATTTGGAGTCGTCACAATGGTCAGAAGTGGAGCACCGGACTCACATGGAAATGTTAGGTTTGCCAGCACATGTGTTCGCTGTGACTAGGTCACAGGTCAGGAAATGCCCCACTGAACAGGTGCTGGATCCTGGAACAAAGGACCAGACACCTCCCAAGAAAAAGAGCAGTAGGGTTAAGGCTGCGCCTTCCCCCTTGCCCCAGGTCGAGGATCAAGTCTCAGAGGAGGCTGACCTACAGGAATTGAGGGAAACTGAGCCTAGGGAATTCGAACTTGATCAAGTTGAATTCTTGGGTTCAGGGGGACCCTCAAGGGAAGACCTGGGGAAGGACCAGTTAGACTGCCCTTCTCTTGAACCCCTCAGACAGCAGGGTGCTGCTGAGGCTGCTGGGAACGCCACAGGTACCCACAAGGTATACTGGGAAGATGGACTCCTGTACACTGAGTCAAGAGACCCCAAGCCTGGCATGACCAGGAGGCTGGTTGTACCCTTGTCTCAGCGTGGTTTCCTACTTACCTTGGCCCACGAGATTCCCTTAGCAGGTCACTTAGGCCAGACGAAAACGTGGGACAGGCTTGTCTCACACTTTCACTGGCCTCACATGAACGAGGATACCAAGGAGTTTTGCCGCTCCTGTGTCACTTGCCAAGCCAGTGGTAAGTCAGGTGGCACGACAAAGGCCCCCCTTATACCAATGCCTGTGGTGGGGGTGCCCTTTGAACGGGTGGGGATCGACATCGTCGGTCCCATGGAACCACCTACAGCATCAGGGCACAAGTTTATACTGGTGGTAGTGGATCATGCCACCAGGTATCCTGAAGCTATTCCCCTTAGGACCACTACAGCACCTGTTGTGGCAAGAGCCCTAGTTGGAGTGTTCTCCAGAGTGGGCTTCCCTAAGGAGGTCGTCTCCGACAGAGGTGCAAACTTCATGTCGAGCTACTTAACTGCTATGTGGAAGGAATGTGGTGTTAACTACAAGTTCACTACACCCTATCATCCACAATGCAATGGGCTTGTTGAGAGATTCAACAGGACCCTAAAAGGGATGATTCATGGACTACCGGAAAAGCTTCGGCGTAGATGGGACGTCCTGATCCCCTGCCTCTTGTTCGCCTACAGAGAAGTCCCACAGAAGGGGGTTGGCTACAGCCCTTTTGAACTTCTGTACGGGCATCCTGTAAGGGGACCCCTGTGTTTGGTGAAGGAAGGATGGGAGAGACCTCTCAAAAAGCCTGCCGCCAACATAGTGGACTATGTGCTTGGCCTCCGCTCGCGGATGGCTGAGTACATGGAAAAGGCATCTGAAAACCTTAAGGCCAGCCAAGAACTCCAAAAAGCTTGGCATGACCAAAAGGCTGTCTTGACTGTTTACCAGCCCGGACAGAAGGTGTGGGTGTTGGAGCCAGTGGCCCCAGCAGCACTCAAGGACAAATGGTCCGGGCCCTACACCATCCTGGAGAAAAAGGGAGAGGTCACCTACCTGGTCGACCTGGGAACTCCCCGGAGCCCCCACAGGGTGCTTCATGTCAACAGGCTAAAAGCATATGTCGACAGGAAGGACATGAGTTTGCTCATGGCCCTAGATGAGGGACAGGAAGAGGAGAGTGACCCTCTCCCCGACCTGCTCACTCAGAATCCTGACGATGGCTCGGTAGATGGTGTTGTCTTTTGTGGCAGCCTCTCCGAACATCAACAGAGCGACTGTAAACAAGTTCTTCAGTCGTTCAGGCATATGTTTTCTCTAACACCCAGTCAGACCGATTGGTGCACCCATGAGGTTGACACTGGTGACAGCTTGCCAGTCAAGAGTAAAATCTACAGGCAGCCTGATCACGTTAGAGACTGCATCAAAAGTGAAGTGCAGAAAATGTTGGAGTTGGGAGTCATTGAACCCTCGGATAGCCCTTGGGCTAGTCCCGTAGTTCTAGTGCCGAAACCTCACACCCAGGGTGGTAAGAGAGAGATGAGGTTTTGCGTAGACTACAGGGGTCTCAATGCAGTCACTAAGACTGACGCCCACCCAATACCAAGGGCAGACGAGCTTATCGATAGATTGGCTTCGGCCAACTACCTAAGTACGTTTGACCTGACAGCTGGGTATTGGCAAATCAGGTTAGCTGAGGACGCCAAGCCTAAAACCGCATTTTCAACCCCTGGTGGGCATTACCAGTTCGTGGTGATGCCCTTTGGTCTGAAAAATGCACCTGCCACCTTCCAACGGTTGGTGAATCAAGTCCTTACTGGGCTGGATGACTTCTGTGCGGCGTATCTTGACGATATTGCTGTCTTTAGCTCCACCTGGGAGGATCACCTGGTCCACCTGCGGAAGACGTTAGAGGCACTGCAAGCAGCAGGTCTCACTATCAAGGCCACCAAGTGCCAGATAGGGCAGACACAGGTTGTATACCTGGGCCACCTTGTAGGTGGAGGTCAGGTTCAGCCACTGGAGAGCAAGATACAGTCGATCAGGGACTGGGCTCCTCCAACCACCCAGACTCAGGTTCGAGCTTTCTTGGGCCTGACTGGTTACTATAGGAAGTTTGTCAGGAACTATGGTTCAATTGTGACACCATTAAACGAACTGACCAGTAAGAAAATGCCAAAAAAGGTTCCGTGGACAGCGAGCTGTCAAAAAGCATTCGATGACCTAAAGCAGGCCATGTGCACGGCGCCTATCCTCAAGAGTCCGGACTACTCCAAACCATTCATTGTCCAAACAGATGCTTCTGAGTTGGGTGTGGGAGCTGTTCTTTCTCAACTGAATTTTGATGGTCAAGACCAGCCCATTGCTTTTATAAGCAGAAGGCTGACCCCTAGAGAGAAGAATTGGTCAGCTATTGAGAGGGAGGCCTTTGCTGTGGTTTGGGCCCTGAAGAAGCTGAGGCCATACTTGTTTGGTACTCACTTCAAGATTCAGACCGACCATAAGCCCCTCTTGTGGCTAAATCAGATGAAGGGTGAAAACCCCAAACTGCTTAGGTGGTCCATTTCCCTACAGGGGATGGACTTTACAGTGGAACATAGACCTGGTACTGATCATGGCAATGCCGATGGGCTCTCCAGATATTTCCACTTAGAACAAGAAGACTCACCTGGTCAAGGTTAGCTTATTATTCCGACGTTTGGGGGAGGGTCATGTAGGAGAGTAGGGTCTGCAATCCCATGATCACCCAGATTTTTTGCTTTTGTTTCACTGGTTTACGACTTTCTCTGGCTGTGGGCCTGCTAATCAGACCCACAGCCTGGCTGTTCTCTTTCTAAATTACGATGTGTACCCTAGGTGCATTTACCAATTGGTACTGGGCCACCTTATCAGACCCCGTAACGCAGGGCATAGGTGTACCCAGGGCCGCCAGGGGCTGAAGCATGTATTATGCCACCCCTGGCTGGCCTCCTAAATTTGACACAACTGGCTGCACGACAGCTGGGGCGAAGCCGTGTAACCACCCTTCGCTTTAGGTATAGTAGCTCTATATCTAACCATACAATGGACACCCGAGTTCCTATCAGTCACTCCTATGGCAGGCCTTAACAATCCTGAAGGCAGAGTGCGTGGGCTCGTGTGAGCTAGGCTCAGGCCCGAGCCGAGCCCGGTTGCAGTTTGCGGAATCAAGACCCAATGGCTGTTCCATGATAACGCGTACCATAACGGTAACTCCGGTGTCGCGTTATCCAGGCATGTCGAGTAAGGTGTCATACGAATCGGGGTGCTGCCCTCTCACCAATTCTGGCGATGAGGTTAGCATCCCACCCCTCTAGAGGGACACGACATGCACGTAACCGTGAACCCCGGTTAAAGTTAACTGAAGCCTCAGCTCCACAAAATGGATGCTGCCACCACAGACGCGAGTCTGACCTCCTGCTGCTGGGAGTCCTTCCAGCGAGGAGCACTTGGACAAAGGGTTTCCCGTCGAGGGCGGTGTTCGCACCGTCCCAGACAGGGTTTGTGTATTCTGGGTAGGTAGGGCTTTTGCGTGAAGGTGACTGCGGAGTGGCACCCCGGTGCTCACTACGCATCTGCCGGTTAGAACCAGTTCCAGGGGCGACAGCCCTGGCCTGGGGAAAGTCCGGCAGGGGAGAGGGGTGTAACTGCCCCCTTCCTGGTCCCACCCTTAGGGCAGGACCTAGTCATGTACCCACCCCTTTCTTTAGAATAAAGACCGGAGCGGGGACCCTTCCAAATTAGATCATCTTTGATTCAAGAACTACTTTCTACGAAAGGACATTCAAGACTCTTCTCAAGATTTCTCCCTTGTGACTAAGGAGTAGTCACCCTGCATCAGCGGGCACCAACTAAGAACTCTGCGGTTTGCTGTAAGTCCTTCCTCAAGGAATCCGACGGCCCAGCTCGACGAGAACCGGCTTCCCTGGCACCTCTGACCTCTACCCACAACATCAGCTCAGCTGTGATCTGTGGGTGCGACGAGACCTCGAGGGACCGGCCATCATCAGAACCTGCACGCTCTTAAAAACCAGCACGACCATCGAGGTAACTCTCTGGTGAGTGCTCTGGGGTCCGAGAAGCCCCGACCCTGAGCCGCTCCAGCACCGAAGTGCAGTCTCCCAGCATCTCCACGATCTGCGTGGGGCCCTTCTGCTCGCTGCTCAGCACGTTGTCTGGTCACTAGCCGCTGGCTCGTGTCCTTCTGTGACGACATCCGAGAATCATCACTGCTGGTCTGGTTGCTCCAGACTGGCCCTTGCTTCCATCTTTGCGAGAAGCACCCCGGACCCTCCTGGTCCACTCAAGACGCCCTCTTAGGCCCACCACGTGGCCCTGAGAACTGCCAAGGCTTGTTGCCCCCTCCTGGGCCCAGCGACGCCGACAGCATCATCCTTCGTGGGACAGCTCGCACCTCCGCCGTGGTCGCCGACAACGCCTCCTGGTCCGTGAGACTGCAGAGCCTAGCGTCGCCCACTCACCTGGTCGAGGTGACGGCCAACCGGTGCCTTCCTGGTACCCTCTGACTACTGGCTAGTAGTACGAACTTGGTCCCCTCTGCTTTCAGGTTTCTTCAATCTCCGATC
The DNA here is from genome assembly GCF_964263255.1 of Lissotriton vulgaris. Taxonomy (NCBI): domain Eukaryota; kingdom Metazoa; phylum Chordata; class Amphibia; order Caudata; family Salamandridae; genus Lissotriton; species Lissotriton vulgaris. The sequence goes on from NC_141695.1 coordinate 21,571,931, forward strand.
CAGGCTTGGATCTCTACGAACTATTCAGCACTGGTCGCCGGCCAGCAACTCCTTTCTTCCGGCTCCTGGCTCGTCAGCGAAGACCCCGACGCCTGTAAGACTTGTGCAGCCGCAGCCCTCGTGGCTAGGTAACTCGGCATTTCGGTGCCTGCATAGCCTCCTTACTCTAGGGTCCCGAGTCCCTCGCTTCCGACTTGCCTTATCAGGTCCGCCCGAGACCTTAATCTTTCCGTGTCCTCGGACACTTGTTTCTAATTGTGCACTTGAAGTATTTGCTAAAGAGATTTGGTTTGTGCTTAGTACCCTGTCCTCATAAAGAGTACCGGGCTGTTGTGATTCTTAATAAATATACTGTTTATTTTCATAACACTTGTGTGGTGTCCTTTCACTGGGTATTCAAGGGGTACATGTGTGGTAAACAGCTGGCTTAACACGCCCTCTCGAGTCTTTAGCCTTAGACTGCTCGTATCCACGCTACTAGGATAGCTGGTCTATAGGTTGACTTACAACCAAACACCATAAGGGTCGTTGGAACGATACATAGCGGTCGCTAGAATAGCGAACGTTGCATATCGGGCCAACTTCTCACACCCTACATCTCCCCATCTGTCCGATTCGGGGAATTTCCCGATCGGTGATTCAAGCGATTCGGTAGGTTCTCCGATTCGGCTCATGTCCGAATCGGTGTATCTACCGATTCGGTACATGGACCGAATCGGCTTTATTCCGAATCGGTGTGTCTACCGATTCGGTACATGGACCGATTCGGATAATTTCCGATTCGGTGTCAGTACCGATTCGGTACATGGACCGAATCGGATAATTTCCGATTCGGTGTCAGTACCGATTCGGTACATGGACCGATTCGGATAATTTCCGATTCGGTGTCACTACCGATTCGGTACATGGACCGAATCGGTTATTTTCCGAATCGGTGTCACTACCGATTCGGTACATGGACCGATTCGGTGTTTGCATCCGATTCGGTGTGTTACCGAATCGTTACATATCCGATTTTCGGTATGTACGTATCGGATTCTTTTCCATTCGGTACTCATTCCGAATCGGTTTTCGCTCCGATTTTGACTTTTTTCTTTGCCCTACATCTCGATGGCTGTATACCGATCGGTAAGGGCCCAAAATCGGTATTTTCGGCCGTTACCGATCGGTAACGGCCTACCTACATCTGGCCCCTGGTCTCTATACACCAAGTTCCTATAATCCTTCACATAGTTCTGTGTTTTTGTAAAATCCCTACAACAGTAATTATTGATACTGACAAGCATCACTCCAGGACCTCTCTCCCACATGAGTCTGGGACCCCTGGCCCCAACAACACTGGTGTGGTGCATGCCTACCTAGTGTTGCCATGGATGGTCCTTCAGAAAAACAAAACATATTGCTAGCCTATGTGGGGCCATTCCATCCCACTCCCTGCAAAAACAAACTGGAGAGCACCATCTCAGGACTCGGGCCTCTCTCTGTGACGCCACCCTGCCCAAAACCAAAGATGAAAGAAGCTCCAACAACTTCACGAACACTTTAATCACGGATGATCTACCTATGCCTCCTTGGCCCATGATCTTGGCCAGTGCACCCACTGTCTTAGGTTGCATGACTCTGGCGTCGGCGACTCTGCTAGGCTGCATGCAGCAGGGCAATCATTTTGGTTTGCAGCCCAGCAGGCTGTTGGCAGTCCTCAGTGAAGTCCATGTGCTTCTACTGTTGATTAGCTGTGTGCGGGAATCCACCCCGCCACCTTTCTCAAATGCCCAAGCCAAAACCGGGCTTCTCCACAACGCGAGGCAAGCAGAAAGATCCTCTAATGAAAGGCTCCACATCCTGCTATAGCTGCTAGGTGGAGGCAGGCTGAAATTGAAGAAGGGCAAAAGAAAACTGAGTGTGGGTACGCTCCTGAACTTTTGCTGCCACTGCCACTGACACACCGCGGGCGGACTCACCCGGCTCTCTGCGCCTAAGCTGGGGACTGTTTGCTGGCCTACGGGGGACTCGGTCTCACAGCGTCCCTGTGCGGCGCCCTCTGACTGCGTCATCCACCAGCGCCCGGAGGCGCTTAAAACAACAGTGCACCTAACGCAGCGTGGGACGCGCCGGCGCTGCCCGGGTTTAAGCCTGGGCCAAGGGCGGGCCCGTCCCAGTCCTGTCCCGCGCCCGTCGAAGCCAGGAGGAGGCAGGGCAGGGCCACCCGGGGAGGCAGTGCGCTATTACTTAACAGCTGCAATGCTTAACGGCTCATTTCCTTAATGAAGAAAGACAATATGTGTGGATGTTTTGGCTTTGAGGGCGTGAAATAGTATATTCTTTCATGTTCCTAATACGAAATAAGCTTTGAATGTGCTAACATTGGAAACCCTGTTTGTTTACACCATCAGAGAGCTAATAAGCCAGGTGAAGGCGAGAACTCACGTTAGGAGTACTCCATCATCCGTTTCAACCCCTGGGCGGCCGGTATGATCAACTAGGCTGACTCTGGGTAAATAATGGTTACATATAGCATCACATATACGGCTACCATTAAGTTTGTTTACATGCTTTTAACTGTTTTCATGTGCCTTTTCCTTGGCAGTTAACACAGAACAAGTGTCCAAGAGTGGAGTGGCAGCATATAGTGCAGCCCTGATGAAACTGCCAAAATTAAGGTGGCAGTGAAACATGTCGGCATTTTAAATAGGTAATGGTATGCAGGAATAGCTACCAGCCTTTTTATATGTACAGCATATGCCTCTTTCCCTATGAATAAAATTGGTTAAGGGATTTGGTTGCTGTGTTTTGTGCACTGATTTATGTTGTGTCTTTGTCACTAGCAGATGTTTTGGCTTTCCTCTGTTTGTTACACGTCTTTGGTTGTTTGTTTTGGACACTTTCTTTCTATTTTCTTTGAGAATCAAGTGACTACCGATGATGAGACGGGGCTTGTCTGGAAATTACATACCAGTTACCCCGTTGGTGGTGTTTCCGTGAGGTGTCACTTGTCTCTCACACATTTTTTCTAAGCAGATATTTGTCCAACATTGTTGGTGTGGATAATTGGTATTGAGCTTGAAGGGTCAGACAAGTTGCACTTGTTGTTCTGTGTATCTGTCAAGGAAGTTGGGCCTCTTTTAACATAAAAATTGGGGCGCAGTGCAGTGAATTATCCCCTTGTAAACTGTAAGGGATTGGAATAGTTATCAGTACATTCAGACTGTTCTATTTCTTAGTAACTGACATATGTGGACGTCCGTTCGACAGGGTCTTTTGTTGTAGGTCTATGTTTGAGTGGAGGGCGACCCTGTCTGATTCCCTCTGAGCTCCCATTGAGAGTTTGACCGCGCCCGTCGAAGCCAGGAGGAGGCAGGGCAGGGCCACCCCTTTTTCATCTACAATTCGAACTGGTCAAGGACTTGGTTAGTGAGAACACAAATATTACGATGGCCCATTTTTTTCTGGAGTCATTGCATTGATTGTTATCTTTTTGTTTTTGCTATTTAAACTTAAAACAACTCAGTATGAGTAAAGTTATTCATAAGGGGACAGGTGGTCCCGGGGTTGTGGGCACCTTAGATGCCCTTCTCTTGCGGGCTGAGTCTGTTCTCAACCATGAGATACAGCTCACCAAAAGGAGACTTTCCATGGAACCTCGTTTTGCTCCAAGTAAAGATCCTTTAGTTGGCCCCGCCCCTTACTGATCCAACCTCTGATCGTTTAATGCATGCCTCCCCTAGGTCGCCACAACTACAAGAAGTCATCCTATTGCCCGCAGTTACCATTTCAAACACATCCACAACACCTATTCCTACTCCCACCCTTCCTCCAGTGGGGCAGGTTCGTACACGTAAGCAACACTTAGTGCAGGAGAAGTTGAGGGAGGGTGCTACTTTAGCTACTCAGGAAAACAAAGGAAAGCAGGCACTTTACCTTTATCCTTACATCAAGTAAAGAAAATAGCAAAAACAAGAGGGGCGGCTAGAGGGAAAAAACAGTGTTTTGGTGGAAACAGAAGCCCGCTCCTCTGGTCCACCTGGAAATTGTGTTCAGATATCTACGTGTCAGAAAGAAACAGCTTCTGATGACTGTATGTTAGTAAAACTGGAGGGAAAGATTGTCGCAATGCTTAAACCTGTATTAACTAAACTGTTAGACATTGATGCAAGGCTGGAAAAAATAGAGAAATATCTTTGTCCTTTGAAACCGAGTGCAAATAATGATAGCATTATCGGCTCAAAGGAGCTTGGGTCTGTAACAGCGCAAGCTAAATTGACATCTTTTGCCGACGCTGTAGCTAGCACCAGTAAAACAGTGCGTGCCCTCTCTGCAAATAGTTCTAACGCGCAAGCCACAATAGTTAGGGTGGGGACCCCTTTGGAGCTGATTAAGGGTAATGATTCAGGAAAGAGTAGGGATGACCTGCCCCATTTTAAGGACTTCCTTAAATTACCACCAGAATCCACGCCCTACACTGTTATTCTTGCCAATGTTCCACCACTTCACTCGGGCTTGGAGGAACATTGGTCAGCGCTTAGAAATAAGGCCCTTTGGGCCAGATGTAGGGTGCCCAATACTGGTCGAAAACGGACGAAATTACTGAATTTCGACCGTTACCGACCGGTATTGGACATTTGGGATGTAGGGGACCCAAAAACACCTGAATCGGTATATTTACCGATTCAGTAAAGTTTCCGAATTGTAAACTTTACCGAATCGGAAAATTTACCAAATGGGTAATATTTCCGAATCGGTAAAGTTTCCGATTCGGAAACTTTACCGAATCGGTAAATTTACCGATTCGGAAATTAAGAAATGGAAAAAATTAATTTCGAGATGTAGGTACCCTTTTTAATACCGAATTTGCATGAAATTCGGTATTTAAGAGTCGGTATTTACCATGGATTGAAATCAGGTGGGGTAACCAGGTGCAGGCTATAAAAAAGCACCCAAAATGCACCAGTTTCACCAGAATGGCGGCATTCTATGTCATTGCGAGGCGGCTACGGCTACAGGCTGAAGGAGAGAGGGTCTGGAGGAGGGAGGAGCAGTTGTACAGGCAGAGGATCACTCTATTCCAGCTAACTGAGCCTGAGATCCTACAAAGGTACAGGCTGGCCCCCCAAACTATCCTGGACCTTATCAGGGACCTCCACCCACTGTTGGACCATCCAACCCAAAGGGCGCACGCCACCCCACCCCATGTGCAGGTGCTGTGCAGCCTACACCTGCTTGCATCTGGGAGTTACCAGAGTGTGGTTGCTGCGGTAGGTGGGGTGTCCCAGAGCTGTCTGTCGCGTTTCTTCAAAAAATTCCTTGACGCCATCTTGCAGAGAATTCATAACTACATCAGCTTCCCTGCAACGCATGTAGAACTGCTCGGGACAAAGACAGACTTTTATCAGATGGCGCATTTCCCAAACATCATTGGCTGTATTGATGGTACCCACATACCAATATGCCCACCTGCTGCCACTGAGTACATTTATCGGAACAGGAAGTCCACCCACACCATAAATGTACAGGTGATCTGTGATTCCAAGTACATGATCACTGATATAGTAGCCAAATTTCCCGGGAGTACCCACGACTCTTACATCTTCCAAAACAATGGGATCTACGCACGCCTGACAGCGGGGGAATTTGGCGAAGGATTCTTGCTAGGCAACACACTGTGTGAAACTCCCGTGATACGTATAGCAGATGTATGTGTGTGTGCATGTGAGTAATGTTTTTTCTTCTTGCAATTTGGGGACAGTGCATATGCCCTCCGGTCTTTCATCCTCACACCCTACCTCAACCCTACAACACCAATCCAGAGGAGATACAACAGGGCACACAAAACAACCCGTAACATTGTGGAGCGCACCTTTGGTATGTGGAAGAGCAGGTTTTGCTGCCTACATAAGAGTGGAGGGGCCCGCCAGTACACACCAATCACCTGCTGCAAGATGATTGCAGCCTGTGCAATGCTGCACAACCTTGCGGTCAAGAAGGGCACCGAAGTGGATATCTCTGATTATGAGGACCAGGATGACGAGCAAGCACTGCCTGAACCACACACATCAGTTGCAACACCAACTGATGGCAGACACAGACGGGAAGAGGTCAACGCAACTTTTTTTAAGTAAGTAAGTAAAGAGACACAGACAGGTGGAGTATGCACCCAATGTAGTTTAATTGTGTCATGACGTAGGTTTCTAAAGTACAAATGTGCAACAAACATTTTTTAACTTAAATGATGTCATTCCTGGTTCACTTCACCATGAACTGTCATAGTCATTTTCGTCCTCGTTGGCATGACTGGATGGCTCTTCCCTGCATCCTCTGGATTCTCACCATGGACCCCTCCAGGCCACGGAACACACTTTGACCCTGAACAGGTGCATCTGCACGCCTTTCTAGGACTCTGCGGCGTCTTCCACCAGTATGGCCCACCTCTGCACTGAGTGGAGTGTGCCAGGGCTATCATCCACAGGCAAGTTGTGTGTCTCTTCCCCCGCCATGTCAACTGCTGCTAACTCCATTTCTCGAAGTGGGGCCACAACGTGCCTCCTGCTTGGTTGTGATGCAGGTGTTGTGTCATGCTGTGATGCTGGCATTTCTGGGGATGACAGCAACAGAGGGGATTGAGATCTTCGAGGGGACGCCTGCAACTGTGGAGCCATTTCTGAGTCTTGTGCAGGAGGATGGCTACTTGGTGCACCTGTGTCCTGTGGTACGTTCTGGGTAGTTGGACCTGGCTCCTGACTCTCCTCCCTCTCTGGTGGTGTGCCTTCAGTCTCCTGCGAACGCCTGTGAGACACTTCACCTGTGGACATATGAGCGTACATTAGCTAAGCGCTACTGTCTCACAGTCACTACAATTAAATATTTCACACTTTAGCTTTATTCTCTGTGCAATCATTTCCCTAACTTGGTGGTTGCTGTGCTGTATAACATGTTCTTACATTTCCTGACTACATGTACCATGATGCATTGCTCCTGTATAGTGCTAGCAGTACTGGACTGGGTTTCACTTGGCCACAAAGGGTACAGGTAAGGATGATGGTGGGGGGGATGGGGAGGGAATGCTGTGCATGTGTCTTACCTTTTCTGCTTGCAGCTCTGGCAGAGCTGTCTACTTCTCCCAGTCCGCAGAAGCTTCTGGTTCAATGGTTGAGGCCACCATCTCCTCCAGGTCAGTAAGGGGGGGTGCTGGGTTCTTGCCTCCGCCAGTTTTTGTTGCCTGCTTGTGGTGTTCAGCCAATTTTTTCTTAGTTTGGCTCCTGAGGTCGTAGAATCGCTTTTTCAGGTCCTCTGCGTCTCTGGTAGTCACCCCAACTGCATTAACTTTGTTCAGTATGTCCAGCCAGAGTTTCCTTTTGGCAGATTCTGCCACAGTAAGGGACTGCCTGCCAAACAGTTTTTGGTGCACCTTCACCACCTCCTCAACAAGGACCTGCAGCTCCATGCTGCTGAATTTGAGTTTCCTCCTCCTCTCTGTCTGCTCTTTTTCTTTGCTGCTTGCCATTTTGCAGGTTTAAAAGTGCTCAAAACCTTTTCTGCTGCTCAGGGACTCAGCTCAGCTCCAACTGCCTTACCAGAAGCTTCTTATTAGTTGCAGCTGCCTGTGAAGCCACTTCCTGGTAGGGAGGGTGGTAGCACCTGATTGGCTGCCTAATTATGTTTCACTTTTGTTTGCTTTCCGATTCGGAAATTACCGAATCGGTATTTACCGAATCGGTATTTTTGGCCCATAGGAATGAATGGGAAATACTGATTCGGTAAATACCGATTCGGTAATTTCTGAATGTCCGATTCAGAATTTTACCGATTCGTTATTTTTTACAGATTTTTTTTTCTACATACCATTTACCGATTCTAAAATACCGATTCGGTAAAATTCGGTATTTTAGAATCTGTAAAATTGGATTACCTACATCTGGCCCTTTATCTATTAAATAGTAGAACAGGTCTGGGCAGTCACCTTTTCCAGGAATTTAAAATGATTCGCAGAACTCCTTGGATTGGTTCTTCTCAAAAAGGAGGCGATATTGATTGTGTGGTTTTCAATTTTAGGTCTCCGAAATTTGTTAAAACAATTTTAGAAAGGGCAGGTGCAAGACATCTGAGTAGGGATAGAATTTCCATATTGCCACTTGTGTTCTTTTATCGCAATACAATTTAGCATATTTCCAGAAGAGATTACTGTAGGGATGGTCCTCAGTCGCAAGATTCATATGATTTTAATGTTCCTGTTTACAATAGACATGATCTTCTCTCAAGTTTGGAGGAAATAGATTGACTAAGTCGTACACCACCAACTCTGGCAACGCCATCCAAACAACAAGTTTTATATTCTGGGACGCAGGTTAATCCTGCTTTCAGTAGGTTGAATACCCTAGAGATCGTTACTAATTCTAGCTCACATGTTCAACATATTGTACTGGATCATCACACAGAGTTTCAGACCCTTGACCTAAATAGAACATTAGTAGATGTTGATTTGGCCCTGCAGATGCCTTTTTGGGGCAGAATGTCCCAGTGTGTAACCACCTCGAAGTAACGAATGAAGCAATATGGAATATTTTCTTTTGGAATGTAGCAGGGCTGCGACCAAAAACTAGTAACAATATATGGCTCGCTTTTGTTGCTAAATTTCAGGTGCTCTGCATACAGGAGACATGGGCTACTACAACAATCCATATTGAGGAGTATAAGACTTATTTTCCCCTGCCATTCTTTCGACCTCTGGGAGGGCTAAAGGAGGTTTGATAGTCTATATTTCAAACCTTTTGGGGTCTAGGTCAATAACTTTCACAAAATCTGATCCTAACTACCAAATATAACTATTAACATGAATGAGCGAGAAAAGTTAGTTTTGATCAATTTCTGCAATAATATGCACAAGGAACAGTTGATTGTAACCCTAAAAGAAGTTCGCTTCACCCTCCTGGAGATTCAGAGTAGGAGCTCCAATCCACCTTTGGTGATATGGGGGGGCGACTTTAACCTATCGCCATGCAATCAAAGCAGCAACCCAACATGTGGGTTATCTGATGAAAACAGTGTAAACGTAACTCATTTCCCGCACACTATAAGTGGTGAATGCCTAAATGAGACATTATTTTTACTGGACATGGGATTTGCTAATGAATTAATTTTGTCACCAATTCCTTTTTCGCAAACATTTAATGGAAGAGGTGCTAGTACCGTTATAGATTTTATTTTTATTACGAGTAGGGCTGCCCCCGTCTGATGAATTTTAAGACCCACAAAAATGCAACTAGCGATCACTTTCCAAATAGCATTTCTATCTCCTGCTCCCCCCCCCCCCCCCCCCACCCCCCCCCCAATCTGGGCAGTAAAAAATCGGAAAGAAAGTTAGGGCAAATAAATCTGTCAATTGATAGAATCAATGGATATTCCCTTATATGGGCCAAAGTTGACCCACAGCAAACTACGAAGGCAGTAGTAGTGAATTCCTTTGACTCAATAATTTAATGTTTAGATCCTTTATCCTCACATCAGGAGGTTCTAAGTAACTTCTTGGAAATTACGAAGGAGATAAATAAAACTTTGTTGAACAAAAAAACAACAAAGGGAAGAGCAAAGGTTGGTTTAACAAGACCTGTACAAAGGCATATCGCAAAGTTAAAAACCGCTCTACAAGCAGAGGAGAGGGATAGAAATAGTATTATACAGCTAAGAAGAGCTTACAATCATGCTATAAAATCAAGAAAGGCTGAGCTGAAAAAAGAACTCTGGGAAGAACTACACAAAAGCTGTAGAAACAAGGACAGTGTTGCCTTCTGGAAAGTTCTTAAAAACCCTTTTTTTCTGAAGGGGGGCAAGGGCCGACAGTGGAAATTGATGTTGATGAAAATCACTAGATAGAACATTTTTCCCAAATGTTTTGTTTAAATGCTGATGTCAATTCTGAGACAGATAATAACTCCACAATAAGTTGCCTTTCTAGTCCTGTACCTTTCCCTATAGATTTTGATATTAATTTATCGGATGTTGAACATGCTTTAATGGCCAGTAAAGGAGGAAAGGCTCCGGACCCTGATGGGGTCCCAGTGGATCTTTTCAAATGTAATATGGACCCATGGTCACCAATACTGACAAGAGTATTACAAGCTACCTGTTCAGAAGGGCTTATTGACTCATGGTCAAATTCAATTTTAGTCCCAATCTTTAAGAAGGGAGATCGACAGAATCTGGCCTGTTATTGTCCTATATCCTTATTGGATTCCTTGGGCAAGGTGGCAGGCCGTATTGTTCTTGAACGCCTACAGCAATGGGTAGAAGATAGCAAAGTACTGTCTGATCTCCAATTTGGGTTCAGGGAATGCTTGGGTACGATGGAGCAAGGCCTCAATCTGTCACTTCTTATGGGAAAATATGTGAAAGTGAAGGGGGGGAAGGTTACACATGGCCTTTGTAGATTTGACCGCTGCCTTTGATTGTGTCAGTCATGCTAAACTTTGAAATATCTTAGTAGAAATGGGCGTGGATATCTCTATAATTAATTTTATCAGAGATTCTTACACAAATGCTACGGTCAGATTGCGATTTGGTGCAGGTGGGGAGCTCACGGCACCGTTCAAAGTAGAGAGGGAGGTCAAGCAGGGCTGCGTCCTGGATCCTTTCCATTTTACACTTCATACTAATGGGCTTGAAAAAGCCATGTTGGAGGGGAGTCAGGACCTGCGGCTGCAAAAGAAGCGTCCAATACCCGCCCTACTCTACACGGACGACGACGTGATTTTAGCACAAATGTCCCTAGAACTAAAACGCGCACTCAATAGGTATAATACATTTATGGCAACCTTAGAATTAAAAATCAATATAAAAAAGACATTTGTAATGAGCTGTGGGGTGGGGCGAAAAAAGCAGAAGGACATCTTTATAGAAAATGTGGTTAATTTCGCACAGAGGCTAGGCAAGAGGCCCCCGGCATAAATGCTTCAGATATACCAAGCTAAATGCATTAGTACATCAATATATGGGGCTGGAATCTGGGTTTCTGTGGGGTAGATGCCACACAGAAAGTGGAAAATGCCTTTTTAAGGTATTTGCTGGTAGTTCCCTGAGGTACTTCAACGTATAACTGCCATGTGGAATTAGGAATACCTTACACCACTGATATAATAAAAGCACAACCTATTCTATTATGGCATCGTATTTGGTCATCCCCAAAAACAGTTTTTAATCGGGAGATACTGAATGATTGCCTCGCCCTTGATAACGTTGATAAGAATGGGTGGCTCATGTACGTGAAAAAGTTTTTATCCGACTTGGGCCTTCTAACGTACTATCATAATCCAGCGTTGATAGCTCAGATTTCAAGGAGATCGTTTAAAAAGCAGTGCATGGGTCATCTGGAGGGGCTTAGATTGCTTACTGAATTTTTGGTCTGAGATCATGTCGCCCAGCATTCATTGCCTTGCGTGTTTTGCGAAAAATATTGCACAATTCCTGAAAACCTGCATCAGGCATAGGAAAAACCTTGAATAGAAATGTACACTGTATATTCTGAATGTGAATAAGGTTCTTTTTAAATTAGCTGTTAGTAGTTCTTAATTGCCGATTTCTTGATTTTTAACGTTATAATGAATTTCAATTCCTGAATGAGGAGACATTTTAAATTATTTATTGTAAATAGTGAATGAAGTGTAATTTTGAAATGCACTTTGTATTTTTATTGTACTCTTATGGTTTTTCTATATCTCATGAAAACCGAATAAAGGAATTGAATTGGGTGCCTCCTAAACTTTACCTGCTGCTGCTGCTAAAACTGCTCGGGCCCTTGGTGCAAGACCGGAACCTCTCCAGTCACCTTCTTGTTTGACGGTCCCCCCCCACGGCGCCGGAACATCGCGGCCACTGAGCGGGGGGACCACAACCCCCAGTAATCTCCACCGCACGATCCCGTCCACTGATGCGCCCTGAAGGCGCTTGAAAAAAAAACGTGTTGCTCCTTCGGTGGAGCGGGTGCCTCCTAAACTTTACCTGCTGCTGCTGCTAAAACTGCTCGGGCCCTTGGTGCAAGACCGGAACCTCGCCAGTCACCTTCTTGTTTGACGGTCCCCCCGCCACCGCTAGGAACATCGCAGCCGCTGAGCGGGGGGACCACAACCCCAGGAACCTCCACGGCACGATCCCGCCAACTGACGTGAAATCATAAATGTTAGAAGGACGGGATGGGTAGGAAGGAGACCAAAGGACGTCACTGGAGATATAATCATAGTAAATTTCCGGGATCGCAGAGTGACAAATCACATTCGTGAGTGGTACAGCGAGGGCTACGAGGGAGGTATAACCGCAAGAACTTTGAGTTACTTTTACCCGATAACTCTAGTGGGTAACCCATGGAGATGTGGAAATCACACCTCCCGTCCCACTAGGCCACCTATGTTCAACATCCCCACCTCCAACAGATTTTCCTCTCTCATGGGGTTGGAGGGGGTAGATTGACCAACAACTGGGGGTGACAAGCTCATGGGGGAGTACGAGCCTCTCCCAACCTCAGCTCAGAGGGGAGAGTTTAAGGGAATAAATGTGATAGAGACATCTAGTTGCATAGGAGAGGTAAACAACATCAATGTGGACAGGCGTATGGCGGCGAACCAAATAATTCCTCCCGGCATATTACCTGTTATAGGACAAGTTACAAAGGTAAATTTAAGTGTTGAAACTCTCAGGAATGGATCTTGCTGCGATAGAAAGCTAAGTAATTGCTCAGACCTATCTATCGTCTCGTGGAATATCGCAGGGCTAAATAGAAATTTGCTGGATCCAATATGGCACTCATTCATCGAAACGTACTATGTCATACTCCTGCAGGAGACATGGATGTTAAAAAGTCCCCACAGTGTAGGATACAAAACGTACGGGGTGGGGCCAAAACGCTCAGCAAAAGGAAGACCCTCTGGAGGACTTATCATTTGGGTTTGTGTGTCTTTGCAAATTGAGATTACTCCCCTAGAAATCAATTCCCAAGATATACTGGGTTTGAGGTTCAGGGACAAAGATAACAAAACTACATATCTCTTTAATGTTTATAATAGACCATCGCCTTCACAGGGTGAATCGAATGTTATTAACCAACTTGACTGTGCTCTAGATACACTAGGCCATAGCCCAAGGGTATTCATTGCCGGCGATTTTAACTGTAACTTTGAGCCGGTCCATGGTTTTGGTGAGTTGATGGAGTTACAAGATCAAGCATACAACATTCCATCCCTGGCTAGTAAAAAAGAGGCCAAATGTACCGCAGCTGTGATTCAGCTCTTAGGCCTAACACTGGCTCATAATCTTAGATCCTGTAACGGTCGCCTTCCTTCTGACAGACCTAAAGTCCACACGTTCTGCAGAATGAATTCGCAAAGTCACATAGACTATATAATGGTGTCACTAAATTGTTGGTGCTTCCTCTGTGACCTTAATATAATCCCCAGAACAGAGAGCGGTCATCTACCCCTGAGCCTGAGGGCTTCTCCAGAACTCTTTTCTATAGCGATCTCCGCAAAAGCTAACCATGGTACCTTAGATGGCCAAATAATGTTAACCAGGAGTGACCGTGCTATAAAATGGCCCAATATTTTGGGGGATAAAAGGTTATTGACTAATATTTATTTCGTTTTTACAGAGACTCTGTCTACGTATATTGAGAGCAACGTAGCACCAATTACAATGACTGACCTACACGGCAGGTTGGTAGATGCTCTCGGCCCTACATGAAGTAAAAACAACAAAAAGTAAGAGGGGAAAGATAACTGAAAGGGCCAGTCATGGTAAACCATGATCTCTAAGGACTGTCGCATAGCAAAGTCGGAGCTAATAGCAGCAATAAAAAGAAAGGATTTGCTCAAAACAAGGATTCTAAGACGGTCATACAACCAAATATTAGATGTTGCCAAAAAAGCTTGGGATGAGGAGATAGGGGAAGGTCTTATTAGAGCAGCCAAGACAAAGGCCCAGGCAGGTTTTTGGAATTTACTGACGAAAGGCAACAGGGCTGGTAGCAAACAGAGAGACTTATTTCTGGATGAGGATACCTGGGTCAATTACTTCTCCATGCTCTACTCTGAATCAAAAAATGAATCTAATACTGAAAATTTAGAATTGACGGGAGAAATGATTGAGTCAGCGAAGGCAGCTAATCTACATTTCACAATGAAAGAAATAAACTATGTTTTTGGAACACTAAAATCTGGGAAAGCTCCGGGAATAGATAAAATACCTGGTGACCTCCTAAAACATGATCTGTTAACCTGGGTTCCTTATATGAATGGTTTATGCAACGCTATAGCAAGCTTTGACCCAATACCGAAAACATGGCGGGGAGCGGAGATCGTTACAATTTTTAAAAAAGGGAACAGACTGGATCCGGCGAATTATCGCCCGATTAGTCTTATAGACATTCCACAGAAAATATTCGCTAGACATATATTGCTGCGTCTTTCGTCCTGGATCGAAGAAGTGGAACTTGCTAACAAAATACCAAGCAGGGTTCAGAAAAAAGATTAGTACGATCGACCAGGTCTTCAGATTTTTGTGCCTGTGTTGGAAATATATTATAGTTAGACATAGCACACTGTATGTAGCATTCGTGGACCTAAGAGCTGCCTTCGATTTAGTTCCTAGAAGCGGTCTCTGGATCCACTTGAGAAACCTTGGAATGTCCATCGAACTTCTAGTACAAATTATTAGATTTGCAAAAGTAAGGTGGGGGCCTCGAGGAGAACTCACTAGAGAAATCCCAGTGAAGCGTGGGGTGCGACAAGGTTGCGTGCTTGCACCAACCTTGTTCTCCCTCTACGTAAATGACATCCCCTCCTTCCTTGAAGGAAGTAAGAGCGATTCTCCCAAGCTAGGGGGGGAGGCAATTCCTGCTCTACTTTTTGCAGACGATACTATTCTAATTTCTCAAACTTCTGGTGGGCTCAAAAATTGTATAAATACTTTCCACCTATACTGCATTAAAAAGGGACTTGAGATTAACCTGAGTAAAACAAAATATATGTCCACTAATCCAAGTAAAACGTTAAAAAAAGAGCTGGAACTCCAAGGAGAAAGATTGGAGTATGTGAATAGTTTTAACTATTTAGTTATCACGCTAGATTCTAAAATGTTGTGGAAATACCAATTAGAAAAAACTAAATTAATCTTGCTCCAAAACTCTATGCCAATATTAAAGAAACACAGAGGGAGCACCTCGAAGGCTGTATCACCTGCCATTGAGGTTTATAAATGCAAGGCACAATCTGCAGCCCTCTATGGGGCAGAACTTTGGGGTCCGCATTGTAAACACAACTTCGAAGTGGGTGAAAATAATTTTGTACGAAGGTTATTATCCTTGCCAACAAGAACCCCACTGGTACCTATTTTTTTGGATATTAATCTAAAGCGCCTGATAGCCTAGCTGCGCTACGTCCCCTTATGTACTGGATAAGAATCTGGACCACGGAAGAGCTTATCCATTACAGACTGGGACTTCAAGAGCTAATTCCCTTTGGTATCACAAAGGATATCCCCTGGTTTAAACACATTGCCACCTGGTTTAAAAAAATAGGACTATCAACTTACTGGGAATAACCTGAGGAGTTAACAAAATCTTGTAGTAAAATAGTAATGCGTGTATTTTGGGATTACCAACGCGATGCTTTACTACAGGATGCCAGTTTGGGACCTCTAACCACAAGGTTCCTCCAGTTTAAAGACGTGCCCAAATTTGAAACTTTTTTAGACAAGGTTTATCCCTCGGTGGCAAAGTCACTATAACTTAAATTTAGGTATGGGGTCCTTCAGACCAATGATAAAAAATCTAAATGGGGCTATAAGACTCATGATAAAGACTCAGATAAATGCAGTTTTTGTAAACACGTTATACTGGTTGAGGAAAATGTTATACACATTTTATTTTTCTGCCCGGCGTATAAATCTCTGAGGGATTGATGGATTAAACCCCTATGTAACACCCTCAAATTAAGGCACTATAGACAGGCAGAACTAATTTTCCTATCAGATACTGCACGATTGATAGCCTTTTGCGTCTCCAGATTTCTTATGTGTGATATGTTCTATAGAATTAAAAATGGTTTGAAATTGTAACTCTATTAGATCATAATGCAAGCAGGTAGTGGATTAATATGCAGATTTATTATATGTCGATTGAATATTAACAGCCTTAATCTTATTGGTATGTATGAACTAAAAATTTTGTATATCCCCGTTTACCTAAATTTTATTGATGTAAATATTTTATTCTTTGTAATATAATGATTTTAGAAACTTCTGATGAATTCTGTAAAGCTCTCCCCCATCCATGATATAGGGCCCAGTTATCAAAATGTTTTCTTTTACTTGCTGTGACGTTGATTTTAAAACTGTATTGTGATGTACTTTTACTATGTACTTTTATGGTTTAGAGAAACCAAAATAAAGTTTGATGATGTATTGAATTGAGTGTGGGTGAAGAAACTGCTGGAATTATCGTTAGCATAAGCTGAAGCCATTTTGTTTGTGGCATCTGTTTTAGTTAGCCATGCGCTTTTCACTTGAGTGATCAACTATAGTTAACTCCTTCAGTACTGAGCCAGAGCACTGTTCATGCTCAGAAAGGTTTGTAGCTGCTGGAATGCTCCTGTCTTAGGGCTAGATGTACGTAATTGCCATTTACAGACTCTTAAATACCGAATTTTACCGATTCGGTATTTAAGAGTCTGTAAATGGGAAGGGGGCAGATTTAGGTAATTTTAAAATCTGAATTACCGAATCTGTAAATTTCGGTATTTCGGATTCCTATGGGCTTTGAAGCCCATAGGAATCATTGGGAAATACCGATTCTGTATTTACAGAATCGGTAAATACCGAATCCTGCAAGGGTGCAGGGGGTGTCACTTTGACACCCTCTAGCACCCCAAGTACAGGCTTGTGTGCAATGTGACACACAGACATGCCCTTAGGGCATGTCTGTGTGTCACATTGCACAGGTGTGCATGCACAGATGTGCATGCACACCTGAATTCGGTATTTTACCACACAATAGGATTGTGTGGTAAAATACCAACTCTTAAGGGCCTGTGGCACTGTAAACTGTGCCACCTACATTTGTAATTACAGAATCGGTATATTTACCGATTCGGTAATTTACCGAATCGGTAATTTTACCGAATCGGTAAATATACCGATTCTGTATTTTTCAGCCCCCTACATCTGAAAACCCTAATACCGGTCAGAAACGGCCGAAATCGGCCGTTTCCGACCGGTATTAGGGCTCCTACATCTGGCCCTTAGACTGTAACTGTCAGGCTGTTTTAACTGAAGTAAGCAGAAATGTCTCCCCCCACTTTGTTAACCAAGCAATATTTGTATGCTCATGTTAGTCAATAACTATTCCTGTGTGGCAGTACCTCCCCTTTAAGTCTCCATGCTGACTATGCAACAAATGTATATAAAAGGCCCCTGGCCTCTGTAATCTATGGACTGCATGCCCAAGGGTGTTGTACAGATGTAATCCCACTCATGTGAGGTTAATACATGTATTTTCTTGATATTACAGCTTCCGTGCCAATCTCTTCTTTGTTGCTTTAAGAACCAGCGGACAGATAAGGGCGAACCTCTGCAACAGGGGGGGCCCTAAAAAGCCTAATTTCCACATTGGAAACAATTACAGGGCACTGCAGCAGCTCGACTCTGAGAACCCCTGTGGAGCATGTCTTTAGAAGGAGGTCGCAATTGTGACTGAGGCAGTGTCTTCCATCGCATTATCAACAGAGCACCTTGTCCTCCAAACTCTAAACCAGGTCCTTAGGTATTTGTCTGCTCCTGATCTGTTAACATTGTTTCAGATCTCCTTGGAACTACCAACATTTTGCAGATTGAGAAAGTTGTTTTTGGTCCGTCTAAAAAAGAGCTCTGGGTGTCACTGCCATCATAATGCAAGCACATCCAATAGATCTAATCTGAATACTGGAAAAGAGGGTGTCTCTTGGGCTCTGATTGGTGTTGGATCTTCACTTGCAGTCGACAGGACAGACCTAGTTACACTAAATGATGCACCATTGCAATATGCCATTCTGCATTTTATTTAAGCTGCAGTGAATGTCTTTATACCTTGTGAAAAGTGTCTCTTAGTTACTGTGTGTGGTTCAGGCAGTGACCATTGGGTTTAGTATTAGTAAGACCTGTTAATTTAAAAAATATATTCTTATAAAAAACATACAGCTACATGTAGTTTTTTTTTTACAGTGCTCTTAACCCATTGGACTGTTGCGTTGTCATTAGTATTGTTCTTACGCACACAACAGTATATCCTGGGGCAAAGGGTCAACCCTCTTCCGCCATTTGCTCCCTTCTTTGTGGGTGATGGCTTCCTGCTGCCCTAGCAAAAGGACCCCGTTCCATGCCAGAGACTCATGGGTGAATGGGTTGTTTAAAATTATAATGATAGTAATTTTAGCATTTGTTTTCCCTTCGTGAGGGCGTGGTAGATTCCCAAACACTGCTTCTGGAACATCAATGCACTTGCAGTATGCTGCATACCGTACAGACACTAAAGTATTGATTATTTTCAAGGGGCTTCAAAACCATTTAAAGATGGCGACCACGGTGGCTGCCTCTGAATGTTTTCTGTTGCACTTTTATAAAAGTATTCAGAGACGGACACATAAATGGAGTCACATGCATGACCATTCTTGAGTTGTTTTTGTAAAACTTATTACAAAAACGATTTCAAAATGGCTGCTTGTGCCTGCATGTGCAAGCAGTGAAAGCTGTCTTTCAATGGTTTTCCCAATAAAATGTAACAATGAAAGGTTACAAAGAAAACAAGCTTTGCAAATGTAACAGGTTTGCAGCCAATGCCAGTGAATTGGCGTTGTCTTATTAGGTCAAGCTTGTCAGCGCACATGCACTGTCTGCAAGACCTGCTGTAATCAATAAAACAACTCTATTCCCATCTCCTGCTTACCGTTGGTTCATTCCACCGCCACTCTTCTTTGAGCCTCCTGTCTCGTTTCCGCAGCCGATACCTCCCTCCCATTCCCTGAGGAGCACTGATAACGTATAATAAACCTACGCTTGTCTTCTGTATCTCCTATTTGGGACACCCTTTTTAGGTCTCGGCTAGCCGCGCGGAAGCGCGTCTCCGCCGAGATCTTTTGTTAGCGAGTGTGCTTCCCAGGAGACAGTTCCGGCCGCGCATCCTTGGAGCCGATTTGAAACGGGAACGCGCGCTGTGGCCAGGCGCTGTCTCCTGGGAAGCTCAAGCACCACACACGCATGCGCATACACACACACAAGTGCCCATGCACGCACGCACATACATACATACAGAGACACCCCCCCTCTGACACATACACACACACGCGCACACACACAAGTGCACCGAGGCCCTCCCTCCCCCGCCGTCACCGTCGCACACATACATACACACACGAGCATACACGCACACACACAAGTGCACCAAGCCCCCCCAGCCTTTTGGAGCTTACCTGGCCAATGTCGGGGACTCTGCTCTCAGCACGCGGCGCCCAACCTCCTGCTGGCGCGGCCCCGGGGATCCACACCGCTCAGAGGAGCCCCGGGCGCGAGACGCATTTGACTCCCCTGCCTCCTTTTCCGGTCTGGACGTGGCCCCGCCCCCGTCACAGGCGACCGTGCCTGACTTCCGGGGCGGCCGCGGCGGGATTCCGAGGGCATTTAGGATGCTCTCTCAGCTTGCACTGGGCACACTCCTTAGTTACTGCAGTCAAAATAATGCTCATGAGTCACGTCTTTGGTAACCCCTCTCTCCCTTTGAGTAATTCTCCAGCAGCGATTTCTGCACCCGAGGCCATCGCCTGTGACTGCCTCTCCGTCTCCTGACACCCCATCCATCTCTGCTCTCCCCTCGTGCACCCTTCTAATTCTCAGGTCTGCTTCTTTTGAAATCATCCTTTATTGTAGCTAAAACTGAACATACACCGCCGGCTGCTCTTGCATCTATGGTGCATACTTTTAATTTATCCTGCTGTATTTATGTATTCGGAAAACTCTCCTTGCTGCATGACGCTCTCTAGCGCCCCTTCCCGGTGGTCGTTTGTGGCAAGAATGTTAAATAACTAAATACAAGTAAATACATAATGCTTCTAACGTGCACTTATTGCCATGTCGCAGAATTATACCCAACATCAGCCTTGTTCACGCTGTGGGTGGCTGGTCACAGTCAGGTTTAGCGAGACGTGGTGAACATCAACTGTTCGAGGTTCAGGCTGGTGGTGCACGGGTAGCTTGGGGACAAGCGTGCACCGGAAGCCGAGGGTGACGTGCACCTCAGATAGTGTGGCTCGGTGATGGACATGCTGCTGACTTCGGTTCAGGCCGGTGGTGCACGAGCAGCTAGGAGACAGGCGTGCACCGGAAACCGCTGGTGAGGTCACGTGCACCTTCCGCAGGCGTGGCTCGTTGTAAGAATCTGCTGACTTTAGCGCTGCGCGAGGACGCCAGGCCAGCTTTGGCGAAGTCCATGAACTCGCAGCCGTGAGTTGGAAGGTCACGGGGTGCGGAACCTCACACCCACTGCGAAAGGGGCTTGGGGAGGGTCGGGGTGAGGAGGGGAGAGTGCTGAGTGCAGAGTAGTGAGTGCAGAGTAGTGAGTGCTGAGTGCAGAGTAGTGAGTGCAGAGTAGTGAGTGCAGAGTAGTGAGTGCAGAGTAGTGAATGCAGAGTAGTGAGTGCAGAGTAGTGAATGCAGAGTAGTGAGTAGTGAGTGCTGAGTGCAGAGTAGTGAGTGCAGAGTAGTGAGTGCAGAGTAGTGAGTGCAGAGTAGTGAGTGCTGAGTGCAGAGTAGTGAGTGCAGAGTAGTGAGTGCAGAGTAGTGAGTGCAGAGTAGTGAGTGCAGAGTAGTGAATGCAGAGTAGTGAGTAGTGAGTGCTGAGTGCAGAGTAGTGAGTGCAGAGTAGTGAGTGCAGAGTAGTGAGTAGTGAGTGCAGAGTAGTGAGTGCAGAGTAGTGAATGCAGAGTAGTGATTAGTGAGTGCTGAGTGCAGAGTAGTGAGTGCAGAGTAGTGAGTGCAGAGTAGTGAGTGCAGAGTAGTGAGTAGTGAGTGCAGAGTAGTGAGTGCAGAGTAGTGAGTGCAGAGTAGTGAGTGCAGAGTAGTGAGTAGTGAGTGCAGAGTGGTGAGTGCAGAGTAGTGAGTGCAGAGTAGTGAGTGCAGAGTGGTGAGTGCAGAGTGGTGAGTGCAGAGTGGTGAGTGCAGAGTAGTGAGTGCAGAGTAGTGAGTGCAGAGTAGTGAGTAGTGAGTGCAGAGTAGTGAGTAGTGAGTGCAGAGTAGTGAGTAGTGAGTGCTGAGTGCAGAGTGCTGAGTGCAGAGTAGTGAGTGCAGAGTAGTGAATAGTGAGTGCAGAGGAGTGAGTGCAGAGTACTGAGTGCAGAGTAGTGAGTGCAGAGTAGTGAGTGCAGAGTAGTGAGTAGTGAGTGCAGAGTAGTGAGTAGTGAGTAGTGAGTGCTGAGTGCAGAGTGCTGAATGCAGAGTAGTGAGTGCAGAGTAGTGAGGAGTGAGTGCTGAGTGCAGAGTAGTGAGTAGTGAGTGCAGAGTAGTGAATAGTGAGTGTGCAGAGTAGTGAGTGCAGAGAGTGTGTGCAGAGTAGTGAGTGCAGAGTGAGTGTGCAGAGTAGTGAGTGCAGAGTGAGTGTGCAGAGCAGTGAGTGCAGAGTGAGTGTGCAGAGCAGTGAGTGCAGAGTGAGTGTGCAGAGCATTGTGTGCTGTTGAGTGCAGAGTGCTGTGTATTGGCAATGTTAATGACAATGCCATTTATTTTTGATTTAAAGAAAAAAAAATGTCATGAGCAATGCCAATAGCTCTACCTTTAATGATGCCGAGACCATTGCATTGCAAATGCTTTTTTTGTTTGTTATTGATGCTTGCGGCACGTTGCTGCATGTTTTGCCATCCGCTTCCGGTACTGATTGTTTTGCCATCTGCTTTAATGCATGTACTACCATTTCTTCTTTGCCAGGCCCTCAAAAAATAAGAAACACATTTGCTTCCCGTTCATTTTTAGGTTTCGACTGGGGAACGGAGCTTTTAGCTCCGCCCCCAGAGAAATCTGTAGTTTCCAGTATGGGTGCCTTGAATACGCCCCTCTGTTTCATTGGCTAGCTCCATAAATGGAGGCTAGCCATTGGAACAGAGAGGCGTCCGTCATGGCCGGACCAGATTCGGGGGCGTTCCCGAGAATTTTTGGCTTTTGGCTACGTCATGCTACGTCAGCCAAAAGCCGGGAACGCCCCCGAATCTGGTCCGGCCGGGCCGTGCTTGCTGCTGTCCTGCCTTCCTCCGTGTCCCTCCTCCCGCCGTCCCCCCTCCCCCCTCCTCGCTGTCCTGTGCACGTTTCCCGCCTCCCTCCCGCCGTCCGTGTCCTCTCCCGCCCCCCTCCCGCCGTTCGTGTCCTCTCCTGCCCCCCTCGTCCTCTCCCGCCCCCCTCCCGCCGTTCGTGTCCTCTCCCGCCCCCCTCGTCCTGCGACCGTGGCTTCGACCCATGATTAAACTAGCGCATGTGATAGATTGCCAAACAAAGTATACATTGTCCTTTAAAAGCAGCTCTTCTAACTTTCCAAAGAATGCGTCTATTTTTGTTGTTGTTTCTTTGCTTCAGTGCTACGAGGCTTCGACGACGAGAGCACTTGAAACACAAACATCACGTGACGTCAAAGTGAACTTTTTTTTCTGCATTTACATTTATATAGCGCTTGCTACCTCTAATGAGACGTTGCATCTCTACCCGCGACACATTTTGTGAAGCCAGATCCACTCAATACAAGCATTAAAAATCGGGTACACTGCGCGCTGCAGGCAGGGGCTGGCATTGGTATTTTAGAGAATAAACCGCGAGACTTGAGTGGGACTAGGGGCATGCCACGCCCCGCAGCATCTGCGGGCATCTCATACCAGAGGCTGTTGAGGTGTTCATTGTTAACACTCGGATCCCAAACTCGCGGGCGAGTGGATCGGTAACCTACGGACGAGGATATACGGGGCAAAGGTGAAAACATCGACCAAAGTAAGAAGGTGAGATTCACGGATCGGAAACTAAGTATGAGTTCTGTTACAACAAGGCGTGTAAAATCGGATACACTGCGCGCTGCAGGCAGGGGCTGGCATTGGTATTTTAGAGAATAAACCGCGAGACTTGAGTGGGACTAGGGGCATGCCACGCCCCGCAGCATCTGCGGGCATCTCATACCAGAGGCTGTCGAGGTGTTCATTGTTAACACTCGGATCCCAAACTCGCGGGCGAGTGGATCGGTAACCTACGGACGAAGATATACGGGGCAAAGGTGAAAACATCGACCAAAGTAAGAAGGTGAGATTCACGGATCGGAAACTAAGTATGAGTTCTGTTACAACAAGGCGTGTAGGAGAAACTAGGAGTAAACTAGAACTAAAGAAAGAAAAAGAAGTGAAATGGTGAAAAGATGTGAAAGAGGATTGGGTAAGAGAAATAAATAAGTATGGAAGAAAAGGAAATGCGAGGGAGGCAAGAGGAGAGGAAAGAGTTAAAGGAGAGAAGTAATCATGTTAGAGAAAAGAAGTAAAAAGAAAACAACAAAGAAAAAAGACATTAAAGCGTCGGCAAAAAAGTAGAGTGCCGAAGGGTAGCTGATTGTTTTACCTCAATGGACAGAAGGCCTTATTACAGAAAACAATGAAGGATGGATGGGTGATCTGTTGTTGGAGCCTAAACAGAAAAGCACAGAGAGTGACAGTAAAGCAAATGATAAAATGCCGTTGCTTATGAGTGTTCCCAAAGTTACACCACGGTGCCAGTGACCTGTCAGGCGACCTTAAGGGATCATGCGGGCCACTGGCGCCTCTGGGTGTCAAACTGGCGGCGACCCGCAACACCATTTCTTTAGGCGGTGCCGTCTCAAGTGAGACGGGCCTCCACTCAGCTGTCGCATCTGAAGCCTGTTGGCTGTCAGTGAAATGAAGCAACGGGCTGCATTTTACGGCGTTATGTGCTTTTGTGTAGCACTCCCAACATTTCAGAGCCGCCTGCGGAGGTGAAAAGGGTACTGGTAAGATTATGTGATAAAGTAGCCTGTGCTAATTAGAGCGCTACAAAATAGCAGGACGGCTGTCAAATGCTGTAACATAAATTACATATTCCTAACACGTGGAGGTGGGAGAACGAGGGCTTATCAGTGAAGGGTGTTCTTTGTTGCTCTAGATACACGCGTGTGTGTTTATATGTGTAAAGCCTCTATTAGTGATTAATTAGCGAACTTCGTATTGGAAATATTACACATTCAATGCAAACGCACCCTCGGTTTTCAGAAACCACGTTTCATCATCAAAACCCGGCCGCAGCGTAGCCTCGCTTGCATCCCCCCTCCTTTAAAACTACTCAGTCTTGTACTAGGTAACTTGCTGCAATAAGTGCTTTGCCTTTTCTCTGTGGTGCCTCGGCCCTTGCATTATTCAGTGCCTTGAAGGCTGCACGGGGAGCGCTATCACCTCTATGGGATGACAGCACACTCGGCTCGCACTATTCCTGTCTGGCACAGGGCGACGTGTTCTACTAAGATCTTTGCCTCTTCCGCTGGGTAATCACTTATCCCCTGTGTATCTCCTGCGTGGGGCGAGGTCACTTTCTGCAGTAGGGGTGTTGTCTGTTTTCTGGGGAGGCCCCAAGTACAGCGCACACTTCTATTGTATACACACCCTGGTGCGCACGCACACACTGCTCCCCTTTCTTCTTTCGTCAATAAGTATCTGTCATGCGGTCACTTTCTGCAGTTGGACTGTTGTCTCTTTTCTGGGGATGCCCCAAGTACAGAGGGCACTTCTATTACACACAGGCACGCGCGCCCACCCTGCTCCCCTCGGTTCATGCTCCATTAAGTGTCTGGCACGAGGCCACTTGTTGCTTTAGGAGTGTTCTCTCTTCCTTGGGGTGACTGGAGTGTTGCGTCTTCCCCGCGCCCTCTGCACTGCTGAGTCTGGGGTCAGGTCACAACCTTCACAGGAGCGCATGGGCAAAATGACTGTGTCACAACCTTCACAAGAGCGTGGGGGGGGGGGCAAGATGACTGCGTCACAACCTTCACAGGAGCACCTTGAGTGCAAGATGAATGCATCACAACCTTCACAGGAGCGCGTGGGCAAAATGACTGCGTCACAACCTTCACAGGTGCCCCTTGGGGTATGGCTTCTGCCAAATGAACTACTGGTACCATACTTTTTCAAAACACAGCCCCAGAGGTTTCTCACTCCCAGGGCGTGAAACAATGCCCCAAGTATCCGAGGCTGTATTTCTGCATTAGGGGTATGCTGAAGCAGAAAGTGGTGAAAAGGAACTAGACAGTGGGGTGAAGATCATGCGAACAAGGTTCATATCATTATTGGTGAAAGCCAAGCCCTCATCATATAAGTAGTCCCATCACCATGAGGGCGAAATGCCGCATGTGGAAATGCGAAAAGAATGTCTAGAATTAGCGTAAATTACGGTAAATCGCACGCGCATTACCTATTCAAGTAGTTTAGCAATTAAGTGATTCAAAAAGACAATGAAAGAGTTGTGGGAAGGAAGTCTAGTGGGTACATTGAAAATGGAATGTTCTTCGACGACTAAAGCACATCTTCAGCCTGTAATGTGGTAATAGGATTATTTCTCCTCGTTTTTTAGGTTTCGGCTGCAAAAAGCTGCGCAAGCAGCTTTTGCGCAGGAGAAATCTATTGAGTTACAGTATGTGGCTCTGGAATCCGCCCTCTGTTTCATTGGCTAGCTCCATAAATGGAGGCTAGCCATTGGAACAGAGAGGCGTCCGTCATGGCCGGACCAGATTCGGGGGCATTCCCGAGAATTTTTGGCTTTTGGCTACGTCATGCTACGTCAGCCAAAAGCCGGGAACGCCCCCGAATCTGGTCCGGCTGGGCCGTGCTTGCTGCTGTCCTGCCTTCCTCCGTGTCCCTCCTCCCGCCTTCCCCCCTCCCCTCGCTGTCCTGTGCACGTTTCCCGCCTCCCTCTCGCCGTCCGTGTCCTCTCCCGCCGTTCGTGTCCTCTCCCGCCCCCCTCGTCCTCTCCCGCCCCCCTCCCGCCGTCCATGTCCTCTCCCGCCGTTCGTGTCCTCTCCCGCCCCCCTCGTCCTCTCCCGCCCCCCTCCCGCCGTCCGTGTCCTCTTCCGCCGTTCGTGTCCTCTCCCGCCCCCTGTGTCCTCTCCCGCCCCCCGTGTCCTCTCCCGCCCCCCGTCCCGCCGTCCGTGTCCTCTCCCGCCCCCCGTGTCCTCGTAGGTGCTTGTTTAGAAAATGGGGTGAGTCGAGTTGAAATGCATATGGTGAGATTCCGGTAGCGTGAAAAGGGATCCTCTCTGTGGTACAGTCTATGAGTTTTGATAAAGACGCGGGGGGGTGTTAAATTCCTGATGTTTTTGGGAATGGGTTACTGTGGGGGGCATCCCTGTTACCTTAAAAGTAATCCGTAGAAACTCTGTATCCATTTCGTCCGGGTTTCGCAATGGTGAGGGGTTGATGGCACTCTTTGGTCTTGTAAAGCCGATCAAAGGGAACTTGTGTGATCGCTGGTCTGAATTTTGTGGACATGAAGAACCGCCCTCCGGTAGCACGTTTTTTTTTAGTTTGACCGAGCATCTCAGCCCCTTCCGGTACGGACGGAACACTTTATTTAGCACAGGAAGGGGCTCAATGCTTTCTTCCGTTGGTTCTAGGACGGGTGGGTATTATGTGAATAGTAGGTTTGAAAATGATTATGGTCGAGAAATTCGCGTTTTAATTGAGTTAGGGATGCCGCCATCATTGTGCGCGTCGCCCTCTCCAAGAATAGTTTATGGCCGGTAGAGCCTTTTAATGGTAGGCGCTGGAGACGGTAAATGCTGGCACGCATCTTGTGGTGAGTTAGACAGTAATTAAGTTCGCAGTTAGCTCCTGCGAGATGCCCTTAATAGTGGAGCACAGCTGCCCGCCCCGCGTGTGTGCGTGAGTGTGTGTTTAGGAGGTGCCGTTTCCCACAGCTCTGATCTAATTCAGACGAAACTGATTGCAATGTCCGTCTGTCTGTGTGCCTGCGGTGATCGGCTGTCTGCCTGCCTGCAGTGTCCGTGGTCCGTCTGTCTGTGTGTGTGCCTGCAGTGTCCATCTGTCTGTGTGTGTGCAGTGTCAGCCTGTCTGTGTGTCTGCAGTGTCCGAGGTCCGTCTGTCTGTCTGTGTGCCTCCAGTGCCTGTCTATCTGTGTGCCTGCAGTCTCTGTCTGTCTGTGTGCCTGCAGTGTCTAAGGTCCGTCTTTCTGTGTGCGTGCTGCAATGTCAGCCAGTCTGTTCGTTCCCCCAGCAAAAAAAGTGAGCAACCACTGTCAAGGCAACCACAGTGTCATGGAGCAGCCCCTCTCCTATCTGTTCCTTCCTTCAACAAATCTCGCACAGGGTGAAACGCCGAAGATGCGCCACTCCGTGCCAGCAGGAATAAGAGGACTTTGGAAACAGCAAAAAAAACTGGAGCACATTAAAACTTGGCTGCGCAGCCATGTAAGAGGCAGGGCATGTCTGCGCTTGTGCAAAGTAGTATATTATAACCAGCCACGTAAGAGGGCCGATCTGCGCTTGCGCAGAGTCCCCATCTCCAGACCTCACACGCGTCACCCAGCATCACAGGCACTGGTCCCGCTCGAACCCACGCCATCTTAAACCTTTGCACCTAGGGTCTCCGTGCAAACCAGAGCGTTCCACAGCCCGGGGATGAAGTGCTGTGTAAATGTCACAGTGCAGTACATGGTATAGGCCAATTCTACTACAGTACCTGCTTCAGTGCACACTTGCACTAAGAGCAACTGCTGTGCTGTGACAGCTGTGTTGGCGGATGGCTGTGAGAGCTGTGTGGGCTGTGAGAGCTGTGTGGGCTGTGAGAGCTGTGTGGGCTGTGAGAGCTGTGTGGGCTGTGAGAGCTGTGAGAGCTGTGTGGGCTGTGTGGCCTGTGTGACCTGTGAGAGCTGTGTGGCCTGTGAGAGCTGTGTGGGCTGTGTGGGCTGTGAGAGCTGTGAGAGCTGTGTGGGCTGTGAGAGCTGTGTGGGCTGTGAGAGCTGTGTGGGCTGTGAGAGCTGTGTGGGCTGTGAGAGCTGTGTGGGCTGTGAGAGCTGTGTGGGCTGTGTGGACTGTGAGAGCTGTGTGGGCTGCGAGAGCTGTGTGGGCTGTGAGAGCTGTGTGGGCTGTGAGAGCTGTGTGGGCTGTGAGAGCTGTGTGGGCTGTGAGAGCTGTGAGAGCTGTGTGGGCTGTGAGAGCTGTGTGGGCTGTGAGAGCTGTGTGGGCTGCGAGGGCTGTGAGGGCTGTGTGACCTGTGTGGCCTGTGAGAGCTGTGTGGCATGTGAGAGCTGTGTGGGCTGTGAGGGCTGTGTGAGCTGTGTGGGCTGTGTGGGCTGTGTGGCCTGTGTGGGCTGTGAGAGCTGTGTGGGCTGTGAGAGCTGTGTGGGCTGTGAGAGCTGTGTGGGCTGTGTGGGCTGCGAGAGCTGTGTGGGCTGTGAGAGCTGTGTGGGCTGTGAGAGCTGTGTAACCCAGTAAGGACCTACACATTCTACCACAGCTAGCACAGATAAATTCACCAACAAGCAGTTGTTTAGAGTTGTGCAAGCTCCTTACACAGAAAGTCATATTTAAATGTACACAGATAGTAAAAGTGTAATTACGAGAAATATTATAACACCATAAGAATAATAGCCAGTAATTGGAAGTGGCCACAAGAATATAGATTTACACTTCTAGAGATTTACACTCTAGCGCCTTGAGACCCTCCAGGTGAGTAGTGCGCTATATAAATGCTTTGATTGATTGATTGTGTACTGTAGGTAGCAACAACACCAGCTATCAATACCTTAGCAACTTTAGCCTCTAGTTATAACTCACAATGTGTGTGTGTAAGACCTCCACCCTCTAGGCTGACAGGGAATACATGCCAAATACACTGGATATGTACTACAGAATACATCCATTACAAAATGACCATAGGTGCTACACAGAGGCAAATAAAATGTTCCAAATTAGCATATCCCTCGGATAACGTTTAACAACACAGGACAAGCACAAAGGCTCACTCTTTAAAAACGAGTAGGTGGAAGGTAAAAAACAAAGCAATAAAAAATGCAAAATAACGTTTTGTAAAAATAGCATTAATGTATGAACCAAACACCACAGTAACTAGGAAATCATATGTTGTATTTTAAATGATAAAGAAAACATGATCCGAGACACTATTAGAGTTTGGAGGAGTGATCATTTCTTGAACTCTTTTGACAACAATCTGAAGCGCATGTCATATAATGCTTAAACACTGGTGAGAGCAATAGTAATCTTCCTATTCCAGTCGATGCATATTGTGCGCTGACAAGCAACAAGACCACCTCTTCTTCCCAGCCGTCCCGAGTAGCACAAAACCAGAAGAGTGCATTTAGTTAAAACATGCCATGAGTTAATTATATATGTTACACATTGTTATGCAGCTTTGTATGATCAGCCTTGACACCATGAAATTCCGAAATGTATACATACACACACAGCTATATTGTTAAAATCATTAATTTCATTAATTTTTTTAAAGTAACAATGACATTTGCTTCAATTCTAAAGACTCGCAATGTTTGTTAAGAGAGTTGAACAAAGGGGCATCTTTACAATTTCATTTTATGAACCTTTTTAGGGTCATGGTGTTGGGTTTGAAGGTTCCAGGATGGTGTCGTGAAGCATCACTCATTGCAGAAACTATAAGCCCGTGTGGTAGATGTTTTCAGGCTGTTTTTCATAACAGTAATCTGAGTGCTGTTTTTGCTATTGAAATTCTCCCTTCCTCACCTCCTTATGAATAGTCTTGACTTTCGGAACTGTATATACCGGTGCATCTTATCCTTTCAGAATCTTTTTGTTTGAATAGTATCCTCTCATTGCATTCTGAATAACTGAATTCAGTAGCACCATTTTAGTGGAGGCCAACATGGTTTTCTCAAAAGGAAACCCAAAACAACACATTTTCAAAAAATCTTTCAGTACATTTTTGGAATAATCGGAGAAGCTGGAATTCTTTGAAATAGCACCTTTGTCAAATGGTTGTATACAGAATCTAGAAAATGTGCTTAATATTTTAGAGGTCTTAATAGCAAAACAAATATATAAGTATTTTGTATGGTTGTTTTGTTATCGTAATTCGATGAGGCATGGAACATGGGAAGAAAATCTAGTATTGGAGGCGATGAGTTTCTAGAAAGTCCTTGGTGGAGCGGTTATGGAACTGGCATCTAAGCCACAGAAGGAGATTCCTTGGGCTGCTATTGCCCATAACTGGCTTTAAATTGTGAAATCATGGGTCTAAGATTGCACGGAGTTGTACCTCAGGCACACCAATGTGTTGAAAAACAGTTGTGAAGCCAGGGGTACCCTCTCGGACATCACATTCAATTGGAAAGTGCTGTACATGTTGGAGGCCCCTGCACTGGTTTGATTGAGAGACTAACATCCCACAAAAGACTCCGTGCATTCTGGTCTGGTGTAGAAAAGGGGATATTTGCTTTTGTTTTCAATTCATATTTGGACAACAGAGGCAAAGAGCTCTGTAAAGACATTGGGGTGGATTCTGGCGGAAAGGTCAGAACAGATGGAAACGGTCGGCCAGTTTGCTACACTAGAGCAGTCGGACCCATCTTGTAAGGCCTGGAGCTAAATGAAGATCACTGCACGCAGTGACCTAAATATCGCCTTGTGACTGTGTGCTAGGATGAGCAGAGATATGGACAAGATAGTAAGCTACCTGTAGAAGAAGCTGTGCACTTTGATGGGTAGAGACCATAGCAAGCTCGGATGGAGGATCATTTAAAGAGAATTTAAAGATTGAATTAGCTCTGTGGAAATTGTCTTAGGCATCAATGCTGTAGTTAGATTTATGCAAAGAATATTGCCAGTCGTGCCATAAAAATTCATATGATTTATTCCCCAAAAACATGCGGAGGAGCAGAAAGAGCCTCAAAGCATAGACAGAAGAGTGGAACAGTGATGCTATCTATGGTGTGTGTGAATGTAGCTTAAGCATAAAGAAAAATTAATGCAGCGGCCTGTGTGGCCTGTGTGGCCTGTGAGAGCTGTGTGGCATGTGAGAGCTGTGTGGGCTGTGAGGGCTGTGTGAGCTGTGTGGGCTGTGTGGCCTGTGTGGGCTGTGAGAGCTGTGTGGGCTGTGAGAGCTGTGTGGGCTGTGAGAGCTGTGTGGGCTGTGTGGGCTGTGAGAGCTGTGTGGGCTGTGAGAGCTGTGTGGGCTGTGAGGGCTGTGTGGGCTGTGAGAGCTGTGTGGCATGTGAGAGCTGTGTGGGCTGTGAGGGCTGTGTGAGCTGTGTGGGCTGTGTGGCCTGTGTGGGCTGTGAGAGCTGTGTGGGCTGTGAGAGCTGTGTGGGCTGTGAGAGCTGTGTGGGCTGTGTGGGCTGTGAGAGCTGTGTGGGCTGTGAGAGCTGTGTGGGCTGTGAGGGCTGTGAGAGCTGTGTGGGCTGTGAGAGCTGTGTGGGCTGAGAGAGCTGTGTGTGCTGAGAGAGCTGTGTGGGCTGAGAGAGCTGCGTGGGCTGTGTGGGCTGAGAGAGCTGTGTGGGCTGTGAGAGCTGTTGGCAATGTAAATAACAATGCCATTTATTTATAAGTAAAAAAAAAAAGAAATGTCATGAGCAATGCCAATAACTCTAACTTTTCCAAAGGCGAAACCAATGCATTGTAAATGCTTGTTTACAAAAGTCTTTAGTACCTTTATTAAGCATAGTCTGTTGCCTTATGAACCGTATTTGTCATTTGCATAAAACCAGTGGCTGTGACATAGTCTTTTTAGTCATACTGAAAGAGATTTGAAATGGAATGTGTTGTACGTCATCAATCCCCATCCAAAAAGCGGTGATTTTGAATTCGAAAGCACTTTGGCATAAAATGAAGTGAATCTCGTTATGCTTTTTAACACACCCATTACATGACTTAATGGAATGTCTGAACCTCAGTTTCTGATCTGTAAAAACGACCCCTTTACCTCTTTTGAGTGCCTTAAAGTATTCCCAAGCGAACTGTGCCAACTGTTTTTCAAAAGACTACATATGCCATCAACTTCCTCGCATGGCATCATCGCGTTAGAAACCAGCCTTT
Organism: Lissotriton vulgaris; assembly: GCF_964263255.1. Classification (NCBI taxonomy): domain Eukaryota; kingdom Metazoa; phylum Chordata; class Amphibia; order Caudata; family Salamandridae; genus Lissotriton; species Lissotriton vulgaris. Next base: position 21,604,047 of record NC_141695.1, read on the forward strand.
CTCAACAGACACTCCATCAGACGCCAGGGATCTGTGAGTTGAATCAATATAGCGCTATACAGTGTTGCGGTGTTGAGGTTTTTGAAAACCTCAAAGGTAGGAACCCTGCTGCAGAACTGAATTTTGCCATACAGAACAAATTTTTATCACATATGGTCACACATCAGATTCTCTTCTTTCTAGGAACTTCATAATGTGGTCCTCGCCAGCCTTGCACGCTGAGCTATCTCACAATGTTATATATTGCAAGTAGAACAACTTGTAACCTCATCATGTGTAAGGTAAAACAGTTTTGATTGTTCCCAACAGCTGCATAGAGCCACACTGTTTGCCCTTCGGGTGTTTGTGTTTTTAACGTTCTCTTGGGCTGTATCAGGAATACTTGCATGACAGTGAATTTTGTCATTAAAGCATACACACATTCCTTCCACAAACATGCTGTAAAGTGGTCACAAGACACAGGGAGCAGACTTACTCGTGTGTGCCTGGTGTTCTGTTTGTTTAAACAATGCTTTAGTACAGCCTTGCTTCTCCCACTCTACCAGGCCTTTCCTTTGTATCGGCTCTTGAAGCCCCATGCCATGCTTCCTAAAATCCCTTATTGCTCTTCCACCCACTAGGCCCTCCCTGGTTATAGGCCACTCGGGCTTTGACTGCAGTCCACTGTTACCCCACCAGATGTCGCCCCAGCCCCTCACGGTTGGGTTCTTGAATAAAGAAAGAAAGAAAATATTGCAAGAAAAGTATTGTTGCAGTGCTCAAGCGATAATGCATTTATTGGTAAGAGTAACGCAAACACAGCCCTGGTTCTGCTCTGCAACTTGTGCTTTGAACTATGTGTGCTTCTGTGTATGCTGCAGAAATAGCGCTTAGTTAAGAAATGAGAGCCTATCTGCTACAGGTGGTCATTAATGCTCATTTTAAATATTTTCCAGTGTTCTGTGCCAAATCTGGTAGCTCAGATTGATTGACGGCTTACAGAAGCTTACTTTTGTTACCCCTGGACCTGTGTCCTGCAGCTGCCTCACTAAAGAAGTCATGGTGTGGTTCAGATCATATAGCACCCCTACACTCAGAACCTGCTGTAATATATAACATTCCTCCATGCCTACTACTGGCAAGCTTCCACTGGTGTGCTGAATGACGGGTTTGGTCTTGGAACTATTTTTTTTCTTGTTCATGTTTTTTGTTTGCAGCTCCTCCTTGCCTAGGGCTGAAATTCAATAGAAGTTTGTGTGTTTCCAACATTTATAGGTGGAAGCAACGTGTTTACATTTTCGAAATCTGTACGCAATGAAAGGCTGACATTTTTTTGTAATTATGTTTCATCATTTTTAAACTTAGTAACACCATCTACACAAATACACTCCCCACCATGCCACATAATTCCAATGAGCATAATTTCACTCAATGCCACACACTCCCACACAACATCATTTAACTCTTCACATTTCCATCCCACCCAACATAATTCTATAACAAAGCACATAATTCCACTCAGCAACAATTCCAGAACACACCACATTCATCCAATTCATACCACAAACATCCACATAATGCCACAAACTTCAACAGCACACCACATACTTAATCTCCACTACATATCCATCCACAACACAATATACCATGAAACATAATTACACTGCATGACACACAGTCCCTCTCCACATAAATCCTGTACATTCAATACCTCATAATTACTATCCACTTCATTCCATTGCACACCATGACACATAAAAGAAGGGAGATTGAATGTACAGCTTAATGAACCTCCTATTAGAGAATATATTGAAGGGCCATTGCAGGTTGAGGGGATATCTCCCTATTTGGACTTTGTATCAATCACACGGCACAAGTTTATTTTGCTACGGTTTTGGCTGAATTATATCCCTTGCATGTTGGGCCACCCTGCTGGTATCTTTTCTTCGAACGATCTCCCGTGTTGCCCATGTGATGACACGGCACAAAAGTCTGATTTGCACATCTTTTTTTCTGTAAATGTTATTGTAACCCACTGAAAAGGTTTTTAATTCCGCTTTTACCTAAGCACAATATAGACAATGTCGTTTGGCCCTGTATTTTTTACGTATGCTGCCTGACCCGCTAACCTGTTACAATGTTGCCTTTTTTTTACGTGTATGTCTCAAATCCAGGAAATCATTTATTGACTGATACTGATGAATTGCTTCTTTTATTATTTTTAACAGTGATTTATACATACTTTTATGATTAACTTGTATTAATCGAATGAAGTAATTTTGATGATGATGATACATAATTCCATTACACAAATCGACTCCACACTACACAATTCCACCACTAATATCGTCATTTACCACGCCAATAGCTCTAACTCTCACAAATGTGAAACTTATTGCATTGTAAATACTTGTTTTTGTGATGGCTGAGCATGTAGCAATCCAGGTTCTCCATCCCCTTTTTGTATCATCTTAGCCCATGACGGCTGCGGTGCACGCCGCACCTTCACTGGGCTTTGGCAACTGCTAATAGACTCGCTTCACTTCTTCCCTTGCAACATGTTTAGACCTGGGCTAGCATTTGTCATTGTGGGTAGCAGTCCGTGATTTGGAGTAGCATGCCATGACTTCGTTTTTTTAATAGTCTTGTTTAAGGTGCCTTAGGCTTTTCCCTTACTTTCTTGTCAAAATGAAGGACTGGACAAGGCATCTTTTTAGTTTTAATCAGGCTGTCTGGTCCCTGCTTTTAAAAAGAAAATGCACTGCCTCCCCTGATGCCAGTGCTTGCGTTTGTAAGTACCTTGTTTTTTTTCATACTGAACTGTAAGTGTAAGACTTACTCTGATTTAAGATGTAGCTTTGACTTGGCACTGATGTTACAGAGCATATTTCCTGTCACACTGTATCTCCGTTCAAAACCCAGTATGTTTCCCAGTAACATCTCACTGCCACAGGATGTGGAGAAAAGATATCAGAGGGCACAAGACTTCACATTTCAAAGAAGTCTTGGCGACTGTCCATCAAGATAGAAGTACATGAACATGTTACTTACGCCCAGAGGCGCTCTTTAGGGTGGATACTTTTCGTAGCCACAGATTGTTCACCTGGTGAATAGTCCCCCAGGCATCAGACTGGATCGAGGAACGTAAAATTGTTCCTGCGTGCTGGTAGTTGGTGTTGTGCGCCTCCCAGGCATGCTGACGTCTGTTACTTTCAAAGGCTTGTCCACAACCTCAGATTCAGAAGGAACACAATGGAAATTGGCTCAACCAGTGTTCTGATCTGTAATTTGGGACCTTTCGAGATGAACAAAGAGTCCCTTCTGCAGAACGAGGAGGAGGGAGGGTAGGTGATAAAATTGCTGTTAGGTGGAGTATCTACCAGAAAGAGCATTACTGATCTGATGGACATTTCTAACCGCAGATTCCTCGCCTGGTAAAAAGATACCAAGGCAGTACCTCCAAGATTGTGAGTTTGTGGAATTGCTCAAACCGAAAAGTCCTGCTGGACTGATCGGGTAAAATGCCCATTTCGACTGATTTACTGTCAAGGCAAGTGATACACAAATGTGTGCTGTGATGCCCACCTAGGAGCCTGACAGATATTCAGGACAGGCACTCTGCAAACTAGAGTAGTAGCAGTTTTGCCAAAGTTGTTATGAACCCTTAATCCTTCAGATGGCAGCTTATTAAGTAGCGCATAGCAGATTTGTACACAGAGTACTATCCACCTAGAAATGGTTCTTTTCTGTACTGCTTTGCCCTTCTTTGTTCCTGAGAACCCCATAGAGTTGGTAGGGGTTCAAACAATGTCATCTCTCCCCTTTAGAGGAGTGAAGCAGGGCAAAGAAAGTCAGAAGGGTGATAGCCTGCCTGACATGGAAAGGTGTTACTACCTGCGGAAGAATTGTAGCTTGTGTTTTCAACACCTGTCTGTCTGGAAGGAATGTCATGCTAGGTGGCCAAACCAAAAGTGCCTGCAGCTCACTCATGTGAAGAGATGATGTTATAGTAACCAGAAAGACCATTTTCAGGGTCAGAGGCACAGTGGGCTGTGCTTTGGTTTAAACTGGGTGCATATTAGAAAAGTGAGAAACAGATTCAAATCCCACTTTGGCATCACAAAGGGCTTTGGTGGAAACATATGTTTTAAACCTTTGGGACATCTCATAACAATGGCTGATCTAGCAACCTCAAAAAAGCAAAAAGAGCAGACAGATAACCATTAACAGTGCCCAACACAAGTCCTTATTGGCCAAAAACAAAAAGACAACACTCCAGAACCCTTCACCTGGAGAACTTGCCGTGCCACGTATTGCTTTGCAGCTAAGCTGCTCGGACTGTTCACCTGCCGCCTCGCTGCTGCCACAGGGGTCATCCCGCCTCCCGCCTCCCGCCGCACGCCTCCCTGGTCATCTGGAGTGCTGCTGTAGTGTGGAGGGCGGGTCAGGGGAACCACAAGCACCAGCAGGCACAGCGCCTGCCGAGCACCACCTTCAAGTGCCAGGAGGCGCATATAATTGGCGTACTACCTCCCTCGCGGGACGCGGGCGGGACGCCGGGCTAAGCCCGGGCAAAGGGCGGGCCCTCTACGGCCCTCATCGGCCAGAAGAGGCTGGGCTGGGCCAGAGGTCCTGGTTCGAGTTACCCGTAAGTCAAAACCACATATTTGCATATAGTTCGCCACTTCATTTCACCGCCTTATGGCTGCTGCTGCTACCAGTCCTGCTCTCGTGGGAGCAGATAAAAATGGGGGCATGTCCAATAGAACACTGGACGATTACTTCCTCAAACCAGCTTTAGAAGGCAATAAGGAGCTACTGCTAGCTGAGAGGAGGGCTGATCGTCGTCGTTCAATAGAACGCATTAAAAACAGAACATTTTCCGAACCTATAATGTCCGTTTCCCAAGACGACGATCTGACTAGCACCCCAGCAGAAAACATCTCACTGACTGCCAGTGTACCCCTGCTCCTTCAAGAATGTTTAGCCCCAGCAGTGCCACCTACTCAATCCCAACAAATCTTACCAACTGAGACCAAGGCCCTTAATAATACCTCCAAGATCTTGATATCACCTACAATAAGACCTGGTAAAGTTGTAAGAGGCAAAAACTCGAGGCAAGTGGCACAAAAAATGCATGGGCCCCCTCCATCTAAAAGAAGACGGAAAACAACAACCGTGATTAAGCCCAAAATAAGTCACACCGAGTTTGGCAAAAAAGTAAACACTGTTGCTATAACACCACTGGGAGTTCCTGATACTAACCAAGTTACAGCACGGAATTCCACGGACTCGATAATTCTCGCTCCGGTGCCTTCTCGACTCACGGGTTCACACTCTGCGACTCTGGGCAATAGCTTGCTTAATTTCCACATCGGCCCCTCGCGGTGGGATGCCTGGCTTTCACCTTGTGGATACCCTGCCAGGGTTATCTCACAGGGGAATACCAGGACGGGTTCCCTAAGCAAGCGCGGAGATGCCCCAGGGTAAATCATGCGCTATATAAGCTTCATACATTTACATTTACATTTACAGCAGCCAGTCCTATCCCTCTAACACCGGCAGCTCAAGTAACTATAGAGCTAGACACTACTCATACTCAGATGGAAGAGGACTCACAATTGGCCAGCCCTAAGTCACTTCTGGACAATATTGAGTTGATTGTACGTAGTTATATGCTTGCACTGGCGGAAAGATTTAAGGGGATTGAGTCAAGGCTAGGTAAAATAGAGGGGGATTTGACTGCACTAGGGAATTTTGTACGATCACAAGGTCAACCTAAAGTGCAACAACAAAAAGTTATCACAACAACACAATCCCTTTCAAAAAATGCTGTGGGTCCCACACCACCTACATCCACTACAGGCAATAGCCAGGCAGCAGTAGTAACCTTAGCTGCCCCTAATCCCTTGTATGTGGCCTCGAAAACACAAGGCGGCAACACTTGTAATAATTATTCATCAATAGTCTCAATAGCCGCCCAGGGTAGACCAATTACCACAACATCAACTAGTAATACAGCTACTACAGCCAATATTCCAACCAGGGAACCTAGCATCCACCCGGATAGACTCCCTAGACCCGAAGGGAAGGAGAATACCCGGGGAAGAGGGGGTCAGTCCAGGATACCGCCTATGGAACTCCCACCAGAAGCACTACGGTATGTGGTTGTACTCACCGGGGTTCCCGAACTGCCAAATGGGAAAAGAGAGGGATACTCCCAACTAAAAAACAAAATAATGCATTGGCTTTCTCTATATAGACCAAAAACCATCACGGTAAATGGCGAAATAGTCCATGTTCGTCGCCTGTCATGGTTGGGGGGCAGAACGAAGGACATAGGTGGTGATGTTGTGGTTATAAATTTTAGAGACAGAAATGCAGTACACCATATCCTGAATTGGCCATACGGTAATGAAAAGAACTGCATAGTACCACGTCCCCTGACGTACTTTTACCCCAGATCCACTGTCTTCCCCCCACAATACTAAATTAATAATACCTTTTCTACCTCCCAATTCCTCAACACTGAGTCTGCCTTGAACCCTGTATACATGCACCACTTAGCTCCACCACCAGCTATACAAGGGTGGAATACTATACCATTTAACCACAAAATAGGATTCAACGGTAATATGTCAAATTTGATACCATTTACCCCCTTAGAGCTCTTCAACAGGTTTGAGGCCTTCAGTGGTTTGGAGGAATGCGACTGATGTTTATGGAGTGTAGTGGCCACGGGGGGGGGGAGGTGGTGAAAGCGCCTCATGCATCATAAGGTCATATGACAAGATGGGTAGCTGTCACCATGAAAACGAGACACATACCGCTCTAACACATGCTGGGAAAAATAGTAGACTCCCTGCAGTATTACCCACAGTGTTTTCTGGGGAAGAAGAGGTGACCCCAATGCCTTTTCCCGTTACAAGGCCAGTAAATAGCGACACTGAAAGTGGTGTCGACAAGGGTGCAAATACGGTAGGATACCACGAAAACAACCCCAGTACATCACTGTTAACTGTGGATTCTCCACCTCAAACTGAGAACTCTTTTGTTCAGTACGGGGTTCCTGATCTTATTTTTGAGCATTTGGAGTCGGCTGCAGCAGGCACCGCGGGTTTGATGGACACAAACACAGTGATGCCCACCCCAACATCCGCTCCAATTCTCAGAGAGTCTGTTACCTGCCCTGTATCCGATGACTAGAGGCGGCAGACCCGAGAGCAGAGGACGGCCCGGGACCAGGGTTCGATTCCCGGCGCGGCAGGTTTCTGGACCAGGGTCAGCGGACTCGATAATTCTCTTGCCTCGGTGCCCACTCTGATCAGCGATCACACTCGGCAACTCTGGGCATTAGCTTGCCTCATCTTCACTAACGGCCCCACCAGACCGCCGGGGATGCCTGGTCTCACCCTGGAGATACCCATTAAGGGACCATCTCTCAGGGAAGCCAGGAAGGGTTTCGCAGCGGTCGAAGCGCCTTGGGACCCTACGGGTAAGTAGTGCGCTATATAAATGCCAATACACATACACATACACACTGTGTAAGCCTAATTTCATGGAACATAGCTGGCTTGGCCAATAAGTTAGGAGACTCAGTATGGTTATCTTTCATCAAAAAATTTAGTATTGTGTGTCTTCAAGAGACTTGGTTGGAGGATAAAAACGTTCATATCGATGGTTTTCTAAGTTTCATTACCCCAGCGGTCCCTTCGATTAGGGGCAGAGCCAAGGGCGGCTTGGCCACCTTTATTAACCTGGGTTTGCTCTGTAAAATAAGTAATTGTCACAACGATAATCTGAATATTCAGATGATTGACCTAAAAAATGGCAGGAATGTGTTGACCCTGGTTAACTTTTATAATGCTAATAGCAGTAACGATGTATGTAATATTGCTTCCTTAACAGAATTTTTGAGCAAAAATGTTTACACTGTATCACGGCATCTGTTGATAGTAGGTGATTTTAATGTCCAACCATGTGGTAACCCAGCCAGTACCCCAATGGGCTCCTTAGGGTGTAATAATGTTGAAGGTTTTCACTTCTCTCACACTAGGGGTGGCAAGAACTTAAATGACTTAGTGAATGAATATAATCTGACTGTAGCTATGTCGTTGGTTCCCGACACAAAAATTTTTGACACCCCAACCTTTAAAGGACATGGGCAGGGATCCTTCATTGATCATATACTTGTATCCTCAGATCTTGTACAATGGGTCTCGCACTTTACTATCCATACCAGTGTATACAGTGATCATAATCCCCTTGTCATTAATATGGGTGGGCCTTTACTTATAAAGCGACAGTCGCGCCCTGATCATGGCACGCTAAGTTGCGTAAATGGCAGACGCCGCATTAAATGGACAATGATAAACCAAGACACTGTATACCCCAAAATAACCAGTGCATGTAAAGAGGAACTGTCTGCATGTTTATCCTCTGACTCAACCCCCTCGAATATTCTGACTAGGTTTGAGGGGCTGGTCACTAAAATTGGCCCCATGCTCACAGCGCCAACAAAGGGGCAAAGTGGGAAAAATTCCAAATGGTTTGATCATAATTGTTCAAAGGCAAGTAGGGATCTGAAATATGCTTTAAAAATTAAACCTAGAGATTCTGAATTGATAAAAAACCTTCGCTTGGCTTATAGGAAAGCAATAGCTGTTAGAAAAAAGGAAATTAAGGTAAACGTTATTGAATCCCTTTTAGACCCCTCAGTGCTGGGGAACAGCAGCAAGTTTTGGCAAATAATTAACAAACCTTTGTTTGTTAATCTAAATGACACAGCTCTTGGCACAAACATCCCAGAGGGGGAGTGGGTGATTCACTTCAGCACAATTTTTAAGAGCAATGAGCATTGGGAAGATCATGATTTTTTAACACCAACTGTGATCCCATTATGTTTTACAGTAAATGAGATTGTTAGGGGAATACAGGGTCTAACCAGCAACAAGGCCCCGGGCCCGGACGGACTGCCGCCGGACCTGTTCAAATCTAGCATCCCCTTTTGGGCTCCAGTTCTCACGGCTGTAATAAATGCAGCAGTGATAACGGGGTGCCCAAAATCATGGGGTCTATCGACTATAGTCCCCGTTTTTAAAAAGGGCGATCGCAGCAGCCCGTTATGTTACAGGCCAATTTCTTTAATAAATTCAGTAGCTAAAGTGGTAGGGGGTGTAATTCTTAACAGGTTATCCACATGGGCTAAAGATAATAACATCCTCTCACCTATACAATATGGGTTCAGACCAGGCCATTCGACCATCACACAGTGCTTGAACCTATACCTGATTCTAAGCAAATATACCCTGGCGAGACAAGGCACTGTCTACATGGCATTTATGGACTTGTCGTCCGCTTTTGACTGTGTAGACAGAAGCTTATTATGGGCCACCTTGCTGAGAATGGGTGTAGAGAGGAATCTTGTCAACTTCCTTGCCGATCTGCACTCAGATACAAGAGCATACGTCCGTTACACTCAAGATCTTAAAGTAACGGACGAATTTAAAATAAACCGGGGTGTTCGACAAGGCTGTATTTTGGCCCCATTCCTCTTTAACCTGTACATTAATGAATTGGAGGAATTTCTCTTAAACGTAGAAGCAGATTACCCCCTTGTTGAGCGCAAAGGGGTACCTGTATTACTCTACGCTGACGACGCTGTTCTCATATCGAGAACAGCAATCGGTCTCCAGAAATTACTAAATTCCTTTTATAAATTTATGGAGTCACGTGGTCTAAGTATAAATAATTCCAAATCCTACGTTATGAAAACAGGAAAGGGCACCCGGAAAACTGACTCCTTTAGTATAAATGGGGAGAAAATCCCATCAACTAACTCCTTCTCATACCGTGGGGTCCTGTTAGATCATAAACTGTCATGGGGCCCAGCAGTCTCTAAAAAGAAGGGAGAAACAACAAGGGTTAATGCGGCCATTCTTGGCTTCGCAAAAAAAATCGGCAATTGCCCTACGGCCGCATTGCTTAAACTGTACCAGGCAAAAAGTGTTGCTGTTGCCTGCTATGGGAGCGAGCTCTGGGGCTATCGCAAGATCAAAGACCTAGAGGTTACAGAAAATAACTTCATGAAAAAGACTCTGAGGCTGCCAAGGGGTATTGGGAACTACTCTGTACATGAGGAGCTGGGGATCCCCTATTTAGGTGACAGAATAGCAGTAAGTCCTGTTTTGTGCTGGCTGAATTGTTGGCTTAACACTGACATTCCACTAACACATGCCCTATTGAAAGAAGCCTTACAGCTAGACGGGAGGTTCAAAGTACCATGGGTGAAGTATATAAAGGATTGCTTAACGGCAATTGGTCGGCCGGACCTGGTTCACGCTCCAAACTCAATTATAAAATCTGATGTTATCTCTGTCAAGAACGCTATACTATTGTTAAGATGTACTGACAGAGAAGAGGTTGAGATACAGAAGGCCAGTGTAAGGAAACACTTACTATTAAAAACATGTCCACAAATGGAACCTTACCTGACATGGCCCATGACTAGCTATGAACGGTTTCTGCTAATAAGGTTCCGTTTTGATCTATACCATCTCCTACTGGCAGTACCAAGTGGGGCTCAACGGGGTGAAGTGTTGCCAGCTTGTGGCTGCGACGGAAAGTCTCCTCAAGATCTGGCACACTTTCTTTTTATTTGCCCCTATTATTCCATCCCACGGAAATTATATCTTAAACCGTGCCTTAAAAAATTGAGTTTTGCACAAATTAAGCCAGCACTTTACTATTTACAACTACTGAACAGTGAATGTACATTATTTGTCTGTAACTTTTAAAAAAAAGCCATCTGTTTTAGGAAAAGTATGGATGGCTAATTACGCTGCAATGTTTTAGGTAGTTTTTTAAGAATACAGTTATTTATACTTTTAACCAAATTCTGCCCATGCTCACAGTGTCTGATGTACCACCATTTCCTTCGTACTGTATACCATGTCATTATTTGCCATATGAAATGAATTGTTTGTAATGTTTTTAAATGCGTACTTAAAAATTGTACTTTTATGATTGTAAAATCTACAATCGAATAAAGATTTTTGAATTGAATGAACACTCCAGACAGTGTAGTTTGTAGTGGATCAATCTGACGGTTGCCACACCAAGCCAAAAACCTGAAGCGGGTGGTGTAAACCGATTTTGACTGCCAGAATAACATCAACAACTTTGGGAGGAAGATAGAAGACTCGCTTCTGCTGCTCAGTCTCTATGCATGGAGTTGCAGAGGCTGGAGGCCTAGGTGTGTTCCACAGTTCCCCTGCCCTGTTGCTGCAACAGTAGGTCATCCAGAAGCGGCAGCTTCATTAGAGGAAAAAGGCTCAGGCCCAGACGTTCTGGATACCACACTCTCCTGGCTCAAGCTGGAGCTTTAGGATGACTTGGCCTGGTCAGTCTTGATCATCTGCAGAATTCTATCCAAGAGGGGTTGAGGCGAAAAAGCACACATAAATCCTAAACTCCACTTTAGGTGAAATCCATCTCAGAGAGAGTCTTCTTGGGAGCTCTCGCATGCAAAAATTCTGACATGTGCAATCTCAGCGGTAGAGAAAAGATTGATCTCGGATTCTCCCTATTGCTGATAAATGCCCTGCTCTACCTTCAGGTATAACTGACATTTGTGAGCAACTAGGCATCTGCAATTGGGTTCATCCACACTGGTGTTTAGAGATCCTGACTGGTGGTTTACAGCCAGAGAAATGCCATGGTGAGTCAGCCACTTGCCGAGATGCAGTGCCTTCTTGTATAAAGCCAAGACCCCACTCTTCCCTGCATGTCTCAATACCACATGGCAGTAGTGCTGTCTGTGAGAACCTATTCTAGCCTCCACTTGATGGATGGTGGGAAGGCTTTCAAAACCAAGTGCATTGCTGCATTGCTGCACCTCCAACATATTGATGTGGAGGTGGGTTTGCACCGGAGATCCTCTGACCTCCATCTCTCCCAGAAGGCCTCCCCGGCCCAATAATGATGCATCCCTGCCCACTATCAGCTCTAGGTGGGGTAAGAAGAGGCACTGGCCCAATCAAGGTATACCAGTGCCGATATTTTACAGTCTCCTCCAAAACCGAGAAGGCACCCAGACGGTTCCTCATGTGCTGTACCCCCTGGGACTTCAGTTCCCACTGCAGAGCCCTCATCGCATATCGCATTTGGTGTGGTTTATTAGCAGGCTGCAGAATGCAAATAGCCCTAGCAGCCTCAATGCAATAGTCCAAGCAGCCTCAGCGCCATACTCACTGAGATCCAGGATGGAAGCTTCAACAGCCAGTTGTCGAGGCATGAGAAGACTGGCACATGAAAGGTGTGCTACGTCCATCACCATAACTTTCATGAACATCCGAAAGGCACTGAGAAGGTCAAATGGAAGCACCACAAACTGAGAATGGTCCTGGCCCACTGTCATAATGCCTGTGGGCCTGCAGGATGGGAATATGGAAATATATAGCCTTCAGATCCACCTCTAACATCCAGTCTTCAGGGTCCGGGATAGGCAAAACTTGGACCAGCGTGAGCATCTTGGATGTTTTTTCCACAGGAAAACGAGCGGGTAGAGATTTAAAATGGCACCAAGATCTCTCTCCTTCACTGGCACTATTATGTAGATGGAATAACTCTCTTTTCCTACTTCTGAGGCCGGAACTCTCTCTTTGGCCAGAAAAAAAGGCAACACGTCTGACAGCAAAAATATCATGTGATCATCCATTAGCCAATCTTATGGATGTGAAAGGTACAGAGGGCTAGAAACTAGTGGGAAGGTGTAGCCTAGTTTGACAAGTTGGAAGACCTGTGTGTCCAAAGCGATGAACCTGCACACTTGAAGGAAATTGGGAAATATTGTATCTTCCTTCCTACAGGGTGGGTGTTCTTCGAAAAGGACTAACTAAAGTGGTGTTGTGGTTGTGATTGCCAGAGGGGTGGGGGACTGGGCTGGATGTTGACTCTGATATCCTGAATGTGGTCTTTATGAGCCATGGCCTCAGCTATAAAATGGCTAGGAAGGATGTTGTTGTGCCAGTGGTAGGATCTAACACAGGGGACACTGGAAACTCCTGGCATAGTTGGTTATTGGTTCTCTGGACACTTCCAATGCTCACTCAAATGCAACTGTTTCTAAACAATATAATTGTGCACGATTGACTGGCCTTCTGTCCAAAGACCTTCACATGTTAAACGATAAATAAAGTCTCTCTCAATCTACACTAACAGGTGTGACCAAGCATTACATCCAAAATAAATGTAGATTGTATTCAAATTCAAATTGTTGACTTTTATTCTACAGTTGAATTATTTTCACACAATTAGTGACATTTTAATTCAATATATTAAGCGATGTGTGCACGTTTTTGTTGCATGGTGTATTACATTAACCATCTTCATTGTTGCGTTGCAAAAAGCCCCAATGCATTCTGGACTATATGTCCTTCATCTAGGGGAATGTCGATCACATGATTATGAAATATGCAATCGTTGATGGGAGGAATGCTTGCAATAAATCTGACTGACCACTGGCAATAGCTTGGGGTAGTTCTCCAACCCATCATTCTTTTACTCAGCATGCCACCTCAGTTTGATCTCAGCCATATGCAAACCAGTCTTGACCCTGCTCCTAATGGGAACTGTTAAGCCCGAACTGCCAAGCCAGTTCCTCCTTGAACCGGAGCACAAGCAACCTAGGTTCAGTTTCGCCCTAGGTATTGGCTCCTCAGCCGGGTACAGCTTGGCTCAAGAGCTTCCTCCTGGGATTCCGAAAGGTGTCAGCCCAGTGGCCTGTGATACCTGCCAGAATCGCTCTGCCTAAATTGCTATAGTACTTAACATAGATAATTTGCTAGGCCTTCTATTCAGTGAGATACTCAGTTTTATGGGGGTCCATCAAGGAATAGTGGTAGGTGTATCACTAGTGGTAATCCAGCTTACAATAGGTTTGAGGTGCTAGCAAATATAGATTAACATATCATGGTGGAGGCTGGCTTCCTTAATGGGTTTGTAGGAGAAATAGGGAGTATGAAAGATGGGGCAGGGAAGAAATTAATAAGGGGTCACAGGCCCCTATGGAGGGTCCCGGGATACACAGGAACATTTTGGGGCACTTGGCTGGAATGTAGCCAGGATAAGATCCCTGGTGGCCCAAGACCAGGGTGTTGCTTTATGCAAGTCCTGTGGGGTAATGTGTCTTCAGGAGACTAGGGGAGCTCATTTACAGATGGGTTCACGGCATTACGGTTTAATTTGGTCACCTCTTTACATACTAGACCTAAAGAGGGCCTTGCAATGTTCTTGAGCCTAGCGCTGGGTTGTGATATGAAGGTAGTGGCTTCTGACTCTAGGAATGTATTGGGGGTTCTTTTGTCTTTTCATCATAGTGTTAAAGTTCTTGTTATTAACATTCAACAGACACGGTCGCTCCAGACGCTGCTCCCCGCTCCGCCTGCCTGCTGAAGTGCCTCTGCTTCCCCACCTCGCTCTTCCGCAAGTACCCACAGAGTGTGAATTGATCTGCCTTAAGGAAGGAACCTCGTTGTGCATTAGTGTGTCATAGCGCTCCGCCTGCCTAACAACGCTGCTATTAATCACCTGGCATCTAGAATATTGTAGCGCTGCTGTTACTATTGTCTGCCTGATCTCACCGGTGCCTTTATTATTAAGATCGCGCTATTCGATTTCTGTGCCCCATTCCGGTCAGATATCGGCTGAGGCCATTTTGTGATTGCTGTTGTTGTTGTTGTTTGCTTCCTGTGCCTTCCCCGACCAGTCCCCGCCCAGCTCCCGCCTCCCAGCTGACCACCCCTCGCCCCTCCCCCCTCTCCATCCACTTATGACAGTTGTAGATTCGTGCAGCGTTCACGCGCCCCAGCCGCGCCGAATATGCGCCAAAGGTAAGCCCGTCTACGCCCGTCCGCGCCTGGACCGCGCCCAGCGCCAGACCCCCTGATCCTTTCAATGCCCAGCCCTCCCGCAATACTTACGACGCCTCCACCCTCCTATCCCTTAACCCCGGCCGCTCCCCCAACTGCGTCCAAGCCGCTCCTGGACACACCCATGGACCCTTCTCTTGCAACTCCTGCAAGTTCGACGGCACCAAAACCAGCTCCTCATCCACCAACACCAATCAGAGACCTGACCCCAACCACCTAAAATGCATCCTGCTCAACACCCGCTCGGTCCACAGAAACGCCATCGACCTCTGGAATCTACTAGACACCATCTCACCGGACGTCGCCTTCCTAACAGAAACATGGATGAATGCCTCTTCAGCCCCAGACATCACCATTGCCATCCCGGAAGGTTACAAGATCATCCGCAAGGACCGCATCAAGCAAACAGGAGGAGGCATCGCTATCGTCCATAAGAACTCCATCCGCATCTCAACCAGCTCAGACGTCAACCTTGCCAGCGCCGAACACCTTCACTTCCATATCCACACCGACCCCAAGACCACACTCAGAGGCACCCTCCTCTACCGGCCTCCAGGACCCCGTGCACAATTCAGTGACGACATCACTGACTTTATCACCCCACACGCCCTCCCCTCGGAGGACTACATTCTATTGGGAGACCTCAATTTTCACCTGGAAAAGAGCAATGACAGCAGCGCCACCACCCTTCTGGACAATCTTGCCAACCTCGGACTCAAACAACTTGTCACTACCCCCACCCACATTGCAGGTCACACACTCGACCCCATCTTCACCTCCAGCAAACATGTCTCATTCAGTCACACCACAGCTCTTCACTGGACGGACCACAGCTGCGTTCACTTTACCTACAATAAGACCACAATCCACAACCATCCTCAACCCACCCTGCGAAGAAACTGGAACAAAATCACCATCGACCAGATCTCCTCATCGCTTCTTCTAAACCCCCCCGCCCACTCCTCAAACCCCGACCAAGCAGCCATTAACCTCACCCAATGGCTATCCAACAGCGCCGACATCCTAGCACCGTTGAAAAAACGTCAAAGCAAACTAGGCAGCAAAAATGCCTCCTGGTTCAACGATGATCTTAAGAAATCGAAGAAACACTGTCGCTCCCTCGAGAAGGCCTGGAAAAAAGACCCAAACACCAGCACCAGGGACGCCTTCAAAAACGCCACCCGCATACACCACCAACTAATCCGGTCTGCCAAGAAAGCCGCATTCAAAGACCGTCAACAGCAAGGAATTATTCAACATCGTCAAAGAATTTACCAACCCATCAGCCAACTCCAACGACATCACCCCCTCCCAAGCCCTCTGCGACTCCCTAGCTTCCTTCTTCCACAACAAAATCGCAGACATCCACAACAGCTTCGACAACCGACCCGAAGACCAACCCACCCAACCTTCTGCAGGACCTTCACCCCCCTTGAACATCCTTAACGACTGGAACCCAATCTCCACTGAGGACACCATCCGCCTGATGAACTCCATCCACTCAGGATCCCCAACTGACCCATGCCCTCACCACATCTTCATCAAAGCAGACTCCATCATAGCACCACACCTCCGAGATGTCATCAACTGCTCCCTCAACTCCACCACCTTCCCGGAAAGCTGGAAACACGCAGAACTCAGCGCCCTTCTGAAAAAACCCACAGCTGACCCCACCGAACTCAAAAACTACCGCCCCATCTCGCTTCTTCCATTCCCGGCCAAAGTCATCGAGAAAGCTGTCAACAACCAGCTCGCCACCTTCCTCGAAACCAACAAATCCCTCGACCCCTCACAGTCCGGCTTCCGAGCCAAACACAGCACTGAGACCGCACTTATTGCAGCAACAGACGACATTCAAACTCTACTGGACAATGGAGACACAGTCGCCCTCATCCTCCTCGACCTCTCCGCTGCCTTCGACACAGTCTGTCATAGCACCCTTCTACAGCGCCTCAGAAACGTAGGAATCCAAGGAAAAGCACTGGAATGGATCACCTCGTTCCTCAACGGAAGAACCCAGAGAGTCCGCCTCCCACCATTCAAGTCAGAGGCCTCTGAAGTCATCTGCGGCGTGCCACAAGGATCGTCACTCAGCCCCACCCTCTTCAACGTATACATGAGCCCCCTTGCGGCCATCGCTCGCCAACACAATCTCAACATCATCTCCTACGCGGATGACACTCAACTGATCCTATCACTCACCAAAGACCCTAACACCGCCAAAACCAACTAACACGAAGGAATGAAAGAAGTAGCCGAGTGGATGAAGCACAGCCGTCTGAAACTGAACTCAGACAAAACAGAAGTCCTCATCTTAGGCACCTCCCCCTCCGCCTGGGATGACTCTTGGTGGCCAGAAGCCCTTGGAAAAGCACCCATCCCGACGGACCACGCACGGAACCTGGGCGTCATCCTGGACTCCTCACTCTCGATGACCAGACAAGTCAACGCCGTTTCATCATCTTGCTTCAACATTCTTCGCATGCTCAAAAAAACATTTCGCTGGATCCCCACCGAAACTAGAAAAACGGTCACCCACGCACTGGTCACGAGCCGCCTGGACTACGGAAACACACTATACGCCGGTACCACCGCAAAACTCCAGAAAAAACTCCAACGCATCCAGAACGCTTCAGCCAGGCTCATACTAGACATCCCGCGTAAAGAACACATCTCTGGTCACCTGAAAAACCTCCACTGGCTCCCCGTAAATAAGAGGATTACTTTCCGCCTCCTAACCCACGCACACAAAGCACTTTACGAACTTGGACCCGAATGCCTCAACACACGATTGTCCTTCTACACCCCCTCCCGTCAGCTACGATCCTCCAACCAAGCCCTTGCCACTGTACCTCGCATCAACAAAACCACCATAGGAGGTAGATCCTTCTCCTACCTGGCAGCTAAAACCTGGAACTCACTTCCCACTCACCTTCGCCTTACTCAGAACCACCTAGCATTCAGAAAGCAACTTAAAACTTGGATATTCGACAAGTAATTCCCCACCCTTCCTCTAGCGCCTTGAGACCCTATGGG
This sequence comes from Lissotriton vulgaris, assembly GCF_964263255.1. Classification (NCBI taxonomy): domain Eukaryota; kingdom Metazoa; phylum Chordata; class Amphibia; order Caudata; family Salamandridae; genus Lissotriton; species Lissotriton vulgaris. The sequence continues at coordinate 21,621,992 of NC_141695.1, forward strand.
TATGTAGCGCGCTATATAAATCTCTTGACTTGACTTGACTTGACATAACTCTCCCTCTCTGGAGCTAACTTGGAAGATGAGCTAAGGAACTTTAGGGATAGGACCCTACTAGCCTGCAACTTTTTGACTATTAATATAGTAGTAGGTGATTTTAATATACATCCTTGCGCCTCATGTAGTTCCAACTGGAGAGTATCTATTCAATTAATGGCCGCGGACACACTGAACTCACTCATCAGGGTGATGGTTTAAATGAGTTGCTAGTGGAATTTGATCTTATCAATCTCTTGACCAAGGAAGCCTATAGATCCCTTGATTTAGTCCCTATATTTAAGGGCAGAGTCCGTAATTCAACAATCGATTTTATTCTTGAGTCTGTTTGTCTTGGCCTTACTCTTACTAAGTTTAGGGTTGAATGGAATGTTATTGGCAATCATGACTCTCTTACAGCCAAGTTTTCTTGGCACGATTTCCAGGTAAAGTAGCATACTAATACATACAAGGAAATTCTTCTTCCCAAGGATCAAGGGAGGCAAATAGGTTGGGGGTAAGCTCCTCCCCGAAGACCTCCTGAAGAATTTACTTAAGAGAGGTAGATTGGACTTTGAATTGTGACTGCAAGATGATGCCCCTGGTAAAGTCATAGTGGATTCCTTCTCTAGCATTTTTAAAGAGGTGAATAATGTATTGAAGGTAAGGAAGTCTAATAAATCTGTCCACTGCTGCCCAAAATGGTTCGATGAGGATTGTACCAAGGCACACACTGTTTTAAAGCTGGCCCTGCAACAGAAACCGAGGTCTAGACAAGCTGCCATGGAGGCTAGATGTGCAAGCACGCAGGAATAGAATAAGTGCGCTTAAAAATGAAGCCTGAAAATATCTTAAGGAGGCCAATGGTTTAAGAGATAGCTCAGCTGTCTGGTAAGTTGTTAACCAGCCGCTGTTTAAGGAAGTGGCGCTTCCAGACTTGGGTCAGACCATTTCAGCCAAGAAATGGTTAGACCTTTTCTTTTCTATTTATGAAAGTGGTGAGTTTTGGGTATCAGAGCCAAAATTACATTTTACTTTGGCTGAGGTACTGGCAGGAATAATGGGCATTTAAGCTGGAAAAGCGCCTGGCCCGGACAGGGTGCCAGGGGACCTCTTCAATCATGTATTGACCTGTGGGCTCCTATAATCACTTTACACCTTAACATCAAGGCACAAGGTTAGATTCTGACCTCGTGGAAGAAATCAGTCATTATTCCCATTTTCAAAAAGGGAAACCGAGCAGACCCAGCGTGCTATCGACTGATTTCGTTGAGTAGACACTGAAGTGAAAGCACTGGGCCGCATCTTGCTTAATCGTTTTTTGTGTAAAGAAATACTGACCGACATCCAATATGGTTTTAGAAAGGGCCGTGGCACAGTGGAACAAAACCTGAAACTGTACCTATAAATAACCAAACATACAGCTGTTAGAGGAGAGAGCATTCTTCTGGCCTTGAGGACCTCAGCACAGCTTTGATACTGTGGTTAGAGCAAAATTGTTAGCTGTACTGAGGGACATGGGGGGATGAGGCTCTCAGAGCCTTTTTGCATGATTTGCACTCAGGGCTGGAAGCCTCAATTAGATAAGGTCCTTCTGGTGAATGCTCAACGCACTTTTAGGTTGGGAAAGGGGTCAAGCAGGACTGTGTACTGGCCCAATGCTTTTTATACTTTACATTAACCAACGAAACAAGTGTTTTTAAAAGGCCGCGTATTGATGTTCCGAAGGCAGGATCTAAACAGGTCCCGGCTCTGCTGAACAAGGATAATTCAGTTTTTATGCTGCGTACAGCTAATAGATTTCAGTTTCTGTTGAAGAGATTTTATGATTTTATGAATTCTTTGGGGTTAAAAAATAATTGTTCTAAATCTTATTCAATGTTTATAGGTCTGAAAAAAAGTACAATCTCAGGAAAATCGTATTAAGAACCATCTTATCGCTAGAGTGAATAATTTCTGCTACCTTGACATTTTGATAGATCACAAATTGCTCTGGCCCCCCTGATAAGGGCACATGTTGAATCCTTTAATCATGTAGCGCCCAGCATAGATCCATTTGCTAGACACTTGTCATATTCACCTGAGGCCTATGTTACATCTTTACAAAGCCAAATGCACCCCTATAGTGTCATATAGGTCAGATATATGGGGTTATAAGCCTTGTCCCCACATACAAATTGCTAAAAATAAATTCTTCAAGGAATATTTCGATTACCTCAGAGTGTCCCTTCAGAGATCATACAATAGGAATTAATTGGGTGTGGGTTTTTTAGGAGATTTTTTTCGAATCCGCCCTATACTTTTATGGGTTTCAGTTTCGTTAAAATGTGATCTCAAGCTAAGTAGGACAATTTTAAGGGATTGCTTGAGCCTGGATCATTGAAGTATACCTTGGCTGAAGTATATAAAAATCACTCTGGGAGAGTTGGGTAAACCTCATCTTTATATCGATCCTGAGTTTGTAAAGCTGACATCGCTGGGGCCTAATATGCATTTTTGGCACGTAGGCATGAGGAAAGGGCCAGAGTTTCATTGTCCAAAGTTTTATGTAATCATTATTAGGCCTGGTCAAAGCACTAGGCTACGCTTGCGTAGTTTGCGAAGTTTGCACAGCGTCGCACTACGCGAACTGCACGTAGCACAGTGCGGATACGAGTAGCATAGCGTAGTGCAGCGGTCATTTTTTGCTTGCTTGCGGTCCTTGACGCCAAGTTGGCGACCGCGAGCAATCAAAATGACATCCTGGCGAGACTTTTTCATCATCCGCGATCAACAACATCAAGTTGCCGATCGCGAGCGTGGAAAATAAACCTCCCTGCGAGATTCTCAACGCGGGGAGGTCTGGTTTCGCTATGAGAAACTACCAGTCCGCGTTGAGAAAGCTGCTGCTCGAGTAAAAATCTCCTCGAGCGGCAGAAAACCCGATGCTGTTTTCAATGATTGCACAGTGCCGGATGCTTGTCTGCACTGTGCAATTATTGAAAACGGGATCTTGGTGGTATAAGTTCTCTGACCCTACGACTTGTACATGTGATGGGTTAGCTATACAAGACACTTTGAAAAGTACCTTTGTTTGCCTGAAGTAGGCAAGATTATGACATAACAATATACTTCCTCTCTTTTGACGTTTACATTGTAAACAAGCAGGACTAGCATTATTGTATTTTTTTTAGAGAGAAGGTTTCTGCTTTGGGTTTTTAGTATTCAGAAAAAGTGGCGCACATCGAGAGTAGAAAAGGTACAAAAATGAGGACGGTGCTACTTGGTCAGGGGGAACCCAAAACCCCTGATATAGAGTAGGCCAAGGCCAACCCTGTATAATGCAAACACAAAGTCCTGAGCACACGTCAAGTTAATTATTTCAAAACACGTGTTGAGCAATTATCCAGTTTCAAAATGAAAAGCAGGAATAAGAAAACAAGATCGACAAGACAGTAGTTGATTTTTCCTTTTATGTGATTGTGGTCCTCCTTCAAGAGGAGATCCCAAGAAGAAAATAAGCTGACACGTGTTTCGTCAATCGGGTAGTAGCCTGTGACTCTTCAGGGCTAAAAGAATCCAAAACAAGCATTTGCAATGCAATAGGTCTTGCATTACTGATATTTTGAGGTATTGGCGTTGCAGATAATGCAACGCCAATAGCTCATACTTTCAGGAATGCGAGACCTAGTGCATTGCAAAGGTTTGCCTACTGAGCCAGGAACCAGCATTGTATGTCTCAGTGCAGTACCGCAAGCTGCTCCTAGAGGTCCAGTGAGCAAGGCACCAGCCCTGCAAGTCTCTTGCAGTACTGCAAGCTGTTCATAGAGGTCCTTAGTGAGCAAGGCACCAGGTTTGCATGTCTAGGTGCAGTACCGCAAGCTGCTCCTAGAGGTCCCTAGTGAGCAAGGCACCAGCATTGTAAGTCTACAAAGTTAGAGTTATAGGCATTGTAAATGGCAGTTTTTTTTTACCTAGCCATGTTGCAGGGTTCAGTACCTTATGTGGCCAAAAGGGGACCTCTTTTGGGCACATATGGTACTGCACCCTGCAGAAGATATGGTAAATCCACCCTAGCCATTATGCATTGCATGCTATACAGTAGTACGAGGACATTCAAATAGCTATGTCCATATATACAATTAGTACAAACAAAGAGAACGGACAGGTGTTAGCCTCTGCAAAGCTCTATAGGACACAGTTTAACGCTTGTCTTAATCTAGTCTGCTGTTTTATCCCTTATTTTTTGTGACAATATTAGTCATTAAGGTGATGCGGGGACATTACTGAAAATGCGATTGTGAGCTGACGAGCGTGGCGAGTGCAGAGAGCAGAGCTATCTGGGGAGAGCTGCTGTAACCGGGACTCTGCTTTATCGTACGGCCTGCGTCAGCCCTTGGTGACGCTCTGTGCCCCCCCCACCCCTTTGAGTGTGGAAGCACAGGACCGACCGGCGGACTTGCTGACTCCCGCTGGGTACTCAGGACGTTGAGTCTGCCGATGCTCTTTCCCCGCAGTTCCTTCATTCCTTCATCCAACGACCGCACAGCTGGTTGGGCGTTGGCGTTCAGTGAGTGAGCCCCGCAGCTGGGAAGACTGTTTGAGTTTGCAGCAGCAGCACTGTTGTACCGAGTTGAGTTCTACAGGAAGAGGAGGGTGAACGGTGTGAGAAAGGAGGTGGAACGCCTGCAGAGCTCCAGGTGTCTCAGCGGATTTAGTAGAGATCCGGATAGGGTGATCTCCATCTGGCAGAAATTTAATCAAAATTTGTGAAAAGTGCCAATTGGAGTAGATTTAAGTGGTGCTCTAGGTCATCCTGTAATACTTCAAACGAGTCCGTGAGGAGCAGGACGCTCCAGTGTAAGCCTGCGCACCTCTTCACCGATTTGAACGCCAGAGAGGAGTTGATGAGCTGTAGCCGAGGCGAACCACAGAAGCCCTTTATCCCTTGAACCCAGCCTCTATCTGTTGGTCCTATTGTTGCTGAGGTCATCATAGCGTTGCCGCAGGTCCGGCCGCACTACCACGAACTGCCGCCATCCATGCTGTACGAGGGACTTTGGATCTCCATCTCCCAAGGTGCACATGGGCCGCGCACCGGAAAGACGACATAGCCAAGCGCCCGGAGGCGCTTAAAACAACGGGGCGCCTCCCACGGCGCGGGACGCGTCCGGGCCCAGGGCGGGCCTGTTTGTGCCTGTCCGTGACGGGTAGTGACTGGACTGGACCATATCCTATTGGTACCCTATTTATTTTTCTATCTTACTCAGTCAAAGCTAAGTTTTAATATTTTCATTGTTGTAAGTCCGCTGAGTATGAGCAGTGAGGGTGTTACCATCTTTAAGTGAATAGTTCATTGTTTTCCCTTTTCCTTGTTTTTTCTTTTTTTTTCTTTTCCTTCTTAAATTTTGATTGTCAACAGTGTTGTTCTGTTACCTTGAATTTAGAACTCACGTTTAGCATCATAGGGAAAACTAATCTCCCAACCTCCCGACCGCCCACACTGCAGAAAGCTGCATTAATAACCCCAGTTCCTACTTTAACGGCAATTGATAAAATGCTCCAGAAAACGATTGGGGTGGTTTCATCAGCCATCGAGAACACGGAAAGACGGCTCTCTCTCACACCTGGTATGCTTTCCCCCCTGGCAACCGTGAACGTATCCTTACCTATTGTTAATTTGCAGGGCTCTACGTTAGAGTCTCCTGTTGCTGATCTTCCTTGTGGCTCAGATTGTCCCAGATGTTAGCTCCCCAATTAACCTGGCATCTCCTTCAGCTCCCAAGTCGGATAAAAAAGCCCCTAAGGGTCGCTCTAAAAATAAAAATAAGCGTCAGAAACCACATAAAAAACTAGCAAGGGCGACTACATCACTTTCAGATGCCTCTCAGGTCGAGCTAAGCCCTACCACTACTTCTCTTGCCCCCCCCCGGTATGGGCTACCCATATGTTACTTGACCTTCAAACACAAATGGAACAGCTGTTTAAAGCTCACTTTAAAATCCTGATGAGTAGAATCGACAAAGTTGTCTCATTGATAAACAATAAGGGTGGAGGAGTAGGACAGCCTCCTGTCGCTACGGGGACCAACATTGAGAAATTGGACTTAGGCGATATCAATCGGGTAAACCATGGTCCTAGTTCACATGCAGGCACCTGTTGCGACAAAACGGCCCTTGGATTGGAACCATCGATCAACCATAGACCTACTCCCAACATCACCCCCTCCGGGTCTATCATCCCACCCGAGGAGCCTCTAGAAATAGCCCCTCGGAGTCATCCGTAATTCCACAAGCCAATATTAAAAACCAGCCAGACCCGGTTATGGCACCTCAAAAGTATGTCTTGAAATCTCCTCGCAAGGGTATCCAACATTCATCACCTGGCCCCCATTTACCCCCTACGGTTTCTCCATACGTGGTGATCTTAACTGGAGTTCCTTCGCTGCCAGAAGAGCGAGGTGAAACTTTCCCTGAGCTAAAGAATAAAATCATTTTCTGGCTGAATAAACATAGACCTTTAACGGGGGTGGGGCAGGGAGAAATTATATTTGCTAGAAAAGTCAGCTGGCTGGGGCCTAACCCCAAGGACATTGGAGGGGACTGTGTGATTGTTAACTTTAGGGACCTCGGACTAGTCAGATACATTCTAGATTGGAGAGGTTCTCATCAAATAGGCACAATCATCCCCCTCCCTCTGAGGTACTTCTACTCACCGGAGCCAGCACCCGGTGAACCTGGATCAACCTATTTTCACCCAGGAGGCAGGAGCTTGAATATAATCTACCCGTGGCCAATCGATTTAGTCTTCTGAACCATGTATATTGACTACATGACACAGCAAGGCTTACTGAAACAGATCTTAATGCAGTTGGGTGTTCCGTGGAGGAGTATCAGAGGGGTAAGGAGGGTCCATCCCTGACGGTTTTGAGAGAACAGGTAGATGGAATCCCAACGACTCCACTAAGCATAAATCCATGTCCCCAAGGAGATGATATTCAGCTGAACATCCTGGCAAGTACGCCCCCTCCTAATGTGTGTGAGCTCACTCCAGCTAGTCCTTCCAGGGCAGATACCCACAGAACATTGATTGGGTCCTGGAACGTAGCGGGTATTGGCTCTAAGTTATCCGACACTGAATGGGGGGAGCTGGTGGACCAGTATGGTCTGTGCCTGTTTAAAGAGACATGGATGCTGACTCCTCCCTGAAGGGTAGGCTATGCAAAATTTTATAAACCAGCTGTCCAGGGACCTAGAGGGAGGCCCTCGTGGGGTCTTTGTATTTGGGTAGCTACGCATTTGGGGTGCTCAGTGAAGGTCATAGAATCCGATTCCCCGGATATTCTTTGTATTGCCCTTACATATATGGATGGCTCAAGTGTGGCTATTTTTAATGTCTATTTGCGCGCCACTCCCCACATGTTGGGTCTGTCTATATTAAATGCCCTAGATGAACTTCTTACACTATTCCCCCTACCGACCCACAGAATTATCGGGGGTGATTTTAATTGCCATTTCGAACCTTTGGCCGGGATCTCTTCTGTAACGCAAGATGAGGACTCCTCTTGGCACATTCTGGAATGCACTATGTACCCGGTAAAGCGCATGTCGCCACTGGCTCTGCAGATTACCAAGCTTTTATTAACCCATTCTCTCAGAGCCTGTAATGGTAGACTCCCTCCCGATGTCCCAGGAGAGACCACCTACAATAGAGTTGGAAAAAGTACTACCATTGACTATATTATGGTCAATGTAGAATTTTGGTCCAAAATCAGGCCGTTCAATGTAATCCCAAGGGTTGACAGCGACCATAATCTCCTGTCATTAGAACTAAAACATACCCTGGGTTACCAATGTAGATCGGGGGAGTTGGAGACCCATGCTAACTCGAACCTAATTATAGCCGCGGGTGGTAGATGCATTAGGTGGGCCAAGTTTGTATTAGCTCCCGATAAAATAGCTGAGCTATACAACCAGGCTATTTCCTTTTTAGTGGAGGCTTTTGAACTCCCGGTTTCTAACTTTGATTCTTCCTACCACCAGGCTTTAGCGTCTATCCACTCCAATTTAATCACTACTCTTGCTTCCTATTTTTATTCCACAGTTACCAAGTGGCCACAACCTAAAATGCAGGCCCAGTGGTTCACTAAACCCTGCAGGGCGGCTAAATCAGCACTCGTCAAGGAGGTTAAAAATGGCTCTGTACAGAGTATTAAAGCGGGTAGACTCACCTATAAAAGTACAATTGCGGCGTCCAAGTCAGAATGGGAGGCTTTAAGATGGGAAAACTTTAAAGAAGCCTTCGATGGGCGAGACTACACAGCTTTCTGGATTTTAGTCAGATCAGGTTCCCCTGAAGGTGCGCTCGCTTTAACACCCAACCTGAGCGAAGAAGTGTGGATTTCACACTTCAAGCCCTTATTTGTCAACATTGATACCGCAACTGTTGTAGATAGAGCTCCACAATTGAAGGGCACAGTAGTAGGGGATGTAAAGGTCCATAACTTCCCACCCTGTACTATCATGGAAATCCAGGCGGCCCTCAGGAGCTTGTACCCCGGGAAGGCTCCGGGATTGGACAGAATTCCCGGAGACCTATTTGTGAGTGAACAGAAGGTGTGGGTACCCTACATCTGGTTATATTTCAATGTCATCCTCCATGGTATGGATATCCCCCGCACCTGGTTGGGGGCTGAGATTATTCCCATCCACAAAAAGGCCTCCCAACTCGACCCGGCGAACTACCGCCCCATTAGTTTGATTGACGTCTTGCAGAAAGTGTTTGCCCGCTTCTTACTAACGAGGTTGCGGTGCTGGATTGATGAACATCACATCCTGACCTCCCTCCAAGCGGGCTTTCGAGCAAAGGTCTCCACCATCGACCAATTGTTCAGACTATATTTGGTCTACTGGAAGACAGTGACTATGGGAGCTGGTAGCCTCTACCTAATCTTTGTAGATCTTCGATCTGCATTCGATTTGGTTCAGAGGGACAAGCTCTGGACTATATTGTTAGAAATGCGTGCTCCAGTATATGTGTGCCAAATGTTTAAATGCTTAAACCAGGGCACCTTTGCGAGGGTGAGGTTTGGGAGGAACGGGGAACTTTCGGCCCCCTTCCCGGTGGAAAAGGGTGTCAGGTAAGGGTGTGTGTTGGCCCCCACGCTCTTTTCCTTGTTTCTTAATGGATTAATTGACCAACTTTTGGGTGCGAGGGATCTAGAGTCTCCTAGTTTAGCAGGACGTAAGATACCGGCCCTGATGTTCGCTGATGACACCCTTTTGTTATCAAAATCTTCTATAGGTGTCCAGCGAACACTGGAGGCGTTCTGCTCCTTTTGTAGATCTAGAAACCTGGAGAAAAATCTCTCTAAAACCAAATATATGGTTTTTAACGCCAAATCAATTAACTGCCCTCACCCTCATCTGGATGGCTCAGTGCTGGAAAGAGTCTCTACCTTCGACTATCTGGCGGTAACACTGAATGACAAGATGGGATGGGGTCCCATATGGCTACGGCAAATCTGAAGTTGGCCCAAGCCTCCGGTGGAATACTAAAGGTTTATAATGAGTGCTCACATAAAACTGTGGGACCGCCAGTCGAAATTTATAAAGCTCAGGCGAGAGGTGGTGCACTCTATGGAATAGAACTGTGGGGTCACGTTACTGCTACCTCTCTGTCCATCACTGAGAATAGTTTCACTAGGCGCCTACTGAGACTTCCCCAGAGCACACCTTTGATCCCTTTAAGCTTAGATTTGGGTATGGCCCCTATACAGGAGGTTATGTCTAATCGCCCTCTGTTGTACTGGAGGCGTCTCTGGACTATTCCAGAGCTGCAAAGTTACAGGGAGGATCTAAGGGACCTATTGACTATAAGGGGAGTGGGAAAAATCCCTTGGTTAAAACATGTTAAACAGCTTTGTTATGCACTGGGCAGGGCGGATATGTGGCTTTTACCAGAACTAACCTGCGCCTCAATCCCCAAAAGGTCTCTGGTTAATGTCCTCAAGCAGTATCGAAAGGACCTTCTTTCACATAACCCACCCTGGGCAAACTGACCATTAGCCTATTGGAAGTCAAGGATAAGTATTATTTTGAGCACTTCCTGGACGATATCCAGCCCTTACTGGCAAAAAAAATTATATGTCCAATTTAGACATGGCACACTCCCAGTTAGGACAGTGACAAATAAGTGGTCGAATGTTTCTCTTGCAGATTGTTCATGCCCAGTGTGCGAAGGTAGAGAAGAGACAGATCTGCACGTTCTGCTCTTTTGCCCTTCTTACTCTAAGGCAAGAGCTAAATGGATTCTACAATTATGCAAGAATATGGGCTTCAGGGATTATAGGGAAGTATATAGAATTTTAAAATATGATACTTCACCCTTGATTGTGTTTGTGACCTCTAGATACCTTCTCTCAATGTGGTGCTCCACAGGTGCGAATATTTAAAAAAAAGAAAAAAAAATCCACACTGTGAGATCCTTGCTATAGCGTCGATAGTAACCCACTAAGAAAACGTAAATTTAAAGCCTGTAGGGAGTGGTCCTTTTAAACGATTTTATGATGTACCTTAAAAATTGTTTTTATGTGTATTGTTTTTTCATGGGTACTTTGCATTGTTTTAATTGGCATGTTTCTATTCAATAACTTTTTGTATACATGTGCTTTTATGGTTTTTAGCCGATAATAAAGCTTTTTGACTGACTGACTGACTGACAATTAGTAGCTCTGAAATGTGACAAATTATTACATTAATTTCAGATTAGGTGTGTCACGCCTGCCAATACACTGACCTCCAAAAAGATGGCCGCGCTGTTTTGCGCATGAGCGAGGGAGTCAGGCAGACGTCAAATGCCTGACTTCCCTAAACACCGACTCTTCGCGCTCTAGTGTTCGTGCACACTATGCGTCACTACCGCTCTATCCCGTTCCGAATCTGTTCCTGTTTGTGCGTGTTTCGTGCTGGTACTTCTGTCGGCCAGGCAGCCTCCGGTCCCTCCAGTAATTTGAGCCCCTTGGTGTTTCCGCAGATATCGAAGGGGTCTCTGTTTGCTATAGGCGAACTTCTACTATCACGGAAGGCGCTCCCGCTCTGTAGTGGGCTTAGTGTCTCTGTGTTCCTTGTCATTTCCTCAGAGCCGGCTAAAGATCTCTCAATTGCTATCTTGAGGAGACTTCTGTCTGTTACTCCCGGTTCCGCCCGTCAGCCGGACTTGGCTTCCCGTTGGCCGGCCGGACTTTGGTAGAACGTGCGAGGAGTTCTTCTGGTGGTATTGTGGGTATAGTAGTCCGCTTGAGTTTTACCTATTGTTTAAACCCCCGAGCCATTTATCATTATTATTATTTTGCGGCATCGTCAGACCAATCATTTGGTGTGTCAGACTTGGCAGGGGTTGCAGCTGTGGATATCCGGAAGATCTGGTACAGGCGCCAGGCGCTATTTATATGTTATTGCATATAGTGTTACTGCATGCATTTGTTAGTAGGGGGTTTCTTTGTGACATAGATATCATCACCAGACCAACACCTTCTCCAGCAGCAAACATCTCTCTGCCATTACACCTCACACTAGGGTAAGTCCCGTGTTAGTATATGTCTTTCTCATAGAGTGGGCACATACCTCTATGTTTCATTTTTGTGTCTCTTTCCTTTTAGGCTAATCCATAGCAACTAGTGATGTGCGTTTAGCTGTGACAGTTAACAAAGAAACGTGTGTTGTTCAAGAGAGGAGTGTTTCCTATTATCTATAGGTAAATAGACAGGAGTAGTGAAGAGCAGGGAAACAGATGCTGGTGGGGTTCTTCTTAACTTGTACATTGTTCATTGTCCTCTTTATTTACAGTGCCTGTGTCCGACTCGCTGAAGCTTCTGGTCCAAGGTGTCTTCTCCCCTCCTTCCCTTGTTTTGTTCCCTCCTTTCCCTCTTTTTCACCTTTGCGTGCTATGATCTGATAGGCGCGTTGGAGTTGAGAGGGAGGGGTTGGGCCTCTCATCAGTTCCTGGCACTCCTGCGGAAACAGCTTGTGGATCCTTACAAGGTTGTACTCTATGTGGAGCTGATGATGGTAAATGTATAGACTGTCTCATATACATGTGATATGTATATGTGAAGTAACCACTGCCAGCCTAACGTAGGAACAAGTATGCCCGAAGCCTTTTAAGAAAATAGTGCTTTGAGGCTTTAATTAACCCCTTCCATGCTCATGACGAGCTCAGCTCGTCATGAGGCACACTGGAGCTGTGCTTATGACGAGCTGAGCTCGTCATGAAATAAGGCCTTTCAAGCTTTTCCAGCACAGGAGGGGAAAAGCCATAGCAGCCAAGGTGTTAAAACTAGGGATTAACACATATAAAAGGGGTGTCCTCCTGAAAGGTTACAATGCGGTACTAAGGAGGGACTACTAAGCTTATTGACCAATGACAAGCCACCATTTACCAAGGACAGAAATAGGATGGCAATTAAAAAGATGGGCAGAAAGTGGGCGGGGCTTATGCCCTTATCCTGAATACAGCAGGTCTCGAAGAGACAGCACAAGCACTGCCTAGGTGAGACCTAAAAACAGGGAGCACCAGCCCAATTTGTGGGATGAACGTTCAACTCCCATCATACTGAGCCGGTTTAACACTTTACCAAGTGCGTTTCCTTCAAACGTTTGAAGCTGGGGTCTCTAAACAAAGCTGGTTGGCTCTGTGTGGAAAACAGGTATCACTTGTATCAAACAAACCTTCAACAATGGACTAACTAGTGCTTGTCACTGTCCAGAAAGGACTGCAGTAAGAGTAGAAAATTACCTCAGATACGAAAACCCTTTAAAAAAAACTTTAAACGCACCTCAGCATTCAAAATGAAGTAGAAACTTCCATAGTATTGTCAGAAAAGGCAACATATTTAAAAGACTGCTTAGTCTCAGTTGGCCAAACAAATAACTTGACGAGCACAAGAAAAAAGTATTGCGAGGGTTCTGTATAGTTCTGCAATGTGGCATTTGCAGGTTTCTTCAACTCCCAGTAATAACCAGCATGTGCCCATTCGAGAAGAAGCTGAAGGTACAAGGGAAAAAAGTAAATCGTCCTTCTCCGTACCCTATCATCAACAAACTGTACTCTGTTAAACGAGAATAGAAGATTGTTTACTAAAGTCACTTTCAGAAGGACTGTGTTGAATATACAATATTCGTGCAACTGACCGTGGCCTGGAAAGATTGCTTCCCCTCACCACTGGTCTATTGTGCACAGGGCCAGTAGGATGGCAAAGGAAAGCTCAGCGGCCACCATGGGTACCCTACCTAGGAAAAAGCAAGTACGGCATATTCAGAAGGTAGCGTGGGGATTAAAATGAAACTTTACCAAATATCCTGGAACGGGTTCTGGTAATGCAGACGGTAACCTCTAGGAGAGGTTTAGGATTCGAGAATGCACGGATGACATTATGTTACCCTAGACAGCCAGACCCTCGCACAAAGCGCTATAAAGGAGCCTGCATGCTCCGGAGATGCTGAGATTGGCCATTTACGCTCTACTTAAAAGGAAAACAATGGATTTAAATATATTCCCTGAAACCATTCTCCTTCGTATTATAGGCAATCTTTCTGCTTAAGTGGCAAAATGGCCGAGTACGGGAACCGCAGCCTGCACTTAAAGGAAAAAGAAAACATGCTTTCACTTCTTTTGGTAACTAGCCTTTTTCGGTTTGAAGAATAGAGCCTGGAGGCAGTAGACCACAATTAACAGTCCAGGGCAGGGCTGAATTTCCAGGTGCAGAGTAAAAAAAACAAGCGGAACGGAAAGCGTTTTGCTTTAACTTCCGATTGAAAAAAAAGCCAGCGAGTGCTGCGTGTGCGCGCGCGTCACTGCGAGCCATGGCCTATTGGTGTCTATTACCCTCAACAAGCGCGTAATACCAATGGCCACAGTAAGCCAGTAAAGTTACGTGGAATCCAATCCTAAGGGAAGGGAGCCTTGCAGTTGACGGGCGGGTACAGCCGTCAATTTCGGAAATGCAGTTGGTGCTGCAGGTGCAGCGCAGGTTTCCGAAAGCTAGACTCGGACCGTATACGGTCTGTTTCCGGTCCAAGCATAGCTTTCTGCACACCCGCGCTGCACCTGCAGCACCAACTGCATTTCCGAAATTGACGGCTGTACCCGCCCATCAATTGCAAGGCTCCCTTCACTTGGGATTCCATTTCACGTAACTTTATTGGCTTACAGAGGCCATTCTTTACCGGTTAACCCGTTCAGAACCTGGTTGGAATTATCACCGGTACCCCGATTCTTTCAGCCCTGAAGAGTCACAGGTTACTACCCGATTGACGAAACATGTGTCGGCTGGTTTTCTTCTTGGGATCTCCTCTTGAAGGAGGACCACAATAAAACGAAAAATAAACTACTGTCATTTTGAAACTGGATAATTGCTCAACACGTGTTTTGAAATAATTAACTTCACTTGTGCTCAGGACTTTGTGTTTGCATTCTTTTAGAGAACTCCAATGTTTGTTGCCACTTTTCATGTTTTTTTCAAGGGTGTTTCACGCCCATTTTGGAATGTGAGTGTTTTAAAGCCTTTGTTTTATTTAATGCTTTTATGATGTATCTGATGTATATGATCTGTTTGAAAGTACTTTCGTGATTTGTTATATCAAATCGAATAAAATTAATTGATGATGATGAACATACACAATCAATCGCATAAACTTTCTGGAAGTAATCTTAATATTCATGACACTGAAGCACAAGTGATGCATTAAAAAGCTGCAGCTTCCTTGTTTATTTCAAAGATGGCAGCCCCCTCCAGTTTCATCTGCAAAATAAGAAAATAACATTTTGCATTACATATTGATTATAAAGATTTGTGATGTATTTACAAGTTACAGGGTACAGTAAAAGCCTAAGTTCAGCACTTTTTTCCAGTCCCAAATATTTGAAAATATATACACCCCATAGCCTAACTATGCATCACAAGTGTGTACATAAGAGAGTTTTAAACCTCAGACAATAGTTCAAAGTCAAACATTTTGTCTTGTTCAATCAGAAAAGCAGTACATAATGGTAGTACAGTCATAAATAAAAACTGTGAGGATCTCTTCAACCATGTGGATTTGACTGTGTCCCGTTTGTTCTGGAATGGTTCAATTTCTTCCCATGTTGGGGTGGGAAGGTCAAAGCCCATCACCCTGAGCTGCCCTGAGTAACTGACCCCTCAGCGACATATTCTGCACTAACTCGAACTTCAATTAACCAAATCAATTGTACATTGGTGCCTTATGCACAAGTAGTACAAAAGGGGGTGGTAATGGACGGAGCATCTGAACCAATCAAACACTCACACCCAGTCAAAAGATCTGGGTTTAATCCATCACCGTTCTTTAGCCCACTCTGCCACCCCAGTTCAGACATGGCTGTATGCAAATCAGTCTGACCCTGTGCCTCATGGGAACAGTCCAGCCCGAACTGCCAAGCCATGCCTTCCCTGGACTGGGGTGGCAGAGTGGGCTAAAGAGCAGTGATGGATCAAACCCAGATCTTTTGACTGGGTATGAGTGTTTGATTGGTTCAGATGCTCCGTCCATCACCACCCCCTTTTGTACCGCTTTTGGCCGCCATAAGTGTGTCAGGTTATGCTCAGACGTCAGCCCCTTGCTCACTTTGCCACTGGATTCAAGCAAGCCGGGCTGAAGACGGCTGGAATGCCAGAAACCGGTCCTCGGAAGCTTGTTTCCGGTCCAGGGAAGGCATGGCTTGGCAGTTCGGGCTGGACTGTTCCCATGAGGCACAGGGTCAGACTGATTTGCATATAGCCATGTCTTAACTGGGGTGGCAGAGTGGGCTAAAGAACGGTGATGGATCAAACCCAGATCTTTTGACTGGGTGTGAGTGTTTGATTGGTTCAGATGCTCCGTCCATCACCACCCCCTTTTGTACTGCTTTTGGCCGCCATAAGTGTGGCAGGGTATGCTCAGACGTGAGTCCCTTGCTCACTTTGCCACTGGATTCAAGGAAGCCGGGCTGAAGACGGCTGGAATGCCAGAAACCGGTCCTTGGAAGTCTGACCCTGTGCCTCATGGGAACAGTCCAGCCCGAACTGCCAAGCCATGCCTTCCCTGGACTGGGGTGGCAGAGTGGGCTAAAGAACGGTGATGGATCAAACCCATGTCTTTTGACTGGGTGTGAGTGTTTGATTGGTTCAGATGCTCCGTCCATCACCACCCCCTTTTGTGCCGTTTTATGCACAAGTCGGCACACTCATGCTCAAAACACACCCTCCCACTTGCTCAAAAACACTTTCTGAAACAGTCACTTTGCATACTCAAATTGTGTCCACTGCTTACTGCAGTGCCTGGCTACTCTTCTGGGCTCCTAAGCGTATGCAGCCCATACAATGAGAGCAATTGGACAATACTCGAGCCTGAACTCAAAGGCCAGGTCCTCCCTTATTTTTAGGGCTCATTAGTCGGTAAAGCTTGGTTCCACTGGCACGATATGTACATTTTTTTTTTCTATTTTTTTTATTTTTTACCTACGTCACAAATCAACACATGTCCAGTGTACAACAATGATCAATTTCCATAATTTTCATCATATTATCAATCCCAGCACCCTTGTGACCTTCCACACGAAGCCATTATTGTTTTACTATGTTAATACAGTATTATCCCCTCCACGATAATCTTCTCAATGAGCTCATGAGTGTTGTAATAAAACAGGGTGTTAGGTTCTTAAATGCCTTCAATCACCAAGACTAGTAGAATAATTTACAATAATCCATCAAAATCAAACACCCTCCCTCTCCCACTGCCGCCAGTGTGTCCTAACCCCTAATCACCTATTATAGTATTAACATCCGTTCCTTCGCGTCTTGATTCAGGACGATCGGGGGACAGTACTTCTTGATCCCAGTACTCCTCTGAACCCCGCATTCCAGTGTCATAGGGCTAGATCTATATTCCCATCTCAGTTCTTGATTCCTCATGGGGAGCCCATCAGACCCTCCCCAACAGGATCCCCTTTCGAGCCAGTCTCTGGAATCTGCAACACTATCACTAGTGCCTCCCATGCCATTGCTGTCTCCATCGCCTTATCATTAGTAGCGCGTATAGCCTGCTGCAATCTAACTGTGCCCTCACTCCTAGCCCATGTAAGCAGTTCAGATTTCTACTTCCCTATGCTAGACCCTCACCCTGACTTGCAATGGGCCATGATGTCTCTCTTAGCCAGTAGCAGACCTAGATCAATAAACTTGCTCGTGATTTTCATTTTGGGAGTATGAGGAAACCAATGCAAAATACAAGTGCCTATGTCAGCCTCTATCTGTCGTTCCTTGACGCCACATAGCAGGCCAACCACCTTCGGCCAATACATTCTTAACTGTCCACAACATATGGTGCAGCTCCGCCCCCTCTAGGTTACAGCGCAGGCACTGGGCTGTTTCTATCTGGAAGTACTGATTATTCTTGGCCGGCGTCAAATAGGCCCTATGCAGTATAAAGAAATGTATCAATTTAAACCTAGCATTTCTCGAACTCTTCCAAGCCCTCCGGGTCAACTGCGCCCACGTGGCGTCCGGTATTTTCTTTCCAAGGTCAACCTCCCACTTTCTCTGCAGGTCTTGCAAAGGTTGCAGGCCTTCAGTGACCAATTGCCTGTAAATAAAGGTGACCGCCTTAAATGTTCCCGCCGCCATCACTACATATTGACAGGCCATAGAGGTCTGTGGTTCCAATAGCCCTCCCTTCCAGTGGCATTGCATCGCTGAGACCAGGGCTGCATGCAATAAATAATCCCCACGCGGCAGGTCGTACCTTTCCTGTAGCGTTTGAAAAGGCAATAACACCCCATGGTCATACAAATCCCCCATTACCTGGACTCCCATCATCTCCCAGTGCCGACCATTCCCCTCCATGCAGTAGGGCAGTACACATACCCAGGGGTATCTCCGGAGCGTACGGGCGACTAATGCCTGCTCTACACTGGCTCCGGTTCCAACACTGTCTCAGCGTGCGCTCTTCCGCAGTTAGTGATCCGACATGTAGACCCTGCTGTAATATTGTAAACGACAGCACGTGGCGCAGTATCCACCGGCCCTCGAGGCTGTCAGGTCCCCTGAACTCCGGTGCCACCGCCTGAATAAGCCATTGCAGCTGAGCCACCATCCGATCACAGCCTCATCATTGTTGGCAAAGCCACCCGCCGTCTCCTGTGTCCCAATATGCTAACCATGGATCTGATCTGCTTGAAGATGGCCCCCGGTATCCATAACGGAAATGTCCTAAAATATTATAGCAAGCGAGGGAGCGCCACCATTTTGAGCAGTGCCACCCTGCCAGCCACAGACAGTGGGAGAGTGCTGCAAAAGGCCAAGTTACCTCGCAGTCCCAGTAAAGCCCGTCCCACGTTCCCTTCCAGGAAATTGGCAGGTGCATGATATATATTGGTCCCAAGATAGGGTCCCACCGAATACCTGCTACCGGGGCCGTACCTACTGTTGAAGGGATCACCGGAAAAAAACAAGTCTTCCCCCAGTTGACTCTTATCCCCGAAATCCCCCCGAATATCCTCAACAGGCTCGTCTTGCCCTCCAGTGCCTCTCCATTGTCAGCCAAGAAGACAAGTAGATCGTCAGCATACAGAGATATATACTGTTCCTCGCCCAGCAATGACTGGCCCCTATAGTACCGCCCCCTCCTAGCGTGCTCAGCCAACGGTTCTATAGCCAATGCAAACAGACATCCCTGTGGCGTCCCTCGTTCTACTGAGCAGGGTGAGGTACTGGGTTTTCCCGGAAGCGATACTACTACAATGACCCAGCGGTGTCAGGGCAACACCCAAAGACCCCGGATTCCCCTGTTCTGGCAAACAGAGACGCTGGATACTTCTTGATGACGTCAAAGACCAAAGTTTATTGGTTGCAACCAGGGACAGAGGTCTACGAAGTACACACGGGTAGTTCGACAGAGACTGCACCATCTCAATGAACGAAACTCAGTCTTTTATGCCGAAAATTACGCCTCTGGCAACATCACAATTTACATTTGGTGCATACAAAACTGACCAATGGACAAGTAGCATTTCAAAAAGTAGCGAATCACGACAGTCAAAGTTAATCCCACTTTCCGTTGTCCAGCCCACCAAAACGATCGCACATATGCTAAGTTTCCTGTTCGATCAGGCCGGACAAACCCTCCATAAAACCATCAACCCAGATCGATGAACATGTTGTAAAGGAAAGGCAGAAACAGATGGAAAGGAGATAGAGGAGTGGGAACGGTGTGTCATAAAGTCAGGGCACGTCCTGCTCTTTGATCTTTATCAGGCCAGCTGCTGAACTAGGAACTGGCTCAGCAGGATTCGCCCCAGGCGAGGAGTCAGTTCGGCCAGGTCAACCAGAAGTCAACTAAGGCGTACGTGTCAAGGACTCGTTCGGCCACAATCATAGGGCCTATGTTAGGGCAATCATACAAGATGGCTGCCACATACTAGATGGAACCCGAAGGTTCAAACTAAATCCTAAAATGCAGAGTGCTCTCCTATATCGATTCATACGAAAACACTCAGACACGTTACACTCGCCATTTGCGGTCTGTAGAGACCAAGATCGTCCATTTCCGACGATCTTCATGAATCGGGTTTCGGAACTATCGAACCCAATTCGGACCACGGAACCACAGACCCTCCTTTTGCCCTATCATAGGCAATAAACCCAGACCCATTTAATCTGAATCCGGATCTATATTCATCAAGTCATTGATATGCTGTTGTAGCATCATCTTATTACTATGCATTTCTCTCCGAACCGGTTTACGTACGCACAAAGTAGCACAAAGGCCACAAATAGCCGGAGCACACTGTACACAGAGACAAAACATGAACAGAATCGCTAAAACCACACCAATGACCATCAGAATCTTCCAACCCCAAGTGGATATCAATCCCCATAACCATCCCATCAAAGACTAATCCCCTTTGTCCAGATGGACAGAATCGGAGATTTTATGCAATTTGGAAATGGCCTGGAGGACTGACGGAGCATTGTCAGGAATAAAAACGCAGCAGCTCGATTGAATCAAACTACAAACTCCCCCTCGATCTGCCAGAATAACGTCTAGGGCAACTCTATTCTGAAGTGTCGTAAGTCTATCCGACTGGAGCTCAGCAGTTAAGTTACCAAGGGCACCGGCAGTCTCAACTATGGTGGACTCAACCACTCTCGTAAGCTGACGAATGTTCCTACTGTTAGCCATAGGTCCCCAAAACGGCAGAAAACCCTTAAAGAAATCACCCAATTCTTGTCCTGCAGTGTCTTCTTGGCTAAAGACACCTCTAACAATTCTCGTCTTGTGATAATCTGCCACAGCTGTAAAAGTGGGGGGTAACATACTCAGACTAACTCCATATCCAGTTACATTCCAACCACTATATGGTTGCCTCTCGTCTTTCGGAATAGTCTCTACTGCATTAGTCCCTTTAATCATGTCGACTATGCCTCTAGCTATAGGACTATTCTTCGGATTATCTCTCGGTGAACGTAAGGGGTCAACACTGTGGGCATATATGAACATGGTTCTGTAAGCTCAAATCGAACCATTCAAACTAAAGGGCAGGACCAAATAAGGAATTCCTTTATCGGTGGTATGAGGCATCAAACCACAAATCCAGCAGTTCGTTGTATTGATCACTAACTGATGCTGGTGCAAAAACTGTATGAAGGAATTATTAGCGAATTCCTTACGTCTGACTACCTCATATTCAGGCAAAGGGTGGAAAGAATGAGAGGAAACAGTAGGTGAAGGTGTAGATTGCACAGTGGGATTAGACGTCATTTTAAAAACAAATGCTACATAACCAATTATGAAAATTACGAAACTCAGTAGCAAAAATATGCATGATATCAAAAAGTATTTCTTCGACATTATTTTGCAAATGCGTTTTCTAAAAGTCAGTGTCTGCACAGGTCTCTCCAGCTCAAAGAAATCCATCCTATACTAAAGTTGCTGCCCGCGGTGGTTGGTTGATTCTGCTTGAGAGTGCCTCTGCTGCACCCAGGAAGACTGCCTCGGACCAACAGGCTTACACTACCAAGACTGGTAGCAACCGCGACCCTAGCAGCAAGAACCGGATGGCAGTTCAGAAAAACAAAAATACGTAGATCCTTGGTGGAGAGTTAAACCTGCAAACAGTAAAAAAATTCAACTTTATTAATTTTATTTGTCCTTAGTTCTCGATCTCAAATTGTATCGATTTCTTCCAGGTAATTCTTGATCAGCAAACAAAAGATGAGGCTCTGTAGTGTCCAATCGATCTGCAGAAGGTATTGATGCTTGCAAAAGATGGTCACTTTCCTGTTCTGAGTAAGTCCCAATCAAACGAGCATCACTGAACGTCACAAATTTCGGAACTGTTTCAGTTTCAGAATCTGCAAGACCATCTTGAACCCACTTGTCATACGGCAAAGGTAAGGGTGCTTTATTCGTGTGGGAGCCGTGGATCCAGTGACGCTTCCCACGTACTCGCACCGCAGATCTCGTCGAAAAGAGGACCTGGAAGGGTCCAGTCCAGCGGGGCTGATTGTTCTTCGTACGCTGAAAGTTCCTAATGAAGACCCACGAGCCAGGTTTGATCGCGTGGCCTGGATCTTCTGTAGCTTGTGGGAGAGAGCCGTATACCTGTTGGCGTAAAACACTCATTTTAGTTGTCAATTCACGCAAGTAATCAAGCAAAACAGGGTATTCGAGGTCGCTAAACCTCGTCGGTCTTGGTACACCCCAAATATTCGCCGGGCGACCAAACACGACCTCATACGGACTCAAACCCATTCGCGAGTGCACAGTCATTCGGGTGGACAAAAGTGCTAATGGCAAAGCATCTGGCCATTGTAAACCAGTGCTCTCTTGAAGTTTGGCCAACTTAAGTTTCAAAGTGCCATTATAGCACTCGACTAAACCAGCTGATTGGGGATGGTTCACAGCATGGAATTTTTGCCTAATTCCGAGACCATCACACACTCTCTTCATCACATGACCCACAAACTCACTTCCGTTATCACTCCAAATGATTCTCGGCAAACCAAATCTAGGGAAAAACTCTTTTATCAAAGCTTTCGCAGTTGAAAAAGCAGTGTTGTCCTTGAGGGGGTAAGCTTCTACCCATCTAGAAAAAGAGCAAACAACCACTAACACATACTTCAAGTTGTTGCATCTTTCCATATGGATAAAATCTAGCTGCAAAGCCTCAAACGGATACGTAGGAGGAGCAAAATGACCAGCTGGTGTTGGTGTTCCCTTGCCAGGATTATGCATCAAACACACCATACAATTCTTGACCAAATTCTCTGCACATCTGGGTATTCCCACATTCTGCCAAACCGGAGCCAACAACTTGCAAATCCCTTTCACACTAATGTGTGCCAATCCATGCGCCATTGTAACAACTGGAAGCACATACGCGTTTGGCAGCAACCATCTTTGATGGTCCGACAAATCAGTCCAACAACCATTCGAATCCAACCTACCCTTACTCTCTCTCCATTCATCCAACTCTTTCTCAGTAGCCTCACTCTGGATAATCTTCACACTCTCAATAGTATCTTCGCACATGCTCTTCTCTGGAACCCATCTCGCAGGACCCACAACATACATTCGACTCGTCATATTTCTAGCAGTTTCTTTCGCAACTTCATCCGCAAACGCATTACCACGACCAACATCATCTGTGATCTTCTTATGGGCACTGCATTTTACGATCGCTATTTGCAAAGGTAACGTAAGAGATTCAAGAAGTTCATTCACCAGCTGCCCATGCTGGATCTTTGTCCCATGCGATGTCAAAAATCCACGTTCACGCCACAATCGTCCAAAGCTATGAGCCACTCCAAAAGCATACTGGCTATCAGTATACACATTCACTCGTTTCCCTTTCGCTAACACACATGCTCTCGTAAGTGCAATTAATTCCGCCGCTTGCGCGGAGTTGTGTGGGATACGTGACGCTTCGACAACTGTATGTAAAGTCGTCACAGCATATGCTGCAGTGGTATCGCCATTTGGTAATTTAAAACACAAGCCGTCAACCCACAAAGCATCATTACAATCAGGGAGAGGAGTATCTCTTAAATCTATCCTCCCTTTCGTCTCTTCTTCTGTTCTTAAGAAACAATCATGTTGTTCTTCGCTATCATCGTCTGTCTCAAGCGAAATCGGCAACAATGTACCCGAATTTAGGGTATTGCACCTCTTGATGTGCACATGGCTCGCTAACAACGTAAGCTCATACCCTGAGAATCGAGCACTAGTCAAGTGCTGTGTCTTTGTCCGATTCAACAAGGTATCCACTGCATGTGGAACCATGACCACTAACGTATTGTCCATAACTAAACCAGCAGATTGTCGGATCGAAACAGCCGCTGCTGCAGTTGCTCTCAAGCAACTCGGCAACGCTCTAGCCACATGATCTAATGTTGACGAAAAGTACGCACATGGGCGTTGCTTCCCGCCAAATTGTTGAGTCAAAACCGATAATGCACATCCCTCTCTCTCATGGACATACAATGTGAAAGGCTTGCTGTAGTCGGGAGTACCCAACACGGGAGCCAAACACAACGCGTTTCGTAGTTCGGAAAAACTCTTTTGACATTCCTCAGTCCAAGGAATCAGATTTGGAGTATCCTTAACCGTAAGAGCTATCAAAGGTTTCGCTAAAAGAGAAACATTTGGAATCCACTGTCTGCAGTACGACGTAATACCCAAAAACGCACGTACTTCTCTCTGTGTCGTAGGGACACTCATTCTCGCAATAGTTTGGATTCTTTCTGGGGTCAGTTTCCTTCCCTCCTTCGATAAGAGGTGACCTAAATAGGTAACTTCTTGGCGACAGAATTGCAATTTCGAGAGAGAAACTTTATGATGGCATTCAGACAAATGAGACAACAAGGACACAGTGGCATCCTTACATATGTCTTCAGTATCGGCAGCGACCAACAAATCGTCAACATACTGGATAAGGGCCGCACCATCAGGAAGAGCTAGCAAGTCAAGTTGCGTCTTCAAAGCTTGACTATAGATAGATGGACTCTCGCAATAGCCTTGAGGAGCGCGCTTAAAGCGGAAACTTCGTCCTCCTAAAGAGAATCCAAAAATATCTCTACTCTCTATGGCAATCGGGATACTGAAGAAGGCATTCTTCAAGTCAATCACCGAAAACCAGGTAGCAGAAGCTGGAATCAATGTCAATAATGCAGTAATGTCGAGTACAACAGGGAATTGTGGAACAACAATTTTGTTCACTTTGCGAAGATCGATAACAAACCTATATACAGGAGGCTTTGAAGAATCAGTTCTCTTCAAGACAGGCAAAACCGGACTATTACACACATTACCTCGAGTCTCTTCAATAACGCCCTTATCAATCAGATCATAAATGATCGCCAAAAGTGCTCGTTCACCATCACTTGAAATACGATATTGCGGAATGCGTGGTAACTGAGCATTCACTTTCAACGTCACAACATACGGAGGAATGTCTAACAGGTCCACATCATTTGGACCCGTAGCCCATAACGAATCTGGCAGCGAAGACAATTCAGGTGGAAGACAATCTTTCGAAACATATATCGGGGAAATCATATTCTCACCCAAAGTAAGATGTACTCCTGACAGAGAACAGTACAAAGTCGCATATAATCTCTTCAACAGATCAAGGCCTAGCAAGTTCTCATTACAACCTGTAGTCAAAAGAAGGGGTGCTTCAAACCTACGAGGACCAACAGAAAGAGGCAATGGAACGGAAATCGGATTCATAACGGGGGCGCCAGAAAAACCTATAGAAACATTATTAAAGCCAAACAAAGGTGCGCCAGGGAGTTTGGAATGCATAATAGAACTCTTCGTAGCACCAGTGTCTAGCAGAAAAGGCTCTGACACACCTGATGCAATCACTTCCACGTAAGGTCCACTCTGATCTACTGGAACTGAAACAACTCCCTCTCTTTGTCCATGGCTGTCCTAACAATCATTACCTTGCTCTTCGTCGCCTTCAGCATAGTAATCATCTACGTAGTACTGTGTAGACCTACCAGACAAATTCTGCTGTTGATCGAAACTGTTCATTGAATTCTGCGGAGGCAAAGGGCGCGCGTTTTGTCCGCGACCTCTACCTCTAGGCGCTTGTTGAGCACCTCTACCTCTAACACCAGGAGCACTATTAGCACGTTGTAACAAAACCGGAAAACTATTCTTGTAATGGCCCTCTTCTCTACAATACGCACACTGATTAGGCCCATACTGAATACGCTGTTGCTGAAGAGTCTCGTTTCTTTGCGAGTTCCTCGAATACTGTGGTGATTGCTGATAATCACGCGGATTATTAACACGGGGTGGATAAGCTTGTTGTAGAAGAACCTTAGTCTTCAATTCCTTAGTCTTTTTATCCGCTCTCTCTAACTCATCCCTTCGCCTATTCTCGTAATACTGAGCCGTAGCAAGAATTTGCGCCGAAGTAGAAACAGGCCAAGCACTCTCGGAATCCTTCAATTTAGTACACAACTCAGGAAGAAGATTGTGCACGAATTTATCAACGAATAATCTCTGGCCACCTTCAGTAGCCATATCTTGACCACTATGATTAACAAATGTTTCCTCGAAACGCAAGAAAAAGTCTGAAACAGACTCGTCTTTCTTCTGCTTACAAGCTGACAACTTGTCCCAATTAACACGGACTTCAGGCATTAAAGTCTTCATGAAAGTGATAATTCTACCAGGAAGTTCGGCAATAACATCTTCAGGCTTAGCACCTCCAACTTGTCTATCGTTTGCTGCAACAAGATTCACCCACGAACCGCCTAATTCATTGTCATGATCTGTATATCGAATAACATTCCAGATGGACTGTGGAACAACATTCCCAAACAACATATCTATATCCGCCAAATTCATAACGCACGAACTCACAGTTTGCGTAAGTTCTTTATATTATCCAGCAGGATTCTTTCGCGGATCTGGTAAAGTCTGCTTAAGCGCTAGAACTTCGGCACGCTTCCATGGAATATGAACCCATACTCGCTGAAAGTGCGCAACAATAGGTGGATTAACAGTAGCATCAGCAGGTCTCCATATCGGAGGAACCTCTCGCATCGGATATTGACGCGCATGTCTCCTAACTGATGAATCTGGCTCAAACAGCCGATCAGTAGGGACATCGCTTCGCAGCGACAGTAACGTCGACACCGCTTTCTCAATGTCATGTAGACTCAAAATCGTCCCTTTAGCAAACTCTGAACGTAATCGAGACAATTCTACAGGAACTCTATCCAACTCGTCCATCCATTGTTCATGGAGGAACGCACATATAAGCTCAAAAACATAACGCTGCTTTGGTGCTTCCCATTGTCTGAAAACATCCATAATACCTTCTAGGTCATACTGAGACCTATACATCACCCATCTACGTGCCATATGGTCCAAAACCACTCGCTCATCTGTATCAGGCAATTGGCTACGCGACTGTCTACGCTCACTCACAGGAGACATACCCATTTGTCCCAACAGAGGAGTCAGAAAATTAGAAAAGGCAGCGGTCACCCGCTGTCTAGGAGAAGGAACAGTCGGAAAGACAAGAGGAGAAGAAACAGTAGTGGTAGGATTCATAGTCGGAACAGGCATAGAGGCAGTAGTAGCAGGAAAAGGCAAAGTTGGCAACCCTTGAGAAGGCTGAGCATAAGGAATAACAGCCAACGAAGAAGCTGGCTGTGGAGGAATAACAGGAGGCAAAGCAATAGGTGCTTGCGCGGCCACAATCGGTTGTGGTGGTGCCGTAGCATCCTGCGCATACGGTGGAGGTGAATTTAGCAAATGCGACATCAAAGGGTCTTTCACAAGCTCCTTATCGTCTTTCTGCTCTTCAGCCGGCAAGACTGGGTAGCATCTGTCTACCGCTAACTTCCTCACTCTAAGCATCTGCTCGCTATTTTTCTCTTCTTCATCATTTCTGTATGCAACGGCAGCTTGCACCATTGACATACCCTTTCTATTCTTCTTTGCTAACTTAATTTCTTTCTGTTTGGCTTCTTTGCGCCATATGCGGAAAGAGTCAAACATTGCCGGCCGGGCTTTCTTCTTGAACAACCTCACTTCAAGGTTATCTAGGACTTCTGACTCAAAACTACCATAACGGGGCCACTGTAGGACACCGTCATCCTTCGTATATTTTACCCAAATCTCATTGTAGCTAATAGGACCTACTCCATGTTTCACATACAACTCGTATGTAGGAGTTCCGATCTGAGGAACCGGACACGAATCCTCTAACCGGGAATCCCTCAACGTACCACAACTAAACAGATTCCTAAGACTGCTAAAACCAGGCATCTTGCTCACCAGTCTAGCTTTAAACAACAAGGGTAATCTAAAATCAGTAAACTCGTGAATACACGAATCCCTTGGCTTTGGGGCCTGCAGGTACCAAATCAAAGCTATCCACTAAAGGATACAAAACAAACTAAGAACTAGGAGACGCTCCCTTTATACTTAACTGTGTTGTCGATGGCGTCACCAGAAGACCTGCCAATCGTCTCGCTCTACAAACGTCTAAGGCTCCAAAACAGGGTGACAGTCAGGGCAGCAGTCCTTCGTAGCCGCCGGGACGCGGGAAACCTCGCAGCAAAGACCTTCGGAACCACGTCGACATACAGGGGTCGCTGAAGTGGCTGGCCAACCTCCGGAATTTTCTCACGAAGCTCCTCACGAACCTCTGGCTTGGACCGGTACCGCTGAAGTGGCTCCAGTGGGGCGCCAATTGAGGTACTGAGTTTTCTCGGAACCGATACTACTACAATGACCCAGCGGTGTCAGGGCAACACACAAAGACCCCGGATTCCCCTGTTCTGGCAGAGACACGGGATACTTCTTGATGACGTCAAAGACCAAAGTTTATTGGTTGCAACCAGGGACAGAGGTCTACGAAGTACACACGGGTAGTTCGACAGAGACTGCACCATCTCAATGAACGAAACTCGGTCTTTTATGCCGAAAATTACGCCTCTGGCAACATCACAATTTACATTTGGTGCATACAAAACTGACCAATGGACAAGTAGCATTTCAAAAAGTATCGAATCATGACAGTCAAAGTTAATCCCACTTTCCGTTGTCCAGCCCACCAAAACGATCGCACATATGCTAAGTTTCCTGTTCGATCAGGCCGGACAAACCCACCATAAAACCATCAACCCAGATCGATGAACATGTTGTAAAGGAAAGGCAGAAACAGATGGAAAGGAGATAGAGGAGTGGGAACGGTGTGTCATAAAGTCAGGGCACGTCCTGCTCTTTGATCTTTATCAGGCCAGCTGCTGAACAAGGAACTGGCTCAGCGGGATTCGCCCCAGGCGAGGAGTCAGTTCGGCCAGGTCAACCAGAAGTCAACTAAGGCGTACGTGTCAAGGACTCGTTCGGCCACAATCATAGGGCCTATGTTAGGGCAATCATACAAGATGGCTGCCACATACAAGATGGAACCCGAAGGTTCAAACTAAATCCTCAAATGCAGAGTGTTCTCCTATATCGATTCAAACGAAAACACTCAGACACGTAACACTCGCCATTTACGGTCTGTAGAGACCAGGACCGTCCATTTCCGACGATCTTCATGAATCGGGTTTCGGAACTATAGAACCCAATTCGGACCACGGAACCACAAGGGGAGGCTATCACCATCCCCGCCCGCACCCTAGCGGTAACCGTTCTATACAATAATCCCGTCCATCCCACAACCGCCTTCCCAAGGCCGAATGCACGCATTACTTGGTACAAATAAGGCCACTCCAGGCTATTAAATGCCTTCTCTATGTCCACGGACAATACTGCAGCATTTGGAGCATCCCTATGATCTGCGTCCAGTATACTAAGTAAGCGTCGCACATTAACGGCCGTATTCCGGGTCGGGATAAAGGCCCTGTGATCATAGCATCGTAATTTCTCTATCTGAGTCGCCACCTCCTCCCTGGCTCCAACCATTTCTTAATGCTGCTCGGGGTGCTCTGGCCTCTCCTTCTCAACTCTGGGCAACCTGTTTTCTGCTGCCTCCACCTCATTTAGCAGTGTCCTCTGGACTCCTGCCGATTTAGCAATGCACAATCCTCTCGTCACCACCTTGAAGGTGTCCCACTCCATCGCTATATAAGATGCTGTCCCCCCCATTTTCTGTAAAATACTATTCAATGTGCGCTTCTATACCCTTACAGAAGGCTGTGTCCTCCAACATCTCTGGACGTAGTCGCCACAGTGGTGTTGCAGGTCTCTCCCGAACCCAGCTAATCGTTAGCAATAGCGGATTATGATCTGAGAGCGTTCTCGCCAAATACTCACTGTTAAGAACTTTTGTATGTACACCCGGAGTGCACAATATTGCATCCAGGTGCACATGCAATTCATGCAAGGCTGAGAAAAAAGAATAGTCACGGTC
This sequence comes from Lissotriton vulgaris, assembly GCF_964263255.1. NCBI lineage: Eukaryota > Metazoa > Chordata > Amphibia > Caudata > Salamandridae > Lissotriton > Lissotriton vulgaris. The sequence goes on from NC_141695.1 coordinate 21,651,449, forward strand.
GGCCAGGTGTTGCATTCGCCATGTGTCTACAGGCCCCCACTTCTCCTGCCAATCCCTCCTGGCCCAAGCAATCCTGTGTATCGGAGCCTCCGGCAATGGTGGGGGTGACAGGTCCATAACAACATCAGCTATCTTAAAGTCCCCTCTCAATATCACAGATCCCGAGAGGTAAGGCACCAGTTTTCCCGACAACCGTTCAAAAAAGGCCACCTGCTCAACATTAGGGGCATATATGCTATACAATGTTACATTCAGGCTGTTCAGCCGCCCCCCCCCCACCACCACAAACCTCCCTTCCGGGTCAACAAATTGGCGGGTCATCTGGAAGGGGACTCCCGCCCTAACCCATATGAGCGACGCCCTCGCAAACACAGAATATGTTGTACAATAAACTTGCCCCCGCCATCTACGTTGCAAAGTGCTGCCCTCCGCTTTATTAATGTGGGTTTCCTGCAGAAAGGCCACCTGCACCCTTCTCCGTTTCAAATAAGCGTGTACCCTGTGGCGCTTCCTCATCGTATGCATCCCCCACACGTTCCACGTCAGGCATTTAAAATCAAGTATCGTCCCCATGTTGATCTGTTATCCCTCGGTACCTCTGCACTTTCCCCACGGACACACCGGCAGCCCCCACAACTCCAAACAAACCATTTAACAATCCCCAACAACCCCACCCCAGAACAGGTCCCAACAAAGCAGCACCCATCCAAACTCTAAACTAAACAGTGTCCCCGGTAGCTACCAGGGATCTCTACTCACAATAGAGGGGAGGTGGCCAAGTACCAGATGGCCCGGATTCCAACTCAATCAACCATCTCACACCTTACCCTTATCCGCACTAAGGCTACAGCACCACTGTAGCCCCCCCCGAATTAAGGGAACTCCTCCCCAAGTCTACTCTATCCACCCCCTCACCCCACCCCATCACATCCTATAATATAACCACAAATAGGAAAGAGGAAGAATGTTCCTAACCAACAGCACCCTCCAGTCCCGGAGAGCGTCTTACTGTACTATGCATCAGCAGTCTCATCAGCAGTTCCTGGAGTTACATGAGGCATAGTAACACTCGCCGAGTCCGATTCTTCAGACGCCGTACCGACCGATCCCATCTCAGAGTCAGTCACTCCCCTCCGTTTTGGCTCCTGTTCGTGAGATATCTGTCACTGCTTTCAGCACTGCTAAGCATTCTGTCTCCATCTGAGAGACAATCTGCCTCTGGGATCTGAGCCTTCGCCTTCCAGAGTGCCTTGGTCAGGGAGGGTGTGGGATCCCCCTCCCCTCCCAGCCACCTCCGAGCCGCAGCCAGCCTCTCCCTGTCCTGCCCTTTAGGATTCCAGCCAGTCCCATGCTTCCTCAGGGGTGCTAAAGAAAAGGGTCTTGTTATCCATGGCTACCCTCAATTGCTCTGGAAACATCAGGGAATATTGTAACCCTTCTGTGCGGAGGGCCTTCTTTACTTCCAGAAAGGAGGCCCGCTGTTGCTGCACCTCGAGAGTATAGCCAGGAAACAACGTCACATTGCCATTTTCCACCCTGAAGGGGCCCACTGTGTGCGCTCTGTTCTAAAGCAGGTCTCTATCTCTGTAGTCTAATAGGTGTGCCACCACTGGTCTGTGCGGCTGGGTTCAATGGGCGCACCGGCACCCTATGCGCCCTCTCCAGGGCGAAGAAAGAGGACAATCCCTCTGGAGCAACTTCCGTCTTCAACCAGGCCTCCTTCTCCTTCAGGCAGGCTCACCACGCGTACATTATTGCTTCTGTTCCGCCCCTCAGCATTCTACGCCCTCTTCACCAAAGTGTGCAGGCGTCGGCGCACATCCTCAATCTGTGTCTCAAGAGCTTTGTGTGCCGGCTCCCGATCTCCGAGCGTGGCTTCGGTTATTTTTACCCGGTCTGCCAGTTTTGTGTGATCAGCAACGAGAATGCCCAGCCCCATGGACACCTGTGCTATATCCTTCTGAAGTGTATCTCTAGTGTCCGTGATGGCTTTAAGTATCACCTCCACTTGTTGCTGCATCATCCCCTCTGGGTGCGACTGCGAGGCCTCCGTTTTTCGGTGATCCACCGCTTCCTCTTCTTGTTCTGGGGGTACGCCCCCTATTTGCCCCATGGCTTGCCCATGGTCGTTGTCCTTGCAGGTCTCAAAACTCCCAGCCGGATCCGTTCTTCGTCTTCCCCATCCTCCTCCATCGCCGAAGAGTCTCGCAATGGTCCACACCTCGAAGTGCCCCGTTCGACTTCCGCCGTAGAGAGCTAGCCACTACTCAGCCCCCTATATGCCCAGGTCACTCCCCTGGTTGCTCCTGACAGGTCGTGGTCCTACACAGTGTGGAGCTCAACTCTCCACTTGGTCCCCTAGGCCATCACTCTCCTGAGTGTACATCACCATGGTCTGGGTCCTAGACCAATAGTCTCCGGCAGCCCCACCTCAAATCCTGGGCACGCAGCCAGCAACCATTAGCATGCCCGCCGTCGTTCTGGCGCACACCGTCGCCCAGAGCACAGTTCCTTCTCACCGTGCTGTCTCACAGATTTCAGCCTCCTTGCTGCAACGTCAGTAGCAGCCCTTCAATGTGCTCCCTCTTGCCGTCAGGTGCAGGCCATAAACACTAGGGCACCAGGGTAACCTCCACTCACAGCTTTTCACTGCCCGAGGTCAGCTCAGGCAACCGATCCGGGTAGCACCCACAGGTTTCCGCCGCTTCTTCGCACCCCCTCAGTCGCCAAGTCAGCAGCTCAACTAGCCATCACCCCAGGCTTATCAATAAGTCTCCATGCGAGTCCCATCACATCTCAGGGTCCATTCCAGGCAGTATTTGCCCACAGGGGGTTCTCCCCGCTACTTTCAGGCCTCCAGGGCAAGCGCCGACTTCACACCTGCCACCCAGCCCTCAATGGTATCACAATGCTTTATTCATTCAATCACCATAAACGCTCTTCACCCACCTCCACTCCCAGTCCATATATGCTGCAGCGCTACCTGATAGGGCGTCCCTGCCCTTCTGCACTCCGCAGCACTGTACCTCATTCCTTGCAGCCGCTCTAGCCTCCCTGCGTTGCTCCAGGTGAACAGTCCATTAGATCTACTCTACAGCTGCCCGAAGATTAGGGAGTTCTGGGGGAAAATTGAAGTGCTAATTAACGAGATTATAGGGGTAACCACTCACATAGACTTCCAGAGCCTAGCACTCGGTTTCACCTCCTCAGTAATTACGACCAAAGAGAACCGCAACTTAATTGATCTACTGCTGACTGTGGCTGTCAAAATGGTTCTAAGTAATTGGAAAGACAAGGCAAAAGCCACCCCGAAAGCATGGCTTAACTGGATTACCTTTCTAAAAGCGGCCGACAACATAACAGCGACACACACACCAAAGACACACAGGCAGTCGAACATGTGGGGCTCCCTAGATGACTACCTAGCATCGCACAAACCTCCATAGGCGGTGAAGCTGGATAACCCAGCCAGTCCTGTGCGCACAACACGATTACAATCAGCACATGCTCCTTGATCTATCCCTATCTCCTCTCTCCCGGGGCGAGGGTCCAAAGAGGAAAACCAAGCATAACGAAGGGGTGGAAGACGACATCGGAAATCTGAATGGAAGACCGGAATCGGACTAACGTAATTAAGACTGGCAACGATCAGTTCGAACAGTTATGTCTCCCCCCCCCCCCGGCCGTTTCTTTTTCTCTCTCCCTTTCCTTTCTTCCTCTTTTCTCATTCATGTATACTGTATGCTCCATGTAAATATATATTTTTCTACAATAAAAAAATTAAACAAAAGAAAAAGAAAAACAAACAAACCTCTGGACTGAGTCTGGTAGAAAAAATATAGGGCTGATTCAGTAACTTTGTGGCACGTATTTCACGTGATCCTTAAGTTGCAGTTGCACTTTTTCAGTTTGTGTTTGTCTTTTTTTTTTATATTTGGAACCTCCCAATACCTATGTGTTGCAGCGCTACCTCACAGGGCGTCCCTGCCCTTCTGCGCTCCTCCGCACTGTGCGACTCTCTACCCAGCCGCTATAGCCTCCCCGCACTGCTCCAGGAGGTCGGAGGGCCAGAGGGGAGCGGGGGGAAGGGAGAGCTCTGCGGCAGTCGCCGCCGCCCCGTACTTCCGCTACCGCTAGCTTCCGGGACCACTCCGTAGGCTTCTCCACCCAGTAGGCAGCTCACAGCAGTCCGGCTCTCCCTCTTGCCAGCTGCTGCCACTCTAGGTCTGCTCAGCGCTCCATCTTGACCGCCGCTGCCATCTTGAGCACTGGGGATCCCGGCACCATTACGCCTCCGGTTTCCCTCTGTGATGATCTTGTTCCCCGTAGGCACTGCAGTCAGCACCATGGAGGCGCAGCACTCCGCCAGACGTTTTGCCGGGACAGAGTCGGTCCCTATGCGGGAGAAATGCCGGTGATGCCGCTGAGCTCTTAGCTCACACGTCCATCCGCATCGGCACTTAAGCTACGCCCCCTAGCACGATATGTACATGACCCACATCTGGGCACACCTGTCTCACTTAGGGCAGTATACAAAAAAAACTGATGGATAGAATGCTTGACATAATTTCAGCCACTGGTAATTATTTATGCCGCTTCTCAGAACGTTGTTATTTTGCACACTATGCAACCCAGGTTTGGAGTCAGACATATGCAACCTGTCTTGACCCTGCTCAATTGGGCCCCATGCAAACTATGCCACTGGACAGTGGTTTCGCTGGGAGGGGGTACTGTCTTGGCCGGCACTCTTTTTGGGGGCAGTGAAGGTGAGCAAGTCATCTTGTCGACTACCACCCCTCCCCCCAGAACAAGTCATCCGTCCATTCCTCAAACTCCCCACCCCCGCTCTAACGTACCTGCGCTCGGGGGCAACCTCAGGGACCACCTTTGTCTAGCTATGCCACTGCCACTGGAACTAAGCTATGGTGAGCCCTAATAAGGGGAAAACAGTATGGCATTGCTTGTGATCTGGTTCAGGGACCTGGCCTGGAAGTTTGGGCTAGACTGTTTAAAGGTTAACATGCAAGCCTCACCAAGGATCCTTATCTACATGGACATGAATTAGGGTTGACTTTCTTGCTGCTTTGTTTGCTCTGTACATAAAGCTGTACGTGCAGCAGATAAGAGTAAATGAAAAGTAGAAACAGTAGCCACAGTGAAAAGGGCAGTGCTCATGAACTTTCCTTATCATTTACAGAAATTATGTATATGCCCCAAAATATCACTATAGCAAGTCCAGAAAGAGTGCAACAGCTTAATTGGGAAGGTCTAGACTAGCTTACAAAGTGTCCATCATACAAGAGATGGTGCTTGGGTAACCTACATTTTCTGAAATACAACCAAGCAGTCCATCTCTGGTTTCTCCTGAAGTGGTTGCAGAGTGACATGGACTAACAGTGGGGCTTCAGTGATCCCGCTTGTTCTGTCGACAACTATGGGTGAGCCCATAGACCTGGAGTGAGCAAAGGCAGAAGGTGTTATGTCTTTTGCTTGGTACTAGGTCAAATTTGTGGCTTCCGAATAAAATAGGTGGTTATGTTGTGTTATTAAGTGTGCTATCACCAAGTTTCTCGATGACATCAACTGTGTAAGCAGCAACCTAACTAAAGGGCAACCTTAAAATTGTATTATGAAGAAAATTCCTGAAGAAAATGCGTATATATTTCTTAGAGCAGATGAACAAGTAAGGTATTCCAGAGCCTAGTAGGGGATTCCGCGGACCTCCTTGTGTCCTTGGTTTATTGGGTTTATTTGATTAGTTGCAGGAGATCGCAATGGCATGTTAGGGATATATTTTTGAAAACATCTGATAATAATGCCTCATGAATGATACAAAGTGCTTTAAACTGAACCAGCTGCTTGATAGGAAACCAATGCAATATTTGAAGCAATGGCCTGGCTTGTGAGTAACGTAGTACCCCTAAAATTAGTTGAGTCGTAGTGTTTTGATTTACTTGTAGTTTATGCAACAAGTGTTAGGGCTGCCCCAGAGAGCAAATTAGCGTAATCAATGGCCAATCTGAACAGGCCCCTCACTGCACTATGCTTACTATCTTGAAGAATGGAATCCTGAATACTCAGAAGCGGTCGCTCCTCCTCACGCTGCTCCCTAACCTACATGCCAGACGGGTATCGTTACCACTAGACCACAGCAGTGAAGACGCATAATATATTTATTTATTATTCACCCTTGTGCGCTTTAACTAATTAGCATATTACCGTAGCGCTAGTGTCCCATAGCGCGCTGCAACGTTCTTACTATTGGTGCTGCCTGTATTAATTGTATTGTGCCTGATATTGCATTGTGCCTGATTGTGTCTTTTTTTCACCGCGTTTTTTCACACTCTCTGTGCTCCCAACCTGGTATCGCTTTTGGCTTACTGCCATTTTGCTCAGATTGTTGTTGTTGTCTTGCCTTCCCTCCCCGACTCTCCACCCCGCCTCCCGCCTCCCAGCTGCTCCTCCCTCGCCCCAACCCCCTCCACCATCCACTTATGACGTACGATTTTGCGCGCAGCGCTCACGCGCCCCTTGCGCACCGAAGGTGCGCCAAAGGTAAGCCCGTCTACGCCCGTCCGCGCCTGGACCGCGCCCAGTGCCAGACCCCCTGGCCCCTGCAAACCGCACTCCTCCCGCATACCGTATGACGCCGCCACCCTCCTAGCCCTTAACCCCGGAAGCACACCACAATGCTTCGAAGCTGCCCCAGGACGTACCCACGGTCCCTTCGCCTGCCACTCCTGCAAGTTCGCCTGCATCAAGACCCACACCAAATCCACTAACTCCAAACACAGCTCCGACTCTGCTGAACACCCGCTCGGTCCACAGGCACGCCACTGAACTCTGGGACCTACTCGACACTGCTTCACCGGACATCGCCTTCCTTACAGAAACCTGGATGAACGCATCATCAACACCCGACATCGCCATAGCCATCCCGGACGCTTACAAGATCATCAGAAAAGACCACACCAACCAAACAGGAGGAGGCATCGCCATCGTCCATAAGAACACCATCAGAATCATGACCAGCTTCGATGATAACCTCGCTTCCACCGAACACCTTCACTTCCAGATCCACACTGACCCCAGGACCACACTTATAGGCACCCTCATCTACAGACCACCAGGAACCCGTAAACAATTCAGCGAAGACATCACTGACTTCATCAGCCCACATGCCCTCGCCTCCGAGAACTACATTTTACTGGGAGACCTCAACTTCCACCTGGAAAAGAAAAACGACAGCATCACCACCACCCTTCTGGACAACCTGGCCAATCTCGGACTCAAACAACTTGTTGACACGCCCACCCATGTAGCCGGACATACCCTCGACCCAATCTTCACCTCCAGCAAACACATCTCCTTCGATCGCACCACAGCTCTCCATTGGACGGACCATAGTTGTGTTCACTTCAGCTACAAAACTACCTCGACCCACAACCCCCCACAACCTATTCCGCGAAGAAACTGGAACAAAATCACCACCAACCAACTCCTCACATCGCTCAACCAAAACCCTCCCGCCCTCTCATCAGACCCAAACCAAGCTGCCACCAAACTCAAACAATGGATCACTCACAGTGCTGAAGAATTAGCACCCTTGAAAAACCACCAAACCAAACAGGATAGCAAAAAGGCCCCCTGGTTCAACGATGACCTTAAGAAATCCAAGAAACTATGCCGTACTCTCGAGAAAAGATGGAGAAAAAACCCAACCTCTGACAACCTGACCTCCTTCAAAACAGCCACCCTCAAACACCACCAATTGATCCGATCCACCAAGAAATCAGCATTCAAGGATCGACTCGACAACAACGCCCATAACAGCAAGGAACTATTCAACATCGTCAAACAATTTACCAACCCCACCGCAGCCTCAAACGACATTACTCCTTCCCAAGACCTCTGCGATTCGCTATCCTCCTTCTTCTACAACAAAATCGCCGACATACATAATAGCTTTGAGAACATTTCCAAAGAACAGTCCACTCCACCCACCTCCGAACCTAAACCGCCGTCTAACAACCTTAGCGCCTGGAACCCAATCACCACTGAAGACACCATCCGGCTAATGAACTCCATCCATTCAGGTTCGCCAACCGACCCCTGTCCCCACCACACCTTCAACAAAGCAGACTCCATCATCGCACCCCATCTCCGTGATGTCATCAACTGCTCCTTCAACTCCGCCACCTTCCCAGACAGCTGGAAACACGCTGAACTCAGCACCCTCCTGAAGAAACCCACAGCAGACCCCTCTGAACTTAAGAGCTACCGCCCCATCTCCCTCCTCCCATTCCCTGCCAAAGTCATTGAGAAAGCCGTCAATAGCCAGCTCGCCGCCTTCCTCGAATCCAACAACTCCCTCGACACCTCACAGTCCGGCTTTCGAGCCAAACACACCACCGAAACCGCCCTCATTGCAGCGACAGACGACATCCGAACACTACTAGACAACGGAGAAACAGTTGCCCTCATCCTACTCGACCGCCTTCGACACAGTCTGTCATAGCACCCTCATACAATGCCTCAGCAACATCGGCATACAAGGAAAAGCCTTGGACTGGATCATCTGTTTCCTCGCCGGGAGAACCCAGAGAGTCCGACTTCCCCCATTCAAATCAGAGGCCACGGAAGTCATCTGCGAAGTACCACAAGGATCATCACTCAGTCCCACCCTCTTCAACGTTTACATGAGCCCACTCGCATCCATCGCGCGACAACACAACCTTAACATCATCTCTTACGCTGACGACACCCAGCTGATCCTTTCCCTCACCAAAGACCCTAACACCGCCAAAACCAATCTTCACGAAGGCATGAAAGAAGTAGCCGAATGGATGAAAAACAGCCGCCTAAAACTTAACTCAAACAAACGGAAGTCCTCATCCTAGGATCATCCCCCTCTGCCTGGGACGACTCATGGTGGCCATCGGCCCTGGGCACAGCACCCATTCCCACAGACCACGCACGTAACCTATGCTTCATCCTAGACTCCTCCCTCTCGATGACCAGACAAGACAACACCGTCTCTTCCTCTTGCTTCAACGTACTTCGTATGCTCAAAAAAATCTTCTGTTGGATCCCCTCCGAGACAAGAAAGACTGTCACCCACGCACTGGTCACTAGCCGACTGGACTATGGAAACACCCTCTACGCCGGAATCACAGCCAAATTACAGAAAAAACTCCAACGCATCCAAAACGCATCAGCCAGACTCATATTGGACATCCCTCGCCAAGATCACATTACCGGTCACCTGAAAGACCTCCACTGGCTTCCCGTCAACAAGAGAATAACGTTCCGTCTCCTCACCCACGCACACAAGGCCCTCTACAAACTAGGACCCGAATGCCTCAACACACGACTGTCCTTCTACACAACCACCCGCCAACTAAGATCCTCCAATCAAGCCCTCGCCGCAGTCCCGCGCATCCATAGATCCACCATGGGAGGAAGATCCTTCTCCTACCTGGCGGCCAAGACCTGGAATTCTCTCCCCACTCACCTCCGCCTTACACAGAACCACATATCCTTCAGAAAGGAACTTAAAACCTGGCTATTCGATAAATAATGCACCCCCTCCCCCAAGCGCCTTGAGACCCTCTGGGTGAGTAGTGCGCTATACAAATTCCTGAACTTGAACTAAGGGGTAACCTTGTATTCTTCAGAACTTGGGCTCTATATGATATAGTAAAAGGATGGCTCTGTCAGATTAACTTTATATATAAACATATCCATATTTTCTTCACACAACAAGCACAGGAATGAAAAGACAGAAATAGCAAATTATGACAAGAATGTATCAAACTTATTGCTACTGTTTACAATAACATTAAAGAAGGTAGTCCACGGTTAGTACAAAAGTGCTTGTGAAGTGCGTAAACCAGTAAGTGTATGCTACATAGATACATGAGCTGTTTAAATAATTGTTTTACAGAGAAGCCTGGTCAAAAACAAAGTTCATTGGAGTCTCTACAGTTGAGACTGTCCCATTGGTTCACAAAGCTGTTGGCCCATGCGTGATGTTATGATTCAGCCATGCATTAGGATTCCGTCCTGGGCATGAGTGTCTGTCTTCCGACCGAGCTACCAATTCTGACAATCTTCTATTGCAAAGATAAAGGAAAGTGGGTTGATGCCCGATCTCGTGTGACTTCACATGATTCGTGCGTTTCCATCCGGAAGGTCTCAGCGTCTTATCACTCCATATTGGCAATTAATCTTTGCAAGTATACGATACAAGTTCAAAGAAATACAGCAAAGAACTGGTCGCAAGAAAGGAAACTCTTCCCATAGATCAGTCTATGAGTCAAAAAACGATCAGACAACCAGGACTGCCACTGAGAGTCCATTCTAATAAAGACTGATTCTGCAATCACAACAAGATTGATCTTTTTTTTTAACCCCTCCTATGCTGGTGACGAACCCCAGCCGTCACGCCCCGCGGTGGGCGTGTGCTGATGACGGCTGGGGTTCGTCACCGCCCGCCCTGTTCTTTTGTTTACCACACAGCGGTAAAATGGCGGCCGCAGCGAAGGGGTTAAAAAAGGGGTCACTACCACATGCTTATGTTTGTTGTCCTGAAGAAGGTCTTAAGGATTGATACAACAAAAGACCAAAACGTCTACTACTGAGTCCATTTCTCTATCTACTATTAATTATACAAGCGACCTTTACTTTAAGAAAAATAAGAGTCACTTGCTTATTTGATAGATTGGGCTTTTTGTTCAGATGAATTTTCAGGACATTTCTTTTACATTTGAAAGCACTGTGATCAGTCTTTTAACTGTTTAAATGTACCCTATGAATTTATGAAAAATATATATAGAAGAAATATTTTTTGATGATAAAGATCTCCAGTGCTGCTTCTGCATTTTCTTGTCTATCAGATATCGACCTTGCTTGAAACAGACTAATATATAGAAATAAAACTAAAGTCTGAAATCTGCTAATTATTTCTTCAAACAAATTCCCTTGCTTGCACCTTCTAAACTTTTATAGTCTTCTTTTGCAGCATATCTTCTGCCTAGGCTACCTAAGAGTGGCATAGATGGGTCATACCCAGCTTGGAGGTCTTGTGTTTATACCTCAACTTGTCTTTTAATCTCGTCTTAGTTTAGATCTACTTAACAATGGTGAACGGGACCACGAGCGACCCTGGGACTTCAAGCAGTCTTCGGTGACATAGTGCTTGGATTGTCGATCCCTTGTGGTCAATGCACCAAAGGTAAACATGTGAATTTGTGACCAATAGCTACTTCTGCCAGTTGCAGCATGGTTTAAAACCTTTATCTTCAGGTGAGACATCCCTAGTACATTCTAGAATAAGGTTGAGAGGAAGAAACGCCAATGAGTGCCAAAATTGAGACTGAACCTTCTGATCTGCGTCAAAGGGCGAGGAACAATAGGAAATTATGTCAGTGCTCATGGGTGGCGCCTATATGTGGCTTGGTATGGTCCTATCTGGAGGCGGTGCTGAGTTGAGGCAGAGACTGACAGCACCGCCCACCTATCAGCAGACGTTTCCGGATCCAGTCAGTTTCCTGTAAGGTTTTAAGAGGTGAGGAGTCAGCAGTTAGAAGTATCCATCAGAAGTAGATTTACTCTTATTATTTGTAATACTCAATCCCACACTGTGTTATAAATGGGGATCTCTGGTTGGCTAAGGCTTGCGCCAAAGCCAGGCAGAGATCACCACTCTAGTCAGGGAAAGGGAGTTACACACCAACGATAACCCCTGCTCACCCCCTTGGTAGCTTGGTACGAGCAGTTAGGCTTACCTCAGTGGCGATGTGTAAAGCATTTGCACAACACACACAGTAACAACACACTAGGCACACCACAAAAGGAACTCCACACAAGGTTATATAAAAATAGCCTTTGTATTATAATAGGAACACATCAGATAGTAATCACACAATATACATTGAGCCAACTGGCACAGGCAATATTTACAGAGGATTTACAAGGGATTATTTACACAGGACAGGGCCACGTGGGCCACTGTCAGAATTAGCACTTGGTGAAGAAATAGTAAATGTGACAAGTTAGCCTGGCATATGATGTCCACTATTCCAGTAGGCACCTTGCACCAGTCTAAACAACCCTTATTGATGGTGGTTGTAAAGTCAACCTTATAGACAAGCTATCCTAGTGGTAGCATGGACCAGCAGTCATAGGCTAAGACTTCAGAGAGCATGTAAAGCAAGCTGTTTTACCAATTAGAATCCCTTGAATACCAAATGAAAGGACAGCACACAAGGTATATATAAAAAAAATATATATATTTATTTCTAACACAACCCCTTCTCACTCTTTATGAGGTCAGAGATCGAAATACATCACAAGTTACTCAATTAGCATTCTATAAGTTGCACTAATACAGTTATGCCCTAGCTGCCTCACAAACCATATACTAAGTAAGTGGTATAAGGACCACTTCAGAAAATAGTGAATAGGCCTAGGGCCTAGGGAATCGCTGGGGCTACATTAGACAACCAACGGTTAGGAAGTAGGAGACAAAACGGGAGACGTGTGCAGTGTTTAAACACAGTCGCGAGTTACCATTGACTTATAATGGAGAACGTAAGCGTTAGAAAGTTACAGTTTTAGGACACTTCCGGATGGACTACGATAAAACCCCTTTAAACTAGGACACTTTGAGAGTCAACACCCACGGGAGCACTCGAGTACTCGAGTTACCTCACCCAGGGAAGCCAGGTGCATAGGTGTCTTTTTGTGTCAGGTTTCATCGATGTTTTTTATGGAGATCTGCAAAGAAGTGCTGCAGGCTACCAGAGGAAAAGTGTCCGGGTGGATCCAAGGGTGGATCGAAGAAGTGAAGAACCTGAAAGCAGAGGAGACAGAGTCTGGGTCACTAGCCAGTGACCAGGAAGGAGTCACGCGATGTCAAGTTGATTTCAGGTGAAGAGGTGAAGCTACCCTCTGCAGCCACGAGGACCAGGAGGTGTCAACGACGACCAAGAGCTGGATTCGAAAATGTCCCACGAAGGATCTAGTTGACTGCGGTGTCAGTATCTGGACTGGACCCAACAAGCCTTGGTAAACGCAATCCACGCAGAAAGTGAAGATTGGCGTCGGAGCAGACCAGCAATGTCGGGTGAGCTTCTCCTTCGCAGGGAAGCTGGAGCAAGCTTGAGCACCCAGGAAAGCAGTTTGGATTCAAAGGAAAGTCTTCGGAGGGCTAACAACCGGGAAGACGCGTTGAGCTGAAATACAAGAGCGGGCCCCACGTGGCACACGTGGAGTGTGGAGGGCTGAACTTCGGTGCAAATGGCGCTCGGGTCTGGGGCTTCTCATATCCCAATGCACAACTGCGAGGGTGCCTCTGTAGTTGCACTGTTAGCAAAATACAGGATGTCCAGGGTGTCTGGTCCCACTTCTCTCGTGTCCGCCACGGGTTTCAGCTTTGCTGTGGATGTGGGTCGGAGTCAGAGAAGTCTGAGAGTCCAGTTCCTGTGTCACTGAGTCTTCGAGTTCTGGCGGGAGCGTCGACAAAGCAGACCGGCAAGTTACTGGTGGTGCCTGTTTGCACAGGGTGGTCACTCCTTGACCACAAGGGAGATGTCTTCAGTCTTCTATAGAACGTCGAAGGTCCAAGAGTTTTGTATCAGAGTTTCATTCCAGGATTATCTAAATTCCTGGGGACACAGCACCTATCTTTATACTAAAGAAATGGGCTGGATTACCTACTAGGTCCCTCCTATGGGTGGACCTGAGAAGGGGGTGGTTACACCCCTTTCCCTTTGTCCAGTTTCGCGCCAGAGCAGGGCTGGAGTGCCCCAGCAACTGGTTTGAACCAGGCTATGGATGAAGCACCTTGTGTGCCCCAGGCAGTGTCTGGAAAAGCATCTTTCCATTCAACCCACCCTGCCCCAATACACTACAGGCTCTCTGGGGAGGTGCTAGCACCTCCCTCAACAGGAAACCCATTGTCCAAGCCTCCCTTGGACGAGTTTCCCCTAGCAGCAGGAGGTCAGACTTGTGTCTGTGGCAGGAGTATCCATTTTGTGATGCTGAGGCTCTGTTTAACTTTAACCGGGTAAAGCAGTAACTACATGTCTTTTCCCTCTAGAAGGGTGGAATGCTACCCCCGCCGCCAGAACTGGCGGCAGGTAGTATTCCAAAGTGTTTGACACCTTACACAACATTTTTTGATAAAGCCAAACCAAAGTTAGCATTAACTGCGAGGATTATAATGCACTTAAGAGTATATGGTATGGCTATATCATAGAACAGCTATAAGGAGATGGTTCTGAAAGCTGCAGTGGGGCTCAGCTCATGCTAGGGCACCCTCTCACATAAAACCAAGCACTCTACCTTCAAGATTGTCAAGGCCTGCCATAGGAGTGACTTATAGGTATATATGTGTCTATATATATGGGTAGATATAGGTATACTATGGTTGTATGTCGTTACAACGCATACTTTTACAACGCATGCCTTTACAACGCAACATCCATTACAACGCATTCCATTACAACGCATACCATTACAACGAATACCATTACAACGAATTTCCTTGAACTACCATTACAACGCATTCCATTACAATGCATACTACCTTTACAACGCATACCATTACAGCGCATATTTAGTAAGTATTGGATAGTATAAGGGTAAAAATTACTATTCTAACTCCAGGGGGTGAAACAGTAGGGTAAGTGTTGGATAGTGTAGGGGTAAAAATTACTATTCTAACTCCAGGGGGTGCAACAGTAGGGTAAGTGTTGGATAGTGTAGGGGTAAAAATGACTAGTCTAACTCCAGGGGGTGCAACAGTAGGGTAAGTGTTGGATAGTGTAGGGGTTTAAATTACTATTCTAACTCCAGGGGGTGCAACAGTAGGGTAAGTGTTGGATAGCGTAAGGGTACTATGCGTTGTGATGGTATGCGTTGTAATGGTATACGTTGTAATGACTGCGTTGTAATGACATGCGTTGTAGTGGTATGCGTTGTAGTGTCATGCGTTGTAATGGTTGCGTTGTAATGGCATGCGTTGTAATGGATTTTGCGTTGTAAAAGTTTCATTGTAATGGTAGTGCGTTGTAAAAGTTGCGTTGTAAAGGTGGTTTCCTGTATACTATATCTAAGTAAGGGGTGATTACACCACCTTATCCATGCTGAGTGATACGCCCGTGGTGTCGGTTTGGATGGCCAGCCAGGGGTGGCATAATACATGCTGCAGCCCCTGGTAGGCCTTGGATGCACCTATGCCCTGGGTAACTATGGTACACTATACAGGGGCTCACAAAGGTGACCGAGAACCCAATCAAGTATGTACCTAAAGTACATAGAGTCCATTTTATAGGGAGAGCAGATAGCCTGGGGCCCTGAATAGCGGGATCCCAGGCCAACTAAGTCAAAAACCAGCAAAACACTAGGCAAAAAGTTGGGGTAACCATATAGTCAGATATCCACCTTCCTACAGTAAAAAGTAAGAATATATATGAACTTAGAACACAGCCAGTAATCACTTGCCAACACTATACTCAGCGTCAACCTGTAATATAAATCATAACAGGTACAGTATCACATAAGGCGAGAACTCTATTCTGCGCCAACCTCATAAGCTAAAATAGGATAAAGCATAATCTCCTAAACATCAGGAAATACACTTAATAACATAACCTGCAGTAGGGAATAAATCAAACCTAGATCACAGTAGAGAATCAAAATAAAGCATAAGACAGTAGGTGAAACCTAATAAGCATAAAAACACATATATGAGCATAAATCAAGGTGCTTAAATCATACTACAAACATTACATTTCCTAGCACCTATAAAAAGTACACTAGGGCCTTGCACCATACAAAACCTAATAGTCCCCAGGGCCAACTGGCTTTCTATAAGGGGCTCAAATGCCCTCTGTCCACAAAGTCAGGGCTGCTGCCTAAGCAGCAACAGTCATGGGGCACACTTGGCGCAAACCTAAACGTGGCAGCTGCCCACTACTTGCTGGGCAGTTGGGAAGCTTCAAGGAAGGGCCTAAACGTTGCAGCTGGCACTAAGTGCTGCACAGCTGTGCAGGCCAAGGTAGGGGCGCAGGAGTGCGTCTCACTCCTGGATTAAAAGACATGTCTCCCTAAAATGAACGGTTCTAAACAATGCAGCTGCCCACTACTTGCTGGGCAGCTGTGAAGGTCAGCAAATGCGGCATGGGCCTTCAGTAGCACTTAAGACAAAATGTGCCATACGTGGGAGCCATCTGGCTCTGAATATAATCATGTGGCAGGGAGCACACTGGCTCCTAAAGTGATTATCCCCCCCAAGCCCCTCATAGGGATTCTAAAATAAGTGGGGCCTTGTCAGAGCTAGGAGGCTCTGGATTAATGGGGCCAACAACATCGAGGTGGGGCCGGGGGGTGGGCACCAACAATGTGCCCCTAAACTACCCCCCTAAATGATACAGCATGGGCCCCTCTGGGCCTGAGTCAACAATTAGGGCCAGGATAGAGTCACACATAGGCTCTTGAAAGGAATGGGGCTGAATCATTGGTACCAAGTGGGGCCGCTCGGGAAACACTCAGGGACATCCCCCTCCTTACCGGGCTGTTCTTGGAGGCGTCCCTGCGGCGTCCTCCTCACTCGGATGGCGGCATGCCGGGCTCTCTCCATTAACGGGAGCCCCGCCTCAACATGCACCTTGCTTCCCCCTGTCCCTCATCTCGGGACCGGGACTTAGAAATTGGAGTCTGCGAGGCTCTGCCCAGCTTCTCCCCGGCCAGGGAGAAGCAGAAGTGGAGCCCGTGAGGCTCCGGCTTGCGTTGCCAGCCCCGCCCACAATCGGGCGGCGGGCCGGACTTCGGCTTCTGGTGCTCCTCCCGGGTTGCGGCGGTACAATGTGGGCCAAAACGAGGGGTAGGCTCCCTCGTGAGTAATAATAAACAGTGGGGTGGGCACCCGCTGTAATTGAAATATAAATACGGGCAAAGTCGCGGGGTAGGCATCCTCGCAGGTAAAATAATTAAAGGAGCGGGGTGGCACCCATATGAATAACAAAAGAAGCAGCTATGACCGGGGTGGGCACCCGCTAGGATTAATAAATGAAAACGGCCAGAATGCAGGGTAAGCACCTGCTAATAAGGATCACAATAGGCGGGGTGGGCACCCGCCATGAAGGGTCCACAGGAGGGAATCCCTACGCTGGGGATTCCCTCTTACAGGGCCACAAGGAAAAGGAGCAAGCACTCCCAGGGGCATTCAGGTAGCATAAAGCCCTTAAGGATAAAACTAAAGCCAAAGTCTTTAAGGAAGCCAAACAGAAGGGTCCCAGGCAAGCCTTCCCCTGAGCTCCAGCAGCAGCATGTGTCACACTTACCAGGTTAGACCAATGCGGCGGGCGCTAAGCACAGCGTTCGTTCGAGTCAATGGGTGGAAAAACTACATTTTCCAGAACTCCTGTTTCCAGGTAAGCGCGCAAGCCTCTTGATGACGCGCCTACCCAGAATGCATGTATACGGAGCAGCCACAACTATCGGAGCCGTGAATTCTGTTTGTTTGGTGATTGCGAGCCGAAGGAACCACGCCGGATTCCTCATATTGCCAGACATTTACTGAAGGGCGGTAAGGGTGACCCGGTCACCATTATTAGGCCAGCTTGAATCTTTCTACATTTACTTTGGGAACGTCTTGTTTCTGATACGAGTGGGGGTCTGGAAGCTCATTGGAAACCCTCAATTTGTATCTATTTGCCTGCCCAAAATCATGGAAGTAGCTGTTCATCTCCTTCAGACCTTGAATTGTTGCTCCTCATTGCAATTACCAGATTTGTGGATCGTGTGAATTTATAGCTGTGATGAAACAGCTGTGTACTTTATAGCTGTGATGAAACAGCTGAAATGTTCAGGGCATGAAGTAATGCAGATGTCAATGTGATGCAAGTGTCTACAAACATTTTGGTGGGTAAGGTGTGTGTGAAGAGAGTGTGAATCATATATTCATTTTGTGTTCAATTCTGGGCATTGATTGTTGTTTCCTTAAATTTTAAAAGAAGACGTCATATATGATATCCTCATCCTGAAACTGTGACCAGAAGGCACGCATCTTTATTTTCCTTTACAGGTAGTCATTGATCAGGATATTATATGGGTTTCTCGTGATAATATTTCTGGTTGTTATGTAGAAATAGAGCAGGTTATTGATTGTATTTATCTTTTGTGTATTGTAGATCTCCCTCCCCGCTGTCCCCATCCTTTCCTTCCCTTGCTTAATCATTCCTTCCCTCTGCGCTGTTATAGCATCAAAGGGTGGAGCGATTGAGAGGTGGACCCATTTGAGCAACGCACCGATCCTGGGAGTTTGGAATAAAGACCTTGCCAGAATTCGCCGCCCAAGAATTTATTCTCTCCTGGTGTTTAGTTGATGATGGCCACCCTAGACGATGTTATGGCGGCTGTGGTTATAGTACAACAAGAATTAGCTACCTCTAGGGCAGAGACTGCTGCATTACAGGATCGGGTTGAGAAGTTACAAAGGAACTCGTTTGATATGGGTGCAGGAAGAGGTAGTGGTGCCATGTGGTCATCAACTTCCTTTCCCGGAGTGACACCTCCATTATCTGTGGACTTTCCCACTCCAATACCTTTGGCAGCCCCTGAAAGGTTTTCAGGAGATGAGAGTAATGTACAGGTTTTCATGACACAAGTGTTGTTGCATTTCACCTGCAAACCTAAGGCGTTTCCTACCAATCAAGCAAGAGTGGCTTTCCTTATTTCATACTTGGTCAGAGACGCCGCTTTATGGGCTGTTCCGTTTGTTCGAGGAGACGATCCACTTTTATATGATTGGGATGGTTTTAGAAGAGAGTTTGAGAATATTTTTGATCGAAGGGCTCATAGTCTCACTGCAGACAGAGAGTTGCTAGAGCTAAGGCAGGGCAATAAGGATTTAATAGTGTACTTGAATACGTTTCAGCGATTAATTTCAGAGACTGGTTGGCCTGAGGATAAGAGAGCAGCTTTATTCCATCAAGGATTGCAGGATGATCTCAAGGATTTGATAGCCCAGGTAAAGCCTCAACCATCTTCATCCAGGTGCACTGATCTTATTAATTTAACCCTGAGGTAAGACAGCAGAATGAATGATCGTAAGAACGATAGAAGAAGAACGGACAGAGTTTTTATTAGATATGAAAGGCCTAAGTTCTCGAAACCAGTCATGGCCAGAGGGTCTGAACCTATGGAGAAATGTACTGTTAGGGCTCTGTTATCACAGGAAGAGAGGGATCAAAGACGTAAGAATGGGTTGTGTTTGTATTGTGGCAAGAAAGGCCACTTTGTGAGAGATTGTATAGCCGAACCAAAGAATAAACCTGGATTTGGTAATTTGAATGTATCTATGTCCTCTAATTTGGAAAACTAGAATGCTCAATGGTAACGGGGGGCGGGCTTTTTGAGCAATTTAGTAATCCCTTCAACTCAAGAGATAACAAATGAAATGTAATAATTTTTGTATTCCCATCAGTATCCAATTACATAACGGGTGGAGAGACCTGGATGCCATGATAGACTCAGGGGCTACTGGGTTGTTTATGGAGAGATCATTTGCCATTGATTTAGGTTTCTCCTTGGTTCAGAAAGAGGTACCTGAAATTGTCTTGGCAATAGATGGGAGAGAGCTGAATACAGGTCCAATCAGTTTTTCCACTGGAACATTATCATTACATATTGAGCCACAACATGAAGAAACGTAAATTTTTAACATCATTCAAGCACCACAGTATGGTATTATCCTGGGGTTACCTTGGTTGATCAAACACAATCCGGTCATAGAATGGGTGGCCCGGAAGGTAATTTTCAACAGCCCAGAATGCAAGGAACATGGGTTCCCAGAACATAGTAATCATCCAGTACAGGTTTTAGCCTCCCTTCTACACATTGCTACCACAGCAGAGCAAGACATTATGAGCCATACAAAGAAGTGTTCAATGAACAACAAGCCAACATGTTACCCCCGCATAGATCTTATGATTGCCAGATATACCTAGTACCAGGTGCGGTAGTACCATGTAGCAGGATTTATGCTTTCACAGATACGGAAAACGAACATTTGAAGTCTTACTTAGAGCAATATTTGGCGAATGGCTTCATAAGACCCTCTAAGTCACCTGCAACTTCCCCTTTGTTTTTCATACTAAAAGCAAATGGGGAAAAACGCGCATGCATCGATTATAGAGCCTTGAGTCACATTGTCATGAAGTACAGGTATCCCCTTCCCCTCATTCCGGTTCTATTGGATCAGGTGAAAACGGCTCAAATCTATACCCGTTTGGACCTAAAGGGTGCTTATTACTCAGTCAGGGTAAGAAAGGGTGATGAGTGGAAGACTGCTTTTCGTACTCGTTTTGGGTTATTTGAATACGCGGTGATGCCCTTTGGGCTATGCAACGCTCCCGCTGCTTTTCAGTTTTTTCTTTTTAATGAAGTATTGCGGGAGTACCTGGATGCTTTCATTGTAGTATACATTGATGACATTTTGATTTATTCAGATTTTGCGGACCAGCACTATCAACATGTGTGTTTGGTGTTTTTAGGAGTAATCATTTACCCTCAAGGATTAGAAATGTCTGATTGCAAGATAAAAGCTGTAAAGGACTGGCCTCAATCAGTTAACGTAAAGGAAATACAATGCTTTTTGGGCTTCGCGAATTTTTACCAAAGGTTCATTCCCCAATTCTCTAAAATGGTAACACCAATCACAAAATTGTTGAGAAAAAACGTTCCATTTATTTGGACTAAGGAAACTGTATCTTCCTTTTCACAGTTGAAGGGAGCCTTTACTTCAGCCCCAGTCTAGGCCCATCCGGATCCGGATAAGCCATTCATAGTGGAAGCAGATGCGTCAGATCTCGCAGTGGGTTCGATCTTGTCACAAAGGAATGCAAAGACAGGACAGCTACACCCTATAACATACATGTCTTGCAAACTTAACGAGACTGAAACAAGATACGCTATCGCAGAAAAGGAATTACTGGCCATCAAGGATGCCTTTTCTACTTGGGGACATCATTTGATGGGGGCTAAGCATGTGGTTACTGTATACACTGACCATCGAAACCTACAGTTTATGAGGTCAGCTCGCTTATTATCCCCCAGGCAAATGCACTGGATGCTGTTTTTCTCAGAATTTGATTATATCATTACTTACAGACCAGGCGCAGAGAATGGGAAGGCCGATGCTTTAACCAGACGAGAAACAGTGAGTGGTCAGGAGAATAAATCAACACTTTCAATATTGGCCCCAAAACAAGTCATAGGTGTGGTGCACTTAGAACAGTTCTTACACTCCGTGGCCCCCGCAAGTACAACTCCTTTATGGAGGCAGTGTCTCAAGGAACATCCTCAATGGAAGATGAAACAAGGAGTGCCAATCAGAAATCAACAAATGTTAATCCCTACAAGGATGTTACAAGCAAGAGTACTTGGTTGGTGTCATATGGTTCCCAGTGCCGGACACAATGGCATTGACAAAACATTAGACAGAATTGTGAGGTATTTTTGGTGGCCCTCTGTAAAAATCGACGTGAAACTTTTTGTGCAAAAATGTGAAACATGTGCAAAAGCTAAATTTGATCATAGAAGTGCTCTGGGGCTTTTGCAGCCATTACCCACACCATCGATCCCTTGGAACACAATTTCCATAGACTTCATCGTAGGATTGCCTAAGGATCAAGGGCACACAGCAATTCCGGTAGTGTTAGACAGTCTGACCAAGATGGGGCATTTTATAGCCTGTAAGTCGCTACCTACTTCTGGGCAGTTAGCTAAGATACGTTTGAGCCAGGTAGTGCGCTTATATGGCATGCCCTCCTCTATGGTATCTGACCGTGGCTCCAAATTCACAGTGCACTTCCGGAAGGTATGGTGTGAAGCTCTCCAGATAAAGTTCCCAAAATCCACGAGTTTCCATCCTCAAACGGATGGACAAATCGAGCGTTTAAATCAAACGTTAAAGCAATACTTGAGGTGTTATGTTCAGGAAAACACTGATGAATGGGTGGATCTGTTATGGGTGGCAGAAACAGCCCATAACAGTGCTATTCACCAGTCTACCAAGCACACCCCTTACTACAGCAACTATGGGTTTCATCCTAGACTTTTGCCTTTAGTTCACCCAGGAATATATCATAATTTGCCTGAAGTGCAGGACTGTATGCAGCAAATTCAGCAAGTTATTAAAAATACACAACTGAATCTCCAGAAGTAAAAAAAGAACTATAAAAGACATGCAGATGTGCATCGTAGGGAGGCCCCCCTATACGAGCCAGGTGACGTGGTCTGGTTATCCACAAGGAACATCAGATTCTGTAGATACATCATCTTTAACCCTCGCTACTTAGGACCCTTCAAGGTGTTACGATGCATCAACCCTGTTTCTGTTCGGTTGACCTTACCAAAGTCCATGAAGATACAGCCCATGTGTCCCTATTGAAACCCTCATACACTCCTGTGAACAAATCTCCCCCTCCTGTGTGGGTAGATGGTGAACCTGAGTATGAGGTCTCCAAGATACTGGACTCAAAAATGAGAGGATCGTCATTGTGGTATCTGATTTCTTGGAAAGGATATAGCATGAAACGAAATTCCGGGGAACCAGCAAGTAGTGTTCATGCTCCCCGATTGATGAACGCTTTCCATAGGCGTTTTCCTGATAAGCCTTGTCTTCGTGGGCCTTTTTAGGGAGGGAAATGTACTGTCACACTTACCAGGTTAGACCGATGCGGCGGGCGCGAAGCACAGCGTTCGTTCGCTGCAATGCGGAAAAAAACCCACTACATTTCCCAGAATTCCTGTTTCCGGGTAGGCGCGCGAGCCTCTTGATGACGCGCCTACCCAGAATGCATGTATACGGAGCAGCCGGAGCTATCGGAGCTGCGAATTCCGTTTGTTTGGTGATTGCGAGCCGAAGGAACCACAACGGAATCCTCATATTGCCAGACATTTACTGAAGGGCGGTAAGGGTGACCCGGTCACCATTATTAGGCCTGCTTGAATCTTTCTACATTTACTTTGGGAACGTCTTGTTTCTAATACGAGTTGGGGCCTGGAAGCTCATTGGAAATCCTCAATTTGTATCTATTTGCCTGCCCAAAATCCTGGAAGTAGCTGTTCATCTCCTTCAGACCTTGAATTGGTGCTTCTCATTGCAATTACCAGATTTGTGGATCGTGTGAACTTATAGCTGTGATGAAACAGCTATGTACTTTATAGCTGTGATGAAACAGCTGAAATGTTCAGGCCATGAAGTAATGCAGATGTCAATGTGATACATGTGTTATGGGATATTCAATACTACATTATATGCTTGTGATTTCTCTTTCTAGCAGGGGTTTGGTGTGAGTGTTCTACCCCCTTTGTGATGCAAGTGTCAACAAGCATTTTGGTGGGTAAGGTGTGTGTGAACAGAGTGTGAATTTTGTATTCATTTTGTGTTCAATTCTGGGCATTGATTGTTGTTTCCTTAAATTTTATATGAAGATGTCATATATGATATCCTCATCCTGAAACTGTTAACAGAAGGCACGCATCTTTACTTTCCTTTACAGGTAGTTATTGATCAGGATATTATATGGGTTTCTGGTGATAATATTTCTGGTTGTTGTGTAGAAATAGAGCAGGTTATTGATTGTGTTTATCTTTTGTGTATTGTAGATCTCCCTCCCCTTTGTCCCCATCCTTTCCTTCCCTCACTTAATCATTCCTATCCTCTGCGCTGTTATAGTATCAGAGGGTGGAGCGATTGAGAGGTGGACCCATTTGAGCAACGCACAGATCCTGGGAGTTTGGAATAAAGACCTTGACAGCACGCCCCTGGCAGATGCCAGTCCAAGACAAGAACATTTACTTGGGGTCACAGCCCCTCTTTTATACACAGAAATCCTTTGTTGTCAAAGGTGCAGGCAAGGGCAAACCAGATGCAACTGGTCTTGAGCACTTTGTTTTGCTCAGCCCCTCTGCCTATTCACAGGATGGGTCAGGGACATCAGACACACCACAGGGGGTGGATCCAGCATTGTGGGGGGAAGGCACAGCCCTATTCAGGTCCCAGGTGCACTCCTCCCTGCCATCAACATGCAGATCTCCCCATTCACCACCCGGCAGACCCATTCTGACTCCTGGAGCCAAGCACACCAGCCAGCTCCTGTCAATCAGAAGCCAGACAGTCCAATTCACATTCACTGCACACAGAAATGCCAACTTCTAAAAGTGGCACTTCTACACTAGACACAATAAATCTGCGCACATCATCGCGCAGCATTTATTATCACGAGTTTGCACATACCGAACTCAACCTTGCACTCCCCACACATCTGGAAGTACCATAGACACACATATCCCCCATGCATTCCTATGGGAGGGCAGGCCACTCTCAGCACACACACTCAGAGTGCACACGCACTTTACACTGGGCCACAGTGCTAAAGTGCACAGAGGCCTAAAATCACTACCACCATGCCAGAGACTAAAGGCAAAAAGTCTAGGGGTGAACCTGACAAAAAGGCCCAAATCCAACACACTGTGATACAGTGGCTAGTGTGGATATGTTTAGAAGTTACAATTCTTCTTAAAGAAACTGCTACATAGAACACCTGACTCAGTATTATTATTATTATTATTGAATTTTGTACCGCGCACGGTTACCCAGGGGCATCCCAGGGCCTATAGAAACCAAGAGCAGGCTACTAATAGAGGGCAGAAGAGCTACAATTATTCTGGAAAAAGATACGTTTTCAGATGTTTCCAGAACCTGAGAAGGTTTGGTTCGGAGCGCAGTGAGAGTGGGAGGGAGTTCCAGGCGCGCGCTGTATGGATAGAAAAACTCCTGCCACCTGAACGGGCTCTACTAATTCTCTTTGTCTGAAGGACGTGTTTGTTGTCAGAGCGTAAAGCTCTTGTGGGCTTATAGGGCCGAATCATGTCCTTCAGAATAGCTGGTCCTTTCCCCTGTATGCTCTTGTGGGCGATGCAGAGGGCCTTAAAGGTAACTCTCTCTTTGACAGGGAGCCAATGGAGTGCTCTTAAAGCAGGCCTGGCTGACTGCCTGGCCGGAACGTTCTGCAGCAGCCTTGCTGCTGCGTTCTGCACTTGTTGCAGGATCTTAAACGTTGACTCTGGCGCTCCGAGAAAGAGCGCATTACTGTAGTCCAGGCGTGAGATGATTAAGCCTTGGACTAACAGCTTCCGGGAGAGTTCTGGCAGCAGGGGGAGAACCTTACGGGCCGACCGGCGCATTCCATAACACACGCCAGCGGTCTTCTTGGCGTGTGTCCTAAAGGACAAATCCGGCTCCAGCCAGACCCCCAGGCTCTTAATCTCGTTCTTTGGGTCGGGCAGGGTGCCCATGCAGTCAGGCCAGCTGCTCGGCGAGAGGGCAAAACTTGACTGGCCCAAGATCATCAGCTCAGTTTTTGATCCGTTCAATTTGAGCGATGACCTGGACATCCAATCAAACACCTCTCTCAAGCATGAATGGAGCGTCTCAGGCTGTTTCTCCAGCTGTGTCAGACTCACCACTAGCTGGGTGTCATCCGCATAGCTTATGGTCTTAAAGCCAAACGGAGACACCACACACTCCAGGGGTGCCATATACACGTTAAATAACGTGGGGCTCAGGGATGAGCCCTGGGGCACCCCGCAGTGAAGAGGGAGGGGAGGGGATTTTGCGTTTCCTTCCCAGACCTCGAAGGTGCGCCCCTCCAGAAAGGAGGCCAACCATTCCAGGGCCACTCCTGTGACACCCGACTCAGCTAGACGTTGTATCAACACCCCATGGTTGACGGTATCGAAGGCCGCACTGAGGTCCAGGAGGATCACTGCCACTGACCCCCCTGCGTCCAAAGTGCTTCTGGCCTCCTCTACCACTGCTAGCAGAGCCGTGTCAGTTCCATGACCCGGTCGAAATCCCGTCTGGGAGTCCCTCAACCGGCCATTCTCCTCAAGAAAGTTGGATAACCGATGGTTCGCCAACCTCTCGGCGATCTTACTAACTCCTGGTAACAAGGAGATGGGCCTGAAATTGGCCAGGTTCTGCGGGTCCAAGCCAGGCTTCTTTAGAAGCGCTTTGACAACCGCACTTTTCCAATCAGGCGGCACAGTCCCATGAGTGAACGAGAGATTGACCAAATCGGTCAAGGGCTCTCCTATCGCCAAGGCGGCCTGCTTTAAGTACCGCATTGGGACTGGGTCCCGAGGTGAGCCACTTTTCAGGCTCCCGAGGACCTTCAGTACTTCGCCTGAGGATACAGGGCCAAATGACGTCAGTAGATTTTCCGACATGCTGAGGTCCTCAGAAGGGGTCGATGTTCCCATCACCGAAGGGAGAGAACTAATAATGATATCAATTTTGTTCTTAAAGTAAGTGGCTAATTCCAGACATTTTTCCTGTGGTCTGTCGTAGACAGGAATGGGCTCAGGCGGTTTAAGAAGCTCCTTCATCACTAGGAAGGCTTCCCTGGATGAGGACGCAGCGTGATTTACTCTCTCCCCATAGAAGGAGGCCTTAGCAGTACGTATTGCACGTTTGTATGTTCTTAATTCCATGCGATATTTTTCCCTGCTATCTGTCTCCGGGCTCCTCCTCCATAGTCTCTCCGTGCGTTTACAGTTCTGTCTCAGGGTTCTGAGCTCTGGGGTGTACCATGGGGCAGACCCCATTCTCTTGTCCCTAATAAGCATCTTCTTGAGTGGAAGCACATGGTCCACTGCATTGGTCAACCAGTTCCTCACTGTAGCATCTGCAGTCACCGGATCACAACCCTTCTCAGGCTGGGTGCCCCCCAGACGGGCATTCCAGGCCTCTACAGGGAGCCTTGACCATGCCCTGTCTATTCTAAATTTCCTGAGTGGGAGCGTGTCATCACACTTAACCTCCCAGTTAGCCATGATCAGTGAGTGGTCGGACCAAGGAAGAGCGAGGGGAGGCATATCGGATATACCCGTCATGTTCGCGAAAAAGGGGTCCAGAAGATGACCTTTAACATGTGTGGCCCCAGTATTTATCAATTTCATCTGCAGGGCGCTCAACTCGCTCATCAAATTAGTTGCCATTGGGTCAGTTACTTCATCAAAATGGCAATTGAGATCTCCCAACAGAATGAAATTGGACGAGGCCGCAGCCAGGAGGGTGGTAGTTTCCATTAGTGACGATGTAAAATCACCCACACTCCCAGGAGGCCGGTAGACTAGGAGTCCTGTCAGCGTGCAGGTGGGGGAGAATTGAAGTGAGAATTGACAGCTCTCACAGTCTTTGACCCCTGCCTCACGTGCCTTACAACCCAGTGATTCCCTATATATAATGGCCAGACCCCCCCCCTCTCCCTACGCCTCTGTCAAGATGGTAGATCAGATATCCCGGCACCAACGCTGTCACCACGTCCGGACCCGAGGTGTCAGATAGCCAAGTCTCAGTAAGAAGCAAGGCATCAACCTTGTGGTCCAGTAATAGGGAGTTAATCTCTGTAGCGTGGCAGGGGAGAGACCTGCAATTAAGCAGGGCGAGCCGACGCAAGGTAGTGGGGGAGGCTTCTCCTAAATCTGGTTGGCAAACTCTACATCCCCTGAAGCGCTTTCCATCTTTGGCAATATAGCAACATCTGTCATATTTCGGTATTCTATAGGATAGAAGCTCATTCGTCGTGTACCTGATCATGATAGCATGTTGGGGACTCGCATCGGGCATAGCCACTGGCCCTGGTCCCGGTTGGGCCCGGACGGGCACAGACGGGCTTAACTCTGGCGAAACTCCGGCTCTAATCCGGCGCGTCCGCTGCACGCGTCCGCTGCACGCGTCCGCTGCGCGGAGCCATAAGGGACTGTTTTTATAGGGCGACTAGACCGCTCGGCGAATGTGACCCCACCTAAGATGGCCGCCAAAACCGGGTCGAGCCCGGGACCTAGTCGAAAACAGCGCCCAGGGATCGGGGTCCGGGGAAAATGCCAAAATGAATTCTCAGCCCAAACGAGGGTAGGAGCGTTCAGTGACAAGATTCTAAAAGATTCTAAAATAGATTTTAAAAGTTCGGTATCTTAGGTCCTAAATGTCGTGCAAATGCAGGGGGGGGATCGGACACAAAGGAAAATTCAATAGCAGTTTTAAACAGGCTAAAACAACGACTGAGCGCTCAACTAGTATGCACCGAGGTTTATGGGCAACCTAATAAAAGCTTGTTGCTACAACATGCTTGCCTAATTTGCTAGTTGCATGCTTGTAGAGATACACTAAATGCATGTTATTTGCCATTATCTGGCAGCCCTCTCTTGGTATGTTGGAGATTAAAAGTTTGTATCTCCATGCACCATTTAGAGAAGGAAAATTCTTGAAGCCCATGCATGCATGGTATTGAAAGGTACAGAATGCTAAAGGTTTAAATCTATATGAATCTTCTAGAGAAGGGGGATGCATTGGAGCAGACATTTGCATGAGATAGAATGTTACAAAAGATTAAAGGTGTGAGTATGCACGTGCAGTGTCTGGAGAAAGTGTTCTATTGGAGCCTGGTCTTGAAAGGTACAGTAGGTTAAAGATGTAATTGCATGCATCATCTAGAGAAGGGGACTTATTGGCCCCGACTCAGGCATGGTACTGAAATGTACAAAAGTTTAACATGTATGACCGGGCATGCACCTTCTAGCGCCAAGGATTGTTAGTACCACCTGTATCCGGAGGATACGAAGGTTAAAAAGTTTTAAAATGTGAGGAGGTACATTTTTCATATACCTTTCTTTTTGTATCAACAATTGGGAATTTGTTTTTAGAACTGCTTAAAGCACACTTAAGCCTTAGCGTTAGTGTCTATCTGTAGTTTCAGCTGTACAATCGGTTCTTTCCTCCATTTGACTGCATGGAGAAATACTGTATAAATAAAAAACGAAATAAATATGTGGAATTTAGCATGACATGTTACCAACAATTAGGGGGCGCAGCTCTGTTTTGTTGATATGTCTGTTCACACTTAGGGCATGATTCAGATCTCGGCAGACGGTGACGGCTGTCCCATCTGCCGAAATATGAATCCTAATATATCCAATATGATTTGTATTTCGGGAGGGGCGTGGCTTGGAAGCCAATGCGAGCGGAGGCGTGAGTGCTGAGCTCCGCTGCGAGAGTCCCGATATTATCCTGACTAAGAGACACCTTGACCCCCTAAGGTCCCCTGGTGATTGGGGTCAGTGGGGACACTGCATCGGAGCACTTCCGCCCCTCAAGCGGCAAGTTTTGAGGAGTTGTGGCGACACTCCGGGTCGCGTTGCTGCCTAGCGGCATTTCTAAAATGGCGGCGCTGTGCTGATCGGCGGCTCCCGGGCTGCACTGACGAGGAGGCGGACTGCGGCCACGAGTGCTGACGAGAAAAGGAATCATCTCTGTGGGGGAGCGGAGCTGGTCAGGGACTGCGGAGGCGGAACGAAAAGAGGAAAGAGGCCCATCCTGGCCGAGGCCTGGCGGAGTAGCCGTGACCTTGCAGGGCGCTGCAGAGGGGGCGATCTGAGTGCCCTTTCCCCCCTCCCCCCGGCCCCGGAGCGAATACGGCAGGCGGGTGGCGGCGAGACGATACTACAAAATAGGAACTGCTGGAGGGCCTGACCCTGAGCTGGTGAGTGGGGCGGGGTGGAACCTGGTGCTGCCAGCCGCGGAGGCGGGTGTGTGACCCGGGGACTGCCGGTCACTGCTAGCCGGCGTACAGGTGGAAGCGGGAGTCCGGAAGATTGACCTGACGGCTGTGGAGTGACGGCGGGGGAGTTGGCTCTTTGTGCCTGGTCTGAGACCCCGAACGATGGGGTCCTACCTCGAAGGACTTGGGAACGGCTCTCTGGAGTGCACTGCTGCCCTGAGAAGCCTGGGAGTAGGAGACAGGAAGTTGCCCCCGGGGCCGGAGTGCATGAAGAATCGGTGTGGGTCAGTGAGCCTGGCGCAAGCCGAGGTATGAGGAAAGTTAAAGGAAGCGGAGTGGCGAGAAGCACTGACACTGCCTACACTTCAATGGGGACCACCACGTCGGCCTGGAAGTGCCGGGAGGCTGCGAACGTTGGCGATCAAAACAGGGAGAAGCACGAGGACTGGGATTAGAAGCGGGCCGAGTTAGATGACACTGGGGACATTGCCCTGCCCAGCCCCGCGCGGTTGGCGGAGCTGCCCTGCGGAGCACTCTGGTGGTGCTGGACTGAGACGCACCGGCGGCAGAGTGCTGACCCACTTGTGACTGGGGGGGGGGGGAATTGACCCCCTTGGGGACGTGCTGCAGTTGTGCATTGGGGGCATACAGTGGAGATCCCGCACTTCAATCCCTGTGGGGGCGGCCTGGAGCTCTTCGACATGGGCAAAACCAAGGAAAAGAAGGATGGAATGCAACCACAGTCGGATTCGGAACCCCGCATCAGCCAGAGCAAGAGACACGCGAACTCCCGCAAGACGCTGGGCTGCAGTGCCAGCTGGATAGGATTTTGGCGGCCGTTGCAGATTCTCGTGCTGCCCTGCAGCAAGACATTGCACAGGTGGCGACAGGCCTTGTCCTGTTGTGGGCTGACCAGGTGAAGAACGTGAAGAAGGTGTTCCAAGAGGTGGAACCTGCACATAAGGCACTGTCTGCGACCGTGGCATCTGCTTTGGATCGTATAGCGGCGCTGGAGAGGCGAGCCGAAGACGCGGAAGGGAGAAACAGGCGGAACAACATCTGCTTGGTGGGCCTGCCGTGAAAAGCAGAGGGATCAGATATGATTTGCTACTTGAAGGACTGACTGAGATTGGTGGTGGCTCCTGAGGGTCAATCGACTTAGTACACACTGGAGCGGGCACATCGAGTCCCAGCGAGACCGCCGCAGCAAGGGCGGCCTCCCCGACCGGTGGTGGCCCGACTGCTGCACTTTAGAGATAGAGACTTGCTGCTCCAGAAGGCCCCTACTGATGGGCCGTTCCATGTGGGTAACAGTAGGGCACTCTGTTCCCGGATTTTACCTTTGAGATGCAGCGGCGCCGCGCGTCCTTCCAGGCGATCAAGAAGGAACTGCGGGCAGAGGGGCTCCAGTAATCACCTGTTGTTCCCTGCCAAACTCCGAATAATCTGGATGGGAAAATTTGCTTCCATGAAAAACCGGATGATGCGTGGACATGGCTAGAATCCTATAGAGCTGGCAAGGATGGACCGCAGCATAGTCCCGGGGCCTCGCTGCGTCCTCACAGGTCCGGAAGTCACAACGGATACGGCGTCGGCGGGGGGATCTGCGGAAGCCTTCTGTTTCACAGACCGAATGGAGCGCTAGAGTGCCTTGGCAGCAGTATCAACCATATCTGGGGACTTGATAGCGACTCAGCTGCTAGAATCAGACATGGAGAAGGACTGGGAGCAGTTGGGAGCTGAGGCAACGGGGTCCGACAATGCATACTTGCCGCTGGTCACGCCCGGAACGGCAGACGATCTCATCGACGAGTAACTTATGCACTTTCTGTGGTGAAGAAGGGACTGTTGAGACCAGGAACAGACAAGCAGACAGTACTCCAAACTTAACGTGATGATCCATGTGGCTGTGGGTGGGGGGTGGTCCAAGTTTGATCCTCAAATGACGCACTTAGGTATTAGCTGAACGTTGGGGGGCGCTAATCGCAAGCAGGAGGGGGGTTTGAATTGTCACGTTCTACGGGATCCTCGGGGCGATACTTAGGTGTTGTTTTACCTGATTGATTGATTGCCAGGCTCTATCCAGCCCCCACTGGATGGTCCCAGTTAGTACGCCTTTAACTCCATAAGGGCAATTGTTGGGTTAGTTTGGACGGGATTTGCTATGTTAGTGCCTGTTCTAGGGAGGAAGGGCGATGCAGAGGGTGGTGTGGGATTGTTGGGGCAAGGCGATGTTAGAGTTGGATACGGGGACTCACCGGCGTGTCTAGGAAGGAATAGCGAGTTTTGGCGTTTTATGCTACTGAGCAATGAGTCCATTACCTGATGTAAAATGTGCGGGGGTTACACTCTATGCAGCGTAGGTATAAAGTTCATTCGTATCTGGTACGCGCAAATAGTCTTTTTACAGGAAACTCACCTGACTAGGACTGAGGGGTTGGCATTGCAGCGCAGATGGCAGGGGCAGCTCTATTATGCTATCTACTCAGCTTTTGCGAGGGGAGTGCTGATCTGGGTCAGGGCCTGGGTCCCCTTCCAGTTGACGGACCAGTTGATAGACCCGAAGGGCTGTTATGTGGCTGATAGGGGGCGCCTGCATTGGAGAGATGTGACCCTCTGTAGTGTTTATGCCCCTAACGTAGAACAAGCAACTTTCTTTGAGCGCATGTCTGATGCCCTGGCTGGTTACTTCACGAGACCGGTGTTGCTGGGAGGGGACTTCAACTCCATTGCAGACGTGAGCATGGATAGGTCCCATCGGCCAATGCCAGCTGCCCGATACATAAACTCTCAAAGGTTAGAGCCCAATGGCAGTATAGCTGGGGACTTATCGATATATGACGAGTGCAGCACCCCGATGAACGTGATTACTCCTTTTTCTCGGCTATACACAATTTGCACGTGAGACTTGATGCAGTACTGTGTAGCGCAGACCTAGCCCCCCTGGTGGTCCATAGTGAA
The DNA here is from genome assembly GCF_964263255.1 of Lissotriton vulgaris. NCBI lineage: Eukaryota > Metazoa > Chordata > Amphibia > Caudata > Salamandridae > Lissotriton > Lissotriton vulgaris. Next base: position 21,684,049 of record NC_141695.1, read on the forward strand.
TACTTATCTCGCACTGTGTCGGACCATAACCCGTTGCTGGTGAGTTTCTGCTGGACTAGGGAGCGCTCAGCAATCCCGACCTGGCAGCTGCGTTCTGAGATGCTGGAGGAACCTGCCTTCAGAGCTGACCTGGAGGCAGGCATAGAGCAGTACTTTAATGACAATGAGGGCACTGCTACGGCAACCGCTCTTGAATGGGACGCTTTCAAGGTGGTGGTTTGCGGATTCTGCATAGCCAATTGGGTGGGAGTGAGGAAAACGCTGTCGCGTGAGATAGACAAGGCAGAGGAGAATCTTAGGGGAGCTGAATGGAGGCACTCTATTAACCCTAAGATGCGGGAGGAGGTCATGGAATTGAAGGAAAAGGTAACGGCGGTAGTGGAACCCTTGCATTGTTTCGACCATAGAGCTTATTTTTCCCGAGCACAAGCTGAAAGAGACAAGGTGGGTACCTTACTGGCATGGCTGGCCAACCCCCTCCCTAAATGTGTCCCTATACTGGCATTGACATCCCTATCGGGACAGTTGGAGTACACCCATCATCAAATAAATGCTCGCTTTCGAGATTACTATGCTGATTTATATAGTAGCCAGTTGCAGTCCGGGGAAGCGGAGGTGCAGGCTTTCTTGGAAGACCTGGAGCTGCTCACCGTGGACGAGGAACAGGCGGACTCTCTCGGCAGAGATATTACGCTCGCTGAAGTCCGATGCGCTATTAAACATCTGGCCCGGAACAAAACTCCAGGTGTTGATGGTCTGCCCATCGAGTTTTATTCGGCTTATGTCGACATCCTTGCCCCTAGATTGCTATTGGTGTTTAAGGAAGCAAGGCGATTGGGGGTGCTGCCGCCCTCGACTAGGGAAGCCATTATTATACCCTTGCTTAAACCAGGGAAGGCCCAGACGGACCCTTCTGGGTACCGACCCCTATCCATGCTCACCACTGACTATAAAATTCTGAGTCGTATTCTGGCCACCCGATTACTCCCACACATGTTACACTTGGTTCACCCTGATCAAGTTGGCTTCATCCCTACCCGCAATACAGCCGGTAGTATATATAGGTTAATACGTATTTTGAGCGGAGATCATGGAGCGGACAGTCAGGCGGTGGTCCTTTCGGTGGACATTGCTAAAGCATTTGATAGCTTGGAGTGGCCCCACCTGTTCTCGGTTATGAGGGCCTTCGGGCCCGGGAACTTTTCTACCTGGCTGCGCAGTTCCAGGGGCTCACCCAGGCATTAGCGCAGGAGTTTAGGGGGCCTGAGCGTGAATTCGAACCAGAGGTGGCACTGCACGTCCTGTCATTTGTGATCTTGCAGCAAAACCTTCGGGTGGATTCATTAACCGTAGAAGAACGCACTCTGAGGCTTTGTTGGAGAAGGTATCATAGCAGAGTAGGAGTGCAGCACCCTTATGCCCCAGAGATACCGCTGGGCATGTGTACGGCACTTCCGCATGGTGGAGATTGGTCGGCCCTTGTGGTGTGGGAGGATATCGGGCTGCAGGATGTGGGGGACCTGTACGGTGATGGAGTCTTATTGCCTTATGATGAACTACAGGAGAGATATTTACTCCCACGGGGTCACTACTTAATCCTTACGGCCTTAGTTACTGCTATTCTGAGATACTGGGGAACGGGCCTGTTAGAACCACCGGTAAGCACTGCATGCCAATATGTAACGATGGCGGCAGGTACATACAAAGCTGTCACCTGCCTATATAGGCGAATGATTGAGATGGGGCTGTCGCCGCTGCAAAGACTTCGTTCCCACGGGGAGGCAGATATGGATAAAGAAATACCGGAGTTGACCTGAAGGCAAATAGTTAGGAGGACATGGAAGGGCACTAGGAATGCTAGATTTCAATTGTTTCATTTCTTTGTATTGTATAGGGCGCACCTTACTCCGGCGAAGATTAACCAATACTTTCGGGTAGATACCGCGCAGTGCCCCGCTGCAGGTTGAGGGATGCAGGCCTTTTGCACATGTTATGGGATTGCCCACAGTTAGGTACTTATTGGGAAGACATCATCACATTACTAAAGGATATTACGGAACAACAGATTAGTCCAGATAAAGGAACCTGTCTCTTACATTGGTTTCCCCACACTAGCAAGACAAAAATTGACGAGCAAGTTTCTGGACTTGGGATTGGTGTTGGCCAAAAGAGAAATTACGTCCCATTGGAAGACCCCGGGAGGGCCCAGTATTATCAGATGGAGGGCAGAATTGCTTACATGGGCTGAGAGTGAGAGCGTGGTTCGTCTACAGCAGGCGCAAAGGTCCCACAATGATAAGGCACTAGAAACAGCGCAGGCATGGGAGGCCCTGGTCGCAGAACTGAGGACAACTGAGGTGGACTCTGATTCGGGGCTGAGTGCACCTGTGGGGAATGACGAATTGTAGTGTAGCCGTTCTATGATAGTGGTGTCGAGGCGCACGGAAAAGGTTTCCCCCCACTTCCAATATAGGCACAAGATTCCATATTACTGCATGTCTGGTACCATGACTATGTTCAGTTATTTTAACTTATTGAATTGCTAAGATGTGTTGACTTGATTGACACGCCGGTGAGACGGGATGGGAAGGGGGAGGGATGAGGGGGGATAGTACAAGTTGACCTATTTATGATAAGGCCTTATGATGCGATCTACAGGGTAAGCACGAGTATCATAATGTTTCTCTGGAATAATTTGCAGTATGAGCAGGCTGTTAACAATTATTTGAATGTTCTGTTTTGAAAGTACTGTTGCGAGTCATGTATCCAGGCCTGGGGCCTGATGAGGCTACACCCATGTATAATTTGGATTGCTCATCTTGTACGCTAGTTGTGTATGAAAAACAATAAAAATATATATTTTTTTTAAAACTGATTTGTATTTCGGCGGGCGGGATATCCGACACCGTTGTGACGAAGCAACGAGTCTTCCGAGATCTAAATCAGGCCCTTTGATTATTTTCCAAACTTGCTGGCTATGGAGTGTCGGTGTTCTTTTACTGGTGTGAACCTGGATTCACCCTCTAGAGAAGGAATTTCATAGTACAGACACATGCAAGGAAAGCTGCTAAGTTTATGTTTATGATTATAAGAAATACTTATAATACATTTACCATCATCAGCCTGGCAGAATGCTTTTGGTGAATCTTTCACACTTTTTCGTTTGGTATCTGTTGAGCCAGCCCCTACAAGAGAAATAATGAAATATAATAATTGTGGGAAGAGAATGTGAAAATCTGTAGCTGCTTTAATTGAACTATGGCGTTTATATATTTTACCCACGCAAATTGGCCCGGTTCTGTTAGTGTCATGGCCCTGCTAGGATTCCTAGTAAAAACCCCTGACCAAAGTTACTGGAGCCATGGGCTCAAGAGTTTGGAGCCACTGTTTTTGGGTAGCATTCAGAGGGCGGAGTTGCTGGAGTCCAGAGCTCAGCTGGCACAGCTGCGAGTGGGGTCTAGTGTCCAGAGCACCGAGCTATGATGTTGCTTGAGGGGTGTCATTGAACATGAGGAGTTGACATAAGATATAATGATATGTTTAAAGGTGTAATTGCAAAGATGGTGGATGCCCTTATCAGAAAAAATGAACCTCACACATTGTTTGTCCTTTTACTGTATTTATTGTGTAGTATGGTATCTCTCCATCTTGGTCAATTAGAGGTAAATAATTGGTAAATAAGTTCAGTCGATGCTCAACACACCAGAATGAGAAGTTTGATTGATGCGTTTCTCAGAAAATGATGTGGTTCCTGTACTTTATTTTCTTGTTGCATCCTTGGAATTTCTGCAAATTTGGAGTTTATCTACACTAATATAATAAAGAGAGAGCCCAAACCTTTGAGGTGGGTAATCTCAGGAACCACAGCACCAATCACAACACCCAATACAGCGTTGGAAAGGGCAGTTGCAGCAGAAGGACATAGGCTATGCAGACGCCCAACATATACATTTAAAAGGTAAAAGAACCGTGCCAGCAAAGTAGTCCCTTGTGGGCATGTCTGTGTTGTGCTGTGGGCGTGTGCTGGGGGCGTGACAATTGCTGGGGGCGTGTGGTACGTTCCACCCTTCATGCCATGTCTCATATCGTGTGCTGTGAGCGTGTGCTGGGGGCGTGGGCGTCTGTGGGGCGCGGGATTACGGAAAAAAAAGCGAGCGTTGTGCCCAATATTTTATTGTTTTTTCCTCCGAGGTTCTGTACATTTCAGCTACGGGTGTGCTTGCCCCGCGCTCCCAGTGACCTGCACCTGCTTTACTGTATGGAGGTCAGGCATGGCGCTATTCCCAAGGGCCAGAAGGAGCGCAAACAGGGGCCATTATGCAGGAAATGTAACCTCCCCTTCCGCTCGACTCAGAGCGATGGGCACCGACGGATAGAGCGGGGCCTCAATTTCCCGAGCGGTTGCCGGGCGAGATGAGGTCTTCACCCACATAAAGCTGGGAAGAAGATTCCTTTCCTGCCTACATTGGATACTGAGGTTCTAAGTCTCTGGGAGATATTTGTCTTCCTAAAGTACATTGTACGCTGTTGTGTGAAACTAATGTGTTTGCACTTCTGTATACCTTCTCACACTGTATTGCAGTAGCTGACCAACTTACAAGGTCCTGATGAAAGCTGGAGAAACACTCTATCTAGCTGAAACTAGTCGACCATACTACACAGCGCCATAATGTAGCCTCACAGTCTCACTACCAGGCGCGGGTTTTAATCTTGACACCTACACTTATCTTTAAGAAATTTTTTTTTTAGTCTAGGTAGTCATTTTTAATTAAGCACTTTTTCTTTAAGCACTGCGCTTTCTCTGTATTGTAGGTTGCGCACAATTGTGGCTAAATGCACCGGTTTCCAATTCCGCACCGTCTCTTGATGGCACGGGCGGCACACGGAGCAATTGCCCTTTCCCACATGATGATATGCCGCCACGAGGGTGGTCTGATGGGACTTTTTTAGCCTATTGTGACGCAACACACTTCTCCACACACGTATCCGCGTTATCCTCTTGCACCAGTCAGGACAACACACCATTTTGGACCTGGTCTTCTCTCTTTGTGTTGTTTACCGGAAATGTAATCTCGCCTTAACTTCCGGTGACGCCTGAAGCGCACACTGGAGATTTTCCACTTCTGTTGCGCACAGGCCTCGCACCACGCACATCCGGACTCAAGGCCCGCCTCCATGGAAATAGAAAGAAAGGGACTATCCCTCCACCAGGAATATGTGATGATATTCCGCAAATCAGCATCCCGCATACCATCACACCGCAATTTTTATAACGCTGGACTATTACTCCGCAAAGACATCATGTCTAAAACTTTTACAACGCATATGACTTTATCACGCATGCCATTATAATGCAAATGCATGTGTGGTAAAGTTATATACATTGTAAAAGTACATTATTAAAACATCAAATATATGTTTGTATATATGTGTATTCATATATATATTCACTTAAAAAACCATAGGTTTCAGGCCTTATATAGTTAGGAATTAGCATTTTAAAAACCTTGCAAATTCACTTAAAAAACCATAGGGTTCAGGCCTTATATAGTTAGGAATTAGCATTTAAAAAACCATTGAAATTGCTCCTATATAGTTAGTTGTACTAACTATATTTCGCGCACCCGCAATCCACTGCTGATGATGTCACATATTACATCATTCATGACATGGTCAGTGACATCACTGATGACATCACTGATGACATCTCAAATGACACTAAAGAGCAGAAAGAACTTGAAGGTCTGAAAAAAGAAAAAAGAAAGAAGCTGAGTCCTCAAGGTCTTCAGTGAAAAAACTAAGCACTGGTACTACACTGAAGCAGACCCACGTGGTGTGAGTGAGGTGTCAGATCAAAATAAGTCTGTCAACAGTAAATGTGGTCAATTAGACCATCCTACCGTATCCTCTTGAACCAAATGCTGACAGAGGATGCAGTCCCCAGCAATGTGTGGGAGTCAAGCCTCACCTCACCTGGCAACGGCTCGGAGAATGAGGCCCCGCTCTCTCCGTCGGTACCTCTCTGCCGAGAGGTACCGACGGAGAGAGCGGGGTCTGTCAACATTTACTGTTGACAGACTTATTTTGATCTGACACCTCACTTTTTCAAACAGAGTGTATCTTTGCAGTAGCAATTTCTATACTAATGGCCCTGAAGAATGCCGGTGTAGTGTCACCTTATGGCAGAAACATGTTGGCCTTATCAACCATACAGCAAAGTAGACAGTGATTTTGTCACACTGTTTTGCAACCTTTTTAATATGACGTCCAGGTGAATAATAATAAAGGGATCTTTCATTTGCCTTGACCGTCATTTCAATGTCACTCACTCATTTTTTACTGCACTGCACTGTACCAGCACCGCCAGTGGCGTGGACACTTCCATCTTGTGAACCACAATAGTGTGATATCTAGCCAATTCATCTGGGCATGGATACACCAATTGGGTTCTAGATGTCCTACATGACGAGGCTCCGCCAAAAGGGTGGGCTGATAGGATCTCTATCGTATTTCTAATGTCTTTCGACCACGTGGGTCTGGTTCAGTGTAGTACCAGTGCTTAGTTTTTTCACTGAAGACCTTGAGGACTCAGCTTCTTTCTTTTTTCTTTTTTCAGACCTTCAAGTTCTTCCTGTTCTTTATAGTTCTAATAGGGGTTTTGGACTTGGATGGTCTATAAATATATTCCCCTTGACCCTCCTTTAATAGTTGTTTTTCTTTTATCTCAAATGACACCCCAAAACATATACCTCAGTACCCCAAAACATATACCCCTATACCCATACTTACCGTATCCAAACATTAAAAAAAACATGCTTTTACCATTCATGCATTTACAACGAATTTCGTAAATGTATGCGTGGTAAAAAACATATAAAATGTAATGGCATGCGTTATAATGGCATTGAGGAGTCATGGTACTTTTGTAATGAAAGTATGCAGAGTGATGGTATGTGGAAAGAAAGTTGCGGAATAATGGGTGTTTACCCTCCCCGGTAAGTACATTGGTGGCACGGCGGCCCACATCTCCAGCAACATGCTCATATTTTTTCACCACCCATTTGAAAAATGCACAGGTCTCTCTCATTGATGGCCAGCACCGACATACACTTTTAGACACACCTCCCGCCACAAATTCTAGAATTGCGAACTTTAGAGCTGGGGAGCTACGTTCGAATCTCGGCATCAGCTCAACACCCTGTGATTCCTGGCAAATCGCTTTGTCTGCCCGTGCCTACCACAAATGAATGTGTTCTTCTGTAATGTAAATTGTGGTCATGCCATGTTGTCGAGTTCGCGCTATATAATATTGCAAGGAAAAATAAAGTAGGGAAACTCGAGTTCACACACTACTGAACGCACACTATTAAGTGCAACAGCAGTGCACTGTGAATTGGAGCGTTTCACAGGCCTGTCACAGATAAGAAATGCTATCAAAACGAAATCCTACAAAACAATATACTACGGGCCCGCAGCAATTCATACCCGGACAACGTCGGGACGAGCTGCTAGTATAATATAAAGGACAAATTTATCACAAATAGACAGATATCATCTCATTGTCTGTTGTCTAACATAACAACTTCATGTGTATTTGAGTGTGGGTTCTATGTCCATCAGTTTTTAAAGTGTTTTTAAGGGGGAGTAGGGCACGTGTAAATAGGGGCTGTGACAAAGACAGTCTAGTCGCAAAATGCTTTGCCGCTGAAAATAAAAGCCACTGAAGAATATCCTGGAGTGTGATCATTAGAGTTTCTGATATTTGGAAACTCTGGGGCATGTTTTTGCACTGCCTTTGCGTCACTTCTGTGACGCAGCAGCGGCGTAAAGCTAGCACTATGCTGCGACGGATTAACAACATGACGTATCTAGGGAGATGCGTCACGTTGTGAAGCCCTGCATCACATGAAACCTGCGTCAGGGTTCATGTGAGCGTTCCGGCACAGGGACGCCTTGGAAAAGTGCCTGAGTGAAATCTACAAGATTTCACTCAGTCACTTTTATGGCGCCGCTGCGTCAAAACCTTACGCCTGCTTGAAGCAGGCATAAGGCTTGACACACCACGTTGTGTATGGGCAGACCACAATCATTGCTCGAGTTGCGTTATGCTTGCGACACGACTCCAGCAATGCGCCACTCTTCCGACGCCACTCTTCCGACGAGATCACGCATCTGTTTACCCTTGCGCCATGATGCGCCGCATTGTAAATGTGGTGCATCTGTGGTGGCCCAAGGGTAAACTTGCATGACGCATCTTATTTGGCGTATCTCTGCTGATTTGCAGGGATGGCCCAGTCGTCATAAATCTGCCCCTCTGTTTATAGCTACATTTAGAACGGAGCTTGTACTCATTGACCTGCAGTAGCGCCTGGAGGTGGAATAGACCGGTATATGCAAGAACTGAAGTAGCTGTGATATATCCTTTTTCTGCCTTCACTACAATAGCAGCTCGTCTTGCAGTGGATGCCAATGTCTGTCAGGGTGGAACTCATGCCAAAATGCTTGTAGTATCACCAATGGAAAATCATCAGGCACTTGCACGGCATTTGTGAATCCTTTATTGCAGCACTATCTCACACAAACATGTTTCGGCTCTTTGCCTTTGTCAGTGGTTTCTATGGAAAAACAGACCTATAACTACTAACGGCGACCGCCACTAGGCGTAGTGGTAAAATAAAGTTTATTTTGGAAGAACAGCGTTCTGTGCATGGTGGATTTTGACTGAAGCAAGACAGGAGGGGATTTATATTTATTGACATAAGTAGTTATAGGTCTGTTTTTCCTTTTTCCTTAGAAAGAGTGTTTTTGGTTTGCTGATAACTTTGGCCCCATTTGACGAATCTTCACAGACCTATCTAATAGCAAAGTGCATCCACCTCAGCTGCTTCCTGAAAAGTTTCGGGATGATCCATGAAGTGCGGACAGAGAAAAAAGAGAAGTTCCTAAAAACTGACAAACTGAATTACTCCAAATTTGGCAGTAAGCTAGATTTTGGTTTGGAGAATGTGCTATGTGGGATTTGGTGAAAATCCGCTCAGTAGTTTTTGAGAAATTAAGGGTAAGAAGTAAAATAATTGTATATCTGGATGGTTAAGTCCGCAAGGAGAGCCCCTCGCGGGAGCGCCAATTTAAAAATGGAGCATTCTGATTGGCCCAGGCAGCTTTATTTATGTTTATGTTTATGTTTTTATGCTTGTAAAGCGCTCGAATGCAGAGGCGTCTTGGCGCTGAGGCGTGGGGGCAGGTAAGCTCTGTAATAAAAACCTAAATGGCTGTAAATAGCCAGGTTTTCAAACTCTTTCTAAATAGCTGAAAGTTGGGCTGGAGCTTCATAGGAAGTCGCAGTTTGTTCCAGAGCTTGTTCGCACAGTGTGTTATTGCTCCCCCCCCCACATCGCCCATCTTATCTTTGTTGTTTTAATAAGACCTAGACCGGCCGATCTGAGAGCAAGTGAGGGGACCTGTGGTATAAATAGTTTTTGAAGGTCCTTGACACCGCCACCGTGAATTGCCTAGTGCACAAGGCTTAAAGATCGACATTCTATACGCTGTTTGATGGGCAGCCAATGGAGAGATTTAGTTCCTGCCGAGGTTGACTGCCCTCTAGGAGTTCCTAGCTGGAGTCTCAGTCCCAGCGCTACGAGGCCTCCGGGTAGTCTGCGCTTAATAAAACCCATTTAATAATAATAATAATAATCACCCTTCTGCCCTCATCCACCACCTCACGGATCTCTTCGGCGGCAAGGATTAGGCCATGATAGGTAGGCCAGCAATGGGGCGGTAGTTCTTGAGATCATTGGGGTCTAGGCTTGGTTTCTTTAAACGAGGAGAAAGTGATGCCATTTTCCAGGTTTTTGGATATCTCACAGAAACTAAGACTTGGTTCACAACTGGGGTAAGATTTTCACTGATCTTGTGGGCCGCCTGATGCATAATGGAGGGGGACAAGGATCGGTGGGTGCACCAGATTTTATAGAGAGTTGGGAAATCATTATAGATTCCTTGCACCTTCTCTTGGAAATGCCTGACCAGTTTGTTACATATGGTTTGATCAGGTTTAAAAGCGTTGTCCTGTTGAGGTTTGGCTAACATATTTACGGATTTGAACAGTTCCTTTGTGGAATTGCCCGCCTCCTTTATGTTTGAGGTAAAAAACTGTTTTTTTGCGGCAGTGATTGCCTCCTTATATTGCAAAACGGTGTGGTTATAGGTAATTTTCTTTTGATTGTCATAATCTTGTCTCCAAAGACGCTCAGCTCCTCTGCAGATGATCTTTAAGCTCCTGAGTTCTGGAGTGTACCACGGTGACAAGGTCAACTCTTTTGACCATTACTAATTTCTCTGGAGGTAGCTGATCGGCAGCCAGTCGTTAAGCTGCAGGACTGCCCTGTTGTTATCAGTTTCTGGAATATTAGGGAAATAGATCAAGGGCTGACTCAAAGTCACCATCCTTGAGTTTATGCCACCGCCTGATTGATGCCTTACATAGTTTGGACTGTGTTTTGAGATGTGTCTGAATAGCTTTAACCCCTTGCCTAATTCCCCCGCTGTGCTGGGGGCACGCACAGCGCCCTGGTGCTCTTGACGAGCTCAGCCAGGGGCTATACAGAAAAGATTCTTGAAACAGCGATAGCTAGGACAAATGCCATAAGTCAGGCTAAGGCATTAGCGGAAAAGACGGCCAACAAAACTATCTTGCAGCAGGGAACAAATCAGGAAACACGTTTAATCCTGACCTTTAATCAACAGCATAAAGAATTGAGGCAGATTATTATTATTATTATTATTATGTTTCTTATATAGCGCCAGAATCGACCCCCGAAGGGGTATCTCCGCGCTTGCCTTGGGAACCCGTCCTGGCTTTTCCCTGTGAGATTGCCCCTACAGAGCATCCACAAGGTGAAAGCCAGGCATCCCACCGCGGGGGGCCGTTGTGGAGATTAAGCAAGCTTAAAGCCCAGAGTTGCAGAGTGTGAACCCATGATAGGTCAGGCACCGAAGCGAGAATTGTCGAGTCCATGGACATTTGAGCTCAAGACCCTGCCGCGTCGGGAATTGAACCCTGGTCCCGGGTCTGACCTCTGCTCCAGGGTCTGCCTGCTCTAACCAGTGAGCCACACTTCTCCACGGATAGTTAATAAGAATTGGCCACTGGTTGTGGCAGATAAAGTTATAGGCAATCAGCTCCCCAAGAAACCCATTATCACATTTAGGAAAGCTCAGTCCATGAGCAACATGTTGGTCAGTAGCAGCTCAAAAGTAATATCATCTGGCTCCTGGCTCTCAGCTAGAAAAGGGTTCTATCGCTGTATCACATGTAAGGCCTGTAGATATGGGGTTAATCATTTGTCTTACAGCAGCCCATTCTCACCCAAACCCATATGCATATCGCAACATCTCACCTGCAAAACGGAGTTTGACATCTATGTAATGGAGTGTTCCTGTGGCCTGCATTACGTGGGCAGCACCAAGCTGCAGGTCCACAAGCGAATACTCCAGCACATGCGGGCAATCACCAATTGTGACACAACATACCCGGTGGCACAACACTTTCAATAATGCATGGGAGCAAGCTGGAGGATTTCAGCTATTGGTTGTTTGATGCAATACCGGTTGAGAGAAGGGGTGGCAATAGAGAAGCCAAGTTGAGGAGAATGGAAACGAGCTACATCCTAAATTTGGATAGTAAGACCCCGAAAGGAATGAACTCCAGTGAGCATTTCCGTACTCATTTGTAGAATCAGTGTCCCTTTGTGCCCATAGAAGTGCCATGCGGAATGATTTGGAGGTGCATTTTCTATTAGCAACATTTCTTTTGCTGCATACTGCAGTGTAGTATATGTACTAATACAATTAAGCTGCAGTTACCCATTAGGGGATAACGGTCGCCTTCATTCCAACATGAATTTTTGTAAATAATAATTTTTATAAACATTTAGATCTGCACATTTTTTAACACATATATAAACACCAGATTGCACTATCCATTTTATAGCTAGGGCCGGTTCCTGCAGTGTCTCGGGGTGCCCACCCCCAGGACACTGCTGTTTGCTATGGAAGAGCGGGAGCCGAGGCTTTCGCCCTTCCATAGCAAACTTGGTTTGGATTTTGAAAGAGAGAGCATGGAAACCTGCTCTCTCTTTTAAAATCCAAACTTGATTGCTTTTCCACACAGGGAGCTGCATGTTAGCAGCTCCCCATGTGGAAAGGCAATGCCGGCTCCCAAAGGACGGAGGGGAGCTGGCGGGACCGTGGGGGCATTGGGGCTCCCCCCACGGTTCCCAACGTTTTGTATAAGTCCAGGGGGATGGGGTCCCCGGGGATAATAGAAATTAGTGATAGGGCTATTTTTTTTTTTACGATAAAATTAGGAGTCATGCACCCAGCACGGCCCTCAGTGCGGCCCCCTGGTGTCCACGCGTTGGGTGCACAACTCATAACATGTAGGGTGCGCGACTCCAGCATGTTTGGTGCAAGACTTCTATGCGTTGGGTGCACGACTGACGTGTTGGGTGCGTGACTCCAAGCAAAAAATAATAATATTTTTCAGATATACATCAAGCTTTTGTGTTTAGTTCTTGGGTTGCTCTAAAAAGAGGATTTGTGTTTATTGAGAGATTTTGGTACCTACAAGTAAGTACATTTGCAGAGTCTAAAGTTCAAGAGGAAGACTCTGTTACCCTCATCTGTAAAATGTACACCATCTCTCCCATAGATGCCATCCATATTGAAACGCAGATTGTTGTGGTAAATGGACCCCATCCTATAATCCCGGAGAAAAACAGGAACAGATTTATTGACATGTTTCCTAGCTTTCTCAATCTGTGGACAAAATTGATTGGACCAGTTCCATTTCTGCCTTTAGCATATGTTAGAATAGACAAAGGCAGTTTGGGGAAAAAGTGACCTCAATCAATCAATCAGACTACTTGTAAAGTGCGCTACTTACCTGTGAGGGTCTCAAGGCGCTGAGGGAAGGGAGGGGTGCCTCTACTGTTCGAAGAGTTAGGTCTTGAGGAGTCTTCTGAAGGCAAATAGATCTTGGGTCTGCCGTATGTGGGTGGGAAGGGTGTTCCAGGTCTTGGCGGCGAAGTAGGAGAAGGATCTGCCGCCGAAGGTCGCAGATTGGATGCGGTGGACAGCAGTGAGGGCGAGGCTGGCAGAGCGGAGCTGGCGGGTGGGGGAGTGGAAGTTGAGTCTGCTGTTCAGGTAGGCTGGTCCGGCGGTTTAGAGTGCTTTGTGTGCGTGGTGGAGGAGCTTCAAAGTGATCCTCTTGTCGACGTGGAGCCAGTGGAGGCTTCTCAGGTGGGGGTGATGTGGTTGCGGCGGGGGACGTTGACGATCAGTCTGGCAAAGGAGTTTTGGATGCGTTGTAGTCGTCGTAGGTGTTTGGCTAGGATTCCTGCGTAGAGTGCGTTGCCATAGTCTAGTCTGCTGCTGACGAGGGCATGTGTCACTGTTCTTCTTGTTTCGGTCGCGATCCACTTGTAGATCCTGCGGAGCATGCGGAGGGTGTTGTAGCAGGAGGAGGAGACAGCGTTGACCTGTTTGTATATAGAGAGGGAGGAGTCGAGGATGAATCCTAGGTTGCCTGCATCTGTGGGTCTTGGTGCTGTTCCCATAGTGATCGGCCACCAGGAGTCGTCCCAGGCTGAGGGGTTGGGTCCGAGGATGAGGACCTCCGTCTTGTCCGAGTTCAGCTTTAGACGGCTGCTCCTCATCCAGTTGGCGACGGCCTTCATTCCCTCGTGGAGGTTGGCTTTGGCGGTGTGTGGGTCCTTGGTGAGGGAGAGGATGAGCTGGGTGTCGTCGGCGTAGGAGATAATGTTGAGGTCATGGTGGCGGGCAACTTGTGTGATGGTGGCCATGTAGACGTTGAACAGCATTGAGCTGAGGGATGAGCCCTGGGGGACGCCGCAGATGATGTCCGTGGCTTTGGATTGGAAGGGTGAGAGGCGGGCGCTCTGTGTTCTGCCGGAGAGGAAGGACGTGGTCTAGTCGAGGGCCTTCCATTGGATTCATCTTCTAGGAGACGTGTCTTTAGAGTACATTGGCAGATGGTGTTGAAGGCGGCCGACAGGTCCAGGAGGATGAGGGCTGATGTTTCGCCGTTGTCTAGTTGGAGCCTGATGTCGTCTGTGGCAGCGATGAGGGCTGTCTCGGTGCTGTGGTTTTGTCTGAATCCTGACTGGGAAGGGTACAGGATGTTGTTGTCTTCGAGGTGGCGGGTCAGTTGCATGTTCATGATTTTCTCCATTACCTTTGCCGGGAAAGGGAGCAGGGAGATGGGCCGGAACTTCTGAAGGTCCTTGGGGTTTAAGTTTAGGTTTCTTGAGGAGGGCGTTGATTTCAGCGTGCTTCCAGCTTTCCGGGAATGTCGCTGTTTCAAAGGAGATGTTGATGACTTTCCATAGTTGGGGTGCGATGGCTGCGTCTGCTTTGTTGAATACGTGGTGTGTGCACGGGTCTGAAGGAGATCCTGAGTGGATGGAGTTCATGACCTTGCGTGTGTCGTCGTCGCTTACGCTGGTCCAGGAGGTGGTGTTCACAGGGGAGATGGTGTCTTGCGTAGTCGGGGCGGACGTGGTGTTGAAGCTGTCGTGGATGTCAGCGATCTTGCGGACATCAATCGCTGACATCAATTCAATAAAGGTGTCCTTTATAAGCATTTCCAGACCTACCCCAGTGAAAGTGCCTAGGTCATTGCCACCACAGTGCACAATCATGAGGTCAGGGTGTTGGAGATGCACAAAGGATTTAACCAATGGCATCAATTGGAGGCACTTTAACCCTCTCTGTCCAATCCATTTAATGTCTACATTTGGTAACGCTAGGTCTTTGTCCATGCCTCTGTTTTCTGCATACCTTTGGCTCCAGAAAATATATCTGTGTCCCACAATCCACACTCTAAGCATCTTGAAGGGAGGTCTGGATGCACTCATATGGTCTCTGTATGTGAAATGGCAGTTTGAGAAGTGAGATTTTTCTAAAATGGTGGAAAAGATGCAGTTTTGACAAAAAGGAAACAAATGATTGGCTGTTTGATATCAGTCTGGACTGAAAAGTAGGTTGTATGTTTTTGTTTTTTAGTCAAGCACACTTGCTGTTTGGATTAGCAACATTGTGTGCTGAACTTGTGACCTATGAGTTCAGTTAAGTGTTCCATGAACTGTTTCTATGGTAACAGCAGTGAGCAGATTGGGGGTAGGGTTCAAATTTATGTCACTTGGAAAGGGCTGAAATGTGTAACCAATAGAAATGTGTGTTAGCTTTTGAATTAATGTGGGAAGCAATGTGATTTGATATTTTCATGTATGTGTGTGCAGCATGAGATGGAAAGCTTGGCATTTTCTTGGTTTTGTTAAGAGCTGCAGAGTACAGAGATTCTGTATAAGAAAATCTGGTGTGTGACTGACATACTTCTTAATCTACTAATCAATTTGAAAGTGTAGTGTAGTTCCTATATTCCCAATAGGCTCTGCGCATTAGAATAACATAAACGATAGTGTAGACGTAGGACTGAGGTCAACTAGGTCTCTATTGAATATGTTAGACTTAATTGTGTGTGCCAGGTAGCTCAGAGGTCACTAGAAACTTTCTCGAGTAAACAAGAAGGTGTTAGCTTTCTTGAATAGACAAGAAGGGATTAGCTTCTGACAACCATATAACATGACAACTTTGTTCCCCCTGAAATAAGGAATATCTCCTGAGTTGCAGAAACAATAGATATCTATTTTACTCAGTCAATCGTGCATGCTTCGTTTCACCCGAAATGCAGAAAAATAGAGAGACGGGCGTTTTCAATAAAAGGGTTATTTATTGAGCAGTCTTCTTTCTCATGCAAGAGAAATGAATTGCCACAATTGCAATACTTGTCATAAAGTAAAGTGAGTACAGTAAAAGGAGTATTATGAAATAATACTGTAAAAGCATTTATATGGTTTCTAAGCCATAAGATACTTAAAATGGATAAAATACATACAATGATAAAATAATGACTAAACGTACTCAACTGGTGTTTCTAAGACACGCCTACCCTGGTGTCCTAACCTAAGCCTAGTACGTGGGAAGGAGTAGATGAGTTACAGTTTTTGCCAAGGATCTGAATCGAGAATTCTCTAAGGGTCTAATCAACTCTGTACCTTGGGTATAGAATGAAGGAGGTCTTGTATCTCTCTCTCAGGACTCGATCTCCCAGTAACCCGTGAGGGTAGCAGGGAAACACTGGAGCTGGATTTCTCGGCAGGAGAAAAGACAGAGTCTCTCTCAGTGCCTCAGCAGGGAGGGTCGGCTTCCTTCAACACTCGCATTAACAGGGCGTCGGGCAAGTAGATAGCCGATCTGCTCCAAACCACCGTGTGTTGCTTAAGGCAGATGTTGGTATATTAATACCTGGAAGGTGCCGAGTTTGACGTAAGGTTGGACATAGGACGTCACTAAGAACTGGCAGTTCTTTCAGGACTCTCAGGAGTTCTAGGACAAATCAAAACAGAAGCAGGGGGAATTCCCGGGCTGCTGGAGGCTTGGTTTGTTTAAGAACGTGTTGTGCTTTCTAGGAGTCTATGGGAGTAGCCTTGCCGTATTTGGACTGCATTAGCTATGACTTAATATGGATATGATTCTTATGCCTTTATAAGGATATGATTTGTTATAACCACACAAGGGCATAAATCGGGAATATTTTATTTAGGGTCCTAGATACATTCACAACACCCACTCCACGTATAATGTCCATCATTACTAAATACTAAGCAATACTAAACATATAACGATGCATGTGTTTTCCAGCCCACCCCAAAATACATTGTAAGCATTTGAAATGGTATATACACGAAAGATGAGTATAATACTGTACGTTTTTTGTAAGCAGTAGTGTCATTCAGATAATACATTTTCTTTTTTTTTTCTTCTTTTTTTTTAAGTTTTATTGTTTTATTGCAAGGAAATACAGCAAAGCATAGTAATCGAAATAACACAATATATTCAAAAGACAAAATAGGTAGCAGTTTTTAACAGAATACATAATGGAAGAAGAATAGAACAGAAAATAAAGGAAATTAAATCCACTCGGCAATTGGTGCCCAGATTTTTTCCCCCATAATTCTTTTTTTAACCCCCTTCAGCTTATATATAGCAGATTCCATGTTGTACATAAATAATAGTTTTTCCCGCCACATGAAAAACGTGGGGGGATCCTGACTAATCCATTCTTTAGTAATACAGGATCTGGCTGCGGCCATGCAGAGAAAAAGAAAGTAAGAGATTGATCTGGGCCTAGTAACAGTGTGGTCTATACCAAGTAATACTAATTCGGGAGTTATCTTAATGTCACATTTCAAAGTAATAGATAAGAAAGTTTCGATTTGTTGGTACAACAATGACAATTTAGAGCAAAAAAAAACATGTGTAATTCATCGGCTGCGTATAATCCACACCGACTGCAAGTCGTGCCTGCCGTCGTACTCCATTTAACAACTTTACTTGGAGTGTAATAAAGATTATGGATGCACATGAAATGTTGGGATTTCATCATCCCGGTTATAAGACACTCTGCAGCCATTTTAATCGACAATAAAATATCAACATCCGGTATACCTAGACTGTTAGCCCATTTCAACTGACATTGATCTAAATCATCCCCATATTCCTGCTTAAACTTAAATAAATAGCTCCTATACGTGGCTTTATTTGTAAAAGCTCTAGCAATGGGGTTTTAACTGGAGGAATTAAAGGATGATTCTGTAGAAAGCTGCGAAGTTGTAAATATTTGAAGAAATCATTTCTTCCCACAGAAAAATTAGTCGTTAGATCCTGAAATGAAACCATTTGACCATTATAAAATAAATCACCCAGATACCTTATTCCTTTCCGCTGCCATCTATACATAGTTAAATCATAAAAAAATTCTGGAAATAAATCCTTTGATGTAAGGGGAGTGTAGAAATTTAGTTTCATTAATTTTATATGTTTTCAAATTTTTTGCCAGACTCCAAAAGCTGATTTCAGCGTCTTATATTTAGTTTTTTTGTGATAGCTGGGTTCTACCATTCTCAAAAAGCTGCCCTTAACTTTCTCACCCAAGATCATTTGATAAATTGATGGGGTCTGACAATCTAGAAGTTTGACTCTATCTCCCATAATTAGGGGGCCAATGTATTGTAAAATGGCAGAGAAATTATAAAAAAGAAAGTAAGGGACATTCCATCCGCCACATTCGTTGCTAAGAATCATTTTCTTGGCAGCTTTCCTATGGCGTTTATAGCCCCAAAGAAATCGAAGTATAGTGCTCTCTAAATTTCTAAAGGAAAGCAATTGAAAATCCAAAGGAATTGTGCGAAATAAATATAAAACCTTTGGTAGAACCAACATTTTTAAAATGTTACGTCTACCAAAGAGAGATAGGCGTAGATGATCAAGGCGCTGTAATGAGGTATTGATTTGGGCTACTATAGGGTTTAGGTTGCGTTCTGGTATCGTTTCTATAGGTAAAGAAATTTTAATTCCTAAATATGTGACTTCTGAGATAATAGAGATGTTTGCAGGTGGGTTTTCTCCTGAGCAGAGGATTTTAGTTTTTTTTTCAAATTGAGTTTATAACCAGAAAAAAAACCAAACTGTTTAGCAATCTCATCAATAATAGGTAAGGCTGTTTGAACGTCCGTAGTAGTGATCACAATATCATCGGCGTAGGCAAGGACTCGATAATTAATATTGGCTAAATGTATGGGTTTAATATTAGCTTCTGAAAAAAAACGGTTAATTAAAGGGTCAATGTAAAAAGCAAAAAGTAGGGGAGAACAGGGGCATCCCTGGCAGGTAGTCCTAGTAATTAATAAAGGTGACGATAATTGCCCATTGATGCGAATGTACGCTCTGGGGGAAATATACAAAGTTTTTAAGGCTTTTATGATACCCTGTCCTAGTCCCTTCCTAAGCAATATTTCCCAAAGATAGCCCCAAGCAACCCGGTCGAAAGCTTTCTCAGCGTCTAAAAATACGAGTCCAATATTAGACCGAGTTGCTTGGGACCAATCCAAGAAAGAAATCACACGTCGAATATGATCGGCAGTGTCTCTAGCTGGGATAAAACCATGTTGGTACTTAGAAACTAAAGGGGAGATAATGTTGGATAGTCTTACCGCTAAAATTTTAGAAAAGATTTTACTGTCAGTACTTATATCCTGTCAATTATTGCCAGCTGCTAAGAAAATGTTCAAGCACCACGATGTAGCAAACTCAGCAAAATGTATCCACTCATCGGCTGAATCTTCTGTAAATCCAAGCGTAGCAGAAAGAAAGAAAAAGAAAGCTCAGGAAGCTGCTACAATGTTGATTAATAGCTGCAAGGACTTAAAAGTTCAGTCGCCTGCTCAACACCAGCAAAAAACGCCTTTAATCGCGTCCTCAAGCTCGACACAGCGTCCGAAACACCACCAGTACCTTCCTAGGTAAAAACGCTTTGAATCGCGTCCAAGTCAGGATTCAATCAGTGTGCCACAGATCAAGTCGCAACAATGTAGCAGTCGGAGTAGCAGAAACACAGGAGGAACTTTTCCGAGTATGAAACACGTCGTTAACACCTCGTTAACACAGACGCCCAAACCGCGTCTTTGCACATCTCGTAGCAGCCGGTTCACAAATGCGGTGAGGCGCGGTGAGGCTGGAACGCTGCAAGCGCAAAAGCACAGAAGCACCTGTGTCCCGCCGTCCGGCGGGAGAAGGTCCCGACACAGTTCAACGGCTCAGCGGCTCTAACAAGAACAAGCCGGTCTTTCTCCTCGGAGCCTCGGTAAGTCCCACACAGCCTCGGACGACAATCCCAGACGAAAGCGTCGTAGCAAGCACCACAGGCCACACCAGGTTGGATCAGTCACCGGGCAGAACGCGAGCAGCTCCTCACACGGCTGCAGTAGCGGCCGCCATCTTGCTTCCCCAATGACTAGATAATGCATTTTCTTGTACATTTTTTTGTTCATTTAGAATGTTGACTGAATGAATCACAAAATGTACATTTATGAAATGGCTCTTAATACAGAAGAGAAGGTCGAGACCATTTCATCACATATTTATACAAGACTGTACATGTGCTAGAGGCTAAGTCAAAATATTGTCTCTAGATATTTTAAAAATAGAAATCTTGTTATCTAAGAATAGTTCTACTTTAAGCAGAGTATCATGTGCCAAAAAATGGTACATTTTTTGGGAACTGGAGAAAAAATAATTTCGCTTTCGGGAAGAAAAATTGTTCCAATGTTTTTTAGAAGTTCTGTTTATCAAAACTGAAGTCCGAATTCAAAGTTTCAGGGAACGCTGTGTGCTCGCTATTTCAAAATCTATTCTCCTTATTAGGAGAGAACATTAACTCAGATAGGCTGGTTAAAAATTTGTCTACAACAGTAGGTGAAAGTAGGACCAGGTCCGAAAAAGTAGAAATAGTGCATATGTGCGAAGCATTGCCATCATCGGTGTTCAGATCAGCAATGGTCAGCTGTGTTCCGCTTTCATCTCGTACCTCACCACCAACTAATCATGATGGTGAGGTCTCAATGAATGCCGTCATCAGAATGGATAGCCGCTCGGGACAACACGTTGCATGAGCCGTTACAGAACCAAGCAAAGTATTGACATCCACATGTACTGCTGATGGGAGTGTGAGACAGACGTCTAACGCGCATTCTTCTACGCAAAGCAGGCATCGTAGAACAGGTAAGATGCAATCTTGCCAGATTGGTCTGAATGAAAGAAACCAGGTAGTATTCAGATCTCTTAGCCGAGCCAAGCCGAGGACTTTAGTAATCCGCTCTTGGTATTTAATTGCTAGGATCGTGTCTTCCATTGTAGCCTGAGTTTTGTCTGTGACTTGACTTGCCATATCGGAGCAGAAGGAACAAAAATAAGATTCCTGCTACGAGTCCCAAGATGAGAGGCAGGCCGCCGAACACAGAATGCACGAAATTCGGGAAGATGCCAAGAACTGCTTCAAAGGGTGCTAACAGTCCTGAAAAAATTGTCTTAAATACATGTGCGATGCCACTGGTATCTGACATGATTAAGATTTGACTTAACATTTCTACAAAATGTACGGGGCAATTTGTTGATAATGCATGTATCTCTGCTGCTGTCCTTGTAACTTGCAGATCATACGTTTCTCTAGACGAGGTTAAAGGCACAGTTGTTTGTAAAAGAATAGACTTCATTCTGCTTAAAGTATCAATTCGAATACAAGAGATATTCAAAGAAGGCCATATTGCCGCCTCCATGTCTGGTTTGCTGTTTGGATACAATACTTGCATACAACAAGTGACCATGGAAGTAACGCTCACGATATAGGCTTTTCCTGGCACCTTGCCACAACAGCTGTGGTCACTTATTAGAACGTAGCTTCCGTTGGAAAGCTGTCTGAAAAAAGGATCTATCTGTGTAGCAGGGGTGCCGTGCAGGTGACATGAAAGGTTATTTGATGAACTTTCGCAGGCTCCATGCAGGTTAATTCCTTGACACAGAAGTGTACCGCTTAGTGAATTTTTATAGTTGTTTCCACTAAGAAATGCTTCTTTCTTGCCCCCACTCCAACATCTATGTGTATAAGGCAAATTCCAGGTTGACTTGATGTATCCTTTACCCAACCTTTCATACAGGTCTATACTTTTTTGGCAGTATTGAAACTGAAAAGTTGTTATCGGGATTGTAATGGTGCCATGGATTATCCACTCAATGACCGGTCGTTCTGACATTGTCAATGGTAATTTTTCTAGTTTTTCAATGCTCAGCACCGTATAGTCTGCCCCTCTTTGTGCCAAAGAGATTTGTTTATCAGTAAGGTTAAAGATTGAAAATAATGACGTTGTGTTGATTAGACGCCATGGCACATTGCCTGAACGCAGATTTTGTAACGTCCAGCCTAACTGTACAAAAGAACGTAATTGGGACTGGCCATGTTGTAACATTAGCATATCCTGTTCTAATATATCAATAGCAGATGATACAATGCTGTCCAGTGAATAAATTCTGTAGGACATAGTCGTTAACCCATTGTCCACTACAGACAGTGATTTTTCTAAATGAATACGATCAATTTCTCGTATTTTTTCAGCAGTTTCAATTTGGGTTACTTTCCAAGCTTCGTTTTAAGCTGCGTATATACCGGTGTATATGAAACGTTTTTGATGCTGTTTGCGAGGTCCCAGTAAGAAATCTCGCAAGTCAGCACCTTCTTTAGGTAAAGTTAAGTGTTGCTTAATTTTGGGTAGTGTGGATTTCTGTAGCCATTCGAGGCATAGTTTCCTACACTGTATGTTGTTAATATCCCTGGATGTTGTCTCTGGGAATATCTTGGGTCTGGCCTGTTTTGTTTGAACCCCTGTATTTTGTTCAGGAATCTATCTCGACAGTTATTAGTGTCTGTAGGCCAGATCAACCATTTTCTCCAATCAGGATTAGTTCTGTTTTGTTTTAAAATATAGGACACGTCTAACCCCTCATCTGTAGTGTTATTTCTATCAGGCATAGGCTTTGGTATAGACGGTTAGTTTAAATCTTTTATCTTGGCTAGGCCAAGACAGGTTGTTTGTTGAATGGTATCATTCAGGAAAAAATTTTGTTCTGGGATTATGCTGGCTCTAAATAATGATTCTAAACCTTGTACCTGCCATTCTTTTGTACCCCAGACAGTTTTTGTCTCAATGTTGTTTTTCCAAAATTCAAAACCTAATGTAGACATTTTTTCATAACATTTTTCAGAATAAATCAGTTTAGTATTTGTTAACATGTTTTTCACTCCTGTCTTATTCATAATTTTAAAATAAAACGTTTCTGGATCAGTGATAATAAACCCTGAGAAGTATGGGAATTTAAATGTTGATAGCGCACAAACAAAGTAAGTGCATCCCTGCTTTTGGGCACACCTGTTGGTTTGTCGAACAAGACAGACTCCGTTGGGTTATATAGATCGTGAATTAAACAAGTTCAATTGTTTCTTTTATGTCTTGTTTTTATTTTGTGAATATTTCATTTCATATCCTCAATTGGTAAATTTCCAATACTCATTTGTAATAAGAAACACAAACGCTCCAATGCATTTCGGGCGTGGCCCTTTCTCAAGGAGCTCTGTTGGTGAAAATAATACAATTGAAATACGCTATTAAATATATGGTTCATCACTCAAACTTCACATTTAAAGAAACATGCAAAAAATATCAGGTTGTAACAAGTGCAGGTTTGTCTTGATCAAAATGAATGCTGTGAATACGTATTCAGTGTGCCTGTATGAAAAAATAAAGAATAAAACGTACCGGGTATTTCTTTTGTTGGCGAGGTGCAAAACGGTCTATGGTTTATGCTGTCGAAAAAAAGCAGTGCACCTAGCCACGTTTCTATTTGTTCAAGTATGGGAATTTCTCATAAAATGTTTTCAAACTGCCTTTTGGCCGAGTTGGACAATGTTCCCACTGATTATAACTGAACACATTTCTAGGATTAGCAGATTTATGCAAATAATGATGCCTAAAATGATTAAAGCAATACATTTCTTCATAATTTATCGAACTTTGTAAATAATCATGCTCTGTAAATTTTGCTGACCTTTCTAAATGTGACATCATATTATTAATATTGTCAAAGTCCCAATCATCAGAGAAAGTACTAGGTGCTACAAAATCACTTAAAGAAATCTTGAACTGATGTGGATATTTCAAGAGCTCAACCGGGCCATAGATTTCGTAATCAGTGTTGTCCCATGCAACACCACCAGGTATAGGAATGGCTGTGATGTTCACTGATTATAGTTCTTTTTTCAATGTGAGAGGATCTGTGAGGTTTTAGAACCAAGTTGATGTTCTGACTTGCTGTGTCCATTGTACTGTATTTTCCATCAATCATTCTTCCCAAGCTTAAAATTAAGATGAGCCAGAGCAGGAGGAAAAGTACACCTAACACAATCCACAGTTCAATCAATGGTGAAATCAGATATGTTTCTCCAAGTTGATGAAAGAGTTCTGTAATTTTGTCTTTGAAAGTTTTGTTTGCTGGCTTGTCTCCATGTTCACTTGGATCATCAGAAAAGTCATCGAAGTTGATAAAATAGCCAGATGCAGTTCTGTCAACTTTTGGAATTGCTTCCGGATTTTCATTGATCTTTGGATTTGCTTCTTCCTTTGCCATGTTAGTATAGTCAGAGGCTACATCATTGTAGACAGGTGTTTCTTGACGAACTGTTGCAATTTGGGTTTCAAGAGGCACAAGTTCCATGGCTTTGTTGCATAGTCCTTTTTTATTCACTGTAGGTTTATCAAATGTGATTAGTCTTTCACTTTGAACCTCTTGGATTGTAGCAAGGTTTGATCTTCTGCTACTTCTTGGGAGTCCACTGGGCCTACTACTTATTATTGGCCACATCGTTGTGGTTTTACCAGGTCGATTGATACAACTCGGTTCTCCTTTTTACCAGCAGTAGTGCTACTGATCTTGTTCCGCTGATAGCTAAGACAGGTACTGCTTTTCTGTAAGAAGGACCAAATTCCTTCTTCACCCCGATCTTTTCTCTGACCACATCCCCAATTTTTGGAATCCAGACAGGTCTTGCTGGGACAGGTGGTTTTTCTTCAGTGGCCGTTGGCTTTAGCTTTGTGTTACTTAGACTTCTTCTTGTTTCATTCAAGTCCTGTAAAACAGCCAAACGATCTTTGATATCAAAAGCTTTTTGTTCCACCACTGAAGTCTGACAATCGAGATCTTCGATTATCATTCTTGTACCAAACAAAAGTTCATACGGAGTGATTCCACCCAGAGAATTTCTTGGCAGATTGTTAAGACTACGTTGGACACTTATTAGATGTTGGACCCACCCATCACCCGAACCTAATACCCTCGCTGTTATAGATTGCTTTATGTCACTGTGTTTTCTCTCCACTACCGCATTTCTCTCAGGATGGAATGGACTAGAGTACCGCAATGCAATGCCCAGGCTGGCCATGGCCTCCTTGTAAACAACAAAACAAATGCCAATACTGCTAAATTCTTTTCTCTAAGAACACCCAAGGTGAGTACCACGTCCTCAACATGATAGACCACTCTTTCAGTCCTGAAATATATCTCAAAAAGTATTTTATTTATTTTTGAAAATTAATTCTTTCTTTTTTGGTTTTTAACATCAGACATTAATGTTTCACAATTTTCAACTAAAGTAAACACTACCTCCTTTTTACAATTACACAAGGGAGGAGGGGAGAGCTCATACTGCTAAAAACAATGTGTGAAAATATACATAGGGGTGTTAGAAGGCATGTGCAAACAATGCAAAGGCTTACAAACCTCACAATTTAATTCAGACTCATTCATCAGAATCATACAACGTCATATTTACCACATACATACCAAACATAAAGCACAAAGTGGGGGATTTGTGAAAAGAGGTTTGTGTGTGAAAAGTGTCCCTGAACTTATATCTTTTCTTGATCCAGGGTTCTAAGGGTATTCAATAGAGTCTTTTTCATATAACCACAATAAGTAATTAGGCCACCATATACTTTATACATTCAAACTTTTTACAACTATGATTGGCCTAAAGAAGACAAGAAATGTGAAAGAAACAAGGTCGACGCGTTTCGAATCCCTTAGGCTCATGGGATTCTCTTCAGGACCATAACAGAAACAAATCTGTTGGGCTTTCTTGAAGCCTTGTCTGCAGTGGAATTTTGAAGGACAAGTACACTGTTTCTCCTGTTGATTAATTCAGTTTCCAGGTTCGATTGATTGTGGAACCCTTAAGTTCTTCAATCCATTTTACATATCATCATTTCCAGTATTTTGGAGTTCCCGTTTGGCGTGTATCTCGGGCGCCGTCCATGGCCTCCTTGTAAGCTCAAGAGCTGAACGCAGGTCCCTGGTCAGAATGTAGCGTGCCAATTGCGTATGTGCCGATAAAGACTCGCAAATCTTTTATAAGTTCCGGCGTCAGCCGAGCGCTGGGGCCACATCCAAATGAATCTCGTCTTAATATTTATGGGATCGCATTTGTCCGGTCGGACGCCTGCGTGTAGATAGTCTAATGCTGTCTAATAGAGGTGTCTGGGCTGTTCTTACTGTGCTATGGTCAGATATCTGGTCCGGTTCATAACTGCGATCTCTATTGCAGTCCTGAGAATCCATTGCAAAGTTATAAACTTGCACGCTCATTCCCGGCCACCAGTATTTTGATTGCAATTCCGATTGCAATTCTATTAGAGATTTCAGGATCTCTTGGTGCCTCAGACCCATTCCCATGTGTGCTTCTTGAATCAATTAAGCCCTCCGGTTCGTGTTTGGAATTACTCTATCCCCCACTCCAGGGATTTGAGAAAACGGAACGGAGTTCGCATCAATTATGTATGTATTTCCGAGTGGATAGTTTAGAGGTAACGCCGCATAATTGCCTTCCATTGAGGCTCTTACTGCTAGTAGTGTTTCTCCATCTATTTGTTTTTTAGAATGTAGCTACGGAAGCCGGTTGACCAGCTGCCGCTGTGGCTCGGTTAGCCAATGAATTCCCTGCAACGTTAACGCCATCACGTTGAAGACTCTGCGTATGTATCACGTGAGTCTTTCGTAGTTTTTTCTGTAAAAGAACTACTTGTTCCCATAGTTTTTTATATTTTATTGTGCCACCTGTCTCATCTTTGTAACCGTTTTCAATCCAGGTCTGCATAGAATTATTGTAAGATTCGACGCAGTAATGCGAATCGCACACTATGAGTGTGGGGAATTCGCGATCGGCATTTTCATGCGCCATCTTCAAAGTTCGTAGTTCAGCTCGCTGAGCTGTACATTTTCCGATTGATTCAGTTTTAGTGACCATCGGTCTGAATTTACCTAGATGCCAGCAACCTTTAACAATCGCGCACGCAGCATTGTAAACTTTTTTATCCACAACGTAGTGTTATGCAAATCTGTCTGTGTAGATTACACAGGTGTACTGTTCCAGAGGTAGAATTTCGATCGACAGAGGACATTCTTTTTCATATTCTAGATGTTCTAGCTTTTTCATTTTAGGATCAAATCTGTGTATCAAGTCAGTTGTATCAAGAGAATTAACCCATTGTATCCATTTTAGATCTAATGCCATAGCATTTGTAATGCTCGGTCTTGTTACTGCTTCAAGGGCTGATACTGCTGTTAAAACCGATATCCTCTTCCCATGAGCTAGGTGTTTTTCTTTTGCTACACCCGTTTGAACCGCAGTTAGAATTTTTTCAGTAGGACTGAGTTTCATTTCAGCTTGTGTGTACAAGTCTGATTTGTAAGCTATTGGTACAGTTTCTCCCTCATTAGAGGTTAGGTATGTAAATCCGCATCTTCCTGGGATGACTCGGATTACAAGGTTGCGTTTGTTTGCGCATGTTTGCAGTTTTGTTTTAGTTAACATATCTGTTTGTAATGATCGTAAAATTTCTTTGTGTTTTTGAGTCCAATAATTGGCTTGAAATCAGGTTTTATTAATTCGTAGAGCGGTTTAACCCTCTCTGCATAATTTAGAATGTAAGTTCTTCCGAAATTCAGGAAACCTAGAATTGATTGTAAGTTTTTCAGCGTTTTTGGAGCTTGGAGTACTGCACACTTCTCCAAGCTCCTGATCACGCTGACACCGGTCACAGCGCCAGCTTAGGCCCGCATATGAGCGGTGGGCTTCTCTCTGCGGCCAGGCTCAGCCGCTAACATCCCAACGTAAAAGGTAGCCCCCCTTGAGAGAGCCAACAGGCGGGTAAGTGTTTAAATCCTTTATTTGGAGATGACTCACACCCAAGCAGCAGCAAGAATCAACACATCCGCAATAAAAACCAGACGTGTTTTGGGAACAGCGTTCCCTTTCTCAATGGTTTATGTTGCTTGCCTTCCAAGATGGTCTAATTGCACCTTTTTAAATTCCAAACCCCGCCCAAGTGGGCGTGACCAACTTCACGGTATTTCTGGGTCTTGTAGTGCTGAAAAATAGTTCTCAAGTGAGTCCATCTTCTTAAAACAAAACAAGAGCAGTTTTTACCCCTGTGGTTTGATGCGCACTCCACCAGACTGCCTGTTCCACTTTGCAGCCATCACCATTTGATATGCCGCCTCCTGATCACGCTGACACCGGTCACAGCGCCAGCTCAGGCCCGCACATGAGCGGTGGGCTCCTCTCTGCGGCCAGGCTCAGCCGCTAACATCCCAACGTAAAAGGTAGCCCCTCTTGAGAGAGCCAACAGGTGGGTAAGTGTTTCAATCCTTTATTTGGAGATGACTCGCACCCAAGCAGCAGCAAGAATCACCACATCCGCAATGAAAACCAGGCGAGTTTCGGGAACAGCGTTCCCTTTCTCAATGGTTTATGTTGCTTTCCTTCCAAGATGGTCTAATTGCACCTTTTTAAATTTCAAAACCCGCCCAAGTGGGCGTGACCAACTTCACTGTATTTCTGGGTCTTGTAGTGCTGAAAAATAGTTCTCAAGCGAGTCCATCTTGTTAAAACAAAATAAGAGCAGTTTTTACCCCTGTGGGTTGATGTGCACTCCGCCACACTGCCTTTTCCGCTTTGCAGCCATCACCAGTTGAAATGCCGCCTCCTGCTCACGCTGACACCTATCACGGCGCCAGCACAGGCCTGCACATGAACGGTGGGCTCCACTCTGCGGCCAGGCTCAGCCGTTAACATCCCAACGTAAAAGGTAGCCCCTCTCTCGAGAGAGCCAACAGGCGGGAAAGTGTTTCTATCCTTTAATTGAAGATGACACGCACCCAAGCAGCAGCAAGAATAACCACAACCGCAATGAAAACCAGACGTGTTTCGGGAACAGCATTCTCTTTTTCAATGGTTTATGTTGCTTGCCTTCTAAGATGGTCTTAATTGCACCTTTTTTAATTCCAAAACCCGCCCAAGTGGGCGTGACCAACTTCACAGTGTTTCTAGGTCTTATAGTGCTGAAAAAAAGTTCTCAAGTGAGTCCATCTTGTTAAAACAAATTAAGAGCAGTTTTTACCCCTGTGGGTTGATGCGCACTCTGCCACACTGACTGTTCCACTTTGAAGCCATCACCTGTTGAAATGCCGCCTCCTGATCATGCTGACACAGGTCACAGCGCCAGCTCAGGCCCGCACATGAGCGGTGGGCTCCTCTCTGCGGCCAGGCTCAGCCGCTAACATCCCAACGTAAAAGGTAGCCCCTCTTGATAGAGAACTATACATCTGCCGGTTGGCTCTTCCTTTGGGGCTACCTTTTACGTAGGATATTAGCGGCCAAGTCCTGCCACGGGAGAAGCTCACTGCATGAAAGTGTGCCCGCCATGGCACAAAGATGGCGTCATGAGACTTACGGGAGGCAGAGTTCTGATGACTAACATCAAAGCAGAACAGGCAGTGGCAGCATGTCGCTGCATCGACCTACTTGGGTTTTAATATAGACTTTCACAGCTGCTCATTTTAAAATAGACTTGCTTGATAATAAAAGCCGGCACTACAAGATCCACAAATCCATGGGTATGGCCACGCCCACTGTGGCGGGAACTTGGTATTGAAAAGGGGGCCGGTAACGCTGTTTTTTATTTGCAGAATGCCATTGATAAGGGGATTAGGATCCCGAAACGCGTCTGGCTGTCGTAATATGATTGATGCTCCGGTCCTGCTGCCTGCTTGTAAGTTCGTCATCCATTACATACAGAACTATGCATCTGCCGGTTGGCTCCTCCTTTGGGGCTACCTTTTAGGTTGGATATATATATATACAACGCGGCCTCATTTGAGTTGCCCATTGGATGGCTCATATTTTTAAGTGGGAGGTGTGGCCTCTATGCCAAAATGACTGTCGCGCCGCTAAAGAGTGCAATGAGCACGAAACGCGCCTGGCGTGAATCGACAGGCTTGCTGTGAACTGAATCCGCCCGCCGATCCGGCTTTTACCTCTTGAAGGTTGCTGCAGTGGATATCACAGTGCGTCTCCAACAGGTGGGAACCTTGGAGCTTTGATTTATACGCGGCCTCCCAGCCACGGGAGATGCACTACCCGGAAATTTGGGGCCAAGGAGCTCCGAATCACGGAGTCTCAATGTGGAGGCATCCATGAAGGATTGACAAGCCGGATGGGCGAGTGGAGGCCCATTGGTGGGCTTGAAACATCTCAGACAGCAGCACATAACTGAAGCACACACTATAAGACCCACAAACCAACGCGGACTCATTTGAGTTGCCCATTGGAGGGCTCATATTTTTAAGTGGGAGGTGTGGCCCCTATGCCAAAATGACTGTTGCGCCGCTGAAGAGTGCAATGAGCATGAAACGCATCCGGCGTGAATCGACAGGCATGCTGTGAACTGTTTCCACCCGCCGATCCGGCTTTTACCTCTTGAAGGTTGCTGCAGTGGATATCAGAGTGCGTCGCCAACAGGTGGGAACCTTGGAGCTTTGATTTATATGCGGCCTCCCAGCCGCGGGAGATGCACTACTCAGAAATTTGGGGCCAAGGAGCTCCAAATCACGGAGTCTCAATGTGGAGGCATCCATGGAGGATTGACAAGCTGGATGGGCGAGTGGAGGCCCATTGGTGGGCTTGAAACATCTCAGACAGCGGCACATAACTGAAGCATACACCATAAGACCCACAAACCAACGCAGACTCATTTGAGTTGCCCATTGGAGGGCTCATATTTTTAAGTGGGAGGTGTGGCTTCTATGCCAAAATGACTGTTGTGACGCTGAAGAGTGCAATGAGCACGAAACGCGTCCGGCGTGAATCGACAGGCATGCTGTGAACTGGATCCGCCCGCCGATCCGGCTTTTACCTCTTGAAGGTTGCTGCAGTGGATGCCAGAGTGCGTCTTCAACAGGTGCGAACCTTGGAGTTTTGATTTATACGCGGCCTCCCAGCCGCGGGAGAAGCACCACCCAGAAATTTGGGGCCACGGAGCTCCGAATCACGGAGTCTCAATGTGGAGGCATCCATGGAGGATTGACAAGCCGGATGGGCGAGTGGAGGCCCATTGGTGGGCTTGAAACATCTCAGACAGCAGCACATAACTGAAGCACAGACTATAAGACCCACAAACCAACGCGGACTCATTTGAGTTGCCCATTGGAGGGCTCACATTTTTAATTGGGAGGTGTGACCTCTATGCCAAAAGCACTGTAGCGCCGTTGAAAAGAGTGCAATGAGCACGAAATGCGTCCGGCGTGAATCGACAAGAGTGCTGTGAACTTGATCCGCCCGCCGATCCAGCTTTTACCTCTTGAAGGTTGCTGCAGTGGATGTCAGAGTGCGTCTCCAACAGGTGGGAACCTTGGAGCTTTGAGATATATAATATATTGCCAGGGAATCCGTGCCAGCACCAGGGGGGAAAACTCGGTCCCTGCCATTGGGGAAAGCTTACCGCATCAACGCCCACGCAGCGCCCGGTCTCTCCCAGCCGTCTGCGCTCCTCTAACACCAGCGCGACAGCGGAGGAGGGGAGACCGAGGGGCAGGAGAGACTTCATCTCCCAAGAGCCCTTGCGCTGTGCAGCTGACGCCGGGGGATGACGCGCCAGGAGGCGCCTTGAAATAAACACTGACCTCCGCGTCGCGGGAGCGCGCGGGAGCCGCGCCGGGCTAAGCGCGGGCAAAGGGCGGGCCCTCTACGGCCCTCATCGGACAGAGGAGGACGGGGACGGGCCACCCCATTCGCATGTTCTGAGGTAAATCACTGACTTGTATTTCTTTATCCATGCCTAAATCCAAATCAGGGGATATGCCCAATAAAATCCCGGATGACATTTTCGCTCAGTCTCCATCTAGTTTCCCATGGCTGGACGACTTAAATAGCCTGTGCAAGGTTAAATATGTTCCAGCTGCACTCCCCCCCACGATAAAATCCTGCGGCCTATAACCATGTCCAAGAGAGCTGAAATCTCTTCCTGATACTAATCTTACACCATCTAGGTTTACGCCTGCCAAAAGGAAGACTGTTGGGAACAAAGACAATGGGAGTTCTACTAAATCTCTAACACCTGATAAACCTCCTCCAAGTCCAATTCCACCTTTAACTAATTCTTCCTTTACTATCCCACCTGGTGTCAATCTAGAGGACTTATCATCTTCTTCCCAGCAGGCCCTTCTGTCTATGATCGAGCAATTGCTCAAATCCTTAATACACCCCTTGATGGTCAAAATCACCACGCTGGGAAATAAGCTCACGGGGTTGGAGAACTCCATTGAATCTCTCTTGAAACCCCCAGCCCACGCTGTAACAACTCATTGCTCGTCAACAACCGCCCACTCAAATTTCCCAATTTTGACTACCCCTTATGAAACGGCGCCTATTCAATTGCCAACCTCCACCATCTCATTGCCTATCAACCCCAAAGCCCCACCGAAATTGACAACTCCACGTCACATTCCATCTAAACATGTGCGCACCACCCACATACACTTACCTCCAGAAGCAGCACCTTTTGTAATTGTTCTCTCGGGAGTCCCTGAACTACCAAAAGGCAAAGCAGAGAGACATAACGAACTTATGAACAAGGTCAAGTTCTGGCTATCAAAAAACAGACCTCTGCCTTACCACCTTGATGGCCGAATAATAAGTGTCCGGAGGGTGGGATGGCTTGGACCTCTTAAAAAAGACATCCAGGGGGATCTGATCCTGATACGGTTCAGGAGTAGTCACATTGTGCCATACATCCAGACGTGGCGACCTCAAAATGGAGACGGACTTATTTCCACCTGGAATTTACAAGACTTTTACCCCTATACGTCCTACACGCTTTCCCCTAGTACCCAGGGCAGTGATTACATCCCGGGGGGTAGAGGAACCCATTTAAGTAATGGCAGTAGTTTTTCAGTGGCTTTTAATTGTCCCAAACCGTTGTATAATAGTTTTCTGTGTCATAATTATTAAGTCTTGTAGACTACTGTGCCCTACAACGTTGCCTAAAGGTTGTGTAAAGTGTGTCCAATCCATTAACTGTGCAACCTAAAACTAAACTATTAGGAGATTTATTTTAAAATGTTTTTAAAATGTATTGTAGTATTTGTCTGTATGCTTTTATGATTTTAAAACTTAAAATCGAATAAAGCTTTTGATACCTATATATATATATATATATATATATATATATATACATAACGCAAAATCCACAGCGTCGGCAAAGGCAATCCTGTCCCCACCGCAGCAACGTAGACATGGACCAGAGATTTGTGCTGAATATTTTATTTGTTGCAAACTGCCGCCGTAACGTTTCACCTCCTCAGAGGCTTGTTCACATGACCATGTGTTTCAAGTAAGCTGCAGTTTTTAAAGTGATAGTGCCAGAATTGAAAGTGCATCATGTGACAATACTGATCGTAGACATAAACAAAATACTTTTGTTGAACATACTCCGTTTTGTATCTATGGCCTCTATCAATTGTGTCATTATTTGTTCAATAGCCCGAATATATATTCATTATCATTGTAATAGCCTAATGCATGATCATAGAAGAATAAATATTTGAATATATAAATCTGCTAATAGCAGTAAAATACTTGATCATAAAAACAGTTATTTTAAAAAACATGTAAATAGAACACATTTTAAAAACTGAATGATCATTAGTGCAAAAAATGCAGTTGTGCAAATTGAGCATGTCCACTGAAAGGCGGGTAAATATATATGCTTGTCGACCCCTATGAGCCTCCCCCTGTCCTCTCTGTGGAACTTTACTGGATGTAATACGTACTGTTCATTTTTTGTAGGGCTATATATTTAAATTTTCAGGCTCTGTATCCTGCGTAAACGTAAAGGAGACCAAGATGATTCTGATGAAGTCCACCCTGTATATATATTCTTCTCCTCTTTACCTCGGAACAGCTGCCGCACTCCTAAGCAGCGGATGCGTCGTGCATCAAGGACCGCCCAGGTACAGCCCACAATATCCAGTCTCCCTCACTTAGCGAAGTAAGGATTCACGACGCTGTCTACTGGCCAAATAATTTCTTTGTACAGCTGGAAAGGACGCGTTTCGCCAGCACAGCCGGCTTGTTCACCAATAGTTTAACTACTCATAATTCGGCCATTTTAAACACCGTGCTCCAGAGCGTTGTCACGTGATGTGACTACAAACCCAGTGTAATAGACAACAGATTCGTAGTTTTTTACAATTTCGCCACTCGTTTTGCCATTAATCACAAAATACATTTGATTAGCTGCAGTCATCTCATGTCAATATATATAATTAAGTAACAAGAGTTGAAGTAAATATTCCTTCCTATTATGAATATTTACAAATTTAGAACGGTTGAAGACAAAGAATAAATTTCTGTTTAATTCTGTCTGCCAATAAAGTTTAAAAAAACTTTTCAATAGAAAGCTTCAAAACTTTATCACACCATCCAAACTGACACTCCCCTTCTCAAGTATAAGGTAGTCCATAACTGATTGTACACGCGGTCTGATTGTAACCCCAGTGGGTATTCCAGCACCTCCCTTCAACTCTCATACTTCATGTGACCAGCAATACGTGTCATCAAAATCAAGCCCTAGTGAGTGAAAATTACAAATAAAAAACTCCAGTCTCCTTTAGTCAGTTATTTCAGAGTGCCTCACATGTGATAATTTATACCCAAGTACTACCAAAAGAAATAGTTAAAACCAAATTCATGAAGGATGCTCATATTCTTTACTGTTATCATTTCTTATTAATGTACCTATACACAGCCTTATAAATGTGTAATTAAATCTTCTTCCATGTTTAAGCCGATAGGGGCTCGTGTATTGAGTTCTATAATATAATAGGACTCTAGTCTCCTAAGTTTCTTTTCGTGATTGCCTACCCGGATCTTAAATGGGACGCAATCTATCACAAAATAGCGTAGACCTTGAGTATTTTTGTCGTGGTGAGCTTCAAAGTGGCGTGCTACTGGTTAGGCCTTGTCGCCATTTCGAATGGCCCTCATGTGTTGCAACACCCTCTTGTGAACAGGATGAATCGTGCTACCCACGTACCGCAAGCCACATGCGCATTGCAGTAGGTAGACAGCATACTCAGTCCTGCATGAGAGAAACCCTTTAGTCTTTTTCTCTCTTTTAGATAGACTGGGAGCATAAGTATGCATGTTCTTCTCATGCCCACAGGCTTTGCATTTCATGTACTTGATAAAGACTTCTTTCTTCTTTAACCATTTGTTTGGCTGTGAGCTTTGTTGCTGAGGGATTATATTGCTAACTAGCATTTGCTTGAAGGAGCATGCCCTACGAAATGTTATAGCTGGTCTTTTTTGCACTAGCGTTCCTAGCAATGGATCGTTTCGTATAAGGTGCCAGTGTTTATTTAGTATGTTCCTGACCTGTCCATGTTGCCTATTGAACAAGGTGATCATTCTTACTTGGCTTCCCTGCGAACTCTCCTTTCTGCTCTTACTTTTAATCTTGTTGAACAGAATGTCTTCCCTGCTACTGTTTTTAGCTTTCTTGATAGAAGCCTGGATATTATCATTCCCATACCCACGGATTTTAAACCATGTTTGTAGGGTTTCAAGTTCCTTTTCTCCGACTTCTTGGTCACTGCAATTCCTGATGGTTCGTAAACACTCTCCATAGGGAATGTTTTTAATTCAATTTTGTGGGTGGAAACTCGTTACGTGTAACAATGTGTTCCCCGCCATTGGTTTTCTGAAAAGTTTGGTGTGCAACTTGCAGTCTTTGACATATACAGTTACATCTAAAAAGTTTACTTCGTTCCTGCTGACTGAACTGGTGAATTTTAGATTCAAAGTCTTCCGTCCCTCTCCATACGACGAAATGTCGTCAATGAAGCGACTCCAATGTAATATATTCTCTTCACATTCCTTGTGGAACTCGACTCGGATCACCTGCTCCTCCCACCAGACCATATGCAAATTAGCATAGCAGGGGGCGAAGCAGGTGCCCATCGCGGTTCCACAAGTTTGATGATACGCATAATTATTGAAGAGAAAATAATTATTCTTCAAAAAAACAGAACCATCATTAGTAGCATTTGTGTGTGTGACCAAAGACCAATCGAACGTTCGCTTAAAAAATGTTTGATATATATATATATGTATGTATGTGTGTGTGTGTGTGTGTATATATATATATATATATATATATATATATATATATATATATATATATATATATATATATATATACATATATGAAGAAACACTCCTGTTCCGTCAATATTCGGCGGAACCAAACAGGTATGGACCACCAAATGTCTCTTCCAGTGTTGTGAGCTCCACTCGGGAGCTTGTTCACATAACGCGCTCTGAAACTCAGGGACAATTTATAGTAAAAATAAAAGTGGGACAATTCAAAAAAGTGCACGCCCTCTCTGCATTTCTGATAAACATAATAGACAGACTGACTCTTATACAGATGCATAAAAACGCAAACAGACTGGTATTTACAAAATAGGCTTGCAATTGATCAACAAATGTGACAAATGTGACAATCAAATTAAGACATAGTTCTTCAAATATATTTAGAATGATTAACATGTTAAAAAAAACTGGGTCGACCTACAAATTGCGGCTAAACAGCGCAACCAACGATCTTACTGGTCATTAATCGCAAAGGAAACCGGAACAAAAAAGGTCCTGCACCCCATCCCAGTCCCACCTCAAGAATGGGAAATCTACCTGACAGCTCTGTGCAGAGCAAACACGAGTAATGAAGAGGCTGAAAACACTGGGAATAATAGCGAAGGAAACAACGTTCCGATTGGAACCGCCTCCCCGTTCTCAATAGAAATGCACATCCGAAAGGTGAGATCCACAGGAGCCTCCGGCCCAGACCAAATACCAATCAAGGTCCTACAGGCAGACCCTAAGGGTTGGAGTAAGATGCTCTCTCCCCTATTTAACTCCATCTTCAAAACAGGATCAGTGCCAAAATCCTGGAAGGGGAGTATCATAATACCGATTTTTTAAAAAGGATCAAGACATCAGGCTGGTAACTACCGCCAAATAGCATTACTAGATGCCACGGGGAAAATCTTCGCCGCTGAAGTATTGGACCAACTTAAAAATTGGGCATTTTCTCAGGATTTAATCCCCTTATATCTGGCCGGCTTCAGGCCAAAGCACTCGGTTATTGATAACATCGCGATATTACAAACAATCCTCGACAAATACGTTGTAGGAAAATCCCAACCGGTATACGCAGCATTCATCGATTTTTCAACCGCATTTGACCGAGTAGACAGACCAACTCTCTGGAAAAAACTGAGGAAGCTAAGAATCCCTGAACAATTATTACAAATCATAATTACACTACATTCGCACACGTGGTGTCAAGT
This sequence comes from Lissotriton vulgaris, assembly GCF_964263255.1. Classification (NCBI taxonomy): domain Eukaryota; kingdom Metazoa; phylum Chordata; class Amphibia; order Caudata; family Salamandridae; genus Lissotriton; species Lissotriton vulgaris. Next base: position 21,721,324 of record NC_141695.1, read on the forward strand.
GCAAATGGGATGTGAAAAGGGCCTGACCAACATAATTCCAACAGCAAATGGACTCAAGCAGGGGTGTCTCCTTGCCCCCTTGTTATTCTCACTATATCTTAGTGATTTGCCTCAGCACCTGCAACAAGTGCCAAGTCTGCCTCCAAAGATCGCAGCCCAAAACGTTCACGCCCTCTTATACGCAGACGATATTGTAGTGTTAGATCTCACGCCCTTTGGTCTGCAAAGACTTCTAGACACCCTGAACAAATACACTCAGGAAAACTTCTTAACCCCGAATCTCACTAAGACAAAAATAGTTTCCTTCTCAGGAAGAAAAAGAAGTACCAAATTCTGTTGGAGACTCGGCGCTGGAACAATAGAAGAGACTGAGGAATACACTTACCTGGGCAGGATTTTCACTAAGACATTAAAAAACAATTCACAGGTTAATAACCTGACTAGGAAATCCGAGGTGCATGCCGGAGCCCTTCAAAGACTATACGCGGCTTCAGGTAACAGACATTTTTCATCCCTTCTCAAAGTATATAGTACAAAGATACCTCCAGTTTTATCATTTGCTTTGGAATATATTCCAATAAAACAGTGGTCATTCCTGGACCAAAAAGAAGGGAAGATACTGAGGAAAATGCTGAAGGTATCACAATCCACCCCGGTGCAAGCTCTTCGCCTCGAATTCTCAATCACGAGTTCCTATTCAAGAGCCATAGCAAATGTCATCAGGTGGGCATATAACCTGCTGCACGCAAAGGATGGAACTCTCCGTTCACTACTTAAAGCCGAGACCTTTGACTGTGATGCTTCGAAACACGTATTCTTCAGCAACATGTCCACTGCATTTAAACTAGCTGAGATCAATGTGAACCTGTTGCTCACGTTGACTCCATCACAACTGAAACTCTTTTTAAAATGTTTTACCCCCAGACTCAGTTATGATCTTGATTTTTCACACTGCGCCAAATTGACTCTGTATAAAAGCTTCGCGGAAACAATTGCACCTAAGCAAGTGCAACAATACATAGACTTTAATCTTTCGCATGGCGCTATGAGATCAATCATCCTGTTACGGCTTGGCATTTTACCAGTGCTAACCATAACATCAAGATGGCACCTAAATGGATCTTCATTATGTAACCTCTGCTACGGAGGGGAGCAGGATGTAGAACATCTTTTATTCACATGCCCTAACCCAAAAGTAGTGGCAGCTAGGACAAAACATCTGTATCCCATATACATTAACTGCCGTATTACTACCGTAAAGGACTTGATTACAGTATGTAAATTTCCCCCCAATGAATTCGTTTGTTATAACTTTTAAAAAATTTTAAAACCTTTTTTAGCTTTGTATTAATATGAAATTCTAAAAGCATTTGTAACTGAATTTTACCGTACAAAATTTGTGGTCCTCAGTAGAGTACCAAAACAAATAAAATATAACTTGAAACTTGTTAAAAAAAAAACTTTCAGAGAATAACGACATAGTGCCAGATAATAGAAAGATTCAATATTTTCATGAAAATTGATTGAAAAACATGTTCCGAATGTTGCGACATAGTGCCTAGGTTATCAGTAGATAGAATATAGATGGAAAACACATGTCAAAAGACAAAATGCCAAATATATGTTGAAATCATATTCATGAAATGTGCATTGCATATTTAATAGACTACCACTGAAATAAAAACCACCAGATAAGTTTGAAGAGACTCCAAATGGATCAATGATTTCAAAGTTAGTATATGATTGCGTTAAATAAAGAAATGTGCTGTCTAGACGAACAGTGACCTGAAAAAAAGTGCAGTGGTAAATCATACGTAAAGAAGGTCAAAGTTGTTCAGGCTGTGACCCAAAAAAATAAATATTTATAGAAATTTTAAAAAAGTGCACAGCAAAACACGATGACACGTTAATGACAGCCTTACTTGATATATCCAAATAAAATGTAGAAATAGCAAGACAAATCAATGTATTGTAATAATCTTTCTACATTAATCAAAAATTACAATAGTCACCAGCCGGCGACTAAATGTGAAAGATTGTACCCAAGCAGCAGGCTAAGATGTGAAAAATAAAGAGTATATCAGCAGGCCAAATGCCCTCAGGATAATAAAGGACTAAGTAAAATTTGAAAAACAAGTTTATAGAAAATTACTTAGATCTTCTGTCAAATTAAGGCCATTGGGAGCCTTAGGGCCCCATTAGGATGGCGGGCGGATTGCCCCTGCCAGGCTGGCGGTAGCCACCGCCAGCTTGGCGGGTGAAATCCGCCCGACATCCTTCCCTGTATTCCCCCTGCCATATTAGAATGGCGGGGGGGACCACGGCGGAGCAAAACACCGCCCGCCACTTTTCCGCCCTGGTCGCCTTGCGGCCGGGGCGGAAAACGAGTAACATGCAGGCGGTGTCTGTCAGACACCGCCCGCATTATTACAATGGGCATTTTACAATGCCTTTCCGTGGCGGCATTGCCACCCCCCTGTGGGCCCCCAGAGTGAAGGCCAAAGGGGGGTGGCACACGGGGGGGTACCTGTGGTACCCCCCTGCATTTACATAATCAAAGCGGTAGGCACCGCGCGGTGCCTGCCGCTTTGATTATGTAAATGCTGCACAGCATTTTTAGTATTGTGGCGGGCGGAGCACAGAGCTCCACCCGCCACAATACAAAAAATACAGGATGTGCCCGCCACAGTGGCGGGCACATCCTAATGCTGCGTGCGGGACCCCCGCCCTTAGGGCGGGCGGTCCCGATTTCCGAGAGGATGGCGGGCGGGCTTCGCCATCCTAATGGGGCCCTAGGTATCTAAAGACAGTATAAAATGTGATTCTTTCTGCCTGGGTAGCTTCATACGGTCCCCACCCCGGCCGGGCTGAGGTACCGAACACAAAACAGTGTACTCAAAATCTTTAAGTTTTTTATCGTGCACCGCCCGAAAATGCCTAGCTACAGGATAGTTGTTATCACTGTTAATGATTGCGCGAATATGCTGGAGAATGCGTTGATGTACAGGGAGCTTGGTGCTCCCAATATATTCGAGATTGCAAGTGCATCTCAGTTTGTATACAACGAATTCAAACCTGCAGGTTAGATATTCACGAATAGGTATCGGCGTCTCACTGAATGCTGTGACATAGTGGGTGCTGTTTTTGGAGCAGGTACAAGCGCTGCAAGAGGTGCATTTGAAGAACCCTGTTTTGTTAACAAAAGTTTTTTGGGGTGGATTTTCAGGTGCCGGCATATCCAGTGCATCACGCATGGAAGGCGCTCTTCTAAATGTTATAGTTGGTGTGCTATATATATATATCCCGGTCGTGGAAGAGCCCTGCCACAACCAAGTGGACCGGTGCTGCAGTCAATACATGAGCACAACAAGAGCAGGAAGTTCATTTTGGGAAGTTGTATTGTGCAGGATGCTGTGATTGGGACGTTTACCAGACTCACTGTTTTTTTTTTAAAAGAGACATTTGTTTCACCACGTGTTAAGCCACTCACTGGAGCAATACTAAGGCACTACCAATACCAGCAGGCTCGGCGAGAGGCAACGCCCACATGGGCAGGTGGTTGTAATATAAAGGAGTGCCGAAGACTTCACACAGTGAACTGTTTATGCCTCTGTAGAAATGCAGTTGCACATGAAACGTGTCTGTCAGTTAGGAACTGTGGTTAAGACTCCCTTCAAGCCTGTTGCAGCTTCCGTTAATAAACAGTATTTTACCTACCTGCAAGTGACTCTTTTGAATGGGAAAACTTTGTTGATGGATATATACATATATGTACACATAGATAGATAGATAGATAGATAGATAGATAGATAGATAGATAGATAGATATAGATTTGGGCATATGCATACATATATATGAATGCTATTCCTGATTGACTAAGTCCCTTTTCAGCTCAACCTTTTCCTTAGGCTCAGAATAGGAGGCAGCTCAAAGCTGGTAAGTTCCATGAAATTTCTTTCTATATTTTGTTTTGAAAAACCAAAATGCTTCGTGTTGGCAAGCAGGCCGACGGGTTTCGGCGAAAGCCTTCTACTGGGCCATTGGGTCGTTTTTTATAGAGAGTCTAATAAAATGTAAATTTCCCTCTTTTACCACCACCCATTAAAAATGGCATTGGACTATTTTAGCTTTTAACCAGCACCTTTCAAAAAAACATTCCTAGAGGCATTTCTCTGTTGTTTTTCTGGGTAAGTACCCGATTCTTAAAATCCAATCCTTTTATATACAGAAAAGACCATACTCTCCTTTCTCCAGGTAAAATACCCTCTTATCTTCCTCTCTTTTTCAGAGCTGATATATATATATAAATAGCCTTTCAGACATAGAGTGATGCATCAATTATGCAAAAAAAGAAGCGAGAGAACTCTGGATAGTTCTCAAGTTTAGGTGGAAAGCAGCTCCTGTATAGAGCCCTCTCAACACCAGCGACACTCTAGATATGCTCACCTCATCATGGGAACAGGGCAGACTAAACTACCAAGCCAATTCTTCACCAGAAAGGAGACAAGCTACCGGGGACCGGTTTCTGGCATTTCAGCCTTCTTCGGCCCGGCTTGCTTGAATCCTGATGGAGCAGTGAGAAAGGGACTCATGTCTGAGTATACCCTGCCACACCTATAGTGGCCAAAAACGATTTAGAAAAGGGGGTGGTGATGAACAGAGTGTCTGAGTTAAACAGACCACTCTTACCCAGTCCAAAGATCAGGGCTTGATCCATCACCGTTATTTATCTCACTGCCCCATCCCAGCTCAGAACCTGGCTATATGCAAATCAGTCTGTCCCTGGCCCAGTGCATCATGGGAACAGGGCAGACTAAACTACCAAGCCAATTCTTCACCAGAAAGGAGACAAGCTACCGGGGACCGGTTTCTGGCATTTCAGCCTTCTTCGGCCCGGCTTGCTTGAATCCTGATGGAGCAGTGAGAAAGGGACTCATGTCTGAGTATACCCTGCCACACCTATAGTGGCCAAAAACGATTTAGAAAAGGGGGTGGTGATGAACAGAGTGTCTGAGTTAAACAGACCACTCTTACCCAGTCCAAAGATCAGGGCTTGATCCATCACCGTTATTTATCTCACTGCCCCATCCCAGCTCAGAACCTGGCTATATGCAAATCAGTCTGTCCCTGGCCCAGTGCATCATGGGAACAGGGCAGACTAAACTACCAAGCCAATTCTTCACCAGAAAGGAGACAAGCTACCGGGGACCGGTTTCTGGCATTTCAGCCTTCTTCGGCCCGGCTTGCTTGAATCCTGATGGAGCAGTGAGAAAGGGACTCATGTCTGAGTATACCCTGCCACACCTATAGTGGCCAAAAACGATTTAGAAAAGGGGGTGGTGATGAACAGAGTGTCTGAGTTAAACAGACCACTCTTACCCAGTCCAAAGATCAGGGCTTGATCCATCACCGTTATTTATCTCACTGCCCCATCCCAGCTCAGAACCTGGCTATATGCAAATCAGTCTGTCCCTGGCCCAGTGCATCATGGGAACAGGGCAGACTAAACTACCAAGCCAATTCTTCACCAGAAAGGAGACAAGCTACCGGGGACCGGTTTCTGGCATTTCAGCCTTCTTCGGCCCGGCTTGCTTGAATCCTGATGGAGCAGTGAGAAAGGGACTCATGTCTGAGTATACCCTGCCACACCTATAGTGGCCAAAAACGATTTAGAAAAGGGGGTGGTGATGAACAGAGTGTCTGAGTTAAACAGACCACTCTTACCCAGTCCAAAGATCAGGGCTTGATCCATCACCGTTATTTATCTCACTGCCCCATCCCAGCTCAGAACCTGGCTATATGCAAATCAGTCTGTCCCTGGCCCAGTGCATCATGGGAACAGGGCAGACTAAACTACCAAGCCAATTCTTCACCAGAAAGGAGACAAGCTACCGGGGACCGGTTTCTGGCATTTCAGCCTTCTTCGGCCCGGCTTGCTTGAATCCTGATGGAGCAGTGAGAAAGGGACTCATGTCTGAGTATACCCTGCCACACCTATAGTGGCCAAAAACGATTTAGAAAAGGGGGTGGTGATGAACAGAGTGTCTGAGTTAAACAGACCACTCTTACCCAGTCCAAAGATCAGGGCTTGATCCATCACAGTTATTTATCTCACTGCCCCATCCCAGCTCAGAACCTGGCTATATGCAAATCAGTCTGTCCCTGGCCCAGTGGATCATGGGAACAGGGCAGACTAAACTACCAAGCCAATTCTTCACCAGAAAGGAGACAAGCTACCGGGGACCGGTTTCTGGCATTTCAGCCTTCTTCGGCCCGGCTTGCTTGAATCCTGATGGAGCAGTGAGAAAGGGACTCATGTCTGAGTATACCCTGCCACACCTATAGTGGCCAAAAACGATTTAGAAAAGGGGGTGGTGATGAACAGAGTGTCTGAGTTAAACAGACCACTCTTACCCAGTCCAAAGATCAGGGCTTGATCCATCACCGTTATTTATCTCACTGCCCCATCCCAGCTCAGAACCTGGCTATATGCAGATCAGTCTGTCCCTGGCCCAGTGCATCATGGGAACAGGGCAGACTAAACTACCAAGCCAATTCTTCACCAGAAAGGAGACAAGCTACCGGGGACCGGTTTCTGGCATTTCAGCCTTCTTCGGCCCGGCTTGCTTGAATCCTGATGGAGCAGTGAGAAAGGGACTCATGTCTGAGTATACCCTGCCACACCTATAGTGGCCAAAAACGATTTAGAAAAGGGGGTGGTGATGAACAGAGTGTCTGAGTTAAACAGACCACTCTTACCCAGTCCAAAGATCAGGGCTTGATCCATCACCGTTATTTATCTCACTGCCCCATCCCAGCTCAGAACCTGGCTATATGCAAATCAGTCTGTCCCTGGCCCAGTGCATCATGGGAACAGGGCAGACTAAACTACCAAGCCAATTCTTCACCAGAAAGGAGACAAGCTACCGGGGACCGGTTTCTGGCATTTCAGCCTTCTTCGGCCCGGCTTGCTTGAATCCTGATGGAGCAGTGAGAAAGGGACTCATGTCTGAGTATACCCTGCCACACCTATAGTGGCCAAAAACGATTTAGAAAAGGGGGTGGTGATGAACAGAGTGTCTGAGTTAAACAGACCACTCTTACCCAGTCCAAAGATCAGGGCTTGATCCATCACCGTTATTTATCTCACTGCCCCATCCCAGCTCAGAACCTGGCTATATGCAAATCAGTCTGTCCCTGGCCCAGTGCATCATGGGAACAGGGCAGACTAAACTACCAAGCCAATTCTTCACCAGAAAGGAGACAAGCTACCGGGGGACCAGTTTCTGGCATTTCAGCCTTCTTCGGCCCGGCTTGCTTGAATCCTGATGGAGCAGTGAGAAAGGGACTCATGTCTGAGTATACCCTGCCACACCTATAGTGGCCAAAAACGATTTAGAAAAGGGGGTGGTGATGAACAGAGTGTCTGAGTTAAACAGACCACTCTTACCCAGTCCAAAGATCAGGGCTTGATCCATCACCGTTATTTATCTCACTGCCCCATCCCAGCTCAGAACCTGGCTATATGCAAATCAGTCTGTCCCTGGCCCAGTGCATCATGGGAACAAGGCAGACTAAACTACCAAGCCAATTCTTCACCAGAAAGGAGACAAGCTACCGGGGACCGGTTTCTGGCATTTCAGCCTTCTTCGGCCCGGCTTGCTTGAATCCTGATGGAGCAGTGAGAAAGGGACTCATGTCTGAGTATACCCTGCCACACCTATAGTGGCCAAAAACGATTTAGAAAAGGGGGTGGTGATGAACAGAGTGTCTGAGTTAAACAGACCACTCTTACCCAGTCCAAAGATCAGGGCTTGATCCATCACCGTTATTTATCTCACTGCCCCATCCCAGCTCAGAACCTGGCTATATGCAAATCAGTCTGTCCCTGGCCCAGTGCATCATGGGAACAGGGCAGACTAAACTACCAAGCCAATTCTTCACCAGAAAGGAGACAAGCTACCGGGGACCGGTTTCTGGCATTTCAGCCTTCTTCGGCCCGGCTTGCTTGAATCCTGATGGAGCAGTGAGAAAGGGACTCATGTCTGAGTATACCCTGCCACACCTATAGTGGCCAAAAACGATTTAGAAAAGGGGGTGGTGATGAACAGAGTGTCTGAGTTAAACAGACCACTCTTACCCAGTCCAAAGATCAGGGCTTGATCCATCACCGTTATTTATCTCACTGCCCCATCCCAGCTCAGAACCTGGCTATATGCAAATCAGTCTGTCCCTGGCCCAGTGCATCATGGGAACAGGGCAGACTAAACTACCAAGCCAATTCTTCACCAGAAAGGAGACAAGCTACCGGGGACCGGTTTCTGGCATTTCAGCCTTCTTCGGCCCGGCTTGCTTGAATCCTGATGGAGCAGTGAGAAAGGGACTCATGTCTGAGTATACCCTGCCACACCTGTAGTGGCCAAAAACGATTTAGAAAAGGGGGTGGTGATGAACAGAGTGTCTGAGTTAAACAGACCACTCTTACCCAGTCCAAAGATCAGGGCTTGATCCATCACAGTTATTTATCTCACTGCCCCATCCCAGCTCAGAACCTGGCTATATGCAAATCAGTCTGTCCCTGGCCCAGTGCATCATGGGAACAGGGCAGACTAAACTACCAAGCCAATTCTTCACCAGAAAGGAGACAAGCTACCGGGGACCGGTTTCTGGCATTTCAGCCTTCTTCGGCCCGGCTTGCTTGAATCCTGATGGAGCAGTGAGAAAGGGACTCATGTCTGAGTATACCCTGCCACACCTATAGTGGCCAAAAACGATTTAGAAAAGGGGGTGGTGATGAACAGAGTGTCTGAGTTAAACAGACCACTCTTACCCAGTCCAAAGATCAGGGCTTGATCCATCACCGTTATTTATCTCACTGCCCCATCCCAGCTCAGAACCTGGCTATATGCAGATCAGTCTGTCCCTGGCCCAGTGCATCATGGGAACAGGGCAGACTAAACTACCAAGCCAATTCTTCACCAGAAAGGAGACAAGCTACCGGGGACCGGTTTCTGGCATTTCAGCCTTCTTCGGCCCGGCTTGCTTGAATCCTGATGGAGCAGTGAGAAAGGGACTCATGTCTGAGTATACCCTGCCACACCTATAGTGGCCAAAAACGATTTAGAAAAGGGGGTGGTGATGAACAGAGTGTCTGAGTTAAACAGACCACTCTTACCCAGTCCAAAGATCAGGGCTTGATCCATCACCGTTATTTATCTCACTGCCCCATCCCAGCTCAGAACCTGGCTATATGCAAATCAGTCTGTCCCTGGCCCAGTGCATCATGGGAACAGGGCAGACTAAACTACCAAGCCAATTCTTCACCAGAAAGGAGACAAGCTACCGGGGACCGGTTTCTGGCATTTCAGCCTTCTTCGGCCCGGCTTGCTTGAATCCTGATGGAGCAGTGAGAAAGGGACTCATGTCTGAGTATACCCTGCCACACCTATAGTGGCCAAAAACGATTTAGAAAAGGGGGTGGTGATGAACAGAGTGTCTGAGTTAAACAGACCACTCTTACCCAGTCCAAAGATCAGGGCTTGATCCATCACCGTTATTTATCTCACTGCCCCATCCCAGCTCAGAACCTGGCTATATGCAAATCAGTCTGTCCCTGGCCCAGTGCATCATGGGAACAGGGCAGACTAAACTACCAAGCCAATTCTTCACCAGAAAGGAGACAAGCTACCGGGGACCAGTTTCTGGCATTTCAGCCTTCTTCGGCCCGGCTTGCTTGAATCCTGATGGAGCAGTGAGAAAGGGACTCATGTCTGAGTATACCCTGCCACACCTATAGTGGCCAAAAACGATTTAGAAAAGGGGGTGGTGATGATCAGAGTGTCTGAGTTAAACAGACCACTCTTACCCAGTCCAAAGATCAGGGCTTGATCCATCACCGTTATTTATCTCACTGCCCCATCCCAGCTCAGAACCTGGCTATATGCAAATCAGTCTGTCCCTGGCCCAGTGCATCATGGGAACAAGGCAGACTAAACTACCAAGCCAATTCTTCACCAGAAAGGAGACAAGCTACCGGGGACCGGTTTCTGGCATTTCAGCCTTCTTCGGCCCGGCTTGCTTGAATCCTGATGGAGCAGTGAGAAAGGGACTCATGTCTGAGTATACCCTGCCACACCTATATCGGCCAAAAACGATTTAGAAAAGGGGGTGGTGATGAACAGAGTGTCTGAGTTAAACAGACCACTCTTACCCAGTCCAAAGATCAGGGCTTGATCCATCACCGTTATTTATCTCACTGCCCCATCCCAGCTCAGAACCTGGCTATATGCAAATCAGTCTGTCCCTGGCCCAGTGCATCATGGGAACAGGGCAGACTAAACTACCAAGCCAATTCTTCACCAGAAAGGAGACAAGCTACCGGGGACCGGTTTCTGGCATTTCAGCCTTCTTCGGCCCGGCTTGCTTGAATCCTGATGGAGCAGTGAGAAAGGGACTCATGTCTGAGTATACCCTGCCACACCTATAGTGGCCAAAAACGATTTAGAAAAGGGGGTGGTGATGAACAGAGTGTCTGAGTTAAACAGACCACTCTTACCCAGTCCAAAGATCAGGGCTTGATCCATCACCGTTATTTATCTCACTGCCCCATCCCAGCTCAGAACCTGGCTATATGCAAATCAGTCTGTCCCTGGCCCAGTGCATCATGGGAACAGGGCAGACTAAACTACCAAGCCAATTCTTCACCAGAAAGGAGACAAGCTACCGGGGACCAGTTTCTGGCATTTCAGCCTTCTTCGGCCCGGCTTGCTTGAATCCTGATGGAGCAGTGAGAAAGGGACTCATGTCTGAGTATACCCTGCCACACCTATAGTGGCCAAAAACGATTTAGAAAAGGGGGTGGTGATGAACAGAGTGTCTGAGTTAAACAGACCACTCTTACCCAGTCCAAAGATCAGGGCTTGATCCATCACCGTTATTTATCTCACTGCCCCATCCCAGCTCAGAACCTGGCTATATGCAAATCAGTCTGTCCCTGGCCCAGTGCATCATGGGAACAAGGCAGACTAAACTACCAAGCCAATTCTTCACCAGAAAGGAGACAAGCTACCGGGGACCGGTTTCTGGCATTTCAGCCTTCTTCGGCCCGGCTTGCTTGAATCCTGATGGAGCAGTGAGAAAGGGACTCATGTCTGAGTATACCCTGCCACACCTATATCGGCCAAAAACGATTTAGAAAAGGGGGTGGTGATGAACAGAGTGTCTGAGTTAAACAGACCACTCTTACCCAGTCCAAAGATCAGGGCTTGATCCATCACCGTTATTTATCTCACTGCCCCATCCCAGCTCAGAACCTGGCTATATGCAGATCAGTCTGTCCCTGGCCCAGTGCATCATGGGAACAGGGCAGACTAAACTACCAAGCCAATTCTTCACCAGAAAGGAGACAAGCTACCGGGGACCGGTTTCTGGCATTTCAGCCTTCTTCGGCCCGGCTTGCTTGAATCCTGATGGAGCAGTGAGAAAGGGACTCATGTCTGAGTATACCCTGCCACACCTATAGTGGCCAAAAACGATTTAGAAAAGGGGGTGGTGATGAACAGAGTGTCTGAGTTAAACAGACCACTCTTACCCAGTCCAAAGATCAGGGCTTGATCCATCACCGTTATTTATCTCACTGCCCCATCCCAGCTCAGAACCTGGCTATATGCAAATCAGTCTGTCCCTGGCCCAGTGCATCATGGGAACAGGGCAGACTAAACTACCAAGCCAATTCTTCACCAGAAAGGAGACAAGCTACCGGGGACCGGTTTCTGGCATTTCAGCCTTCTTCGGCCCGGCTTGCTTGAATCCTGATGGAGCAGTGAGAAAGGGACTCATGTCTGAGTATACCCTGCCACACCTATAGTGGCCAAAAACGATTTAGAAAAGGGGGTGGTGATGAACAGAGTGTCTGAGTTAAACAGACCACTCTTACCCAGTCCAAAGATCAGGGCTTGATCCATCACCGTTATTTATCTCACTGCCCCATCCCAGCTCAGAACCTGGCTATATGCAAATCAGTCTGTCCCTGGCCCAGTGCATCATGGGAACAGGGCAGACTAAACTACCAAGCCAATTCTTCACCAGAAAGGAGACAAGCTACCGGGGACCAGTTTCTGGCATTTCAGCCTTCTTCGGCCCGGCTTGCTTGAATCCTGATGGAGCAGTGAGAAAGGGACTCATGTCTGAGTATACCCTGCCACACCTATAGTGGCCAAAAACGATTTAGAAAAGGGGGTGGTGATGATCAGAGTGTCTGAGTTAAACAGACCACTCTTACCCAGTCCAAAGATCAGGGCTTGATCCATCACCGTTATTTATCTCACTGCCCCATCCCAGCTCAGAACCTGGCTATATGCAAATCAGTCTGTCCCTGGCCCAGTGCATCATGGGAACAAGGCAGACTAAACTACCAAGCCAATTCTTCACCAGAAAGGAGACAAGCTACCGGGGACCGGTTTCTGGCATTTCAGCCTTCTTCGGCCCGGCTTGCTTGAATCCTGATGGAGCAGTGAGAAAGGGACTCATGTCTGAGTATACCCTGCCACACCTATATCGGCCAAAAACGATTTAGAAAAGGGGGTGGTGATGAACAGAGTGTCTGAGTTAAACAGACCACTCTTACCCAGTCCAAAGATCAGGGCTTGATCCATCACCGTTATTTATCTCACTGCCCCATCCCAGCTCAGAACCTGGCTATATGCAAATCAGTCTGTCCCTGGCCCAGTGCATCATGGGAACAGGGCAGACTAAACTACCAAGCCAATTCTTCACCAGAAAGGAGACAAGCTACCGGGGACCGGTTTCTGGCATTTCAGCCTTCTTCGGCCCGGCTTGCTTGAATCCTGATGGAGCAGTGAGAAAGGGACTCATGTCTGAGTATACCCTGCCACACCTATAGTGGCCAAAAACGATTTAGAAAAGGGGGTGGTGATGAACAGAGTGTCTGAGTTAAACAGACCACTCTTACCCAGTCCAAAGATCAGGGCTTGATCCATCACCGTTATTTATCTCACTGCCCCATCCCAGCTCAGAACCTGGCTATATGCAAATCAGTCTGTCCCTGGCCCAGTGCATCATGGGAACAGGGCAGACTAAACTACCAAGCCAATTCTTCACCAGAAAGGAGACAAGCTACCGGGGACCGGTTTCTGGCATTTCAGCCTTCTTCGGCCCGGCTTGCTTGAGTCCTGATGGAGCAGTGAGAAAGGGACTCATGTCTGAGTATACCCTGCCACACCTATAGTGGCCAAAAACGATTTAGAAAAGGGGGTGGTGATGAACAGAGTGTCTGAGTTAAACAGACCACTCTTAACCCAGTCCAAAGATCAGGGCTTGATCCATCACCGTTATTTATCTCACTGCCCCATCCCAGCTCAGAACCTGGCTATATGCAAATCAGTCTGTCCCTGGCCCAGTGCATCATGGGAACAGGGCAGACTAAACTACCAAGCCAATTCTTCACCAGAAAGGAGACAAGCTACCGGGGACCGGTTTCTGGCATTTCAGCCTTCTTCGGCCCGGCTTGCTTGAATCCTGATGGAGCAGTGAGAAAGGGACTCATGTCTGAGTATACCCTGCCACACCTATAGTGGCCAAAAACGATTTAGAAAAGGGGGTGGTGATGAACAGAGTGTCTGAGTTAAACAGACCACTCTTACCCAGTCCAAAGATCAGGGCTTGATCCATCACCATTATTTATCTCACTGCCCCATCCCAGCTCAGAACCTGGCTATATGCAAATCAGTCTGTCCCTGGCCCAGTGCATCATGGGAACAGGGCAGACTAAACTACCAAGCCAATTCTTCACCAGAAAGGAGACAAGCTACCGGGGACCGGTTTCTGGCATTTCAGCCTTCTTCGGCCCAGCTTGCTTGAATCCTGATGGAGCAGTGAGAAAGGGACTCATGTCTGAGTATACCCTGCCACACCTATAGTGGCCAAAAACGATTTAGAAAAGGGGGTGGTGATGAACAGAGTGTCTGAGTTAAACAGACCACTCTTACCCAGTCCAAAGATCAGGGCTTGATCCATCACCGTTATTTATCTCACTGCCCCATCCCAGCTCAGAACCTGGCTATATGCAAATCAGTCTGTCCCTGGCCCAGTGCATCATGGGAACAGGGCAGACTAAACTACCAAGCCAATTCTTCACCAGAAAGGAGACAAGCTACCGGGGACCGGTTTCTGGCATTTCAGCCTTCTTCGGCCCGGCTTGCTTGAATCCTAAGCGTGGAAGGGTATACTCAGATGTGAGTCCCTTGCTCATTGCACCATCAGGATTCAAGCAAGCCGGGCCGAAGACGACTGTAATGCCAGAAACCGGTCCCCGGAAGCTTGTTTCCTTCCCAGTGAAAGAATTGGCTTTGTAGTTTGGTTTGCCCTGTTCCCATCATGCACTGGGACAGGAACAGACTAATTTGCATATAGCTAAGTTCTGAGCTGGGATGGTGCAGTGAGCTAAAAAACGGTGTTGGATCTAGCCCTGATCTCTTGACTGGGTGAGAGTATTCTGCTTAATTCAGAAACTCTGTCCATCACCACCCCTTGTTGTTTAATTATTTTGTCCACCATAAGCGTGGAAGGGTATACTCAGATGTGAGTCCCTTGCTCATTGCACCATCAGGATTCAAGCAAGCCGGGCCGAAGATGGCTGTAATGCCAGAAACCGGTCCCCGGAAGCTTGTTTCCTTCCCAGTGAAAGAATTGGCTTTGTAGTTTGGTTTGCCCTGTTCCCATCATGCACTGGGACAGGAACAGACTAATTTGCATATAGCCAAGTTCTGAGCTGGGATGGTGCAGTGAGCTAAAAAACGGTGTTGGATCTAGCCCTGATCTCTTGACTGGGTGAGAGTATTCTGCTTAATTCAGAAACTCTGTCCATCACCACCCCTTGTTGTTTAATTATTTTGTCCACCATAAGCGTGGAAGGGTATACTCAGATGTGAGTCCCTTGCTCATTGCACCATCAGGATTCAAGCAAGCCGGGCCGAAGACGGCTGTAATGCCAGAAACCGGTCCCCGGAAGCTTGTTTCCTTCCCAGTGAAAGAATTGGCTTTGTAGTTTGGTTTTCCCCGTTCCCATCATGCACTGGGACAGGAACAGACTAATTTGCATATAGCCAAGTTCTGAGCTGGGATGGTGCAGTGAGCTAAAAAACGGTGTTGGATCTAGCCCTGATCTCTTGACTGGGTGAGAGTATTCTGCTTAATTCAGAAACTCTGTCCATCACCACCCCTTGTTGTTTAATTATTTTGTCCACCATAAGCGTGGAAGGGTATACTCAGATGTGAGTCCCTTGCTCATTGCACCATCAGGATTCAAGCAAGCCGGGCCGAAGACGGCTGTAATGCCAGAAACCGGTCCCCGGAAGCTTGTTTCCTTCCCAGTGAAAGAATTGGCTTTGTAGTTTGGTTTGCCCTGTTCCCATCATGCACTGGGACAGGAACAGACTATTTTGCATATAGCCAAGTTCTGAGCTGGGATGGTGCAGTGAGCTAAAAAACGGTGTTGGATCTAGCCCTGATCTCTTGACTGGGTGAGAGTATTCTGCTTAATTCAGAAACTCTGTCCATCACCACCCCTTGTTGTTTAATTATTTTGTCCACCATAAGCGTGGAAGGGTATACTCAGATGTGAGTCCCTTGCTCATTGCACCATCAGGATTCAAGCAAGCCGGGCCGAAGACGGCTGTAATGCCAGAAACCGGTCCCCGGAAGCTTGTTTCCTTCCCAGTGAAAGAATTGGCTTTGTAGTTTGGTTTGCCCTGTTCCCATCATGCACTGGGACAGGAACAGACTAATTTGCATATAGCCAAGTTCTGAGCTGGGATGGTGCAGTGAGCTAAAAAACGGTGTTGGATCTAGCCCTGATCTCTTGACTGGGTGAGAGTATTCTGCTTAATTCAGAAACTCTGTCCATCACCACCCCTTGTTGTTTAATTGCATTGTAAATGCAGCGCACCATGGGGCAAAAACGGCACAGATGCGTGACTCATCTGTGCCGTAAAGGTTGCGCATTGCTGGAGTTGCGTCGCAGCTCCAGCAATGCTCTGGGGGGCCATATCTGTACAATGCTGCGGAATCTTTACGCCTGCTTCAAGCAGGTGCAGGGTTTTGACACAGCATGGGCTCAAAAGTGACTGAGTGAAATCTTATAGATTTCACTCAGCCACTTTTAGGAGAAGTTCCTGTGCCAGAACGTCCTCCCCCCCCCCCTCCAGCGCAGGAATGTCTACTTCTGGCGCAGGGCTTTACAACGTGACGCATCTCCCAGATGCGTCACATTGTAAATACCCTGCACCATGACGCCTCTTTTGCGCCGCCGCTACGTCACAAAAGTGACGCAAAGGCAGCGTAAAAGAGGCGCAAGTGGCTTGTAAATCTGCCCCACAGTGCACATGGTTGTTATAGGTTTAGCTATAGTTTATATGCCCCAAATTAAGTAAACACAATACAGTCATCTGAAAACTTTGCTATTGTAATACAAGTCACAGTGGTGTCTCAGAGATTACTTGCAGTAATATCAGTGAGCTGCTGCTGTGTTACACTATTGAAAACACAGTCACTAGCCATGATTATTAAATGTAAACACAATATGAATTTAGACAAGTGAATCTGAGCACTTTCAGTGACCTGGCCAAAGACGGCATGAAAGAGTGGTCTATTTTCGTGATAAATTAGAGAGCATGCTCCTCCCTGCAGCATGCTCTGTGGTGCGAGTTGACTATCCACAGCTGAGAGAGCAAACAACCTCCTCTGAAGCAGGAAGCTCTCGTTTCAGAAATAAGTTAAAAGCCCTTGCATTAGTCCTGCCGGGCAATATTTCCCTCACATTTCAGAGGCCTAAAATATCCAACAACACCCACGTTAGCTGGCAGCTTTTAATTAACTTTTTTTAAACTAAGTCCTTCTCTAATGTAAAACAAATTAGTAGAGTAGAACAATCATAGTTTCTGAGATCTCGGCCAAAGTGAAAAACTTCAGGTTACCGAGGCTGGGTGTGTCAGACCCCCTCTGAACCCTTGCTCAGTTCCAGTTGACACAATACATTTTTCTTTTTTGTTTTAGAGTTATTTTACTTGTTTTAAAAGATTCTTTTTTTATCCTATTTTAATAAATGATATTGTGAATCAATCGCCTGTACAGTTTAAAAAATGAAGTTGAAGCAGAATAGTGCAGAGATTTGTGAAAGCTTGAGCTTTGTAAAGGAAACACCAGTCTTTCTGACCTTTTTGGTTATGAGTCATTTTCCCGCGCCCAACAAAGATTAATGGCCCAGCAGGTGTTTAAGTGGCCAGGCATTCACTGCAATCAGGAAGAGGGGCGAGACAACCATAGGCTGGAGCACGGATTGCCAAACAATTCTCGGGACCAAGAATATGATTTGGTCGTAATTTTCAGTTTTTTTTTATAAATACAGACGGAAGAAAAATATTTTTCCGTCTGTATTTATATGTAAAAATCAGTTTAAACGGAAAACCGGGAGCCTTATATATAATTCACTCCAAAAACCCAAAGATTAGCGGGACGTTATAGTTAGTCTGACATTTCACTCTTACAAAACCAGAGAAATTCAGCTGTTATAGTTAGCTGAGCTAACTATAACTCGTGCCCCTGCAATGCACTGCTGATGACATCACATTTTACATCACTCATGAAATGGTTAGTGACATCACTGATGACCTCATCCACGTAATCTCTAATGCATCTACGCACACCCCAGTATCACCTATCCCTTGTTGGGATATATATCCCAACAACAAGAATGTCCTCTTTAAAGGAAGACACACACAGGGGGGGGGGGGGGGGGGGGGGGGGGGGGGGGGGTAATAGTTCACGCATTTACTGGAGAGCTGCAACCAAGGAAATAGAACACTTCCTCAAGTTCACACTGGCTCGACGCGTTTCGTGCTGACACGCATTTAGTCATGGGCAAATTCAAAGTCTAACACAGCGTTTCACTGACAGAACCTTATGAGAGTCCTTGAACCCTACCCCAGAGGGCGTCAGCAGTCGCACTGTCTGCTGGTTCCTGTAGTGCTGGTTATCATCCTTCTGTGAGTAATGTAAGCGTGGCCACTTTTCGACCATTAAATCCCTAATGGGTTGGCAAATGTTCAGTTTACCCTGGTGGCACCGTATGACTCTTGCTGCGCCCCTCCAGTCCATCATAGTGCTGCACACCAGCTGGCGTCAGCACAGGTCTGCATCTTCGCGGCTGGGCCTCCTCTTGCGACCGGTCTAGCCGCCATTAATCCCAAGAACAAGAGTGTCCTCTTTAAAGGAAGCCACACACAGGGGGGTAATGTTTCACACACTTACTGGAGAGCTGCAAACAAGGAAATAGAACACTTCCTCATGTTCACACCGCCCAACGTGTTTCGTGCTGACATGCACTTAGTCATGGGCAAATTCAAAGTCTAAAACAGGGTTTCACTGACAGCACCTGATAAGAGTCCTTGAACCCCGCCCCAGTGGGCATCAGCAGTCGCACTGTCTGATGGTTCCTGTAGTGCTGGTTATCATCCTCCTGTGAGTAATGTAAGCGCTGCCACTTTTCGACCATTAAATCCCCAGTGGGTTGGCTAATGTTCCGTTTACCCTGGTGACACCGTATGACTCTCGCTGTGCCCCTTCTGTCCATCATAGTGCTGCACAGTTCTGCATCTTCGCGGCGGGTCCTCCTCTTGCGACCGGGCTAGACGCCATTAATCCCAACAACAAGAGTGTCCTCTTTAAAGGAAGTCACACACAGCGGGGTAATGTTTCACGCATTTACTGGAGAGCTGCAACCAAGGAAATAGAACACTTCCCCAAGTTCACACCGCCCAACACGTTTCGTGCTGACACGCACTTAGTCATGGGCAAATTCAAAGTCTAAAACAGAGTTTCACTGACAGCACCTGATAAGAGTCCTGGAACCCCGCCCCAGTGGGCATCAGCAGTCGCACTGTCTGCTGGTTCCTGTAGAGCTGGTTATCATCCTCCTGTGAGTAACGAAACATTACCCCCCTGTGTGTGGCTTCCTTTATGTGTACATTTCTAAGAGGATTTCTTCTCTCTGGTGGCAGAGATCTCTATCTACTTGTAAAAAGGAACTAGTAGTAACTTTGCTACTAGTCACTCATAAATTCTGGGCTAGATGTCTCCACCCCTTAAACTGACAAGATGGAGACATGTATGCATTCGCTTAGGTGAAAATATGCATCCCAAAATGGTGGAAAGTGAAACGGTGTAAAACGTACACCTAAGTGCAAGTGTAAATTTATATATTAGAAAATCTACATATTCAAATTTACTTTTGTGAACAGGACCCTTAAGTTAGCACATAAAAACTATTGATCCCTGCCCCAGTTAATATCCCAGGGTAACATTTTATGTTTGGTCCAGAATACTAGAGAAAACTGTTTCTCTTCCATATGTAAGTCTCATTTCAGTCCCCAATAATTCCAGAATCAGGGCACTACTTCATATTGCATGCCCTCTTTTAAAAAGGGAACATGATTGACCCTGACAACTTTTCCTTAGTTGTTCTAGTAGATATTGATGTCCAAACATACTCCAAGATTAATTTTGATGAATTAAAAAATAAGTGGAACAAACAAAATCCATTCCTTCTTTCAAACTATCTCTAGGCAGAGAAGCAGAACAGCTGAAAACTTTGTCATCATGTCTTTAACGGCAACCCCAAGTCAAGAGCAGGTGTTCTTGATGCCGAATGTAAGGATTTCTTGATGCTTCAGGGGCCGGTATCAAAAACAAAACATAAAAGGAGACAAGGATCAATAAGACCACTTTAAGCAGAGGGACCTGGACAACCATAACTCAGGGATCCAACTCCCAGGCGCTAACATCAAGAAGCAATCAAATACTAGAGCCTACGATCTATACATCAAGACCGAAATCTCCCCCCCCACTCTCAAATCAACCAGCCAGAAGGTAATTCGCTTCTATGCTTACTTGAAACATCAAGGTTCGACCCCGAAGACTACCATCTAAAGCTCACACAAAAACAGGTTTTGTACACAATAAAGAAGCAAAGATCGGATGGAGCCCCGAGACCAAATGGTCTACCCAACGCTTTATTTAAAAAAGATCCAGCATTCTGGTCAGTGTGCTTAACCTCGCTGTTCACATATACACTAGAGACTGGCACCTTTCCAGATTCATGGCGAGGAAGCATCTTTCAACCAATACATAAATCAGGGGATTGTTCAGATCCTTCCAACTACAGATTAATTGCACTTATCGATGTTGAGGCCAAAATCTACACAAAAAAATCTGCTGAAAGATCTAGAGGATTGGGTCAACCATTCAAAACTGATCCCTAATAGGCAAGCAGGTTTTCGAGCAGGGATGGTCACCCTAACAAACTTATCAGCTGTCAAGCTCCTGGCCAACCAGGCAATTCAAAAGTATTGTATACCTGCTTTGTAGATCTCAAAGAAGCCGTTGATAAGGTCTCTAGATCCTTACTATGGGCTAAGATGAAGTCTTGGGGAGCCCCTACGAAATTGTTAGACTCAATCATTAACCTATACTCAAAAACATGGGTCCAAATCAAAATGGGGGATGGTCAAAGTTTAACTAATAAAATCTCTACCATAAATGGCTTAAAATGGGTGTGTTTTGGCTCCCTGTTTATTCAACATCCACAGAGCCGACCTAGACAATAGCCTTCGCCTAGGACAAGGGGACCCCCCAAAACTTGGCAATGTTCGAACAACAAGTTTACAATATGCGGACAACATAGTGCTGCTATCTCAAACGCCGAGAGGTCTACAGCGCTTGATAAATCAGTTAGCACTATACTTAGCTTCAGTTCAACTAATCATACAATTTCGGAAAACAAAAAGTTGTGTTTTTCAAACTTGCATAAAAAACAAACAAGATTCACCAGGACGATAAACAGTGACCCCCTGGATAAGGTGGGAACATATAAATATCTGGGGGTACTGTTAGACCAACACCTTAGTTTCAAGCAACATCTAGAACTAGGGAAAGTCAAAGCAAAACAGCTATTATTCGCATTTAAAATCTTACCAAAAAAACTAAGCAACACTTTAACAACACACCTATTGACAGTCGTGGTGGCAAACTTTTTGCCATCAATTACGTATGGTTCTGAACTTCTAAACACAAAGGATGCAACCATTTGGAATACTGCTCAAACTAGACTCTTTAAGAATCTATTTTTAAATCTGCGCCATATTCCACAAGCCTCGATCAGACTGGAATTTGGGTTAAAAAATCAGATTCCCAAAAGACAAGGAGCACTTGACAAATATTATTGTTGATTGAAGGCAGCAGAGGAAGATTCTTTAACACATAATGCTGGCTGGAGGTTGAAAATCAATCTAGATCGACTACCGAAGTTTGCTTCTCCCTAAAACAATCCATGACAGCTCTGAAACTAGAGGACACTTGGAATACAATATTGTCCTACCCTGAATTCACAGAAGTAGTTAACAAAACCATCAAGCTACAATCTCAGGCAATAGACAAAGCCTCCTTGACCTAAAAAACCAACGCCTGGATGGTAATGCCAACATACAAAAAGCTAAAACCTCAATCATACCTGATAGAACATTTCGCAAATCAAAAACTGCAGAAATTGATTTTATTGAGAATGGGTGTGTATTCATCAAAAGATCTCACTCCAAAATGGAAACGGGCTTGGCCCACAATGGATAGCCGCCTGTGTGGCCAAGGAGAAGAGTCAGTACTTCACCTTTGTCCGGCATTACTACACATACGGAAAACCCTTCTAGGCCACTATTGAACAAAGAACAAATAAGGACTTGCAAAACTGCTGTAATCAAATGCCTTGGAGGATCAACAGTAAAACTGGCTTGTAAGGCAATAACGTTTCTGACTATCGCAGCAAAGGAACTGGAAAAGAGGGACTGCCAGTTAGAATTAACTGGGGATACAAGGTGATAAATTGCGAAATAATCGGAATTAACAACTGTAGTAGTCCCCAGCCTAGATAAAGTATAAATGAATTTTTTTTTCTACTGCAGACTATTAGTTTTCAGCACCAAGCACTTTATCCTGAAATCACATTGATTCGATCTACGGTACTAGTCTTCTTTTAGATCACCAACCCACTTCTATCCTTTTAACTTGTTTTATTGTAAATTTTAATGAGACTCATGTTAATTAATGCATTGATATAATCATCCTTGTACATCGTGTATATTGGTGGATGTGCCACCCTTTATGATTTAAACTAAATCAAATAAAAGTAATTATCTATCTTGTTGCTTAGGAACAGCATGCTATCTCTTGGAACAGCCCAGATGCCAGAATGATGCTGAAAGTCTAGAATTGCTCCAGAAAATAAGATCCAACAGGAAGGGAAAATCTGGAGACTAGAAAAAACTTTCCAGGTGGAGGGCAAACAGTAGGGCCAAGAGCATGACAAAAAGATGAAAACTG
Organism: Lissotriton vulgaris; assembly: GCF_964263255.1. NCBI lineage: Eukaryota > Metazoa > Chordata > Amphibia > Caudata > Salamandridae > Lissotriton > Lissotriton vulgaris. Next base: position 21,743,768 of record NC_141695.1, read on the forward strand.
GAGACAGTGAAGGTACAACAAATCCAGCAGCAAGAAATCAAGAAAGAACTGAAACACGACTGTATTCAAATGGACCTACCTTTTATAATGCCAAACAGATGAGCCAATTCTAGTGTAGGTTTGGCCGTCTTAGATTGGGAACAGGAGTAAAAAGTATATTAGAAATAAATGTATAAAAGCTATAATTTGTAATACAACTATACAAAGTTATCGCAAACATATTTTTCTGGCACTAATATCATATTATATCATGATTCTAATCCCTGCATTGATTAGGTGGAAGCGAGCACTTCAGGGAGAACTAAGATGGCCACCACTGAGGATGCCGGCCCGGAATGGAAGGAGTCTCAGCCCATGAAAAGAAGCGGTTACCCAGCAGGGGACTTAGATGGGAGGCTCCTGTGTGGGACTCAGATGGAATAATCCACCTATTTTCAATATTTGCATCAAAATACTCTCTGAAAGCTTGTAATTCACATGGAGATCAGAAGAAAATGTGCTCATCCGGAATTATATATAGCCTCAGTAAGGATTACAATGGCGCAATAAAAAGGTTGAGGAAGAGTTAGTTCTTTATTGTTTGATTCTTGGAAACCAACAAGGTACTCATGATATATTTCTAAGATTTAGAGAATGTAGGCCTTCCAGTAGTATAAAGGAGTACAATAAGAAACACAAAACTCTGGTCTCAGGACCAAGGTTTAGGTAGAGCAGTTTATTATATACGAATTGTGCTGCACTAGCCAATTGATGCCTAGGAAGATGGGTAACGAGTACAGGAAATTGAATCAAAAGTGATCTTCTTGTAATGTCAGCAATTCCTAAAGACAAGACTTAAGGCCAGAAGCCACTAAGGTATCATTAACTGGAACTTCCTTCCTTTGGACTAGAATCTGATGTTTGAAGGCCTGTTGAATTACCATGTACACATATGAAGCCCCGCAGTGCACAGGTGCTGGAGCTGAGAGATGTTGAGATAAAATCTGAGGTTCTCCTTACTGCAGGACAAAACCAGAGGATTTTGATGGTGGAAGCAGGTGGTGTCTGACTAACATTCACCTCTGTTCCCTGCAATAGTGGTGAGCTTCCTAGTTTCCTGATTCGTTGTTGGACAACCAGGACATGTAGGAAAAGAGCTCAGAAGATGACCTTTCTGACCACAGTACAAAGAGTCATCTTGTCCTTGCTTGCTCAGACAAACGGCCCTTAGTACCACTTGAATGGGTTCGTCTTCAGGGTTAAATGGTTTGGAACGTTTCTAAAATACAGGATAAATAATACATTTTATTAATTACAATTAAATGAATTCCCACCCAATTCCCCTATAAACCCGCAACCCACTACAAAAATTAAATACATACAATTAACATAATTATCAATTAATCAAATAATATAAATTATTTACCAATTCAAATTAAATAATTACCAATTACAAATTAAATTAGAATTAAATCTAAATAAATACCAATACGAAAAAAAATATTAAATTATTTATAATTAAATTCTTCCCACCCTATTCCCCTATAAACCCACAACCCACTCCAGAAAATAAATTAATAAAATTAACATAATTATCAATCAATAAAAATTAATTACCAGTTATGTTTTAATTGCCAATTAATAATTAATTAACAATTAATTGTACATAAATACCAATGAATTAAAATATTTAATTAATTATAATTAAATTACTTCCCACCCTATTCCCCTATAAACCCGCAACCCGCTCCAGAAAATAAATAAAGAAAATTCACATAATTATCAATCAATTAATTAATAAAAATTGATTACCAATTTTATTTTAATTAGTTGCCAATTAATAATTAATTGACAATTAATTGTACATAAATACCAATACATTTAAATATTTAATTAATTATAATTAAATTACTTCCCACCCTATTCCCCTATAAACCCACCACCCGCTCCAGAAAATAAATAAATAAAATTCACAAAATTATAAATTTATCAATTAATAAAAATTGATTACCAATTATATTTTAATTAGTTGCCAATTAATAATTAATTAACAATTAATTGTGCATAAATACCAATACATTTAAATATTTAATTATTATAATTAAATTACTTCCCACCCTATTCCCCTATAAACCCACAACCAGCTCCAGAAATATATTACGCAAAAATTAAATACCATAAATTGACTTAGTTACTTACCTAAAATTCGATATTTGTGCTGTCTATATTCTGTCCCTCGATATTTTTGTTGTCTATATTCTGTCCCTCAATATTTTTGCTGTCTATATTCTGTCCCTCGATATTTCTGTTATCTATATTCTGTCCATTCGATATTCTGTCCATTCTATATTTTTGATTCGATATTATTGTCCTTCTATTCGATATTTTTGTAGTCTATATTTTGTCTTATCGATATTCTTTCTACTCGATATTTACAACTCGATATTTCACTACCTCAATATTTTTGTACTCAATATTATGTCTGTATACCCATTGGGCCTCACGTCTCAAAACATATATATCTTGAGTTGTATATATATATATGTATATTATATATATACAGACCACCTTGTATCATAAAAAAACAGCAACGAACAGCATCTTGCATGCCTGAAGTTTTCATCCACAAACACTTCTCAACAGCATCCTTTATGGGGAATTCTTGAGGATCAAAAAAAATTGCTCAAAGGAATGTGACGCAAATGCTGAAATAGAGGCCAGTGCGAAAAGATTGGAAAATAGAGGATACAGACAAAGAATCTTAAAGAAAAGTAAAAACAAAGTGGAGAAGAAAACACACAATGAGATCCTGATGTCACGAACTGAAAGAGAACAACAAAAAGTACAAGAACAAGAAAAGAAAAAAACAAGCGAAAGCCTACACACAAATGAAAACAATGCTCCACGGCTAATTTTAACAAATAGCAAGGAAAGCACAAAGGTGACAAAGATCATCTAAAAGTACTGGCATCTATTAACACCGGATAATGACATTGGCAAGAGCATTGGAAAAAGACCACTAGTGACCTATAAGAGAGCAAGGTCATTAAAAGATCAAATATTACAAAGCCACTTCCAGACTCCAGTGAAAGAAACATGGCTCACACAACAACAAATGGGATTCAAAAAAAGTTCCAATTGCAAAGCTTTCAAAATGACCACAAACAAAAAGTAGATAAGAGATCCAGAGGGAACAGTTAAAAAGATAACAAAAAGAATCACATGCACAACACAATTCGTAGTGTATGTAATCGAATGTGCGTGTGGCAAAAGATATATTGGAAGCACAACATGCATGCTTAAAAATGAATATTGGAACATATTAGAGCTGTTAAGAACAAGGACACCAATTATGCGACAGCCAAACATCTTGCAAAGTGCCAAGATAATGACTGGAAAAAGATGGAATTTTTCGTATGTGGGTACAGTCTGGCCAAATGAAAGACTGGGCAATAGAAAAAAGAAATTGCGGCAAATGGAGTCAAAATATGTCATACGGATGCGAACTAAGACTCCGAAATGTATAAATAATGACAAAGAAATGTACATTCACCTATGAATCAGGAACTGGAACAATGTAAGCTAAAATGCGTAGAGAAGAAGGGGAAAAAAACAAAAAAAAATCGAAAAGACTCGTTCTTTAACCGAAATTGTGATACAGAGTATATTTGGTATGAATATGATAATATGGATACTAATCCAATACTGAACGTACCAAAGCAATTCGTTATATATGACACATAAGTAATCACGTACCAACTATGTATTAAATGATTATGAAAATGCTATTTAATTGGTCTGTATGAATTTTGATACAAATCAAATAGCAGAACTTAGTCATATATAATATGAGATTGGTATACTATACATCAATCATGCACTTTACATACCAAATAGGATTTCATGTGAATGTTATGAATATTATGAAATGTGTTTCTCTGTCAGTTGGGATACAATGTTCTAAATCACTCCAACTCCCAGAATGCAATGGGGTTGTGTTTAACAGGAAATGCTTTATAAAAGATGACAATAGTAGTGTCTCCCTAAATGTAAATAAATGTAAATGTAAATGTCAAGGTATTTGTAGAGCGCACTGCCACCAAGCGGTTTCCTGGCGCTATTACTCATACCACTGTGGAACCCTTCCTGGCTTTCCCTGTGAATTGTCCACTCCTGGGCACCCCCAGGGTGAAGCCAGGCATCCTAGCGCTGTTGGGGCCGGTGTGGAGGTTAAGCAAGCTGTTGCCCAGAGTTTCAGCGTGGGGCCCATGATTAGAATAGGCACCGAGGCGAGAATTGTCAGGTCCGAGGAAATATAGCCCAAGACCCGCCGAGGCGGGAATTGAACCCTGGTCCCAGGCCAGAACTCTGCATCAGGGTCTGCCACTCTAACCATTGAGCCACACTCCTCCACAAAGGCCGCCAGGCCGAAAAGCGTCGGTTGACAGACTGGCTCTGTTGTTGAAATAAATACCTTGGAACAAGAAGAAATGGTGTGTGCGACTAATAATTTGTGGGAAAAAAATATATATATATATATACACACGTAAAAGGTAAATACCCGCCGAGCTTGCAGAGCAGGTTATGGGACACAGACGCCACTTTGTGCTGAAGAAAAGATTGATTTAGGCGATGATTGCAGGATGACGCATTTCGCCCACCTCACTGGGCTTTTTCACATAACGAGGTGCATTTCAAATGTGACTTTTAAAGAGCAATACACACCATGTGATAAGAATCAGACATTGTCATGAAAAGCAGACTTTACATGGTTATTTAAATTCAATGGATATAAATATATGGAAGAATATACATCTTAAGTCTACGTAAGTCATAGCACGCCCCGTCCCATTAGGTTTCAGTGTGTGAGGGTATTTTAAAATTTTTGGAAACATTGCACTTCCCACAAATTGAGAGATGGAGCTCTGATCCTTTTGCACCATTTTTCACGTATGACTAGACACTTCAAATAAAAATAAAAATAGCAGCACACACATGGGTGCATATATATTCACATAATACATGGTAGAATCCCTATGTTAGATAACAGTTCCAAGAGGAGGACGGTTCTATCTTTTTCCTCTTCTCTCCCTCCTTTGATTTTTTGATTTTTCAGTGGGAGCTGTCACAGAGTAGAACAGCCTTGCCAAGAACAGAACATGTCAGATGTGCATGAGAGAGAGAGAGAGAGAGAGAGAGAGAGGTGTGACATGTACATTTTTGGTCTCGAAGTGCAGTGTTATGAGCAGTGGTGCACAAATGTTCACTGTGTTGTACATTGAGAGATGAAGTATTATTAATTTCTTACAATTGGCTTTGACATGTCCTCATGTCATCATGAATTCTGACACTACCTGGCTTGAGCTATATCTGCGCGCAGAGCCAAGCTTACACATTTTTGGGATTAATCACGTTCAAAGATTGTTTTTGTGAGAGATTGTTTAATGCTTCGTCAAGATAAAGGCTGAAACATGCGAGAATGTAGAGTGAGACTTGAATCTTCTAGTGTGTGTTTTGAGACTATAAAGCTGAGGTTTGTTAACAGCTGAGTTGGGAGCTCTCTTACAGAGTAGACGTACTGCTGTAAGACAAACGGAACCTGAGTCCTGGTCGAGAGTCCAAGTCAGCTGTGAACGGGTGGGGTGAGGTGACTTGTTTCTGACTTGTGACATTGTGATGCGTGGTTCCAGTGGCTGTGGTCATTTGAGGTGTTTGAGCTTTAATTATTGCCATTGTGATGTGTGGCCAGTGTCTTTGATTATTTGAGGTGTTTTCTTTGTGATGTGTGAATGAGTGAGGTGCACTTCCAAAGTAATCATTTGATGTATTCACTGTATATATCTTTCGGATTATTCTTTTGAGGACATCCAGTATATTCACTTGAGCCTTATCTCATATTATTTGCTGCTTTTTTATTCATTAGTATTATCCATGCATTTAACTGTTGCATCTATCAAGTATATTATTATTGCTTGCATAGAAATATATATATCTATGTGTATTTGAATTTGATTCATTTTGGCATCTGGGAAAGCCTTTCTGTTAGAGAGCATTTTGTAAAATAAAACCCTTTTCTAGGTGTTGTTATATTTTTTCGCCGTGTTTTGAGCCACAGTGTGGAAGATTCTGTATTATCCGAAAGATGAAGCAAGACAGTGCTCCTGCATGGGATTGACAGAGTACGATAATAAAAGTGCATAAAGTATACCATAAAGTGTAAAATCGAAAACCTTGTCTGGCAAAGGGCCTGGGAACGGTAGTAGCAATTGGATTATTGGGTTGAGAGCCTAGTCTGATATAAGACTCCCAAATTAGCAGTAATATGCTAATAAAATACTGATGGACCAGTTTCTCATAGGAATCACGTATCGTCCAGGGAATAAGGAGTAAAACATGAGGTAGATGTAAAAAGGAGAAGAAATATATATAAAAGGAGCCTGTAGTTCTGATGTTAAAGTAAGGTTATATACTGCTGCATTAAGAAAAACATTCCTAGTCACTGGGCCAAAATTGATAAACATTAGGCCAATGCTGGGCTCCGCATATTTAAAAACAATTATGTAACTCCTCCCCATTGTTGAGTGGGGGTTCGTGTATCAAGCCCCAGAATGAATTTGGACTCCAACCTCCATAGGAGTTTCTCTCTTTTTCCTCCTCTCCTAGGTGGGGGGATCGCTTCTATGACAAAGTACCTCAGGCTGCTCAGATCTTTGTTGCGTACAGTTTTAAAATACCTGGCAACTGGATAAGACATGTTGGAATTCACAATGGCCCTAAGGTGTTGCAGAATGTGCACATGAACTTGCAAGTTTGGTACTGTCAACGTACTGTAATCAGCAGGCACAAGGTAAAACATACACTGCGAATTCCGCACAGCAGTTGTATACCCCTTTGAGGTGGTTGCAAGTTGGACCACATATGGAGGAGTATTCAGTCGCATTAATGCCGAACTTGCACAATCGTCAAGTACTACATTTATAGAACCCATTTTTCACAGCTAGCCAAGTTTTTTGGTATTACGGTCCCCGAATGGTAATTCTGAACTGCTTCTGGCCAAAGAGTTTTGCATGGACCTGGTTTTTGTAAAGGTCAAAGATAGTTCAAGTGGCATAAGATCCCCTAAAATGGTATCTGTTCTAATAATGGACCAGTTGGAGTTAATGATCGTTCCTATTTGGTTATGTTGATTGCTGTAAGTTGTTATAAGTCTATTTTTCTGACTTTGTGACTTGACAATCTTCCCTATGTTCCTTTGCCCAGGAGCTCTAGCATCATTAGTGTAGGGTGTGTTTTCTCTCATACTTGAGCTTCATTTTTTGTTTTTTTACATTTTTGGCAGGATCTGCAGGTCACACCGAATGTAAAAATAAAAGTGCTTTTTGGGCCCAAGAAGGTCCCTGTAGAATCCGCCGAGAGGCCTAGGGGGTCAGGGTATTTCTACCCTGTCCCTTTTTCTTTTATTTTACATTTTGTGTGGGACTCAGCTTCAAATCGAGTCCCAAGATGGTTGCCAATACTTCCTGGTTGAAGTGTTGGCAGCAAATCAAATTTCAGTAGCATTTCAGTCTGTAAAAAACTGGAGAGACTCTGGAGAGTAAACTACGGTCCAGAAGAAAAAGCCAGGTATAAGGAAGCCTCTAAACAATTCCGGAAAGCTATTAGGAAAAGCAAAAAGCGCTTCTATGCGGACTTAATTTTTCAGGCAGAACAGTCCAGCAAACAAGTTTTTAAAGTGGTACAGTCGTTTTTTAAGCCAAAATGTATTGAAAGAGAGGTTGTACCCACTGCTACGCTATGTGAGCAAATTTCTGAGTATTTTGAACAGAAAATTAAAAAGGTGTACGACTCTTTTGGTCCAATAACAAAAACAGTGAAGCAGGACATAGCGAATAAAGGCGAGCTAGAAGAGACTTTTACCCAGTTCATGCACATTCCACTGAATGAGGTAAGGCAAGAACTTAGCCGATGCAAATCCGGTTCCCCGGACGACCCCTGCCCAGCTAAACTTTGGAGTGCCATTGCAGACTCGGTAGCCCCGATACTTCAATGTATTTGGAATTCTTCAATTGCTTCGGGCATTTTCCCTGACGTCTGGAAGCATGCCACTCTCCTACCCCTAAAGAAGAAACCCAATGGGGACCCTGACGACCTTACGAATCTCCGCCCAATATCCCTATTAGCTGCCCCGGGAAAAATGCTGGAAAAAATTATACAGCGACAATTGAGTAAATTTGTGGAAACCAACAACATCCTACATGAAACTCAATCGGGTTTCCGACCCGGTTTCAGTACGGAAACAGCGCTCATAGAGGTAGCCGAGTCAGTGAGGTGGTCGATGGATGCAGGAGACTCTGCAATGCTGGTACTCCTGGATCTATCGGCCGCCTTCGACACGGTGGACCACGCCAGCCTACTCAGTCGGCTCGCAGAGATAGGCATTCAGGACAGAGCACTAGGGTGGATAAACTCCTACCTATCGCTTAGAACGCAGAAGGTAACACTTGGGACGTTCTCTTCCACGCCCAAAATTCTTGGCTGTGGAGTCCCGCAGGGATCGGCCCTCAGCCCCCTTCTGTTCAACATCTACCTGGCTCCTCTTTTTACGTTAATTGCCAACTGGGGTGTCAAGGCAATTTCCTATGCCGATGACACCCAGTTGGTATTTCCGTACTCGGAGATAACACATGATTCTTTCTCAAATTTCAAAGGTTGTCTCCAGGATATAGCACACTGGATGAACACTAATAAATTAAAGTTGAATGCCAATAAAACCGAAGTCATCTTCTTCAGCAAGGGTCCCCTCCCCGCCCATGAGCTCTGGTGGCCCACGGAGATGGGCCCGCCCCCCTCACCAACTCACTCGGCAAAAAATCTTGGAGTGAGATGGGATGATAACATGTCCTTTTCATCCCATGTCCAACAAGTGGCCGGATGCTGTCTCAGCAAGCTGAGAAACCTCCGAAAAATCCTAAGGCTCCTACCGGAGAGTTGTAGAAAAACGGTTGTTCACGCGACTGTCACCTCACGGCTGGATTATGCCAATGGTTTATACCTGGGCCTACCAAAATACCTGACTCATAGGCTTCAGGTAGTTCAAAATGCGGCTGCGAGACTGTTACTGCGAATCCCTTTCAAGCAGTCAGTCTCTCCGCATCTTCGAACCCTGCATTGGCTACCAGTAGCCAACAGGATAAAATTCAAAGCTCTGACACTTGCGTTCAGATCTCTGTATGGCTCCTGCCCACAATACCTGAAAAACCGCCTTCCTAGATACTTTCAAAGCCGTGCACTACGATCCAATGACCGTGTCCAACTGGTCATCCCGCGGGCAAAGAAGGCCCGGCTAGGCGGTCGGACCTTTTCAGCCAACGTCGCCGCTCTGTGGAACTCCTTGCCACAAGTTATTCAACAGGCCCCCTCCGAACCCTGCTTTAGGAAATTACTAAAGACCTGGCTTTTCTCCCAGCCACGATAGCTCCCATATTTTGTATGCCTAAGGTTATCAGTGATCTACTAGCGCCGGGACACCTCCTCGCGAGGTAGCTGTTCGCGCTGTATAAAATCCAGTATTATTATTATTATTATTATTATTATTATTCAGTATGATTTTGGGCAACAGAGATCTATATTTTTTAAACTTAAATATCTCTGAAACTACTGAACGGATTTACACTGTGTGATTCCTTTCAGTTGTTCGGGCTGTAGCAGTGTTCAAAAAATGAAAACCTTTCCTTGGATTCTTTTATTCTTTTTCCTTTTTCTTTCTTTAGTTTTGAGGGAATTTGAGTGTGCTCAAATTTGGTGAATTTGGTGTAGTTCATCATGTAATACACTGTCTTTGTTGCTGAAAAATTATAAATATTGTATTATCTTTGTATAGTCCACTTAATGTTCAGAATGTTTATTGTAATCATATTATGAATTAACATACTTTTGAAAAGAAAAAATTGAATATAAAAAAGAAATAAAATTTGTACTAATTAATAAAAAAAATGTTACAATCACTATGAGTATTGCATGTGATTGTTGGAACTGATTTAGTGAATCTCTATCAGTATTGGCATTGTTTGTGGTGTATGGATCAATTGATGACACACATATTGCCTTAGTGGCAAAAAAAATTCTAATGCAATCTTACAATCTTCAGTTCAATCACCATGCAAGTTGTCTTGGTACAACATGTGTACACCCAAAGTGTGTGTTTGTCTTTCACAGTGGCCATCCATGTTCCCTTTGTACTTCGCAATAGCAGCATATAACTGCAAATGTTAAAACTTTGAAATATCCACATGAAGAAGACGTAGAAAAGAGCCCAAAAGAGATAAAAACAAAATGAAAAAGTCATATTACATTACCAAATCTACACATTACAAACGACTAATTTTGAGGACACATTAAAAAAAAAAAAAAAGATCAATGTCAATAAAGACAGTAGTTATTGTGTCAAAACTTAGATCAACAAACATCTTTCGCCTGGATTTTCCTTAACTTGCCCTTTCTAAAAAATGCCTAGCAAAGACTTTTATACTCTTGAGATTAAAAGTTGGTTGAACATTTAATGTAATAATGTGTGTGTGTTTGTACATATGGCTTCTGTGTATCGTATCATATATATATACTAGCAGCCCGCCCCAGCGTTGCCTGGGGCAGAAGGGGGCTGGGGGCAGCATTTCAGGCTTGCGTGCACTCCCGCCCCGACCCCCACCTGCCACGACATTTCCACTCCTCCCCACGCTTCACTCAGCCGCACACGTTCCGCCTTGCGTGCACTCCCGCCCCGGCCCCTGCCCGCCACGACATTTCCACTCCTCCCTGCGCTCCACTCAGCCGCACACGTTCCGCCCCTCCCAGCGCTCCCGCGCTTCACTTACCTCAGCCCGACTTCACCGCTCATCGTTCTGCCTCCTCACATCAGCCCGACTTCACCGCTCCTCGTTCCGCCTCCTCCCATCAGCCCAACTTCACCGCTCCTCGTTCCGCCTCCTCCCATCAGCCCGACTTCACCGCTCCTCGTTCCGCCTCCTCCCATCGCTTCTCTGAGCCGCACATGTTCCGCTCCTCCCAGCACTTCATGTATCTCAGCCCGACTTCACCGCTGCTGTCCACCGCTCCACCGCTAGATGATATCAGCACGCACGTCCACGTTGTTAGCGCACACGGCCGGCGCTACTTCTTAGGGACTACTTTTTTATTGTTTATTTTTTAAATAACGTTTATTTTTATATTTTTATAGCCTATGTCCATCTACAGGACCCCCCCTTTCCAACGCTGTATTGGGTGTTGCGATTGGTGGTGTACTTTTCGAGTTTACCTGGCTCAAAGGACACAGTTATCTCTTTACAATAGTAGTATAGATATATATATATTAACAACCACTTTTCCGTCCTTTCAGCTGTCGCCTCGAGAACACCAGAGCATGGACCACAATTTGGTGCAGAATCAGCGTTTATTGCTCTTCTCATACACAGCCATGATGTTTTTCGATCCCTGCTGGCCTTGATCACAAATATACACTTACACACATGTGAAGAAGTTGTCACTAACATCTTGACATAAGTCCGTACCTTCATTTTCCCCACTATGATCTTCATTTGGCATTTCAACATTCTCACATGGTAGCTCATCATGTCAGCTTCCTCTGCAATGTATGAGATATTCCATTGCAGGGCTATGTTGTGTAACATGCAGCACGTTTGAACACATTATTAGGTGAGTAGTGGAGGGCTCCACCAATCTTAATCCAGCCTCACATCTGGCGTTTAGGAACCCACTCCACTGGTCTCTGCGTTCTTCCATGAGCCTCATTGAAGAAACTTCCCCTGGAGCTGTTGGATTCTTCAGCGGGGCTAACAACCATAGTTGGTTAAGATAAGCTGAGTCTCCTATATGAGAAAAAAAAATTAGAAAATTATTTAAATACTATTTTTGATCATTAAATTTGAAATTAACAAACATATATTGACAGATAGTACTTATCAACAAGCCAGGCCCTCTCAGGTCCAAGTTGTGACATTTTCAGGGGTATGGTGCTGTTCCATAGTACAAATGAATCATGTGTTGATCCTGGAAAATGAAAAGATACGCTTGTGATGTACAAGTCTGGTAAGCACACAACTTTCACATTGATTGAATGGAGGTTTTTATAATTATGGTAGGCTTGTTCTCTGTTGTGTGGTGGCACCAAGGCAGTATGTTTTTCATCAGTTGCACCAACCACATGTGGTAGCCTACCCAAAGCATACAAATCTACCTTCACATTGGCAACATCCTCATTTGGTGGAAACTACATGAAGCTGTTGATGTGTCTCATCATTGAAGAAAGGTCTTCTTGTAGCACCCCACTGAAAGTTGGTTGTCGCATTCTACCAGATACTGCAAAAGAAAATGGAGTACAGACATTATTTTCAATGTTGGTGTTAGTGCGTTGGGATTCGCATTGTGAGGCAGAAGATCTGACTCCAGCTAATAACATAAATCAAATATTGTTTGCCTATTTAAACTAAATTATTTCATTATATTCCAGTCTTCCATGGTGGCCATTTCTGGGAATGGTCTCCATACTTGAGCCTGTGGGCTACTCACTCTCCCTGGTTCATATGTCTGCATTTTAAAGTAAAAAAAAATGTATACATTTTTGGAAACATATTTTAAAATAAAACTCACATTTCATTTAGTTTTAAAAAATTGACTTCATTGAACACACCATTAAATATATCTTTTTTTAAAGTACATTAGTTACATGTCTATTTTTGGGGCAAAAAGAAATATGTATTTTTTAATCAAAAATACCATCAACGAAGTGTAAACAAAACCACACAACTAGCACATTTAACCACAGCAACGCACTACATAATGCTCTTTTTGTCAAAACATATGAATAAAATTAGTAAACAATCAAGCAACCATTTTAAGTGGTGGTGACACACTTAACATTCACAAATGAGGGGGCCGATTCACAAAGATAATCTGAGCCAAAAGTCTAACTTTACGACTGTTGGTATTCACAGAAGTCACTTACGACTTTTGGTATTCACAGAGCTAATGTCCGACTCGTATCTTTACATCTGCACTCGGGCCGGAATCTCAGTACCCAGGCCTGAATCTCGGCACCAGGGCCAGAATCTCTGCAGCTGGACCGAAATCTCCGCAGCTGGGCCGGAATCTCCACACTCGGGCTGAATGGTCATTGTGTTCAATGCTAAACACCTGTGTAAGTGCCTACCATCGCCCCTGCTTGGACCAGATGAAGTCAATTGACACCACCAACAAGACCTGCACTACAAACCATATTAAAGCAGCACACAAACAAGGACCAGTTTGTCCACAGAGAGTTCCTGCTTGCCTGTCACTGACAAAAAGAAGTAGAAGGACGAGAAGAGGCCGGTAAAGGAGAAGTACGCCAGGATTGAGGTGGCCATAATTCTCCTCGGTGTACGATCCGGACCCCGCCTCCATCTCACCACACTAGAGGAGGATGTCCTCAACACCATACACCCCACATGTTCCATGGGCTGCCAGTGAGTGATGCCGCAATGTGGTACCAGGTAAATGTGATGACAAGAACATGGATATGAAATGTCTGTATACGTTCCACCACAATCGTGACTAGGGAAGTTGCCCCAAGTATGTATAAAAAGCATAGTGAGTCAGAGCCTCATGTGTCTCCTTCTTTGCATTGCATCAAAAGTCCCAGAATCCTTTGAGATGGAAATGACAAATCCCATTCCCACTATCAAAAACCTTTGCCCAGCACTGCTGGCGTATATAGCAATAGACAAGGTGCCCCTTCCACTTAGCCAGTTGTTGCCGAGGCAGATAGGAGCAGTGAGGGGGGGGGGGCTGTACTGTGGGGTTGAAAATTGACATACAACATAATAGGGAAAATAAAATAAAAAGAACAATCAAACCCACTTACTTTACGCTCTCCACATTGCTGAGCACAAGGAGAGTGATTGTGATTTTCTTTTTTAAAAATAGATTTTCCCTAGTCGATTGTCTGTCTAATTCTCCCCCTCCCTGCCATAGCCCCTTCACCCCATTGCTCCTACCTGCACCGGCCGCGGCTGCACTTAACGTTACCGTTGCTGTGAGTGTGTAAGCAAGGTGGCCCATTGTATGGCGATGGGGCGTCGGAGCATCATGGGGCATCAGCGCATCCGATGCATCTCCTCGTACCAAAGTGCTTCCTCCTCTACAGCCCCCCATTTGCGCACTGCCCCAGTCCATTACCGTTAGCATATAGATGCAGTGAAGTCATTTTTGAGAAGTTGCACATTTTTGCTTTGCTGACTTTTCTCTGTTCTCCTCCACTGACACATTCAGCCAGAGTACAGTCATCCACTGTAGCAGATTTGTTACACTGTTCAAAATGTGTAACGATACCCCCCTCCACCCAGCAAAATGCCTCAACATCCAAAATCTATGATTGCCTTTCCTCAGCATAGCACTAACGCCACAGCTCTCAAACACCCCAACACAGACATCACTCCCTCACAGTACTCACATGCAGGACAGATGTGGTGGTTCCCCTACGCAATCCTCCTTATACAGTGCATCCCAGGCATTCTCTCCACCATCTAAGGGGGTACCACCCCGGTGTGGTGCAAGTATCCCCTGGGTACCAGCCTCCTGTCCACAGACTACCACATGCCACCCTCCCCTAACTGATGGACCTGGTGGTCTTATCCATGACCGTCCCCTGCGGAGGGGGCTAGCAGTTTGCCATGGTGGCCAATGGGAGGAGTACTTCTTCCAACAGCAGGCTGATGTGAGACAGGACATTTGCGCCATGTGGGCTACCCCGTCAGACATGTCTGAGGCTCTGCAGGACATGTGGCAAATCCCTCAGGTGGTGGACAGACCAACCCAGGTGTTGGACAGGATGGATAGGTCTTGGCAAGGCATGTCCAATAGGATCAATGACATTATATCCATCCATAGGGAAGAGAGTGCAAGACACCATGCCTTGGCCATGAAGGGGATGGTGGGCATGCTGAAACGTAGTGTATTTTGTAAAGCGCACAGCTGCCCCAACTGGGCGTCCCGGCGCTGTATAACACTGTGGAACCCTTCCTGGCTCTCCCTGTGAGATGCCCATCCAGGGCACCCCCAAGGTGAAGCCAGGCATCCCAGTGTTGTAGGGGCCGTTGTGGAGATTAAGCAAGCTATTGCCCAGAGTTGCAGCGTGGGACCCATGATTAGAGTAGGCGCTGAGGCGAGAATTATCGAGTCCCCGGACATTGAGCCCAAGACCCTGCCGCGTCGGGACTTGAACCCTGGTCCCGGGGCTGATCTCTGCTTCAGAGTCTGCCGCTCTAACCAGTGAGCCACACTTCTCCACAATCCAAAGTTTCCCTTCAAGGTCAACTCAGGGAGGAGCGCCATCACATTTATCTGCAGCACATCACACCACCACACCTGTACCACAAACTACACAGGTTTGCAGCAAGAGTACACAACCACCACCACCACCTGTCCAGGCATTCACCCCACATGCACATCCAACACCTCCTGACCAGGCTCTCCACCCACCTGCACATCCAGAACCGCCCCCACCTGCACATCCACCACCACCCCATGTCCAGGCACTCCCACCAACTGTACAGGAACCAAATAAACCCTGTGTTCAGGTAGATGCACCACACCAACCTGCACCTCTGCAACACCACAAAGGCACTTACAGAGATCCTCACCACCAACTTTGCAGAGTCGCAAGCAGAATCCCTCTTGATCACAGGAAAAAATATCCTGGGCAAATATGTTCAAATAAAAGCTAAATGTCCTCACAAGTCAAGACTAAGTTTCATATTATGTACTGATGGCCAGATGTTTACCCTTGTGGTGGCCTAGAGATGTGAGGTTGAATGTGTGTGAGTGACATGTAAAAATGTTACCCCATCAATGAAACAAGATATCAGGTGCATAGCAAATAACCACTCCCAAGGTATATGTCCATACTTTGAACACAACCTTTACAATGATTTTAACAAGATAGAGAAAGATTTATTTCGAAATTTGAATTTATGTAAATTAAGATGATATGAGAAAATATAATTCTGTCCGTTTGGAAGGGACAAAGGAAAGCAAATACTGTTCTTTAAACAAAATGGGCCTGGGCAACAAAAATAAAAGAAGTTAGAAAGCATCAGGAGAACAAGTCTATGTACAAGGGGAAAGTAAATAAATGTCCAAAACAAAGTCACAGTTCTAAAAGTCAACTGTCCTTCTGGTCATCCTCAATTTTCACTATGTTCAGATCCTCCGAATCCGATGCAGGCTACTGGCTGGCCGGTGCAGGGCCAGACACCACATGGGGTTGGAACACATGAGGAGTACGGGGGAAACAGTGTGGAACAACGTACGGGGGAACATTGAAGGTGGTTTGGGAGGGGCGTTGTGCTAGTATACACAACATGGCTGCACCCTAGAAAGTGAACTGGTAGTGAGCGTGGCAATAGATCTTGCATGTTCCTGGCATCATACACCCCTCATCAGAGAGCTGAAGCATGATGTAAGAGGACATGCCTGACCCTCACATGCCCCATCATTTCCTCGGATGCAGCCACAGGAGTTACAATACAGGGATGGTATTGGGTTGAACTTGAGGGGCGTGGGGTCTCGGGGTCAGTGCCTAGGTTAGGGCTTTCCTGGCAGCCACTTTGGAGGGGCTAGTGACAGGGGATGCAGCTAGAGACCCCGATGAAATAGGAGCCTCTAGGGTCAGGTAGGAGCTGATGGCAGGCCAAGGTTGTGGTGTGGCCTGCCCCGTGGACACCTCGCCAAAATAAAGTTGTGACTAGTGAGGGGCAGAATTGATCTCCTCCCCGGCCAGAGGTGCACACTTCTTCCCCCCCTATAATGTCTTTAGCCTCCAAACGGTCCATAGCATTGAGGTGTGGACTTGCTCAGTCTGCGTGGGCGCAATTCCCCTGCCTTTTGATAAAGACTGCTCCTTCCTCTTCCTCTACAGTTGTGAAGAAATGTTCTGCCCGCCGGTGCCCCAACGATGTCCTGCTCTAACCTGGGTCTTGGTCCTGGTACTCTTGGCCAACTGGGCCCACTGAAATGGAAGACAAATCATAATGTAGTGATTTTACAACGACACACATAACTTCATGAAGCAATGGCAGACTTTGTTCTCCTCTGATCACGCTATACAAATATGAGTGACTTGGAGCCTAAAGTACGTGTATGTTCTTACTTGAAATTTGATAGTTTACACTTCTGTACTGACCAACGCACAGCTTCAGCATTCTTGTAATTTGTGTTCCCTGTCATTGCTACATAGGCATCTTCCAATGCCAGAGTACAAAAAGAGATCGGAGACAGTCCAGATGGTATTGGAATGGTCATGTGATATGGAGTCTCTGCACTCTTACACTTTCTAAAAAAAGTCATCTTCTGTATAGCATTGTATGAGACAACACAAATGCAGTTTGGGTGTACATATTCAAATTTGGGCTGGGATATTAATTTTGCTAAATGGGGAGTCTAACATTTTGATATTCTCTCACAACAGCAGAGCCTAGTGCCACATGTTGCCTTCTAAGAGTGCTGAGGTAGTGCTGTACCCTAGTGAACAGTTGTAGATTGTTGTTACAGCTACTTTGACTGGACAAACTACATACAATCCACTGTTGGCTTGTGTATGTCCACTTAGAGAAGTTGGTATCACTTAAGAGTGAGGCAAGGATCTCAAAGTCTGTCTTAACTCCATGACGATCTGTCTTAATAAGAACCCAATCTCAACAAAGGCAATGCAAGTCACAGCTTCCACCACCCATAGGCCTCTCATCCACACACTGGACAGTGTCTGTACCATTTCTCACCTAAGGCACACATCAGTTATAAGGCCGTTGCTCCACTGGTAATGGTGCTGGCAGTGCGATTTTTTATAGAAAATGCACATGTGTGACTATAGTCCCCCAGTGACTTACAAAAACTACTGCTCCCAGAATGTACTCTGTTTAGTTCAATCTATGTGCTACAGCGAGCTTTTGGCCTTATGATGACTGCTGCATTTGCTTTGAATAGGTAAATGGAGGCATGAGATACCTGATGGTATAGCTTTGTCATCCCTCACATCATACTTTCAGACACATATTGCAGTTAATTCACTTACCATACCTCTGCTGCTCATGTTCCTCCAGCTGAGCATGGAGGGGCGACCAGGCTGCCCTCAGGATCCTCCTGTATAGTGGTGACAGGCGAGCCGGTGCACATGGTGCTGGGAGGACTGGCCCAGCATAGATACCCACTGCACTGCAGTGCTTCCCAATGGTGGATCAGAGTCTGCTGTGCTTTGCATTGCTCAACTGGTCCTCAGGTCTCCCAAACAGCTGAGGGAATTTTTCTAGCACCCTCTCTCCTAGGATATCCAATTCCCTTTCAGTGAAAGGGGGGTGCTTTCTCCTCAGCCATGTTGAAGGTACTTGGGTTGTACTGAGCAGCAGGATGGCAGCGGATCTGCTCTGTGACACAGAATGAACAGACAATTGCTGCCAGCAACTTCCTGTGATGTATTTCCTGTGTACCACTTCCTGTATGTCATTTCCTTTATGAAAATATTGTATTCGTGCCAGTTTCCGAAATCTCCAGTCCGAATGCAGAGCCTGCGCTCCTTATGCCATGCCTACGCATTTGGCCCGGAGATTTCGGAAACTGGACGGAACCCAATCTGTTCATACAGGAAATTACATTTAGAAAGTGGTAGGCCGGAAATATTTTCTGTTCATTCTGAGCCATCCTCTGTCACAGATCAGATACTCTTTCATCCTGCTGCTCTTTTTTTAAAAAAATTACACATAAAAGGAACATTAAAGACATGAGACAAAAGGTAGAACAGACCATTAAACGATGTTTGGGCAAGGAAAAGGGTGTGGCCAGACATCACATCCCAGAAGAGTTTGCTCCCCTGCATTATGGTACTTGTAGTCCATATTTTCCACTCAGCTCAAGAGTTGATTGTAGTGTTAGGGTAAATTTTGGCAAAGCAGTGGTGTGAATCCCAGACACATAGGGCCTGATTCACAAAGCTCATCATCACTCATGGTGGGGGCCCTCAGTTGTGGGTAAGTCGCCTCATTTGGGGGCAAATGCTCCACAATACAATAGTTAGGCCCCTTTGTAATTCAGGCACCCATTGTTAACAGGTCCTGGGAGGTCTCACACATGTACATACATTTAATCCTCTGAGGCGATGGATTCATTCAAGACATTGACAACACAGACTGCTGACATCTGCACGTGACCTATTGCATGGCCAATCTTTTGACTCCTGGCAACAGCTGTGGTTTACATACATTGAGTGTGGCTTACAAAGTAGTCTCAGGATGAAATTTCTTGTATTGAGTTGTAAATATCCAGCTTTCATCATTGAAAACAGACTGCAAACCACATTTTGTTTGTAACACAACAGGTTGCTCAGGTGAAAAATGTGCCAACATTTTCACAGACTTGCATACCCTGGCCTCTGTTCTGTACAATGGCTCGGTTGCCTTGGATTCAGACCTAGCTGAGGGCCGAGAGGTATGTGTAAACTAGCTATTTTGTGCAAGACACAACAGGCTAATATGATCTTGCACAAATACCACTCCCGAGCACACGTCGAGTACAAGTGAAGTTTTGCAATTAAGCAGTGTACATAGTTAGCATGAAACATAAAATAAACACGATAATTTTGTTTCTCTTCTAGGTTGTTTATTAGCTTTGTTCTTCAACCAGCTACCAACAGTCAACATGTGTTCCGTCGCAAACAGGGAGGTTATCCTGCAACTTTTTCAAGGCTATATCTCCTCCGTAGAAAACCTTCGGTTTGTAGTGATATTTCCAATCCACAAAGGGTTTCTGTCTAGGCGGCGTCACAAATTCTGTACTCCTATCAGTATCAAGGGATCTCAGTATGCCCGTGTCAAAAAGGCTTTCAATTCAAATTGCCCAAATACCCGACGCGCCACTCAAGTAATATGATCTTGCAAAGTGTGCTCTATGATGGCTCTAGTTCGTATATGTGTGCTCTATTGTTCCTACACTGAGGTACAGTGGCTGCACATCTGTATGGTGTGAGGAGTTGAGGGGAGAGTACATACCCAGCAGCACCTAAGGAGGGAAAATAGAGCACTTGATTACACGTCCCTCTTGCAGCTGTACAGAACTTAGGGCCAGATGTAGGAGCCCTAATACCGGACAGTAACGGCCGAATTCGGCCGTTACCAACCGGTATTAGGGTTTTCTCATGTAGGGGGCCTATATTTTACCGAATCGGTAAAATACCGAATCGGTATGTTTACCGATTCGGTAAATCCAGATGTAGCTGGTACTTCAAAGAGTGCCACAGGCCCTTTAGGAGTCGGTATTTACCACCCAATCCTATTGGGTGGTAAAATACCGAATTAGGGTGTACATGCACATCTGTGCATGTACACCTGTGCCATGTGACACACAGACATGCCCTTATGGCATGTATGTGTGCCACATGGCACACAAGCCTGGAATTGGGGTGCTACAGGGTGTCAAAGTGACACCCAGTTCTCCCTTGCAGGATTCGGTATTTACCGATTTGGTAAATACCGAATCGGTATTTCTCATTGATTCCTATGGGCTTCAAGGCAAATACCGAATCTTACAGATTCTGTAATTGTAAAATAAAAATGACCTACATCTGCCTCCTTCCTATTTAACTACTCTTAAATACCGAATCGGTAAAATTCGGTATTTAAGAGTAGGTAAATCGGAATTACCTACATCTAGCCCCATGTATACTTTGATACATGTAGTGTCTGTTGAGGCCGGGTATATGGCATGATGAATCTTATTGTAAAAATGGTTGTTTATGTGAAATGGCATTCATAAAATACATTTACACATATCCCACATGTCTTGTGCTTGGTACTTACCCAGTAGCTACATGTTGCCAAATTCTCCCACAGCCATCCGCAGAGCAAAAGGTGACATGTGCAATAAAAAAGCTGTCATGTGTACTGCCTGGAAACACTGCATGCACATCACTGAATCTACCACTGGCATCACAGACACCCTGCACATTGATGGAATGCGATTGGTGTCTGTTGCAGAAGATGTGTGCAATGCGGTAGGGTGGCTGATGTGCCACATGGGTACAATCAATTGCACCCAACACACTTGGGAAGGGAGAAATGAGGTAGAAATCCCTAGCTACCCTTTGTCTCCTGTCCAGTATATGGGGCATTCGTATGTGGAGTGGGGCTCTGGTATTGATGCAGCTCAGTACCTGATGCAAGCACTGCTACTGGTCTACCTGAGAGATGCTCACACCGTCATTGGAGACCCTCTGGAACGACCTAGTAGCAAAAAAATGGAGAGCAACAAGGACCTGGACATAAGAGGGGAAACTGTATCTGGCCCTGATGTCTTACCTGGACGTCCCAAATAGGTTAATCCTTTGTCTGAAAATCCTCTCTACTCTCCTCCTCATCCTCCTCCACCTCAGCTCTTCCTTCCACATGGCATGGGGCAGAGCAACAAAAATATCCAGCGACATGTTGAAAGGTTTGTATGTGTTAGCTCTGCTTTTATGTTTGCTGCAGGGCTGGGAGTGGCGTTTGGACTGCAGTGTTTCAGCTGGAGAAGGGTGGGGGACGGTAAGCACTTACCTAGGTGTTCAGCATTGAAGACAATGACCATCTGGCCCGAGTACAGAGATTCCTGCCAGGTACGGAATTTCCGCCCTGAGTCTGGAAGTAAAGATACGAGTTGGATGCATTTGGTGCAGGGTGCTCCTCTGTATGGCCTGGCGCCTGCTCGCTGTGATGGCTGCGTGGCCCTCTTCATCTGTCAGCGGCATCGCGATGGCGCCTCTGTCACAACCTTAGTCTTCTGCTCCATAGGTGCGCGACTCTGACTCCCCTGAACTGGATTGCGCTCCCTCGGGCTGCTGTTGGTCATACTTCCCCCATTGGGTCGCCAGACTGCCCCGCTGTGTCCGGATGTGAGACCTGGCTAGTCCCCCTACTGCGTTCCCCAGGCGATGCCTCCCTCTTTGAGTCCTTCAATGGCTAATTTGACGTGCTGGACATGGAATGTCCGTGGCTTGAATGATTATCGCAAGGCCCGCCTAACCCATGCTCATTTGCAGTGCCACGGCATGGATACTTGTCTATTGCAGGAAACCCATCTACTTCCCAGCTCGGTTTCCAGGCTCCAGGCGCGTTATTGGGGAGAAACCCACTCCTCGACCTACTCTTCCTATGCCAGGGGAGTCTCCATTTTGCTGCGCAGCGGCCTCCTTTGGCAGACCTCCAATACCTGCGTAGACCCAGAGGGTAGATACGTGATCTTGCATGGCCTCCTGCTAGCGCAACTGGTTACCATTGCCGCGGTGTATGGCCCGAACTCTGACAACCCCGACTTTTTCCACCACATCAGGCATCTGATTTCCACCTGCGGTCCTGCTGCCGTTATCTGGGGTGGGGATTTTAATGTCACCCTCTCCACGGCGCTGGACCGGTCGGGTGTTTCCCATTCTAGCCCGCGGGCCGCCATTGCTCTGTCCTCTATTCTTGCCGACAATTCGCTCTCTGATGTTTGGCGCGATCTTCGCCCAGAAGCCCGGGAGGGTACTTGTATCACAGGTGCGCGGGGCTGCTGGTCAAGAATAGACCTCTGGGTCGCCTCGCCTGACGTCCTTTCCTGGACAGTCGTTTCCACTCATATGGCCCGCACCCTTACGGATCATGCGCTGGTTCAGCTCATCCTTTGGCCCCCTGGTTCTCAGCATCAGGCCTTTTCCTGGCGTCTTTCCCCTAATGCCCTCAGGGACGCAGTATTTTGTGACGAAATTCAAGCCGCCATCACTACCTTTTTTGAGCTTAACGTGGGATCTGTTAACTCT
This sequence comes from Lissotriton vulgaris, assembly GCF_964263255.1. Taxonomy (NCBI): domain Eukaryota; kingdom Metazoa; phylum Chordata; class Amphibia; order Caudata; family Salamandridae; genus Lissotriton; species Lissotriton vulgaris. The sequence continues at coordinate 21,766,614 of NC_141695.1, forward strand.
GCCTCTACCCTCTGGGAGCGCTTTAAGGTATTTATTCGAGGTGGGTGCATCTCTAAGCAATCGGGCGTTCTCCGGTCTATTCGTTCTGCGCTTGCTCATCTAGAGGGAGAGATTAGTGACTTGGACGCCGCTCTGTTGCTCGGTCCCAGCCCTGAAGCGTTGGCGGTTCTGCGCCAAAAACACACCGAATTTTCTGATGAAGCAGATCGTGAGCTGTCCTTCCTGGGCAGAGAGGGCCGTGCCTGCCGCTTCGGGGAGGGGGATCGTCCGGGGCGTACCCTCGCCAACCTATTGCGACCCCGCAAGCTGCTTCTTACATCACCGCCTTCAGTGATGGATGCCCGGATCGCACCACGTCCTCGGAGGAGATCAGGGCCCGGTTCGTAAAGTTCTACTCCAGTCTTTACTCCTCAGGTTCTCCTCCAATGTCAGCGGATTTCGACCAATATTTCGAGTCTATCGCCTTAGTCTGGCTTGCGGATTATCATCGTAAGTTCCTTGATGAGCCCTTCTCGAGGGAGGAGATACTGGCGGCCATTAGCCACCTCCCGAGCGACAAGGCAGCAGGCCTAGATGGCCTGCCCGCAGCCTTTTATAAAGCGTTTGCCGCTCTCCAGGTCCCGCATCTCGCCGCCATGTTCAATGAATCCTTCGATACTGGCATGTTCCCGTCGTCTCTCCGCGAGGCCTCGTTGACCCTTCTTCTTAAGCCTGACAAACCAGGTGATTGCTGCGACTCCTACCTCCCCCTCTCCCTTATTAACATTGACAATAAGATTTTCACTAAGCTGATTGCCTCTCGTCTTTTATTATTAATGCCCACCATTGCTCTTCCCGATCAATCTGGCTTCATCCCGGGCAGGGCCACCTCACACAATCTCCGTACTATCTTTTCTGTATTACACTAAATTAACCCTGAAATTCCGGCTGTGGCGGCACTGCTTGACGCCACGAAAGCGTTTGACACCTTGGAAAGGCCCTTTATTTTTTACGTCCTATCCGAAATGGGTTTTAGTGCCCATTGTTTGCAGAACATTTGTTTACTCTATACTGCTCCCATGGCCCGACTTCATATAAATGGACTGTTGTCGGATTCCATCGCCATCTCGCGCGGAACCAGGCAGGGGTGTCCGTTGTTGCCCATGCTTTTCGCCATCGCTATGGAACTCCTTGCTGCCCGGCTGCGGCAGCACCATATCCACTGGGGTATCGGTTTTTCATCCCGCTCCCTCCTGGTCTCCATTTATGCTGACGACGTCACTCTTTATGTTAGACACCCCCGAGAACACCTAAGTCCCCTGGTGCGGGAGGTGATCCGGTTCTACGGGCTCTCGGGCGTCCAAATCAACTGGAATAAATTAGTGCTCTTTCACCTGACTGACGCTACTCATTCATTTGCGCCGGATTATCCTTTTGCGTGGGCGTCTGGCCCTAAACGCTATCTGGGGATCTGGCTGAGCAGAGACCCAGATGAGCTCTGGCACTCCAACTTTGGCCACGCTGTAGATTGGCTCGAGTATAAAGTCCTCCAGTGGAGCCGGTTGCCACTATACCTGGCGGGCCGAGTTGCCATAGCCAAGATGGTGGTACTCCCCAAATTCCTGTACCTCTTTTCTTACATACCTATCCCTCTCACCTCCTATTTTTTCCGCCGACTTCAGCCGCTGGTAGTATCGCTGATCTGGGCCTGGCGGCAATCCAGGATCGATTACGACATCCTAACTCTGCCTATGTCCGCAGGCGGGCTGGGTGCTCCAGATTTCAAATTGTACGCTCTCTGCGCGCAAGCTAGTTTCCTTCCCTTTTGGCTGCATCCCACCCCTTACCAGCCCCACGTTGCGGTTGAGCTGGATGTTGCCTCTCCCTGGCCTCTGTCCACGGCACTTTCCGCTCCTGCGGTACATTCCCGGGCGGAAATAAACACTGGTGAGACGCTGCGCTGGGCATGGCTATATCTTTGCCGTCTATCAGGTCTGTCTCATTTTTCCGCTAACGCCGTACCCATCGTCGATCACCCGGATTTACCGCCCCTGCAGTCCTCTATTATGTCTCACCACGCGGCGTCTCTGGGTCTTAAGACCGTTGCGGATCTGTACACGAATGACTCCTTCTACTCCCTCCCTGAGTCCCCCTCCTTCATGGACACTTCCTCTTTTATCATCTGCGTGCCACCAGTCGGAAATTGCACCCGACCTTCCCGCATCCGCCGCCCACTTTCCCGGCACTGGATTTTGTATACACTTCGAAGTCCCCGCACAAGCTTGTCACCAGATTGTATGCCTTTGCGTTGGTTGCCTCCCCCATCTCATCGACTCGGGCGTGTGATGCGTGGAGTGCAGACCTCGGCGTGGACATCTCTGACGCCGATTGGTCGTACTGCTGCAACCAAACTACTAAACTCTACCACCTGATTCATTTCAAATTCTTGCATAGGTTCTATCGCACTCCGGTGTATCTTCATCGCTTGGGACTGAGTTCGGAGGACTCCTGCAGGCGATGCTCGGCACCAGCCACGGACTTCGCTTATTTGTCCTTGCTTTGCCCGGGGTGCAGGGGTTTTGGATGGAGGTCTGCTCTACTGTATCTGAAATCACTGGCGCCACCGTGGTCCCGGACCCCCTCCTTTGCCTCCTCGGATTTGTCAAACCGAGTCCAGATGCTTCTCGTCGGCTAATTGCTATGCTCATGCTGCTGGCGAGACGCAGGATTGCGATGCCCTGGGGACGCCGTCCCGCCCCTGTCGTTGCGGACTGGCTTGCAGATGCATCCCATTGTCAAACGCTCCTTTCTGAATTCTGGGATCTGATGCCTGCTAAATCGTGACCTGTTGACATTTGGTGTCCCCTGGTCGCTTATCTTTTTTCCCGTTCCTCCTCGAGTGGTGCTGTCTCTCCAGCGCTCCCCGCCGGCCCTGGGTCTGTGGCGGCCGCGGATGTGGCCAGTACCTGATCTCCCCTCCTGCTTCCGCCCTTTGCATGTGCTGCCTGCGCTTTCCCCCCGCTGCTGTCTCCCCAGCGCTCCCCGCCGGCCCTTGGCCCGTGGCGGCCGCCGGTGCTGGCTGCTGCCTAGCTTCCACCTGTCCCCTGTCCGGACATCGCTGCACCTTTGATTCTGGAGCTTCCGCCGGGCATGCGGTCCAGCCCAGAGGACTGGATAACCTGGGAGCACAGCGTCGCCACATCACTGTTTGGAGGGACTGACTGCTGACTTTTCACCACCCATTGTTTTGAACATGACTGTCTTTGGAAGTGATCTTACACTCTGTGCGGTGTCATGTTATGGAGCTTATATCTTGGTATGTATTATTGTACCGCATCCTTTTTCAAAATATGACAAATAAAGTAAAAAAATAAAAATATACGAGTTGGAAATAGCTTCTGTGGATACCAAAAGTGGTAAAGTTAGACTTTTGGCTCAGATTACCTTTGTGGATTGGACCCACAGTATTTCACAATCTAAAATGTTGGACACTTGACCTCACTGTCAGCACATTTCCAATGAGATGGAAGTCAGAGGAAGTTAACTGGGTACAGGGTGTGAAATTCAACTGGGTACTTTGTGTGAAACTCCATGACGGGCACAGCCATAGGCTAACATGTGTAAAAGAAACGAATGAAAGCCAATGGATATGTCTGTCTCCATTGACTATCTCCCACGTTGTGGTGTAGAAGTATGAGGTGTTTTAAAAGAAAGCTCATTGGCCTCGTAACAGTGCAAGCAACGTCTCCTCCACTGTTGCTGCTGTTTCCGATCTCTGGGAGCCACAGTCTAAGATGGAGGCTAATACACAAGCAACCAACTATGGCCTGTGCAAATTACAGGGCAAACTATATAGCCCAACTATGGCACTGATCGGGAAAGTCATAAAGTCCAAATTGATAGTAGTGGCAGGGTACACTCAGCAAGCATTTCCAGGGAAAATGGGGACAGCAGTAGGAAAGATGCAGTGTCAGTGCTACGAAAGAATGTTTGGACTTCCCGAGTTCACCCATAACTGTCTGATCAGGCTTGAGTTTAGTCTTGTTCAGCAAAAGTATGAATTCATGAGTATTCTGGCAAAATACTGGTAAAAGACTCTGAAAGCCCGGACAGGATCATTTGAGGATGTACTTAAAACAATATTTGGAAGGGGACTCTATCCCTGGAAAAATGACATTCTAGATGCTGTGGCGAAACTGAATCTAACAAGAGCAAATTGGTCACTGGAGGAAGTAAACTAAGTAGCAGTAAAAAATGCCCTAATTCATCTATCGAGGGAAGTAAACATGGCTAGGTATAAGGGCAATGGAGGGCTGTTAGGCCTAATTACATCATATGAAGCAAATATCATTGAGCCATATTTGAACAATGCCCTGGAAATCCTTAATGAATATTGTTAAATGTAGTCTGTGTAACTACAGAGTGGAGTCATTGGTACATCTAATATGCTGCTGCCCCACCCAGCTCCAACATCGCCCGATGCTGGTAAAACCAATGTTCTTAAGGTATGGGTCAGACTTGTGCAGAGGTAGCCTTATGGCTCCTGATCTGTACAGTGCCCTCGGAGCTGGCCAAATTTGGCAAAATACATGAGAGTGACCCGAATGGAGCTAAACAATGTTATAGGCTCCGATAGGCGTCAGTAAAGATCAATGACGTGAATTTGGATCAGGCTACCTGGTAGAGGCAGATGTAAATTGGCATGACTGAGCAGGACAGTTTTTGGCCCCGATAAGTGGGCTGGAAGATAGAACATTGGAATACAGCTGGGAAGCTTATGAGAGCAGTCTGAACTTAGTTGTTCAATGGCGTATTTGGCAATAGAAAATCCTATTTAACTAGCGCCAGTGACATGTCGGCCCCAGAGCACATTACAGAACCATTTTGCACAGTGTTCTTTCTATTTTATCATGGTGGAACGGAGAGTCCACAGCTAATCGGACCTACTGAACAGTTGTAAATAGCTTGTTGGTATATTTTGCACAGAGGCATTGTTCATAAAGTTGGGGATGAAGTATTTACAGTTTAGTTTAACTATATAGCACTTGCCCTTTTTACGCTACGTCCACCTGTAAGGGGAAAGTCACTGGTTGAATCTCAATGATGTGATTCTATTTAAAGGCACTGGGGTGGAGATCTCACACTTAAGCTAAAATATAAAGAACAAATATTTTATATGTTAGGATCAATTGTATGTATTGGGGACTCTCCTAGCCGGGAATTTATTTCTATTCGTCAGATGATAAAGATGTTCTGAATGGTTCCCTCCCTTCTGCTTTGAATTTTCTTAATAGCAGAATTTTTAGGTTAAGTCATGTCATACGTGTGAATTTGCATTGGTTTTAAGTATTTATGCAATAAATTATTTCATTCATTCATATATTCGAGATCTGGAAGGCCATCGCCAAGAAGGAGCTGGGGGTCTATAAGCAGTGCAGCATTCACTGCAGGAAGTAATGGGAGGACCTATGACTCTGGATCAAGAAGTCTGCAAAAGTCCAGCTCGACCAGTCCTCCCAACATGCCAAGCCTGTGTGCTGTATCCTGGCCTCCCTAATGGCCCACATACTTGTGGTGGCTTATTCCAAGCTTGATGGGCAGTTCAGAGCCCTGACAGCAGCATCAAGGGGTTATATTTTTGTTTTATTGTTCTTTATTTTAATTAACACCTTCACTGCGGCGTCAATTCCGCCGCAGCGCTAGGGGGGGGCCATGCTGGTGACGGAACCACTCCGTCACCAGCCTCGGTTGAGCTGTGCTCATGACCGAGCGGTTCCGTCATGGCCCAGCCCACTCAATAGAACGCGCCGGGCAGGCGCGAAATCAGCGCCGGCCAGGCGCGCCGAGCGGGCCATGACGGAACCACTCCGTCATCAGCACAGCGCTACCGAGGCTGATGACGGAGCGGTTCCGTCATCAGCATGGAACCGGTTAACTATTTATTGTTACAGCATCAAATTATGGCATCAAAATACAGGTTGACACGCCCAATGCATGAGAAGATTTCTTTAAGGTTTAAGTTTTGCACAAGGTGTGCAATGATACATTTGTAAATTAATTTGTGGAAAATGGTACCAACATTTTTCAGATCACTTCCAAAGGACTGTTCTGAGCAGACACATGCCTGTCTAAAAAAAAATGATACATGAGTTTGTTTGATGTTATAAGGGGCAGTTGTACCAAACAGGCCAGACTTTTCAATTGTGTTTGTTGTGATGCTCCGTCAACATTGTTAAGGATGTTATGTTATCCCTATTACAAGAAATTACTCATTAGGAAATTTTAGAAATGTATCAAGGTTTCATCTTTTACACATTATAACGTTCATTTAAAAAAAAGTTTTAAAAATATATATGAATCTGCATTTAAAATGTAATCTAATGTACACATTTTTGACTAAACTAACTTTTTTTTATTTCAGTATGCTACAACAAACTAAAAATAGCTTACATTTGGAAGTCAAATTGTAAAAGTTTTAGCTCAGTTCTAAAGTGGATTAGAATTGTATCAAGCCCTATGTATTAACTTATGCTGTAAAAGTAATTTGAAACTACCAAACTATAATCATTAGTAAATATATATGGGTATGATATTAATAAGCAACTTAAGTACTGAGAGGATGAGGAGAGGATGTGGCCTAATGTCTAAGGCGGTCGACCTCAAATCTGGGGAACCGGGTTTTAATCTCAGCAATGACACTTAACATCCTGCGATTCTGGGCAAGTCACTTATTCTCCCCTTGACTAACAAAAATAAATGTGTCCTTGTGTAATGCAACTTGTGCTCATGAAAAGCGATCTGATACAAGATATGTTCGGGTCAAGTTTGCGCTATATAAAACTCCGGAAAAAAAATAATCCATAAAATTACTTTCTACATTTGAAAAATACTTAAGTTACCTGAAGTAAGTTTTACCGTGGTGAAATGCCCAAACAAATGAAACACTCTTCCAGTTTAAACAAATAGTGGTCCAACATTGCAGTAAATATTGACACACCTTGGTTCATATTTTAATTTCTTTAAATGAAAAGAATCTGCTTTTTTGCCTTGTACACACAATGCACAAAGGGATTTTTGCTTTATATTACTTTTTTGACTTAAGTTCACTATTCAAAACAATATTCAAAACACTTCAGAACCATTCAGAGGGGCTAAACAGTTCCAAGAGAGAATTGAAAAGTGTTAAGAGAAATTATCAAAAATAATATATGAGCAATATTGGGAAATTACAAAACTGTGACCAAATGGTTTCTGAAGATTCTCTACAAGCAGGAGATTATGCTAACAAAATATTCATGATCGGTTATACTTACACAAATACAGTAAAACTATTGTATATGTCTTTAAAGCATCTTCAAGAGCAAGTGAAGGAGACCTTGGCCAAGAATCGAGGAAGTAGCTGGCCACTCTGTTTTCGGCGGCTGAAACATCTGAAACTGGTGGAAACAGTGGCATGGAGGGGGGAAAGGAACTGGAATGGAGGCCACTACCTTGTCATCATCTTTGGAGGCCTCCACAAGTAACCAGTCCCTAGTGGTGGTGGGCCCTATAGGAACTGTGCCAACCTCATCCTTGTCAACTCCCCTCCCAGTTGGTCAAACCTGGCCCCATTCGCCACAGGCACCTCACCCCCTACCTGTCACTCTGGCTGCGTTGAATGAGGAGGCTATTGACCTCTTACGCCGCATCTCTGTAGGCTAGACTTGAGATAATGAATGGCATGCAGGGCCTTAGATGCCAAATGCAACAAATCTTTGCATTTCTGGATGGCTTTTACTGTTTGATGTCTGGCATGCAAAGATCGCTTGCAAAAATATCTTGTTCACTCACCCCAGCCTCCCAACTAGCCCAATCTTCCGCCCCAAATCCGGTCCCTTCCTCAACCCAAATCCCATCTCCCACCCAATTCCCAAGCACACTCACTTCTTTAAAGGCACCCACTCCAACAGACACAAGCAGCACAGTCGCAAATACACATGCACAAATAAACATAAACACACAAAGAAACAAACACACAATATACTCTCACTATTAACACTACACCCACAGACACCACACACACGGCACATACACAACCACCACAGCACCCACCACACCCACATGCACATCAGCCACCACCACAACCATTACTACACCCACAACCACCTGTACACTAATAGACACCACAATCTTCACCACACCCACATGCACCACCACACCCACAAGTACATATCCACCAGCACACTCACAAGCACCACAACCACACCAACCACTTCAACAGCACAGTCATTCAAACCAACACTCACACAAAAGCACACCTACACATAAAACAATGTCAACCAAAGCCAAACACACACTCACCAGAATACCAAACAGCCAAACCACACACATCCAAACATACACAACATATGCCAGATCCACATGCAACTGCCAAATACACGCACCAAAACCATACCAAACAGCACACTCATCCAAACTAACGCTCACACAAAAGCTCATCTACACACAAAACATCACCAACCAAAACCAAACACACACTAACCTGAACAACAAACACCTGTCAAAAAATACACATCCAAATATAAAGAACATACACCAGACCTACATGCAACTGCCAAACACATTCAAATCACCCACTCAAGCTGCCTCTACCTCCAAAACCTAATCCCCTCTCACATGAATTCACATCTTACCTGTCCTTAACCGCTGTCAAACCTAAACCCACCCCTCCCCGTAGAGATCCTTTAGGTGCCTGCTCTGTGCCCTACAGATGTCCCTTCCCAAGGAGGTTACCCTTTGGCAGTATGTATAGGAGGGAAGTTATGGGCAACACAACCACAACCTGTTGTCATGGGAAAGCCTTTTGTTCTCCATTTATGTTTTGCATAGACTAAAATATTTATGAGAAGTATCTCATTTATTAATTGAAAAGATTTTAAATTCACGAAGTTTGTCCTAACATTGTTTTTCATACTTTGATTCATAAAAATGTTAATGATAAAAATGTGAAAAACATATTTTTAGTTGTAATTATGACAAGAAATATAATACGTTTTTTAAATGTCTAAAAGTATTACTACAGGTGTGTTTATTTAAACTTAATAAGTGAATAAATAATAAACACATAACCATTACACTTCACAAAAAATAAGATAATTTAAATTTAATAAAATACAGAAAATTGACTAGAAAAGGATAAATGTTACATAAATAAATACAATGATTTCAGTTTAGGGCTAACATTGATTTTACATATATTTTTAAGAAAAACGTTTTACCTTGTCTAGTGAAATTACTAAATTATGTTACTTTTAAATTATTAATAAAATGTATAATGCATATGTTTATAATTTTATAGTTTATGAAGAGTTAGAAAACATGCCTGTAGGAATACATTGTGAGCTTTGTTTAATGTCATCTTTTGAGTGAGTGACCATTATCATGAAGGAAGCTTGCACCAATTTATTTAGTACAGGTTTTTTTCTTAAAATTTCTTACATGACAACATTACATACATATGCATTACACATTGGAAGATCACTCCTTGTAAGAGAGATTTCAAAATGCACGAGTCCAGAGTTAAAGCAAACAGACAATTCAAACAGAAACAAGTAAAAAAAGTGGTCACGTAGCAGATATCAAAGGAAGGACTTGGACAGTCAGTTCATGTCGGAAATGGAAGTGGACAAAGAAAAAAAGGTATGTTTCTACCTTATAAACCTTTGACACCGCCAACTCAGGTGAAGTTTACCCGCCCCAGTTACATCAGCTGCAAGGAACATTTTGATTGGCCCGGCAGAAATATTTGCTGGACTGCCTCTGGTGCCATCGACGGGGGAGGAAAATTCTGACGGAGACAGCGGCACTTGGACAGACTATCATCTACAGACCCACCAGCTTCTAAATTGAGCGGGCGACTGCCTAGTAGACAGGCGGAGAAATATACAGAGAAACAGATGGAAAAACAACACCAGGACTACATCCACCAAGATTTAAATCAGGCCCTCTGAATAAGCTGATAACTAGAGAAGATGGACAAAACAATACAAAGAACTGGAGACATTGGAACAATTTTTATACTCCCTGGAACTGTCTATCATGGATACATCACAAGCTAGAGAATCTCAATGTAATTTGCATCAGATGCGGAATTGTCCTGAACAAACATTTTTGCAGATGAGAAGGGGTGACTTGAAGATTTGCTTGCCAGTGAGCCTCAGGAGCTAGACTTAAAGATTAACAGCCCCAAGCTCTGAGAGACAAATCCAGATCATCCCTTAAATAATCATGATCGACCAGAGTATTGGTTCAGTTAGGCAAGCCTATTGGAGATGATGTTTCATAACAGTGGTATGGGATTCTAATCATACCTGGTAGTGTCTGTTTTTTACTGGTACAGTGGTTTGAAGTGTCTCTAATTGATCTTTATTTTCCTTCCTGGAATTGTGTAGAATATTTAACCTGTCAATGATCAAAGATTTCTAATGGTAAACATTGAAACTTGATTACATTTTAGGATTAGGTCAAGGAAAACCTTGAACAAATCAATAAGGGAAGTGGGGAACTGATTTAAATATTCATTAGACTGGGTGATAAGTCTATTCAATCAAACATAACTTTATTTCAGCAGAGCTATAAAAGTTTGCAATAAAATACAATAAATATACATTTAAAAATACAGCTCAATATAGGTGAAAACTTGTCACAAATAACAGCATAAGATCTCTTATAAACATCAATTACCAAAAATGCTCACATGCAATTAGCAGAAATATTATAAAACTAGGTTCTGATTGGTGACGTATCTAATATAAAAACGTAATCATTTAATGGCAGTTCTTCCTTTCGCCACATCAAACCCAAAGATTTTGCTGCTTCACGGGCATATATTATAGAGGAATCTATTCTCAGTAACCTTAAACCAATGTTGTTAGGCCACCTACAGGCCTCCAAAACGTACTTGGCTTAGCTGGAATATGATAAGTACACCCACTTAATGTAAATGTTCCGTAGCCAAGATTTCTTGGGATAGGCATATATCGTAGTTATCAATAAATTCATTCCAATGGGGTTGCATCACTTCGACCCTAAGACTAGCCACATTCCGAGAAACCACCAAGGTCAGAGATGGCAGAGAGATTTTTGGGGAACAATCTGGAAGATGAACATTACTTTTGAGCTCCTTAGCTAAGCTATATGGAACTTCGGAGACTGAGGGGTCATTACCACTGTTCACAGAACCAGATAAGCCTAGCTTATCATGTTGGGATTTAAGAGACAAGCTAAGTGTGTTTGAGCAAACTGTGTTACGGTGGGTCTTATCGAGGCTTGAAGGGGAACAGCCGAGGCAGCCATTCTGTGTAGGTGAAGGCAAACCAAAAACTGAAGCACAGCTTCCCCTAAATTCAGAGGCTTGAGTGATACCAATCAACTCACACTTGGGAAGCAAATTCAGCGCTCTATGGGAACACCCTGTACTGTTGATACATGCTAGAGCACAAGGTGTACACATAAAACTGGGAAAATTTTGGATGGGTGTACATTTATTCAGCCACATTTTATACTAAATACACAACTAAGATAGGAGTGCTCAATACCTCAATCACTGTGTACTGCCCTGGTCGAAGGTGCAATGCTGCACCATTTCTATATGGGTTTACTGCTGTACGAGGCAAAGGACACAGGACGCTTATATCGCAACACACAAGGCAGCCCTAAATTACAATATATGCCTGTTCTTTTTTTCTTACTTGACACCTTGACATAGCTTTCATTCTATATGTATATATTGTAGAACAATAATGCATAAACTAAAGTCTGGACGCCACTTACACCTGGCCTACTATGACATAGAACAAGCCTTCAAAATCAGTAAATTCGAATGGCGCTAGGATAAGGGATATGACACCCTACCTCAACAATACACTGATTATCCTCATCAATCACTTTATTTCAGTTCAGGGAACCATAAAAGCACAATATAAAACAAAAGAGTCACATAAAAGATATAGAGGTAGAAACATAGTTCATTACAGTGCTTACTATAGCAGATTAAGACCGAATTACGTTGATTCAGGAGCAGTTTTATTTATTTATTTATATCATTTATAGAGCGCACTGCAACCCTACGGGCATCCTGGCACTTAGAAAAATGCGACTAAGAAATGAACAGCAAGGGGCAGGGAGGGGAGATGAACAGGATACTCCTAAGGTGGTTAGACTTTAGGGAAGAGCCAGGTTTTTACCTTTTTGCGGAAAGGCAGCAGTTCAGTGGTTTTCCTGATCGCAATTGGAAGGCTATTCCAGAGGTGGGCTGCTGCTATGCTAAATGCTCTGCCACCTTGAGTTGCTTTCCTGATTCTAGGAATACTGATAAGGTTAGTGGATGAGGAGTGGAGGGTCCGTGTGGGCTCATACCATTGGAATTTGTTTTGTAGAGGTTTGGGACCCAGACCATGTACTGCTTTGAAGACAGTGCATATAGATTTAAAGTGGATCCTTTGGAGCACGGGCAGCCAGTGCAGCTCGGCCAGTGCTAGAGTAGTGGAGGATCGGCGTCCTCGAGAGAGTGCCATTTTAGCTGCTGCCGCCTGTATACTCTGAAGTCTGGAAATCAGATATGCAGGAGATTCTAGTAGCAGTGCGTTGCAGTAGTCCAGGCGGCTAAGAATGGTACTCCTGACTACGGTTGCTCTGGTCTGTGCTGGGAGGAGAGGCAGCAGCTTTCGGAGGCCCCGCATTAAGGTGAAGCAACTGCTCACTTGTTTGTTTACATTGGTCTCCGGTTGCTCTGGTCTTTTTAGCCATGTTGCCATTTCCCGCATGCAGGTGTGGAAGGTCTCAAGTGATTCTGCATGGGCGCCATTAAGGGAGATTATCAGCTGCGTGTCATCCGCATAGTTGATCACGCTAATATCATGGGCCTTGATGATACCCATCAGGAGTTGCAGGTAGGCGTTAAAAAGGATAGGACTGATCGCAGACCCCTGTGGGACCCCGTGTGGGACTTTAGCAAATTCAGACTGGTATGGAGGGAGTGCCACTGCCTGCCATCTATCTGTCAGGTACGATCACAGCCAATTAAGTGCCTACCTTCTACTCCAAAGGTTTCCAACCTTGTCAGTAGGATGTCATGGCTCACCGTGTCGAACGCGGTGGACAGGTCCAGCAGAATTAGAATTGCTGATTCTCCCCTGTCCTCCCTCATTAGCAGGTTGTCCAGGACCATCAGCAGAGCCGACTCGGTCCCATGGGCTGGTCTGAACCCAAATTGCTCCTCTTCTAGGATGTTATTTGTCTCCAGGAAGAGGGACAGAGACCTACTGACCAGCCGTTCCGCGATCTTGATAGGATACGGCAGGAGTGAGATGGGTCGGTAGTTCTTGTGGCAACTAGGGTCAAGATTTGGTTTCTTAAGCAGGGTGTGATGACCGCCTGTTTCCATTCCCTCGGTACAATGCCTGTGCGGAGGGATTGGCCGCATAACTGACGAAGTACGGGAAAGACTTCAGCCCTGAGTTCCTTTACGACTTTGTGGGGTAGAGGGTCCAGTGGGGATCCAGAGGAAATATTGAGGGCGATTTGAGCAAACTCTATTTCTGGGGGTGTTTCGAATTTGTGCAATATGACCCTTGGCAGTAAGCGCCCATTCATTTCTTCTCTATTCTTCCCATTATCCACGCTACTCTGGTGCTGTGCTAAGGAAGAGGGAGCGTCCTCCATACTCTCTACTATTTTTGTAATTTTTTCCTGGAAGAAGGATGCTAAACCATCACATAGGTCCTGTGAAGGTTTGATGTTGCTACTGGCGCAGCTAGGGTGGGACATTTCTCTTACTATCTTAAAAATGTCATGTGACTTATTAGAGCTTTTTAAGATAATGGCTGCAAAGTGTTCTGCCTTGGCTGTGGCAATCTCTATTTTATATTTAATTATTGTCAGCCTCCAGAGTAGTCTATTTTGTTCTGTATAATCTCTCCTCCATTGTCTTTCCGCCTTTTTACATGCGATTTTCTGATTTTTCAATATTTCCATGTACCAGGGCGCGGAAGGACTGCCTCTTTTCCTGATAACTTTCAGAGGCGCAATATGATCAAGTTTCCTGGTCACATGTTCACAGAGCGAGCGATAGTTCACTGTAATGTCATTTTCCAGGTTAAACAGGGTCTCTAACTGAAAGAGGGCATCCCCTTTTTCCCCTTTTTGTAGTAGTCCTTTCCAGTCACGGCTGATAAAGGTTCTGACCTGTTTGTTTCCAGGCTTTAAGTTAACCAGAGTATGGACATTGAATGTTACTAGATAGTGGTCTGACCATCCCACTGGTAGGGTTTTTCCCATGTTAATGTTAATGTTAATGTTAAGGGGGTGCTTCTATAGCGCACGGCTACTCCGAGAAGTGTCCCGGCGCTGTCAGAGCCTCAGCAAGTCCAGAGAGGAAGAAAGACGGACAAATGACAGAAGCATAGCTCAGCAGGCGATGTTTATTGCATGAAGAGGAAGGTCTTCAGTTCTTTTCTGAAAGCCAAAAGATTGGGGCTGGATCTCAGAGAGAATGGGAGATCATTCCATAGCTGCGGGCGAGGTACTTAAAAGAGCGCCCACCACAGCGAGCACGACGGATCATGGGGGTAACTGCCTTGGCCTAGGAGGAAGAGCGCAAGGATCTGGATGGAGAGTAGAAGCAGACCCAATTCTGAAGATAGCGGGCACCCATACCATGCAAAGCTTTAAATGCAATGGTCAGGGCCTTAAAGATGATACGCTTCTTCATAGGGAGCCAGTGGAGAGTCTTGAGAAGCTCACTGGCCCGTGCTCTTCTGGGGAGGCCGAAGATGGCACGAGCCGCCGAGTTCTGTACCACCTGAAGACGTGATAGGAGGTAGTCAGGCAGACCAAGGTAGAGAACGTTAGAATAGTCCAGCCTGGAGCCGATCAGGGCCTGGACAGTGATCTTCCTGTGTTCCTAAGGATAGAAGCGGCAGGAACTTCCTCAGCATCTTTAACCCCTTCGATGCGGCCGTGATTTTTCCCGTGTGCGGCCGCCGGCAGAACACGGGCGGGCCATGACGAACCCCAGCCGTCATCAGCACACGAGCACCGTAGTGCATGACGGCTGGGGTTCGTCACCAGCATGGAAGGGGTTAATGTGACAAAGAATTTGCCGACTAATCCTGACACTTGGGGCCCAAAGGAGAGACAGTTGTCAACCTGAATGCCCAGGTTTTTTGCGGCCCCTGAATCGCCAGTAGGAGGGAACATGGTTGCCGGCCACCAATCTTTCCATTTAGGGTCAGCGGGGCAGCCGAAGAAAAGAACCTCAGATTTATCGGAGTTGCACTTGAGGCTGTGCCGACTAAACCAGTCAAACACAGCCCCAAGGCAACCTCGGACAGATGCCCCGTTGAAGTCCTGTCCCCTGTCACAAGTGAACAGGAGTTGAGTGTCGTCAGAGTACGACACAATCTGAGCCCCAAAATTCTCCGCAAGTGCCGCCAGGGGTCATGTAGATATTAAAGAGTGAGGGGCTCAGAATTGAGCCCTGCGGCACTCCGACCTCCAGAGGTGGCATTGCGGCAGAAAAAGGTGGAGCCCAGATCGTTTGCTGACGGCCAGTGAGGAAAGACCTGAACCATCTGAACACCGTCCCCCTTAGACCTATCTCCCAGAGTCTAGATAGGAGGCGGTCATGGGGGACGGTGTCGAAGGCCGCCAATAGGTCAAGCATCATGGACACAAGCTCCTCCTCTGCGAAGATTAGGTCTAGAATGTTGCCTTCCCTGTGTGTGGGAGTGGTTACCCATTGTTTTAACCCTAAGTTGGCACAGGATTGTATGATGTTGTGGAAGGCTGTGTCTAGTTTGCCATTGTTCCATAGGTTAAAATCCCCTAGCACTAGTAATCTGCCATGGGTAAGTGTCAAGTTGTTAATGACACTGATCAGTTCCTGCTGTTGTGTAGCATTAATGGCCCCTGGTGGCCTGTAGCATATCAGGCCGGTGAGGCAGTGACCTGAGTCATGTTTTATTGAGAACCCAAGGAGTTCTGCACAGGACACTTTGTCAATGTCTAACATGGTGATGTTCAGTTCTTCCCTGAAGATAACTCCCGTCCCCCCCTCGCTCCTTAGGCCTGGTGGGGGGACGGTTACAGTTACAGTTTGATAAGCCTCCCTTCTTCCTCTGATACCAGGCAGCAATAAACCTCATTAAGAGAACAGAAATGGAGTCAAACATGGGTCCGCCGTGCTCTCCAGATAGTTATTATGAGACTTCAAGTGTAAGTAAAATCCATAAAGCATTCGTGTAATTAACACATAAAATCCAGTTATTTATCATACAATCATTACATTGTCTTTATAAAATCAATTTAGGGTAGTCTCTCTATACATAACAGTTTATATTTTGAATTTCTGGAAAGTGCATTTCTTATTGTATTTCAAAAATGTTATATCTTAAAGATATCGAATTAGTAGCACATTTTGAGTTTCCAGAGAGTGTGTTTCTTGATATATTTCATGAGGGTTAACTCCATAACCGCGGCGCAAGTTTAGCCGTGGTGCGGGAGTTCTATTGAGTGGGCGGGGCCGCGTCGGCTAATAGGTAGTGTTTCATTAACGTTATAAGTGTGATGAGTTAACATCAGCCTTTCAAACTTATTAATGCTTTCCTAGAACTATATACTAAAATAAAATAGTATCAGACTGAACAAAACCTTTATATTAGCACTTGCTAAGCTAAACTAGAATCCACAGAGATACTTTTTGTTGAAGTCTGGTTAGTATTTTTTCAACACACTGATTAATGTTAACGGCTTAACTCGCTTCATTAGAAGGAAAAAAGTACTGACCTATTTAAAGGCTCTCCACCCAGACCTTGTGTTAATAAAAGAAACAATCTTTCACCTTAGAGAGAGTGAAAAGCTCAGGATGGTCTATCATGCCAGCAAAGTAGTGACTTAAGACAATACAGTAACAACTAGTGTGGCTTACTGACAGTGAGTCGTAGCCATCCTAATAAGAAAAGTCCTTCTAATCCCACTCTTGAAATTGTGGTCAGATCCAAACACACACCGTCAGATCCAAATAGGCATTTTATATGAATTATGGGCAATATACAAGCTCAAATGTTAGTTATGGGATCGGTATACGCCCCAGTGGGAGACAAAAGTGCTTTCTTTCAAGGAATTTGCAACATTCTATGACCTAAGGGGCAATCTAAAACAAAATACTTATGGGGTGATGAAACTTTATATTCGGCCCTCAATTAGACAAGCCAAACCACATTTCTGTTGGACACACCAGAGAGAAAACTATTAGAGGGCTTAATGAATGACCACTCCATGTTGAACCCATGGGGAATAATGCACCCTAGAGAACCAGATTACACATTTACATCCTGTACTCATGAAACATGTTCCCATATCGATTAGACCTTTAAATCTGCCCCATTACTGAAAACCTCACTGATACATTAACATTAACATTACCAAATAGTATCTTTGATCATGACGCCATCCATATTAGTCTAGAATTGGAATTACTAAACTCACCACAGAGACGATAGGGAATGAATACATCACACTATCAACAAGAGAGCACTCATTTAAAATCTCAGTTATGCATGTATTTAGAAGAAGATGAAGGCACTGTGTCATCAACATAAGTACTGTGGGAAGAAGGCAAGGCATCTTTGAGGAGAGCGATTATCAAAATGCAGCTCTGAAGAAAGGGAAAGCGCTGGCTCCTGAGACCAATTTGAACAAAATATACAGACACCTACATACCAATACACACAAATACCCTCAAAGGAGATACTGCACCTAATTAAGACAAAATATTATTTGAATAAGTCATATACAATAATATAGGATAATACCGTAGTTTGCATTAAGGAAAGGCATTATTAAAGGGGGTTGAACATGGACAGAGATATAGCATTACAGCTTAGTCAAATGGAAGCTCAATATATGATACTAGCACCCAGAGAAACAAGAAAACACCATTACACATCCCAATGAAATAATTCATTATTTCAGGGAGTTCTTTAAGGGCCTACACTCATCACCTACTGATGAAACCAAGAGGAAAGAAGACAACGTTGTTTACCCATGTGCATCCCAGGACTATCCAAAGAGCAAGCTCACCTACTGAAAAGGACATTTTAAAATTAGAACTTGGTAGAACAATGGATGATTTACCCTAGAGTACAGCTTAGGAATTAGATGGTTTTCCATCTCAACTTTACAAAATAAGCAGGCCACACAAATTATTTAATAGGATAAATACAACCCAGGATCCTCTTAACCTGGCCAAAATATTGTTGATCCGAAAATCTGAGAAAGGCCCTTATGTGCGGGTCATGAGCCAATCTTGCTAATTAATGTAAATATAAAGGTCTTGATCCAAATACTGACCAGCCTTTTTTAGTACATCCAACACAAGTGGGATTTGTGCACTTCTGCGGCCATTTGAGAGCACTATCACATATTTTGTGGCAGGCATGGAATAATAATGGTGTGCCATTGTCTTTGACTGTGAAAAAGTATTTGATAGAGTGGAATGGGGGTATCTATTTAGACAAGTATCAAAAAGAGTGGGACCAAGTAGTATGCATGTGGGTCTCTTTGAAATAATAATTGGGACCCTCAACAGCTCCTTTTGATAAATGGCATGTTATACCCGCAGACGTACTAGAAACCAATCGCATCATCATCGGGTCTACCCTCGACCAGGAGGGGGGTCTCTTAAGACAAAGAGGCAGCATGGGATCTGTTGTGCTTGTCATTCTACTGACATCATCACTGCTGATGTCTCTAGAGTGTTAGCTTGTGTTAATTCCATATTCTCTATTCTGATCCTGGCGGTTGCTGAGGCAGGATAGATTTTACTTGTTGTCCTGCATTATTTACAATAAATCTGCTCTACTCACGATTTTGGAGTGCGACTCTTCACTTCATTTTGGCGACGAGGGTGGGATTCGAACCCACGCGTGCAAAGCACAATGGATTGAATTTAAATTCAAAGTTTAAATTAAAGACACAAAGACATAGTTTACATGGCAACCACAGCTAATCATACTATTTCTCCTCCACCTGCTTTCCTAATCGAAGGAGAAATTCCTACCACTGAATGGGAGGAGTGGTTAGGTTTCTTTGAAAATTATTTAGAAGCTATAGATGGTCTTAGGTTTCCTGCAACAAGGAAGAAAGCTATTTTATTGAATTCTTTGGGAAAAGCTGGACAACATGTTTTCAAATTCTTGCCAGAACTTCGTAATGCAGATGGTGAACTTATTGATAACCCCTACAATGAAGCCAAATTGAGATTGGAAAAATATTTTGGAAAACAAGTGAATATTGTCATGCAAAGACATAAATTTTACACTGCACCACAGAAGGGTAAAGAGACAGTGGATCAGATGGTTGCTCGTTTAAGGGAGTTATCTCTAAAATGTGACTTTGGAGCTATGGCTGATCAAATGATTCGAGATCAATTGATAGTACAATGTAAGAATAAAAGGATGCAACAGAAATTGTGGGCAGCTAAAAATCCTACGCTTTTGGAAGCTATTACTATCGCGAAAGTTGTTGAAGAGTCTGACAAGTGTATGGAAGAAATGCGACTTCTTGAAATAAAGAAAGAAGAGACTGTCAACGTTATCAACAAAGCTGACAAAGACCCTACTTCTAGTGTGGACCAATTTAATACTAAGCCAAAAGTTTTTCTTCCCAAACCTAGGTCTTTTTCTAATAATTCTGGGGGGAGAGGAAAATTTGTGGGGTGTTTTCGCTGTGGTGACATGTCTCATGCTGCTGACTTTCAGGTTGTTTTGCAAGAGACAAAACTTGTCGTAAGTGTGGTAAGCGTGGTCATATCAGCAAAGTTTGTAAATCTCCTTCTTTTAATAGAGTCAACTTTGTTGAAGATGATTTTGTTCCTCAAGAAATGTCCCTTTGTGTGGAAGGTGATTCTGAAGACAACACTCAGTTTATTTTACAAAGACCAAAAGCTTCTTTTATTCTCAATGGTATTCCTGTTACACTTCTGGTTGATCCGGGTTCAATGTTTTCTATCATTCCATATAATATGTATAAAGAGTTTTGGTCTTCTATCCCACTTTCACACAGTGACATTTTGCCCAAAGGTTACACAGGAAAAGTTATTAAATTGAAAGGAGTCATGGATACTTCTTTTCAATTTAAAGGGAGATCTGCTGTTGGTAACGTTTATATTTCTGAAGAGGGCCCAGCTATCCTTGGTTGGATACAACAGTATGATTTGCATATCATTCTTGACCCAAGGTCTGATGATGTAGTACTGGTCATTGAAGATTTCAATAATGTTGAGACTGTTCTTTCTAAGTTTTCTGATGTCTTCCGCCCTAGCTTAGGTAAACTGGAAGGTTATTTACATGAGATTAACGTTAAGGAAAATGTTTCTCCAGTTAGGCATTCTCTCAGAAGAATTCCTATTGCTGTTAGAAAAGAAGTAAAAGAAATGCTTGATGACATGCAAAAACAAGCACAACATAATCCATTAAAACTAGGTAGTGATCTAAAATTACCTCCTGTCCCAAGGCCAAAGGAATTTATTAAAACATGGGCAGAGGTAAGGTTAAAAAAGAGAAAATGTGTTTATATATTTATTTAAGTGTTTTATATAGCACTGGCAAGACCTGGGGTATCAGAGTGCTTCACATCAGTACATGTTAAACAAATAACAAGTATAGACTGAACACTTAAATCGAAACAGGAAAGGGCATGGGTTGAACATGATGGTGGAAAATAGCAGGGAAGGGGTACAAGGGGATCAAGGGTTGAGGACATGTCTTTGTGGGTGATTAGTGTCCTGCTAGTTGAAAAGTTGGATTAGGAGGAGATCCTTTAGCTGCCTTTTGAAGCTCAACAAGGAGGGGTTAGTCATGATATGTACTTAAATGGAGTTCCAGATTTTAGAGGCATTGTTAGGAAAGCAGCGTGACTGGGTTTTTTGGTTGAGGGCTTTCGGGAGGGTGAGGAGTAGAGTGTTAGAGATTCTTAGGTTTCAACATCTACATGGCCCCCCTCGCAGCCATCGTCCGACTACATGGCCTCAACATCGTATCCTACACTGGCGACACCCAGCTTATCCTCTCCCTCACCAAAGACCCCACCACTGCCAAACTCAACTTCCAGAAAGGAATGCAAGATGTCGCAGTCTGGATGACCAACAGCTGCCTGAAGCTCAACGCCTAGAAGATAGAAATATTCATCCTCAGTACCACCCCTTCTGCATGGGACAGCACCTGGTGGCCGACCGCCCTCGGAAGCCCGCCTAACCCCTCAGACCACGCCAAGAACCTCGGCATCATACTCGACTCATCACTCACCTTGAACTGACAGGTCAATGCCGTCTCCTCCAGCTGCTTCAACACCCTCCGCAAGACCTTCAAGTGGATCCCCCCATAGTCAAGGAAGACAGCCACCCATGTTCTCATCACCAGCAGACTGGACTATAGAAATGCACTCTATGCCGGCATCAACAATTCCCTACTCTGCAAACTCCAGACAATACAGAACACCGCCACCAGACTCCTCCTTGGTATTCCCCGACACAAACACATCAGTCAATACCTACAAAGTCTCCACTGGTTCCCAGCGGAGAAAGGAGTCACTTTCAAAATCCTCACTCATGTCTACATATACCTACACAACAACGGACCCAAATACCTCAATGACAGAATCAAGTTCCACGTACCCAAATAAAACCTTCGGTCTTCCAACCTTGCACTGGCCAAAACCCCGCGCATCTACAGAGCCAGTGCAGGCGGAAGATCCTTCTCTCACATTGCAGCCAAGACCTGGAATGAGCTACCGGCAGACAACAGATGCACCCCCTCCCTGAACACCTTCAGGAAGACCCTCAAGACCTGGCTCTTTGGCTAAACAGAACTGGGGACCCCCCCCCTCAGCACCTTGAGACCCTCATGGGTGAGTAGCGCCCTTACAATTCCCTGATTGATTGATTAATTGATTACTTTTTTTGTTTGACCTGCCTTTTTGAGTTTTGAGTTGAGGTAAGGTGGTTTGCCAGCGTAAAGGGCTTTGTGAGTTAAGCAGGACGTTCTGAAAATGCAGCGAGCTTCAATTGGAAGCCTGATCAGTTCTTTCAGGGCAGGGAGATGTGGTTGTAGTTTTGGATTCGTTCGTCCCTTCTGGCAGCATGCATTGAGGGTGGTTTGAAGGGGGCGAGGTGGGATTTTGTGGTACTTGTGAGGGTGGCATTGCCATACTCTAATCTTGACAACACCAGCGCTTGCATGACAAATTTATCTGGTAGTGATATAGTCTAGCCACACATTCCTTAACGTGTGAATTCTCCCCAGGCGTCAGACTGGATCCAGAAATGTTATTTTTATTTTTCTCAGCAGTACCACTGCACGCCGGGGGTCGACGCCGAATGGCTCTGTACAATGTCAGCTCCGGATATGACGTCAATGGAGACATATGAGTCCCCTCCGGTGTGCTGACATCAGCTTCTTCTGTGAAACGTTCTGCACAGAGCATAGAGACACATATAAACTGGCTGTGGAAACAGTGTGCTAAAAAGAGGAAAAATCTTTAGAACAATAAACAAAAAGAGAAAAAAAGGGTATGATAATACCAGAGAAGGCCCTTGAGGAAAATGCCAAAAAGTCAATGAAGCACAAATCATGTAGAGGTGCAGGGCACAGTATGCAAGAAAAACACCTCCTACTCCCTTAACCCTATACCAGGAGGAAAGGGTGGAACTCCTTTGACCATATACCAAGAGGAAAGGGTGGAAGAAAACTCTGTATAAGGTCAAAAAGACCAGATCATTGGATCTGGAGAACCCTGCCTCGACCGGAGGAGAATAAGGAAAAAGGGGAAGCCCACTCCCACACCAAAGGTCATAGAGTCAGGAAGTGAGTGAACTAAAAACCCCACAAGCAGACCTAAAGATCATTCGCATAGCAGAGAGAATAGGCGGGCGTTAAGAAATCTGCAGCTGGACTATGTCTCTACCAGATACATCCTTACCAAAGGTAAATACCTTGTTCATTTGATAGAGACATCTAGCCGCAGATTCCTTAACTTGTGAATTAGAGACCATAGCCATAATCTCTAGGAGGAGGGTGTGCAAATCAATTCCAAAATATGTCCAGGAGGACCGGCTGACGAGATTAAGATTGGCCACACCTCAGTGGGAAAGGATAAGGAAGCAAGAGAGATAGAGCTCTCTTCTGAAGGTGTTAATGACCACAACAAAAAGGCAAGCAAGGAATATGCACCAACATTAAGGAGCATGTTTCCTCAGGCATGGAAGTACCGAAGTACAGACACCCATTGTCACCCAATCCAAAGGAAGATAGGCATGGATCCAATTAATGAAACGGCTAATTGGCCCCACTGGAACGTGGGTACATGACCACTAGAAGGGGCAGAGGAGTCTGCAATATGTATAATAGAAAACTGAGCCACCAGACCGACTAACCAGAGCATGGCATCTATCTATGTGAAAGAACGTGGCCATTAGAGGAGCCAAGCAAACCTCTAAGTGGAAAGAAGAAACTAAGATATGAAGAAAAAGTGCTAATGGAATTAAGTTTCCACCGCCAGGTAGGAAAGAGTTACAGCAGTAGCACAGGACACTGCCTCAGAGCTACAGCGCCTGGCCCAAGAAGAGGATCATACAATTCCGACAAGGAAAATCAGTCTCGGAAAAAAAGTGGGAGGGGGTAAATCCTACACAAAATCACTTGACAACAGTCAGGATGGTATACGTGAACCCCAAGTACACTAACTGTGGGTGAGAAAGAACACATGAGGTCCAGCCCTGATAAGAGCAATAGAAGAAGGGTCACCAGACACAAACCCCCTTAAACCAAGCAGGTTAAGGCCCGAGAAAAATTAGGCAGAGATGAAAAGGAGAAGGAGTTCTAACATGGATAATGCTTAATTCTGTGTCTTTTTCTGACGAAAGACCCGCGTAACAAAACAAAGAAAAACTGGACACTGTCGTAGCAATACACCCTTGCAGGTAATGCATGCCACAGTCCAAAAATAAAGGACACACCGACAACACCCAGAGTACCAACCATAGAAGTGGAAAAAGGGGGTCAAAACAACCCTCCAAGAACAGAGTGAGGCCAGCTTACAAGACAACATTGCCTCCTAGAAGAATCTTAACAGGCACCTACTTCCCATAGTGAAAAACATGAAAGAGTGTGCTTGCTCAAAAGTGCGTACCAATAATTAGACAAGAAGGTATGACTGACTATGCTAGAATCACCTAACGGAATATCTGAGTATTCCAGAATCACCTATCAGAATATCCAGAAGAAAAACTCCCACAAGACAAATGAGGGAGCAATCCCCATCGAACGGGCAACCATGGAATGTAATATGCATAGAGAAAATAGTTTCATACAAGGACCACTTAACAGCTGTGAGGCAACCACATCACAGAGCAGCCGAGAGGCAAGGAGAAGAGGTTATGCAACAACTGTGAGGGAAGGATAGCAGGCCACACAATGACCTTGGGGTGGGGAAAAAGGAAAACAGGAAAAACGATGTTGTTCTACAATCAAATGCCAAACCGACCGACCCTGCCGAGCGACCGCATTGGTGAGGACGGTCAATACCTGGGATATGCCATATATTCCCCAACATTAGAGGAATTAAAGCCCCTGGCTTGGCCAGGCATGTACTACCAGAGGCAGAAATGTCATGGAACTCTCCAATCCTACCTCTAGCCAGAAGATGTGCCATATTCAACACTGGTGTGCACGGCCAGATCCACAAGGTAAAAACAGTCAACAGGGGGGAAATGATCTACTGTTGGTAATACGTAAAAAACATCAGCAAGAAAATACAATACAACATCATGTGTAAAGCGCAACAGCTACCTCAAACAGAGGTGTCCCAGCGATAGCGTGATCCTGCAAAAAAGGTATTTGGGCCTCCAAAACTGAAAGAGTTCACTAGTCCTGGCTAAAGAGCCATGTTTCATGTGCCATTATAACAGTTGAAGAGTAGAAGGGGACAACTCCAAGGGAGTGTAGGGCAGCAAAAACTGCATACCATTGATACGTGATAGAACCCCCTAGGCGGAATAAGAGGCTGCCAAAGGAACTGAACCAGGAAACACGGCTTCCAACGCAATAACAGGACAGGATAACAAGTCCTGAGCCACAGCCAAGGAACAGAATAAAGGGCAATAAGGCTTAGTGGCCAATATCACACATATCACAATATGCTAAGGCAATCGCGTGATTAGGGAGTCACATAACCGCTGCATCTAAAGAACCCCACCTGCCAGTAGAGTAAGATCCTCTGCAGGGTCTCAAGACAGGAGGCTAGCCAGAGCACCAGAGACCAGGGTAAAGACACTGATCTGGTGATCGGCGCCACAAAACGCACATATCACATTGTAATAACAAGGGGAAAAAAAGGTGACGGGGCAAGCCACGGGTCTGCCCCTTCCCAACTAGCACGAAACCTACTTAAGGCAGCATCTGCTTGGGCTCCAAAATGATGAACCCCATCAAAAGGCATGTCAAGCAAGGCTGTCTAGACAGCTTCTGAAAATCCAGACGCCCAAAGCCAGGCATGCTGGCGCAATGCCACAGCCGACGTCATCGCTCGACCATTTGAATCGGTGGAGTCTATTCCACATCTCATGCGCAGTTTAGCCACCTGTTCCACAAGAAATGTAGAAAGCATCCTAGGGCACAAATTGTGTTGGTGTAGCGTAATGCTGCACTAGCGGGGGAAAACAACTTTCCTGCAAGAATCCTGCTTCCTGGAATCTTTGTCAAGGGGGAATGGGTAAGGTTCTCCATCTCTGGGGACACTGTAATGGCCTGGACCAAGAAGCTGTGGTGGGTCGGCTGTTGGATAAGGCAAGCGGTGTCCCCTGGGGCAGGACGGTGTTTGTGAGCACTAGCGCGGTCCACTGGTACACCTGACTCAGGTGTTGCCCATGCCCCCAATAAAATATCAGACAGTGCCTCACGAAATGGAGTACTGGTTTAATCCCAGACTGGCCGGAATGAAGGACCTCAGTAAGAGGGTCCGTAGCTTTATCCACTGTATGCAGAGTGAGATGTAGGACAGCACAACTGGCTTCCAAGGCAAGGCCAGTAGGCGATAAAAGAGAGGAAGCAAGGGATGAATCTAGCCCGGTGGCTTCACCCAGCTCAGCAATCCAGCTGTCCAACATAGTAGGAGCCTTCTCCAAGGAGGCTATCACTCACATCCTTCCCCCAACTGGTCCTGTGAAACATCCACAGAAACCATCAGTGCCAAAAACATCTCCATAACTGGTGTCACTAGTGGAAGATACCCAAGGACTGGGCGCTGACTCCTCTCTGTGTTTGAGACTGGAACTGGGCAAACCCTTTGGCGATGAACAGTTACTGCACCTACGACCTCCTTGTGGCCTGCAGGCACTCCAGAGGGATACGAGGGCCCAAAAACAAGATGGAGAGCCTTGTAGTACTCCTGCATCTGGTTCCAGGTCACTCAGGCCACAGGAAAAGGTGTGAGGTGCGGGAGAGACCCCGGACCAGAATTAGAAGAGTCACCACAATCGACCCAGTGAGCCAAAGGAGCCACAAAGACCCAGGGCTTCGATCTCTTATGACGCCACTCACCATGAGAGGTTGCCGGAGACAGGGAACGCTGTGGTTGACCACATGGAGAAGAGCGGCGCTCACAGGAACGACCCCTGGATCGGGAGGATTACCAACATCGCGAGGAGATGGAGGTCTGCGACAACTGCGCTGACAGAAGTTTCATACGCTGCTCCAACAGAGCCTTCTGCTTCAATCGCTGGCAGGGCTCACACTTATCAGCTTTGTGGTGCTCGCCCATGCACAACATACAGATAGAATGTGGGTCAGTACCTGACATTTGGCGAGCACAGGACTTAAACCTAGAGGGCATAGGAATTTAGCACATTGTTTCAGACGAGAAAAGCTCATCACAGTAGGCTGAAAACGGCTAGTTACACTACTTTGGATCCAGGTGCAGTGCGGAAAAAGAAGAAACTGACATCAGCGCACTTCAGGGGATTTATATGGCTCCACTGATGTCATATCCGGAGCTGATATCGTATGGAGCAATGCGGTGCCGCCCACCTGTGCACAGAGATACTGCTGAGAAGAAAAAAATATATATATATTTCCGGATCCATTATGAAGCCTTGGGAGAATTCACAAGTTAAGGAATCTGCGGCTAGATATCTCTATCAGATATGATCTGTCATGGTCAGTTTGGTGTCAAGTGTAATTCCTAGAGATTTACCAGGGTCAACTATGGATATCTTTCAGTTAAGAACGTCAATCGAGTTTAGCCATTCTTGCATCTGTGGGGACTGTTCTGTCTTTGATATGAGGAGAATTTCAGTATTATCTTGGGTGAGTTTTAGGTGGCTGCGGGCTAGCCAGTGTTGGACTTCTTTAAGGATAGCATTTAACTGGTGTATGTTGTCAAGTGAGGAGATTTCCATGTAGAGCTGGGTGTCATCTGTGTATAGATAGAAGGGGATGATTGCTTAGTTGAGAATGACTGTGAGGGGCTCCATGTAGATATTGAACAGTGTGGGCGAGAGGACCGAGCCTTGGGGGACACCCTGGGGGATTGCTGTTGTGTCCGAGGTCAGGTTTTCATTTTATGTGTTGAGATCGGTTTTATTGAAAAGATGTGAACCAGTGTAAGACCACCCCTTCCGATCCAAACCTTTTTTGGAGGGACGGCAAAAGAAGCTTGTGGTCGACCATGTTGAAGGCCATGAAAGGTCTAGAAGTATGAGCAGGCAGCATATGTCAGTATCCAAGGAGTTTGTGGAGGTCATCTACAATGTTCAGAATAGCTGATTCTGTGCTGTAACCTTTTCTGAAGCACGATTTATGAGGATACAGGAGATTTTTGCTGTCAATGTGTTGGATTAGTTGAGAGAGAACGCACCTCTGACGAACTGCTACCTCATCAAACAGAAACACAGGACACTGTAGCAGAACAGTTTCCCCCTTACCTATCTCCGTGTCTTCTCCTCTATTTTCAGACGACTGCGGCTCAGGATGCAGACTGTTCCCTTAAGGGACTCGCGCTGTGGGATCCATCCCCCGATCATGTGACTAGGCCATGTGACCCAGTCAGCTCAAAGCGGAAGAAGCAGGTCGTGGCTGGAGTTCGTCTGGAGCGGCGAGAATGGAAGAAGGTGACCCAAAGAAAGAAGCAAGGACTATCCAGACATTCTTTATATCGCCAGGATTACAAGGAATGACCGTACCCCGAGGCGAGGAGACAAAGACGCCGGAACGGGAACAATGGAGAACCTTGGACGGGGACAAACCAGGGAAGGAGCCAGACCCTATTTGGCATGTGGGGACGCCAGCCGCGTCCCAGGAGGGACATGGCTACACAAGGTATGGGCCGGCTGGAGACCGTATTAGGGAAGGGGGCCGAAGCTGCCAAGGAGGGGGCGGGTGGAGGGAGTTGAGCGCTTACTCTATTTGGCTTAAACTATGCGTAATCGCTGTTGCAGTGAGGAATAGCCGAGAGCACTGGTGCTGGTATCAGTTGTCATCTCCCTTCACTCCTTTTTCCTGATCACGACTTAGGACTACAGAGCCACGTCCTTACAGAAATTATTTTATTTTTTTCTTCTTATGTTTGGCCGCTCACATCCTGGTGGGACCCCCTACGAATACGAGATGAAAACGAACGCCCAAAATCACCGCTTTCTGACGCAAGAAGAGAGAAGACGCTGCCTGCCCCTAAATTGACCTAGAAGAAACCCATAGAAGTTAACCTGTATACTATACTCCATCAAAAACAGTGTCTTGTTAATAAAACAACCAAAACTTGATAATCCTGTCCCTGTTTGCTTCTCCACCATGCCACATCATCTCTCTAGAGTTTTGGCTAGGAAGGGGAGATTGGAGACAGGTCTGAAGTTCTTGAGGTAGTTTGGGTCTGCACCTTGTTTTTTGAGCAGTGGTGTGACTTGACCAAGTTTGAGGCAGTCTGGCATCACTCCAGTCGTGAGGAAGCTATTTATAATCTTTTTGCCAGGGATGCTGGGAGGGGTTCCGCAAGGTGGGGGAAGGGATTAGGATGGGTCAACAGAGCAAGTATCTCCACCTTCGAGAGTGGGTTGAATAACTTCCAGCTTCTAGGAGATGTGTGAGGCCCTTGGAGAAGGTTGCACCTGTTAATGTCCTGAAGAGTGATCTTTGGTAGTGAGGCCGTGACGTGAGAAGGGAGGTTGTTATTTTCCTTTCTGGAAGGGGGTTCGCTTTGGGTGACTGGTTGTTATCTTCAAGGAACAGCTCGATCTTTGTGATTTTGTCATCCAAGAAATCAGCGAAGTTGTCACATCATTCTTCGGAGATTTGAGTTTTTTGGGGGAAGGCGTAGAGGTTTGTTGTTTGATGAGATGAAAAAGGTATTTGGGGCGGTTTGTGGCTTTGTTTAGAGCATTGCGGAAGAAGGTGGCTTTTTCAACCATGATGTGTTTTTTGTACTTTCTACATTCACTTATGAGTTGTTCCAGGTGGACTGTGGATGGAGTGGTACACCAGAGTCTTTCTTCCGCTCTAAGTTTTTTTCTTTCAGTATTCAGGTCTTTATTATACCATGATCTTGAGGGTGTGTTTATCACTCTCTTCAGCTTCAGTGGGGCTACTTTGTCCAATATGGAGGACATCGTTGAGTTGTAATGGGTGGTGAGTTAGAATGTTAAGAGCTTATCTGATGAGGGGTGTTGTAGTGATCTCACTCTATCTACTAGGTCCGCAAGGGGGATTTGCCTTATGTTTTGGCCCACCACAGAGGTGTGGGCTTTGGGCGGTGGCAAGTATTGTTGATGTGAAACAGAATGATGTGGTGATCCGACCAGTCAACAGGGAGGATGTTGTCAACAGTAAGTTTTTCTTCCTGAGCTATGTTAGCATCTAGGGTAGATCCTTTGTTGTGGGTTTGACCTTTGCAAAGCTGGGAGGAATTGTTACTGAGTAAAATGTCCTTTAAGGATTGGATTAGTTTATTGTTTTCATGATTCCAGTGAAGTCTGAGGTCCCCTAGAATGATGTTGTTGGCGTGAGAAAGTGAGCAGCGTGTGATCAGATCTGCTAGCTGTTCGCCAAAGCAGCATACGTTACCTGGTGGTGGTAGAGTGGGTGACAGTTTATAGTCATGTTGTCTTTTATTCTTATGGTGGTGCTGAGATCTTCAAATGTGTTGTAGGTGAGGGTGTCTGTTTCACCAACGTTGATATTGTTCTTGTGGATAATGGCGATCCCTCCACTGTGTCTTTCTTGATGATTAATAACCCCAGGGGGACTCCAATGTCAATAATCAGTAAAAGTATTAATTGCTATGTCAATGTCATAGTTCAGGATGGTTTCTACTATTTCTTTTGCATGTTTAGTTGCAAATCTGCAGTTTATGAGCATGCATTTGGTTTCTTTGCAATTCTTGGGGGAAGGAAGTGAAGGATGTTGATGAGGTGTGTTGGTGGCCTGGTCATTTTCATTGTTGTGGGGTTTCTTTTCTTTCTAGCCCTGTGATAACCTGGATCTTAGAGGAGGTGTTTAATCTAGGAGGTTCCAGGATATACAATTTAGCTAGCCCCTACACCTCGATCAGGGAAATTGAGGCATTCATTCTTAGAAGCCTCTGAGCTTTGTTTTGAGAGGTTTTGTGATCCAGACGTGTGACTGTTTCTTTATACTTATTAGGAGTATCTACTGCTACGTGAAGAGGGGTGAGGGAGATGGGCAGGATTCAGAGGGAGTTTTTGGTTCATTTTGATATTGTTGACGCCCTGTATTACTTTCTCTAGTTTGTTTTCCAGATGAGTGAGATGCTCATTTAGTTTGTGCCAGTGCATTTGAGTAAATAGGGAGGGCTTGCAGGTGTTTCACATCAGCATCTGTGTGGCAGGGCGGTACAGAGTTTTCTACTGTTTGTAGGTGGCAGTGAGATTCAAGATGTTAGTGGGGGTGTAATCAGAGAGGTCACTATGTACTTTATTGTTAGTGGAGTGTCTGTTGGGAGAATTGTGAAGGATCTTTGAGATGGTTATTTCAGTGTATTGGTGATTGTAGAGGGTAGGTAGCGGGAGTAGGGGGCAAGAGCAGCTTGGACGACGTCCCTAGAGAACAGTATGGGAGAGGAAGAGGGTGTGGTTTGCTATGGGGAGGATTGGACAGAGGATATGTTGGGATGGGGGTGGCGGTGATAGTTATATTCTGAGCTGAGCTGGTATTCTGGGCTGGGCTAGTAGGTGTGTTGGTCAGTGAGCAGACCAAGTTATGTGAGCGAGTGGTGGTGGTGCGTGCCAGTAGGCTCTCAGGCACACCATGTTTGGTATGGGTTGGAGTGAGGGCAAGGTGAGTTGGGAGGGAGGGATTTGAGTTGGTGTTGGGACTCTTGCATGTATCATTATGTGCAGTGTCCTTAGGAGGAGAGTGACCAGGGGGGTTAGGAGTTTGAGACAGTAAAATGTCATTCTTTAAAGTAGGGAAAATGGATTTAAAAGTGCGTAGGTTGACATCACTGGCTTGTATCATGATAGTTCCATTTCGAAGGTGGTTGTAGTAGCATTACCTTTGAACGTAGGTGAGTTTGAAATTGTCATTTTCAGTCTGTTAAAGATGTTGATGGTTTATGTGAAGGTGTTTTTATGATAGTATTCCATTTAGCAGGACATGTAGTGTAAAAGATGAGATCCCTTCTCTTTATGCCTTTGGATGCATTGTAGTAGAGATCTGCAATTAGTAATTTGGGGTGTTGTTTAATCAAATTATGTTTGAACTTCTTAGCCGCTGGGGTGGAGAAATTGGGGGATAGTGATGGAGAAGGAGTTTGGACCATGAGGATTTGGGGGTGGTGAGGGGGAGGGGGTTAGTGCAGGGAAGGCATTCAATGTGAAGTCTGCATCATATATCCTTCAGGATGGAGCTTGTAGTTTGGTATGAGTAGAGTCGGATTTCCTAGCTTCTCTCTTATGTGTGTCCGAAGATTAAGTGTGGATGGTGACACACAACCTTCAAATGGCTCTGCTGAGAAGGCTACTCTAAAAGAGGGAAGTGAACAAAGTTCTTTGGTACTGTCTTTTAGTGTCATTGGGGTGTGGAGTTGCAATAGTAGTGTAGTTAGGTAGAGTTGAACTAGCGCCGGCCTATTCCAGGATGGCTTCTGAGCTGGTGGTGAGTGGGGAGCCTGGGTTCAAGAAGTCCCCTTTCCATTCCTGTAGTATGCTGAGAGGTCAGGGAGGGACTACATCCTCTTGCAAGCTCTTTTTATTCAGTTTGTCTGGGATGAGACCCCATTCCAAAATGGCCACCACACTGCTGTATATTAAAGGGGCAGGGATCATGCAGTACGTTTTTATTGGAATGTAGTGGTGGAGGAGCCAAGGAGGTCAAGGAGGGACTACAATCTGTTTCCTTTGTCTGGGAGACGAGAAGCATCCAGGTCTCCCTGGTCCTTTTTTGTCTGTCGATGAGTGATAGGCAGGACCCGGGTTTGATGTTGGGGAAAGGGGGTTGGGGTCTCCAAAATGGAGGCCCGGGTTTCCCAGTATGATCACGCACACTGAGGAAGAAGTGGACTCCCCCTCCCCCCAAAGGAGCAGTTCGTCCCAGCAGGGGAAAAGATGCTTCCCAGTGGAGGCACAGTGCAGGCAGGCAGAAGGACTGACCTACCGGTGCTCGGTGTGGTTTGTCTCTATGTGCAGTGGCAATTGGTTGTTCAGGCCATGTTGTGGGTTCAGATATGTCAACAGGGCACGGCAGGAATCACTGCAAAAGAACCTGGTGCAATGGGGGACCATCAAAGCTAGGCAGGTGGAGGGTTACCAGGCCGTATTACGTGCCCCGAGATCCTGTGAAGACACAGTATCAAGCATTGCTGGTGAAACAGAAATTGTTACAAGGGGACTGGTGTAGCAGGGACTAGTCAGACGACACAGGTCGCGGGCTGCTGAGAGCAAAGGGGCAGCGGAGGCAGCGGGCATACCGCGAACACTGTTGCCACCTACTACCAAGTCATGGCCTTTCCTGGGGTCAAGGGGCATCTGGCTGGAAGAGGTCCTCGCAGGGCCACATCAGCGAGTTCCAGCAACTGCCCTGTGGTAAGACTGGCACCTCTGCTGACTGGTGACTAGAGACCAGGCTCATTGGGTGCACCAGGGCCAGCAGCCTCTATGGAGGTGGTGTGCAGGCAGTATTTCTCGGTCTCTCACAGTATCAAACTGGACAGGTAACTCACCATCATCAATAGTTACCAAGTTACTGTTCATTAGCTCGAATCCCACAAGGGGTCTCGATGGCAGAGCTTCAGGGAGGATTTACGCCAATGGCGATCCCCGGCCCTCAGGAAATATAAGGTGTCCTTCACATCAACATACATTTCAGGTCAAAATGTTTCAGCCTACTTGCACCCATACGGGTCAATGGCTTCTGTTAGGACCATTAGATTGGATGGATCCCTGTTTTGTGCCAGTTGGGACAGTATTCCCTGGCTTAGAACGGGTCTGGTATGTTGGAGAAGACACTGTTCTCCTCATATTGTGTTATCAGTAGGACCCCATTTGTTGTAGTGGGGAGGTGGACTGGCTGTCCTCTCTTAGTTCAGATTCTCCATACTGATTCAATCCCTCCCATCCTGAATATTCTATGGGTCCCCAGTGATGCGTCCAGCAGATCCCATCTGACTGACACAGAATTAAGTGGAAGGACCATTGTCTCTCACCTGTGCGCGGGTGTGGGGTGACCTCCTGATGATATGTTTGGCTGGTGCAGTAAGTCGGGGTTGCTGGAGGTGACAGTGCTAAAAGAAAGAAGAAAAGAATATAAGATAGTATCCGCTTGGGATTTTTCTATGTCTTTATGTACTTCTCATACAAAGCACTGATGCTCTGTGGACCAAAGGATGCTGGTCTGCAGGAAGCAAGAGCACCAAATTATGAGGGTAGATGATTCCCACCTGCAGACAGGACATATAAGTTACATATCATGGTGGCAGCAGGAAGCAAGAGCAGTGGTTTATATAGGGAGGAAGTGTGGACAGAAACCTGCAATACACTCCATTTTGAAGGAGTCTGATATGTTCCCAGCTGGTGATGGTATCCGAGGAAGTGCTGTGACCTAACCATTTAGTAAGCTGCTATTGTCATTATTTTCATGCACCTGGGACAGTCCATCCTGCCACCAGTGTGTAGTGACAGCACAATTCATACTCCCATCATGAGTGTGAGCGGCTGTTCTGGAAGTGCTGCCCTGACGCCTGTGTCTTAACGTGCCCACAGGAATATACAAAACTTCAGCCAGAGATAGCAGGTATGCCTATTACCTGATACTTTGCCACAGACGGTCCAGAAGACCTTACTACTGGTATCTAGGAACTGAATGGGGGATGTGTCTGTGTTGGTTTTTCCCTTGAACTTAATTGGGACAGAGCAGAGGACAATAGAGCATGTGACATGGAATCTTATGGTATTATTGGGGTATAAATGAAGGGTTAATGTGCTGTTGGTAGAGATGTACACTTATCCTCACGCTGTCTGGTTGCAATCAAAGTCATGTAGTTCAGAGAGATTAAAAGAGCCACTTTACAAATGTGTGTGTAATTTGTCACTCACAGTTTCAAGCCCCAGTTTTTGTAGCTCAGGGAATAATGAACTTGCTGAAGAGATAATGGAGGTCACCAGTTCCAACCTAGCACTCAAAATAAAATAGCTCATAAGCTTAAGGCCTCACAAAGTGGGGTTTGACTGCATGGGATGGTGGGTGCAGGGCCTGGCCGGAATATTTGCCTTCTAATATAATTCAATGTACCAATAAGGATTTCCAGTTTCATAATGATCTCCCCTTCAGTTAGAGTCTTTGCAAAATTGCCATGCCTAAAAGCCTACAGTGTAGTGTAGTTCCTATTTTCCCGATAGGTCCTGCGCATTGGAATACCATAAACAGCAGTGTAGACGTAGGACTGCGGTCTTCTAGGTCTCTACTGACTATGTTAGACTTGATTTAGGTTTGTGCCAGCTAGCTCAGAGGTCACTGGAAACTTTCTTGACTGAATAGGAAGTGATCAGCTTCCCTGGCTCAGACAAGAAGGGATTCAGCTTCCGACAACCGCATAAACATGACAACTTTGCTCCTCAGAAGAAGAGTCAATCTCTGGAGTCGTGTGAAATAATAGACAGCTATTTCACTCAGTCAGTTGTGCAGATTTACTTTCACCAGAGTGCAGAGAATGGAGAGACGGGCGTTTTCAATAAAAGATATTATTTATTGAGCAGTCTTCCTTCTCATGCAAGAGAAATGAATTGCCACAATTGCAAGACTTGTTATTATGAAAAGTGCGTACAGTGAAAGGAGTATTACGAAATAATACTGTAAAAGCATTGATATGGTTTCTTAGCCATAAGATAGTTAAAATGAATAAAATATATACATTCATATATACATTGGCTAACGACCTCAACTGGTGCTTCTAACTACGCCTACCCCGGTGTACCTGACCTAAGCCTAATACATGGGAGGGAGTAAGTAAGTAGCAATTTAAGTTAAGTTGGTTTTGCCAAGAGTTTGTTTCAAGAATTCTTTCTAATGGTTTAGTCAGCACTGTACCTCTGGAATAGAATGCAGGAGGTCTGGTATCTCCTTCTTAGGACCCGATATCCCAGTCACCCGCAAGGGTAGGCTGGAAACGCCGGAGCTGGATTTTCTCGGCAGGAGAAAAGACAGCGTCTTTCTCAGCGTGTCAAGGAGGAGGGGCAGCGTCCGTGGGCTTCTCGCATCTGCTGGGTTCTCTGCAAGGGGACAGCTGTTCTGCTCCAGTATTCACCACCACTGTGTGCTTGCTTAAGGCAACGTTGGTATATTTATACCTGAAAGGTGCCGAGTTTGACGTAAGCTTTTGGACATAAGACGTCAATAAAGATGTCACTAAGAACTGGTCGTTCTTACAGTGCTACCAGGAGTTCTATTACTAATCAAAACAAAGCAAGCGGGGCTTTCCCAGGTTGCTGGGGGTTTGGTATGTCGAAAGAACTCGGTGTGTTATCTAGGAATCTAAGGAAGTGGCTTCTGCTGTGTCATGGACTGTCATGGACTGCAGAGGCGAGTTACTGAAATATGGCTCTGATTCTTATGCCATTATAGGGATATGTATTGATTATAGCCGTATAGGGGCATGAGGTCACAATATTGATTGGGGTCCCAAATAAAACACATCACCCACTCCACAAATTTATGTCCATCAAATTACTAAAAACTAAAGCAATAAGAAGCACGTGTATTTCTACCCACCCCAAAATACATTTTGCATTTGAAATGGTGTACATGAAATACATGAAAATGAATAGGTACTGTACGTCATCAAGCATAGTAATCATTCAAAAAAATATTGCATATGTATTCAGTTGAACGATTTTGCGAAGAATTACACATGAAATGTCTCTAAATACAGAAAAGAAGGGTGAGACTATTTCATCACATAGTAAATACTATTGCATTAAAAATGTGCTAGAGGCCGAGTTTATATTTTGTCTCTAGATCTACTAAAAATAGAAGCTCTGTTCTTTATGAATAGTTCTACTTTAAGCGAAGTACGTGTGCCAGAAAAAAGGTAAATATTTTGGAAATTTTGAAAAAAAAGTTTTTTTCATGGTGAGCGGGGAAAAAAATAGTTCAAAACGCTTTTCAGTAGCTTTTGTTTATCAAAGCTGAAGGCCAAATTCAGAGTTCATGGGAAAGCTGTGTGCCGGATTGTTTCCCAAAAGTTATTGTTTCTGTTCAGGGGAGAACATCATTTCAGACAGGCTCGCAAAGAATTGGTCTACATATTCAGGTGACAGTTCGGCCAAGTTCGATAATGCTGTAACTTGGCAGTTGTGAGAATGATTGCTATCATCGATCTCAGGATCAGCAATGCTCACAGAAGGTCGTACCTGGGTGATGTTGCTTTCATTTGTAGCTTCACTGCCACCACCTAGTCGTAGCGCAGGAGTCTCAACGAATGCCGTCATCAGGATTGGTAACCGCTGGGGGCAACACGATGCGTGAGCCGTTACTGTACTTAGCAAAGTATCGACGTCCATTGGTATTGCTGATGGTAGTGCAAGACAGGTGTCTAACACGCATTCCTCTCCGCATAGCATACATCTAAGCACATGTAAGATGCAAGTCTGCCAAATAGGTCTGAATGAAAGAAACCAGGTCATATTCAGATCTCTTAGCCGGGCTATCCCAAGGACTTTAGTTATGCGGTCCTGGTAGCGTATTGCTAGGACCGTTTCTTCCATCCTTGCCGGAGTCATGTCTGCGTTTTGGTTTGCCATATCGGAGCAGGAGGGTAAAAAATAAAATACCTCCTACGAGTCCCAAAAGTAGTGGTAGGCCGCCAAAGATCGAATGGACAAAATTTGGAAAAATACCCAGGACTGCTTCAAATGGTGTTAACTGTCCCGAAAAAATTGTCTTAAATACACTCGAGATACCACTGGCATTCGACATATTTAGGATTTGGCTGAGCATTTCTGTGAAATGCACCGGGCAATTTGTTGATAAAAGTGTATGTATCTCTGCCGCCGTCCTTGCAACTTGGAGATCATACGTCTCTTTTGATGACGAGATGGGCACTGTTGTCTGCAAAAGCACATCTTCATTCTGCTTAAAGTATCAATTCGTATATTCAAAGTAGGCCAAATCGGAGCCACTGAGTCTCCAGGGCCACTCGGATACAATGCTTGCATACAGCAAGTGACCATGGAACTCACGCTTAAGAGATATGCTTTCCCTGGCACCAAGCCACAACAGCTGTGATCCGTTATTAGAAAGTAACTCCCGTTAGAAAGTTGCCTAAAGAATGGCTCTATTTGTGCTGCAGGTGTGCCATGCTGGTGGCATGAAAGGTTATTTGAAGTACCCTCACAGGCCCCATGTAAGTTAATACCTTGGCACAAAAGTATACTGCTTAGTGAATGTTTACACTCATTACCACTAAGAAATACATTTTTGTTGTTGTCACTATAACATGTGTGTGTATAAGGTAATTTCCATGATGACTTAATGTATCCTTCACCCAACTTTTCATACTGGCCTGCCGGTATATACTCAAGGCAATTTTTAAATTGGAAAGTTGTTATCGTAATTCTGATAATCCCGTGTATTATCCATTCAATGACAGGTCTTTCTGACATTGTCAATGGTAATCTCTCAAGTTTTTCGATGCTCAGGATTGTATAGTCTGCTCCTTTCTGTGCCAAACTGATTTGTTTATCAGTAAGGTTAAAGATGGAAAACAATGACATTGTGTTGATTAAACGCCATGGCACATAGCACGAACAGAGATTTTGCAACGTCCAGCCTAGCTGTACAATAGAACGTAATTGGGACTGGCCATGTTGTAACATTAGCAAGTCCTGGTCTATTATTTCAATCGCAGATGATACAATACTGTCCAGTGAATATATTCTGGAGGACAGAGTCATTAACCCATTTTCCACAACAGAAAGTGATTTTTCCAAATTAATACGATCAATTTCTCGTATTTTCTCGGCTGTTTCAATTTGAGTTTCTTTCCATGCCTCGTATGCAGTATATATGCTGTCCGCTATGAAACGTTTTTGACGCTGTTTGCGTAGTCCCATTATGAAATCGCGCGAATCAGCACCATCTTTAAGTAAAGACAAGTGTTGCTTAATTTGTGCCAGTGTGGATGTTTGTAGCCATTCAAGGCATAATTTCCCTACACTGTATGTTGTTACTATCCCTGGATGTTGTCTCTGGGAGTATCTCGGGTCTGGTCTGATCATTT
Organism: Lissotriton vulgaris; assembly: GCF_964263255.1. Classification (NCBI taxonomy): domain Eukaryota; kingdom Metazoa; phylum Chordata; class Amphibia; order Caudata; family Salamandridae; genus Lissotriton; species Lissotriton vulgaris. The sequence continues at coordinate 21,805,407 of NC_141695.1, forward strand.
TCAACCCCTGTAATTTGTTCAGGAATCTATCTTGACAGTTATCCGTGTCTGTTGGCCAGATTAACCACTTTTTCCAATCACAATGTGTTCTGTTTTCATTTAAAATTTGGGATACGTCTACTTCAATATCTGTGGTTGCATTATCAGGTATTGGCTTTGGAATAGACGGTTTGTTAAGGTCTTTAATTTTGGCTAGACCAAGACATGTTGTTTGTTGAATTGTGTCATTCAAGAACATTATTTGTTCTGGGATCATGCAGGCTCGAAATAATACTTCTAGGCCTTGTACCTGCCAATCCTTTGTACCCCAGATGGTTTTTGTTTCAATATTATTTTTCCAGAAATCAAAACCAAATGTAATCATTTTTTCATAAAATGCTTCTGAATATATCAATTTAGTATTTGTCAGCATGGTTTTTGTCCTTGTTTTATCCAACAGTTTATAATAAAATGTTTCTGCATTACTTATGTTAAACCCTGAGAAGTATTGGAATTTCTCATAGAATGTTTTTGAACTGATTTTAGGTGGAGTAGCACAATGTTCCCATTGGTTATATTTAAAAACATTTCTAGGTTGAGCAGATTTATGTAAATAGTGGTCTGCGTAATGTGTAAAACAGTACAACTGTTCATAATTAGATGAACCTTGTAAATAATCATGTTCTGTAAATTTTGCTGATAAATCTAAATCCGACATCATATCATTTATACATTTAAAGTCCCAATCATCAGAGAATGTACTTGGTTTTACAAAGTCACTTAATGAAACCTTAAATTGGTGAGGATATTTCAAGAGCTCGACCGGGCCATATATTTCATAGTCTGTCTTGTCCCAAACTAGCCCGCCTGGTATTGGAATGGCTGTGACATTTACTGATGATAGTTCTCTTTTCTCGATGTGAGATGATTTGTGAGGCTTCAGAACTAAGTTGATGTTCTGACTTGCTGTGTCCATTGAACTGTTATAAATGTTCCTAAAATTAAAACTAAAATTAGGCATAGTAGGAGTATAAGTACCCCTGATAAAATCCAATGCTCAATCAATGGTGCATTTAGATATGCTTCTGTGAGTTGATGAAAGAGTTCTGTTGCTTTTTCTTTAAAAGTCTTTGTTTCTGGCGTCACTTCAGGGTCGCTTTGATCTTCAGAAAAGTTGTCGAAATTGATGAAGTAGCCAGATGCAGTTCTGTCAATGGTTGGAATTGTTTTTCCCATTTGGCTTTCATTAGCACATTCTGATGCCACATCATTGTAGACTGGTGTTTCATGACGAACTGTTTCAATTTGCGTTTCAAGAGGCACAAGTTCCATGGCATTTCTACATAGTATTTTTTTATTCACTGCAGGTTTATCAAATGTGATTAGTCTTTCAGTTTGAACCTCTTGGATACTAGCAAATTTGGGTATTCTGTTACTTCTTGGGAGTCCACTGGGCCTGCTATTGATTATAGGCCACATGATTGTGGTTTTACCAGGTCGATTGATACAACTCTGTTCTCCTTTTTACCAGCAAGGGGCGGTAATACTACTGATCTTGTTCCTTTGATTGCTAAGATAGGTACTGCTTTTCTGTAAGGAGGCCCAAATTCCTTCTTCACCGCTATTTTCTCTCTGACCAGATCCCCAATCTTTGGAATCCAGACAGGTCTTGCTGGGACAGGTGGTGTGTCTTCAGTGGTTGTTGGCTGTTGTTTTAACTTTATGTTGCTCAGGGCTTTTCTTGTTTCATTTAAGTCCTGTAAAACAGCCAAACGATCTTTGATGTCAAAGTCTTTTTTCTTATCTTCTACCACTGAAGCAAGACTATCTAAGTCCTGAACATACATTCTAGTTCCGAACAATAGTTCGTACGGGCTGAAACCTTTTAGAGAATTTCTTGGCAAGTTGTTAAGACTACGTTGGACACTTATTAAATGCTTGACCCACCCATCACCCGAACCTAATACCTTTGCCGTTATAGATTGCTTTATGTCTCGTTTTTTTCTTTCCACTACCCCATTTCCCTCAGGATGGAAGGGACAAGAGAATCGCAATCCAATGCCCATGCTGGTCATGGCCTCCTTATAAGCTCGAGAGCTAAAAGCAGGACCCTGGTCAGAATGAAGCATGGCAATTGCGTATGTGCCGATAAAGACTCGCAAATCTTTTATACCAGTTCTGGCGTCAGCCGAGCGCTGGGGCCACATTTTTTAAGTGAATGTAGTCTTAAACAATTAATAGGACGCTGGATTGCATGTGTAGATAGCTCTATGCTACCTTCAGAAATGTCCATGGCATTACTCCGCTTGACTCGTTACTGCGGTCCCTGTCGCAGTCTGGACAGTTCTTTACAAATGTATAATGGTGCAGGCTCATCCCCGGCCACCAATATTCTGATTGTAATTCAGTCAGAGATTCCTTCATCTGTTTGTGCCTTGGACCTTCACCCATGTGTGCGTCTGCTATTAATAAGATTCTCTGATTCGTGTTTGGAATTACCCTATCCCCCACTCCAGGGATTCGAGCAAAAGGAACGGAGTTTGCATCAATTACGTATGTATAATTGAGTGGATTGTTCACAGGTAGTGCTGCACAGTTGCCTTTTGAAGACGATTTTACCGCCAGCATGGTTTCCCCGTCTATGTATTTTTCTGAACGCTTTTTTGTGGCTATGGAAGCCGGTTTAGTTGCTTCCGCTGTGGCTGAATTAGCCAATGAATTCCCTGCAACGTGAATGCCATCACGTTGATGACTCAGAGTGTGTATCACATGAGTCTTTTGTAGTTCTTTCTGAAAAAGAACTACTTGTTTTCAAAGCATTTTATGCTGGATTATGGCACCTGTGTCGTCTTTTTAATCATTTTGAACCCAGTTCTGCAAATCATTATTGTAAGAATTGACGCAAAAATGAGAATCGCACACGATTAGTGTCGGGAATTCACGTTCGGCATTTTCAAGCGCCATCTTTAAAGATCTAATTTCAGCTCGCTGAGCCGAACATTTTCTCAGTGATTCAGTTTTTGGTATTTTCGGTCTGAATTTACCGCAGAGCCAGCGACCTTTAACAATCGCGCAGGCTGCATCGTAGGATTTATCTTCTACATTGTAATGCTGTACAAATCTGTCTGTATAGATTATACCGGAGTACTGTTCTAGAGGGAGAATTTCGATTGGCAGAGGATATTCTTTTTCATATTTTAAATCATTCAGTTTTTTCATGTGCGGGGCGAAATAGTATTTCACGTCTTCTGCAGCAAGAGAATTTTCCCACTGTATCCATTTCGGATCTAGTGACACTGTAGGCAGGTTTACTGGTCTGAATAGTGCTTAGAAGGCTGATTCTGCTGTGAGAACAGTGATTCTTTTGCCTTGTGCTAGTGCTCGTTCTCTCGCTATAGCAGTTTGCACTGCCTTTACAGTATTTTCTGTGAGACTGAATGTTTTTTCTGCTTGTGTGTACAAATGTGATTTGTAAGCTATTGGTACCGTTTCTCCCTCATTAGAGGTCAGGTACGTGAATCCGCATCTTCCTGGGATGACCCGGATTACAAGGTTGCGTGTATTGTCATGTGTTTCTAATTTTGTTTTAGCTAACATGTCTGTTTGCAGTGATCTCAAAATTTCTGTATGTTTTTGAGTCCAGTTGATTGGTTTAAAATCAGGTTTTATTAATGCGTAGAGAGGTTTAATCCTCTCTGCATAGTTTAGAATGTAAGTTCTTCCGAAATTCAGGAAGCCTAGAATCGATTGTAAGTTCTTCAGAGTTTTTGGTGCTTGGAGTACAGCGCACTTCTCTAAGAAGTTGTCCGCTAGGCATTTTCCTCCACTTGATAATTCGTATCCTAGGAATAAGACTGTTAGATGGGCAATTCTCAATTTTTTGAAGTTGAATTTGTAACCCTCTGCTGCGAACCCAAGTATTATGGTGTTCACTCTTTTCAAGTGAGTATCCAAGTCGTCGTCTGTGAGATAGATGTCATCGACATAAGATAATGCCTCATCATCATATATTTGTAGTAACTCTGTTACTCTGGCTGAGAATAGTCCTGGGCTGTTCTTTAATCCCTGTGGGAGCCTACAGAAATTTTTCTGTGACCCCATTATTGAGAAATCGGTCAAGTACCTGCTTTCTGGTGCAATATTTTGACAAAAGAACCCATTAGATATGTCTAATGTTGTTTTGTACTTTTTGCGAACTATGTTATTCATTAGTGCAGCACTATGCGAATTTTGTACTGCAAATGTTTTGCAACATGAGTTAAGGTGTCTGTAGTCCAAGACTAGACGATACGATTCGTCCGGTTTGGAGACAGGAAACAAAGGATTGTTCATTTGAGAGGTGCATGTTTCAATTACCCCTTGGTATTCAAGTTGATCTAAAATCTCCCTGACTTGTTTTTTTGCTTCTTGCTTAATTGGGTACTGCCTTTGTGCAGTTGGTTGACTTTTTAACTGGATTTTGTGAGGAGGAGAGACCTCATCCCATCCTACATTATTTTTATATAATGCTGGTGCCTGAGCTACAGCCCATTTCCTTGCATATATATATTTAGTGTGAATTGGAATGTGATCTGAGAAGGCAGGCATAATCATTTCTTCGCCATGAGGGCACTCCGTGACAAACTCTGGGGGACAATCTGTTTCGGCTAACAGGATGTCATAGCCTTTTGAGAGGTTATCCCAAAATAGACCCCTAATTTTTCTAGTCTTATCTCCCTCTATACACAGTGTTATTTCGTATATCTTATGAGGTTCGCTAACTCTGGTGTCTGCAGTTTCTACTTGAATGTATTCATTCGTGTCCACTGTCTCCAGATGACTCATCAGGATCTTGCGAGCTATGCTGATTTCTGCTGCACTGTCTAGCATTGTCTGTGCCCACTCTCCTTTTTTCAGCTGTGTCCTCAGTATTCTCGGCATGTTCGATTACTCTCATACTGGCTACCTTCTTCCTTAGAAATTGTAATTTTTTACTTTGAGCAGGTTCCTTGTCTTTGGACTTGGTGTGCTCTTCCCTTGGATCTGACCGTCCTCTTCTTTCTGATTTCTGCGAAAAAGATCGAGAGGGACGTGTATCAATACTTTGATATCTATCAGGCTTTTTCAAGTTATCCCTATTTCTAAGGTTATATCTTTTCTCAGAGTGCTCCCTCTGGGGAGACTGGTGTTCTCGAGTCGGAGTTCTTTCCCTCTGCCGAGGAGACCTTCCTCTGGACTGGAAAACTTTTTCTTTGGGAGTGGATTGTTTATTTCCATTCCAGCTCTTTTTAGGAGTGTTTAGATTATTTTTAATAAATAATTTTTCAGGGTTTTCGAATAGTTGGGGTTTTACTGGTTTCCCACCCAAACTATCTCTACCTAATTCTTCATAGCATTTTTCTATGATTCTGGCAAGCCTAATTGGTTGATCTGTTATATCTGTTTCTTTCAATTTCTGGCGGATCGCCACAGATGCTGCTTCTCCTCTTATGTTGGCTAGTAATATAGCAGAGACCTGCTTGAAGTCTTTCAGTAATTTCATACCAAGAGTTAAAGCAGGTTCTGGACCGTATTCATTCTGAATTTGTTTTAGCACATCCGGTATTACCGCCATGGACGGAACACCATGTGTTTTTGTGTAAATGGAAGCAAAGACTGTACCCCAAGTGTCACAGTCCTCCACATGTGGTGCGACCCCCATTGGAAGGCAGATAGTCAGAATTCTGTGTTTCTCAATAGGGGTAGTACTCGGGAATACTGCCTCTATTTGAGTAATTTTCTGTGCTAACCAGAAAGGAATTTGTTCCAGTTTTGCGGGAGTTTTTCCAAGACATGATTGTATGTTCTGTGGTGTAATTTTATTTGTGTTCCCCTGATGAGGGGTCAGCTGTGGAATATTAACAGCTGTTTGGACTGTTGCAGTCCGCATTACATATTGGACTAACTGTCTGTGTATTTTAATAAGTAATTTTAGCTGTGCTAAAAGTTCTTCTTTTGACATTTTATCAATGTCTGGATGTGGTGTGTAGCTGGCTAGAACCGGCCACATTGCTCCTGGTCTACCTAGTGGACCGAGCCTGGTGATGTGATCATTATGTTTTAGGGCGCCTATAAACCAGAGCAGGTGCTCTTGGTATTTTAATGGGATTCCAATCTCCTCGAAAGGAGCGTATTCATCCGGTGGTTTCTCTATTTTGTAATAGTGGAACTCGTGTGTTGTAGCGTTTGCTGCTGGAAAGTTTATCCAAGAATAGAATACCTCTGTCGGCCGACATTCTTGTGCCTCTATCACGAAAATGACTGTACCACCTTGCGATGTCAGTCCGTTTTCTATAAGTTTTGAAGTTATAGATTTTCTTATGTTTTCCGGGATGATAATCGCACCCGGTTCATTAATCCCTGTAACATCGGGACCCTGTTGATTCGCGTCTACTGCGACTTCATTGGTTCCGTTGTTATTGCCATTTACTGACATTGTATTAATGAAGGTTTGCAGAGCAGGTTTCCAAGGAAACAAAGATTAGGTGCACAATATTTTGGAACACTGTATCCTTCAACGTTGACTAAACCAGAAACTCTACATAGGAATTTTTTTCCTACTAAGTTCCGGCGGATTTTAACCTTTCACCCACTCCAGACGTCTATTGGAGTATTTACGGGAGAAAGGGTCTGTGTGAAAAAGCACAACTGAGTTACTCTAACGTCTTGCGTTAGTTTTATCGCCTTACCAAACGTTGGGCGCCATGTAGTGTAGTTCCTATTTTCCCTATAGGCCCTGCGCATTGGAATAACATAAACAGCAGTGTAGACGTAGGACTGCGGTCTTCTAGGTCTCTACTGACTATGTTAGACTTAATTTAGGTTTGCGCCAGCTAGCTCAGAGGTCACTGGAAACTTTCTTGACTGAATAGGAAGTGATCAGCTTCCCTGACTCAGACAAGAAGAGATTCAGCTTCCGACAACCGCATAAACATGACAACTTTGCTCCTCAGAATAAGAGTCGTGTGAAACAATAGGCAGCTATTTCACTCAGTCAGTTGTGCAGATTTACTTTCACCAGAGTGCAGAGAATGGAGAGACGGGCGTTTTCAATAAAATATATTATTTATTGAGCAGTCTTCCTTCTCATGCAAGAGAAATGAATTGCCACAATTGCAAGACTTGTTATTAAGAAAAGTGCGTACAGTGAAAGGAGTATTACGAAATAATACTGTAAAAGCATTGATATGGTTTCTTAGCCATAAGATAGTTAAAATGAATAAAATATATACATTCATATATACATTGGCTAACGACCTCAACTGGTGCTTCTAACTACGCCTACCCCGGTGTACCTGACCTAAGCCTAATACATGGGAGGGAGTAAGTAAGTAGCAATTTAAGTTAAGTTGGTTTTGCCAAGAGTTTGTTTCAAGAATTCTCTCTAATGGTTTAGTCAGCACCGTACCTCTGGAATAGAATGCAGGAGGTCTGGTATCTCCTTCTTAGGACCCGATATCCCAGTCACCCGCAAGGGTAGGCTGGAAACGCCGGAGCTGGATTTTCTCGGCAGGAGAAAAGACAGCGTCTTTCTCGGCGTGTCAAGGAGGAGGGGCAGCGTCCGTGGGCTTCTCGCATCTGCTGGGCTCTCTGCAAGGGGACAGCTGTTCTGCTCCAGTATTCACCACCACCGTGTGCTTGCTTAAGGCAACGTTGGTATATTTATACCTGAAAGGTGCAGAGTTTGACGTAAGCTTTTGGACATAAGACGTCAATAAAGATGTCACTAAGAACTGGTCGTTCTTACAGTGCTCGCAGGAGTTCTATTACTAATCAAAACAAAGCAAGCGGGGCTTTCCCAGGTTGCTGGGGGTTTGGTATGTCGAAAGAACTCGGTGTGTTATCTAGGAATCTAAGGAAGTGGCTTCTGCTGTGTCATGGACTGTCATGGACTGCAGAGGCGAGTTACTGAAATATGGCTCTGATTCTTATGCCATTATAGGGATATGTATTGATTATAGCCGTATAGGGGCATGAGGTCACAATATTGATCAGGGTCCTAGATAAAACACATCAACAGATGCTCTGTTTTGTGTTTGTGTTGGTAGACGACCTATGCTTTCTATACTGATGTCAATGATAATGCCATTGGAGGGGAAATGTCATGTCATCAGAAATGCCACAAGTGATGTAATTTGTGATATGTGTGAGGTCATGAGCAGTGCAGTGGGGATGAAGTATGGTTTCCACAGATAACTAGAATTTGTTCATTTCTGTGGCTTGGCTTTAGGTTGTGTTTGTTAACCTTAGTAAAGTATATACATACATAATAAATATGATACCTAACGAGTAACCAGTGTCCTGAGATGACACTACAGGACCATATCACATTGCTCATTATGTATATTTTATATTACATGTTTGATTTGAGGGATTTAGCTTGAACAAACTGTTGTCTTCAAAGTGTAGTTAACAGTGGGCACTACTTGGAATCAGAATGCTTAGGTTTTGTTTATCTCCCATAAATATATTGTTAATAAAACAATAATTAATGTTGAGGGCCAGTGGATGTATGTGATTCTATGACTGCAGCATTTACCACATAATTGTGGATTTCAAGCATTTGCCACATAATATTCCACATAATTTGCAGATTTCACACAACAAAACACACAAAACATAAACATAGCTCACATGGATAAAAATAATACTGCTAGAGAATGCGATACATACGGTGAATGTTTTGCTGCACAATTTAGGTAATATTGATGCATAACAGGGCGGACTGGGAACCACAACCGGCCCTGGCAAAGTGCTCGCCGGCCCCACCTCAGGGGCGAGGGGGTTGAAGGTGCCGCTGAGCTCTTTGCCGGTGCCGGTTTTCGGCCGATTTTGCTACAGGAAATCGGCCCTGTAACAAAAATGGCCCCAGGGGCCCAAAACCGGTCCCCACCCTTGCGGCGCACCGGCGGATTGCCCGGTGCCCGCTATGGCCAGTCCGGCCCTATCTGCAGAGGTATTCGGGGGCGTCACTATGACAATTTAAACTATATTTCACAGGGAACTGTGAACTATTTTCCACATTTCATTGTTCACGGTGAAATATGGGTTTGTATACCACTGATTTTTTAGCAATAAAAGCGACCTTCCATAGGATCTGTTGTCCTAGATCTGGGTTTGTGGATTCCACAAATGCCCACCACAGCACCATGAGGTTTGCAGCCCTTGGCCATAAGGTTTATCGTGAAACAACTAAGCCAGGCTTTGGGACATCTGGAACCGCACCAGGGACCGCGACACACCCCACCGGTCCACATTCTGAGTCAAAATAAGTTGTTTGTTAACCTTTTTTTTTCCTTCGAAGGGAAATTAAACAGCTTATCATTTACCATATTTCAAACATGTTTGATACTGGGTATGCACTGACCAGGCCACAATAAGGCCTTATCTGCTACCCTGGTTTCTGTTTGGTTCAGTCTTGAGACTGCAAACTTCCAATACATTTGAGTAGTACAAGTGCTTTATTCTTTTTCACAGTGATCCAGGCACTTATCCCCTAATAATGAGTATCATAACATTTTATGTGGTGATTTCAGGGGACTGGAATCTATGATTCCGTCCCCTCCTCCCCCCCCCCCACAGTCCCCTGGTTCCCCTGCTCCACATTTTGGTCATTATAAGGTTTTTCCTAGGAATAGGGAATGTGTGCTCGGACCCAGTAATAGTGGGTCCTTCTCCAAGCAATTTTCCCCAAATATGGGGGAAAAGCGCTGACATTTTCCATCTGCTCTGAGCAGGCAGAAATTGTCTGCAGGAAGATGGTTAGGGAAGTAGCAGTTCAGGGAAGGGTTGTGTCTGCCCAGGGAGAACATTATCTGCTCTGGCTGTACTGTTGCTGGGGTCGAATGGGGGACTGGGCTGTGATGCTGCCCACATCCCCTGCTCTAGCAGCAGTACAGACCAGACTTGTAGTCTCTAGGCCAGGAATGATCAGGCCCAGAGTTTGCAGACCTGATCATTCCAGCCCGGATAGACTTGGAATTGAGGGATGTAGAATGTCCTCCGGAACTCTGGCTCCAGGTTAAATACTGCAACATATAATGAGGCCCTAAGTGGTGTGATCTTACTGATTTGAATTTTAAGAATGACCTTGGCTGTTTTCAATATCTATCCTGGAGATGATAAACATACCATACTGAGAGTAAGCAGTGGCTGGTGGCTCTTGATCCAATATTGATGTCTGTGCAAGTATTGCTTGTGTTGTCAGTTTTATGAGGACCCATTTAGTGAAAAACACAAACTGGATCTCACACTCAGATGGTCATTTAGATGTACAGGTGCTATTGCCATTTGTAGTAGTGTTAGCGACTGCTCCCATTTGGTAATTGAGTGCAAATTGCACTCAAACTCAGTTTTTTTGCAAATGTGTTTACCACCAGCTCTTGAAGGAGTAATAATGTGGGTAAAACATATGCAAAATCTCTTTGCTCATGTTATTCCCAGTTACTTATCACCAAGGCCATAACCAGGTGGAACAAATACACCAATATTATTTTTAACTTTCATTACGTCATGGTGTCTTCATGACCCATGTAGGGTAGATGAACGTCTTTGAGGAATTTTGTCATATCTTACAGTACGCTTCTCAGAACAGTAAACCCTATCTTAAATTGGTGCTCCTTGTAAAACACTTTATAGGACTTCATTTCCACAAAATAAGTAACTTTTCTTAAAATTGTTACCTGATTAGAACAAATTTTCATTTGAAAAACAAAGGAGAAAAGTGTATTGTATGACAATCCTAACTCACCTGGCTAAATTGACTTACCTGAGGCAGCATGGTGTGTCACTAGGGCTTGTGATTTGGCTAGATTTAAATGAATATGAAGTCTCAGACTTTTAGGACCTACTTCAGCTGCCCCACTCTGAGGTAAGAGCATGTTTAATCAAACAAAGCAAGACTTGGAGGATACGAAAAGGGAAGTAAGTTACATAAACTGAGAATAATTGTCTCAGAACATCCCTAAGGCTTACACCAGTTCTAATAATTTGAATAGAATTAATAATGGGTAATGGGGGTGAGGGTGACCTATGTTGTCCTGCTTCTTCAAAGTGCTGAGAGATATTGTCAGAATGAGCAAGGTCCAGAAAAGTGTATTAGGAAAAATACACCTGCATCTAAGAAAGTTATTCATTAAGGCTAGGGTATCTCTGTTTCTACCCAAGCAAACCCATTAAAAATGGATCCAGACTGTAGACCACTGCTCTATTTCTAATTAAGAGGAATACATTTACCATCATCACCCTGGGAGCATTTCTTTGACGGGTCTTTTGTGATCTTTCGTTTACTGTCTGACCCTGAAAAGAAGAGAAAACGTTGTAATAAATCTGTATACATTCTGTATAACTCACTTTCAGTAAAAACAATTTAATGGTCAAACTGGGCATGGGTAATAAAGCCTAAGCCTTTGGGTTATTAGTTAACCAAATTCTCAGGCTTTATTACATATTTAACATAAAAGTCCTGAAAACTATTTGCCTAGGAGACTTCAAACGTTTCATGTAACTGTATATTCAAAGTTCAGAAAAACATTGCAACTGTCCTTCTCATGTTATAGGAAATACATTTGCCTTAGAACTAGCTAAAGAAAAACAGGACATGACGCACAAACTTTAAATATTGATTTCCTAGACCATGCAAGAGTCCCTAATGATGGAGAGATTCCCACACCTCACAAGCAAATTAACAATGACTTAACTGGTTTTTTCGGATCAACTTTATCCAAATATTTGCTCTAGTGAGACTTGGAGCTTGCAGCTCTACAAAATATTCAAATCCTATTGCTTATCATATATCAACTTAAGCAGAAGACAGGTGAGAAAACTCAAGAAAAACTAGCATATCATGACCCAGTCGTCCTAACAACCTTCAACCACCAAAAATCATGAAATATTAATACTTCAATAACCAGGTATTAGTACTGCTAAAAATCCCAAATCTTTTAGCAGCACTGCTGACGCCAACAAGCAGAGTGGGTCAAAGAGTGTGCTCCCACAGCAGGTGAACCCATCGTCAAAATGAGGTTCACATTTATGAAAGGACCTTAGTATTTAACATTCAGGAGACTGTCAGTTGTAAAAATTGGGTTTTAATGAAAGGCGGAAAACGTTTTGCGACTACCTCATAAAAAAGAAAAAAGAGGAGTGTATGGAATTTAGAAAATTACAGTACTTCGTACACGTTTTAATCAATCAATCAATCAATCAATCAATCAATCAATGCATTTATAGAGCGCGCTATTCACCGGGAGGGTCTCAAGGCGCTGGGGTGGGGGGGGGGGGGGTAAGTTACTGCTCGAACAGCCAGGTCTTGAGCTGCTTCCTGAAGGAGAGATCGTCCAGGGTTCGCCGAAGGTGGGTGGGGAGGGAGTTCCAGGTCTTGGCCGCCAGGTAGGAGAAGGATCTTCCTCCGGCGGTGGCTCTGCGGATGCGTGGTACGGTGGCGAGGGCGTGGCTGGTTGATCGAAGCTGGCGGGTGGGCGTGTAGAAGGTCATGCGGTCGTTGAGGTACTTCGGGCCCAGTTCGTGGAGAGCCTTGTGTGCGTGGGTCAGGAGTCTGAACGTGATTCTCTTGCTGACGGGGAGCCAGTGCAGGTCTCTCAGGTGTCCGGTGATGTGGCTGTGTCGGGGGATGTTCAGGATGAGTCATGCGGAGGCGTTCTAGATGCGCTGGAGTCTTTTTTGAAGTTTGGCTGTGGTTCCGGCGTAGAGGGTGTTCCCGTAGTCCAGTCGGCTGGTGACGAGTGCCTGGGTGACGGTCTTCCTGGTTTCGGTCGGGATCCATCTGAAGATCTTGCGGAGCATGCGCAGGGTGTTGAAGCACGAGGATGAGACGGCGTTGACTTGTCTGGTCATCGATAGGGAGGAGTCCAGGATGAAGCCCAGGTTGCGTGCGTGGTCCGTTGGTTTGGGAGCGGTGCCCTGGGCCGGGGGCCACCAGGAGTCGTCCCAGGCGTAGGGTGATGATCCCAGGATGAGGACTTCCGTCTTGTCTGAGTTCAGTTTAAGGCGGCTGCTCCTCATCCAGTCGGCGACGTTTTTCATCCCTTCGTGTAGGTTGGCCTTGGCGGTGGTGGGGTCGTTGGTGAGGGAGAGGATCAGCTGGGTGTCGTCGGCGTAGGTGATGATGTTGAGGTTGTGTTGGCGTGCGATGGCTGCGAGGGGGCTCATGTAGACGTTGAAGAGGGTTGGACTGAGTGAAGATCCTTGAGGAATGCTGCAGATGACTTCGGTGGCCTCGGATCTGAACGGGGGGAGGCAGACCCTCTGGGTTCTTCCGGCGAATGATCCATTCCAGTGCTTTCTCTCGGATTCGGATGTTGCTGAGGCGCTTCACTAGGGTGCGGTGGCAGACAGTGTCGAACGCCGCAGAGAGGTCCAGGAGGATGAGGGCCGCTGTTTCCCCATTGTCGATCTGGGTTCTGATGTCGTCGGTGGCTGCGATTAGGGCGGTCTCGGTGCTGTGGTTAGCCCGAAACCCGGACTGTGAGGGGTCGAGGGAACCATACGTCTCGAGGAAGGCAGCCAGCTGTCTGTTGACGGTCTTCTCGATGACTTTGGCTGGAAAGGGAAGGAGCGAGATGGGGCAGTAGTTCTTGAGGTCGGTGGGGTCCGCCGTTGGTTTCTTCAGGAGGGCGGTGAGCTCGGCGTGCTTCCAGCTCTCCGGGAAGGTGGCGGTGTGGAAGGAGGAGTTGATGATGTCCCGGAGCTGGGGTGCGATGATGGCGTCGGCTTTGTTGAAGACGTGGTGTGGGCAGGGGTCGGTTGGTGATCCGGAGTGGATGGAGTTCATCGTGCGGGTGGTGTCTTCGGTGTTGATCGGGGTCCAGTTGCAGAGGGGGCGGGCGTTGGTTCGGCGGTAGGGTGCGTGGTCTGTGCGTCGAAGCTGTTGTGTATGTCTGCGATCTTGTTGTGGAAGAATGAGTGAGTCGCAGAGGTCTTGCGAGGGAGTGATGTCGTTGTTTCCGGTGCTGGGGTTGGAGAACTCTTTGACGATGCAGAAGAGTTCCTTGCTGTCGTGGGCGTTGTTGTCCAGTCGTTCTTTGAGTGCTGCCTTCTTGGTGGCGCAGATCAGCTGGTGGTGTTTGCGGGTGGCGTGTTTGAGGGCGGTCCTGTTGACTGTGGTCTGGTGGAGCCGCCAGGATTTCTCGTGGGAGCGGCAGTTCTTCTTGGATTCCTTGAGTTCGTCGGTGAACCAGGGGGTTTTCTTGGTACCGGTTCTGCTGGGAGGGTTCTTTAGTGGTGCGAGATCGTCGGCGCAGGCGGTCAGCCACTTGGTGAGGTTGCTGGCTGCTTCGTTTGGGTATGCTGTGTAGGTGGGTGTGTTCTGGCTGAGGGAGGCGGAGAGCTGCTCGGCAGTGATCTTGCTCCAGGTTCGGCGGGGAACCTGTTGCCGGTGGTGGTGGGTCGCCGTTTTCCTGAAGCTGAAGTGGATGCAGCTGTGGTCGGTCCAGTGGAGTCCGGTGGCATGACTGAAGGAGATGTGCTTGCTGGATGAGAAGACGGGGTCAAGCGTGTGGCCGGCATAGTGGGCGGGAGTGTTCACCAGTTGCTTGAGTCCGAGGTTGGCGAGGTTGTCCAGCAGGGTGGTGGTGTTTCTGTCATTGTTGTTTTCCAGGTGGAAGTTGAGGTCCCCTAGGAGGATGTAGTCGGCGGAGGGCAGGGCGTGTGGGCTGATGAAGTCCGCGATGTCGTGGTCCTGGTGGTCTGTAGATGAGGGTGCCTCGGAGGGTGGTCTTGGGGTCGGTGTGTATCTGGAAGTGAAGGTGTTCGGCGGCGGTGAAGGTTTCGTCGGAGTTAGTCGAGATGCGGATGGTGTTCTTGTGTACGATGGCGATGCCTCCTCCCGTCTGGTTGACGCGATCCCTCCGGGTGATCTTGTATCCGCCCGGGATGGCTATTGCGATGTCGGGCGCTGAGGACGCGTTCATCCAGGTCTCGGTGAGGAAGGCGACGTCCGGTGCTGTCGCGTCGAGCAGGTCCCAGAGTTCTACGGCGTGCCTGTGGACGGAGCGGGTGTTCAGCAGGATGCATTTCAGGTGGTTGTTGCTGGTACTCGACTTGGCGGGGGTGGTGTCGGTCCGGAGGCAGGTGAATTTGCAGGCTTGGCAGGCGAAGGGTCCGTGGGTGCGTCTCGGGGTGGCTCGGTAGCAGGCAGGGTTCCGGCCGGTGTTGAGTGCGTTGAGTGTTGCGGCGTCGTAGGTCCGTCGGGTCGTCTTGCTTCGGCGGGGGCCAAGGGTTCTGGCACTGGGCGTGGTCCAGGCGCGGAGGGCGCAGACGGGCTTGCCTTTGGCGCACCTTTGGCGCACAATCGGCGCGCCCGCTGCGCGTCCGTGCGGTCGCCATTTAAGATTAAATGGGGAGGGAGGAGCAGCCGGAAGGCGGGAGCGGGGAGGGCACAGAACACAAAGGGGGCATGGCCTCGTGGCCGGCGGCGGGGAGCGGGGCGGGAAAGGCACAGGGGGGGAAAAACAAGCACGAATACAGAAGGAAAAAGTACAATTCAAACAAACAGAAGGCAATACAATCTCTCAAGGCGGCGGAGCTGCGGGGGCAACGTACAGCGAGGTGGGCAGCTAGGGCGGCAGGCACACGGAGCAGCGAGGCTGCGAGCAGCAGCGGGGGCACACACACACAGCTGGTGGCCGTGCGGCGCGGGGGTGTCCTGAGTAGGGGTGGGCGGCCAGCTACGCTCCGTGCACGGAGTGTGCGTAGTGCCGCCTACTCTGCATTTTGCAGAGCGGGCGTAGCCAGGCGGCACTACGCACGCTCCGCAGACGGAGCGTAGCTGGCTGCCACCCGCCTCCCTCCCGCCCTCCCTAAATACTTTAAATTAAAGGAATGAAATAATTTAAAACGCACTTACCTTGCCCGCCGCTGCCCGCCGCGTCCCCGGGGCTCGCTATCTTCCGTCTTCCGTCTTCTTTACTAATGCGCATGCGCGGGCGGCCGCGCATGCGCATTTTCTCGTAGAAATGCGCATGCGCGGCCGCCCGCGCATGCGCATTAGTAAAGAAGACGGAAGACGGAAGATAGCGAGCCCCGGGGACGCGGCGGGCAGCGGCGGGCAAGGTAAGTGCGTTTTTAATTATTTCATTCCTTTAATTTAAAGTATTTAGGGAGGGCGGGAGGGAGGCGGGTGGCGGGGCTGGCGGCCAGTGGTGTTTGCGGAGTGGGGCTACGCGGAGTGCGGAGGTGGGCGTAGTTTCTCGCCCACTTTGCGTAGCTCCGCGAAGCCCCACTCCGCCAACTCCGCCCAGGGTTAGTCCTGAGGAGAGGTCACCCCAGCATTGAATCTGAAAATAGGTGCCTTAGAAAGCGGGTTTTGGTGGTTTGATCACATTTATGAGGCACAGGTCCTGCCCAACTAAATTGAGCACATGTTTTTCCACTGTTGACAAAACCTAAAGCTGATCCAAAATATTTTTAGAATTGGTCTATATAAAGTTACCTTTCCAAGGCACAAACTAGAGATGGTGGAGTTGCAGAGTATATTGTGTACTACAATCTCTTATGCAAATATTCATCATCAATCAGCTATGAAACAGGCTGTTGGCCAAGATGCTGTACAGAAACCCACCACAGATAGGGCTGTGCTCCTCCTAGTTTTCAACGTTTTATCACATGCATTTGACACAGTTGATCACATCACCCTTCTTCACTATCTTAGGGAGCCCATATACTACCTTCTTGAAAGTCTTCTCTGTCTGAATCTTTTCTAGCCAATGGCATGCAGCTGAATCATAGATTCCTCAAGTTTCAATGAAGTCACCTACCATTAATCTTTATAAGACGTCACCATACCCTTACTGGCAGCAGACAGTGACGTAGCCATTCATCAATGTGCAGTGGGCACTTCAGATACATTGAATTTGAGCTCATTCCTCAAGATTCTTGAAATACGGATACTTTCTCAATGAAACTATCCAAGGAAGACAGAGTTTCTTCTACTACAGACAGGCAAAGCAGCAATGCGGCACGCCTAATGTTAAAGGTTGGCAAGGGAAAATACAATCCTTTATGCATCACCTAAGCTAGTTCATTCTGACAAACCACTAAAATTCTCCATCACTAGGTAGTCCCATTTAACAAATAACTCAAAATGGTGCTCTTCTAACTCCGTTCACTGAATAGACTACATCCAGCTGTACAACACGATCTACATCAATATCTTCTGCCATGTGGCTATCCCATCAAGGTAGAGGTGATATAATCATAGCAGGACTCCACAAAGGGACACTTCGTGCAGCAGCATGGCTGAATTGTATGGGGGCTGAGGAGTTTACAGAACACACAAAACCTGAGCAAACTGCCTTGGTTGCCTCTTGAAGCAAGTGTAGCCTTCAGGACCTCATGGTCCACTCGTAAATCTGGCCCAACCTGCCTTCCTGCAAAAGAAACAACTTTTCCAACTGAGTATTACATAATAAGGCTAAGTCTCATTTATTACTGGAAACACCAAGAACACGAAATGCAAAAACTGCTCGCCAGGCATTTTCTCGTTTGTCTCTTAGACTTTGTAACAAAGTCATGGATGCCGTTAGAGTACCCCATCCCCCCATACATCAAGATACACCTGGAAATCCAATTTGTTCAAGGGATACCTAGCTCCTAGAAGCCTTTAGGATACCCTGAATCGTCTCCTGATGCTTAGGAAGAAAAGTGTTGCCCAGTGGCCTGTACTATAGAAAATGTGTTTTATATGTGATGTCCCAGAACATCCCCGTAGCTTATATCTTGAATTTGTTGACATGGCATTTGTGATGTATTCATTAACTGTGATGCACTGGAACAAAGATATGTGTGGTGTACATGGCTCCAGATTTTTGGAGTTCTGTTGTGGACTAAAAATACCTATATAAATAAATACAATCTTCCATAAAATGCAATGAATGTCTTTTTCAGACATACAAAAGATTTGCTCAGTATGCTAGAGTTGTGATGTTTGCTTCCATTATATAATGATTTATTCTGGCAGCCTTTAACAAAGATAGCTACAGGGGTCTCATGGCTACACTGGACTGATGTCAGCTCCTTGTCTTTCCTGAACTGCTTTTCCATACAAATCTAAGTAATCTAGACAACATTTGAGATGTGTGTTAGTTTCCGCAAGGCTCTTTTTGTGTCGCCTCCCCTCTGTACCTGTGATCATCAAATCTCTGTATTTTTGTTTTATAACTGAGATTGCATTGAGGATAAACTGACTCTGGTTAATCAAACTATGCTGATACACTTGGACTAATTCCATCACACAAACTGTTTATTTGCTAGAAACTGAAATATTATTAAAAATGTGCCCTCCCTGTCGCGAAATTTAGCACCAGTAAAGCTTTGTTTGGGAAAAGTCAGCCCCTGCCCAACTTCACTATTCCAGGTCAGTCATTGGATTCTGAGACAGCAGAGGAAATAATGGGGCAGACAAGCAAAAATGTAGATCACTAAGGCATAGGAGAAGCCATGGAAGAATGTGCAGGGGTTCCATAAAACCCATAGGTGAAGAAAAGGCCAGTGAAGACCATAGACGAGTCCCAATGATGATAAAGTCATCAAGGAAGCTGAATGAAAGCACACCGGCAACTTTAGGGCAACAACCCAACACAGAGGGTAGACGGAAGATGGACATCTATGGTGGAGTCAAGTAGGCCTAGGTGCTGCAAAACAGGTGTGATGCACTAGACACCTGGAAGGCTGCCCTTTTAATGTGGGATTACCCTGGCCAGTAGGTACTGCAGCACAGAAGCTTGATTTCAGTAACATCACCGCCTCTCCTTATGACACCACAGCTGGTGGTTCATGCAAGTTAATGGTGGGAAAAATTAGCCCCCTATTATTCAATCAACTCCTGTCCTATTTTCCCAGCCTAGGACATCCATGTGACCTGTTGCCATGCTCTGGTCTGGTTCTGGAGAAGCTGCAGTTTAAACTTGCATCTCCATAGGTATACCACTTCTTTCAGTTGACCTGGAAATCACAGTCTAATGAATCAGTGGTGAGTAAGACTTGGCACTAGAGAACATGCATCCCTTTTCCTACTGCAAATTCCTATGTGGATTGCTTACCTATTGGGGCCCATCTACAATGCCAGGATGGGTCAGTTCTTGTGCTGTCAGCATTGCTTATTTATTTAGTCAGATTTTTACATAGTGCTTACTAGGCACAAGGGTATAAGAGTGCTTTACAAGCGAGTGCAAAACAAACTCAAAGAGAACAAAAAAAAAGAACAAAACAAGGTAAGGATGGACAGCTGAGGGGAGAAAGATATCAGAGACCTCAAGCTCAAAAGGGTTCCAGATGACAATAGATATGTAAACCGAGAGAGGATGTACATGTTCCAGAGAATTCTAGCTATAGTCAAACAGTGACCTGTTGCATAACAACAGCTGAAAAATGTCACTCAGAAGTTAGGTGGGAAAACTACAAATAAATAGGCAGCAGACTGCAGAAGAGTGCTGCACCTCACTGTTATCTCCCACAGTTGTATGGGGATATGTATATTATACTGTTGTGCACTCCTTGTAGACACTCTCTGCCCAAAGAATACCACCCTAGGATTGGGAAAACTGATCAACATAAAAGTCAGAGGTGCACCACACTTGTAATGTCCATATAAATTAAAAGGATACCCAAAAGATTCCAGAGTCCATAAGAAATCTTCTCTTTATTTTTGCTTCATATGTTAATAGAAAAAGCCAGCCAACTCTTTTTGTCCACATGAAAATGGACATCTTCAGGGCAGAGGGTAATTAGGAATTGTATCCGACAATCCAATTGGTAAGGTTTTAGGTTTGTATATAATGAATAGAAGCCCGTCCCGACGTTGTCCGGGTATGAATTGCTGCCGGCCAGTAGTATATTGTTTTGTAGGATTTGGTTTTGATAGCATTTCTTATCTGTGACAGGCCTGTGAAACGCTCCGATTCACAGTGCACTGCTGATGCACTTAAGAGTGCGCGTTCAGTAATGTGTGAACTCGAGTTTCCCTACTTTATTTTTCCTTGCAATATTATATAGCGCAAACTCGACAACATGGCATGAGCACAATTTACATTACAGAAGAACACATTCACTTGTGGTCGGCACGGGGAGACAAAGCGATTTGCCTGGAATCACAGGATGTTGAGCTGATGCCGAGATTCGAACGTAGCTCCCCAGCTCTAAAGTTCGCAATTCTAGAACTTGTGGCGGGAGGTGTGTCTAAAAGTGTATGTCAGTGCTGGCCATCAATGAGAGAGACCTGTGCATTTTTCAAATGGGTGGTGAAAAAATATGAGTATGTTGCTGGAGATGTTAGCCGCCGTGCTACCAATTTACTTACCGGGGTAAACACCCATTATTCCGCAACTTTCTTTCTGCATATCATCACTCCGCATACTTTCATTACGAAAGTACCATGACTCCGCAATGCCATTATAACACATGGCATTACATTTTATATCCTTTTACCACGCATACATTTACAACGAAATTCGTTGTAAATGCATGAATGGTAAAAGGCTGTTTTAAAAAAAAATGTGGATAAAGTAAGCATGGGTATAGGGGTATATGTTTTGGGGTACTGAGGTATATGTTTCGGGGTGTTTGGGTATTTTAAGAGTTCAGATATAGTTTTGGGTTATGGGGTACAGGGGTAGTTTTAGGGTTTAGGGATAGGTATGGGTTTTGAGGTACAGGGGTATTTTTAGGGTTCAGGGCTTGGTTTGGGTTTTGGGGTATAGGGGTATTTTTAGGGTTCAGGGGTAGGTTTGGGGTACAGGGGTATTTTAAGGGTACAGGGCTAGGTTTGAGTTTTAGGGTACAGGAGTATTTTTAGGGTTCAGGGCTAGGTTTGGGTTTTGGGGTACAGGGTTATTTTTAGGGTTCAGGGCTAGGTTTGGGTTTTAGGGTACAGGGGTATTTTTAGAGTTCATGGCTAGGTTTGGGTTTTGGGGTACAGGGGTATTTTAGGGTTCAGGGGTAGGTTTGGGTTTTGGGGTACAGGGGTATTTTTAGGGTTCAGGTCTAGGTTTGGGTTTTGGGGTACAAGGGTATTTTTAGGGTTCATTGGTAGGTTTGGGTTTTGAGGTACAGGGGTATTTATAGGGTTCAGGGCTAGGTTTGGGTGATGGGGTACAGGGGTATTTTTAGGGTTTAGGTATAGGTTTAGGTTTTGGGGTACAGGGTATATTTATAGGGTTAAGATGGGTTAGTGTTTAAGCGTGTTGGGGTATTTTGAGGAGTAAGGGTGGGTTATGATTATGGGGTGCAGGGGTATTTAAAGGGAGCAGGGTGGGATTCGTTTTTCAGGTGTAATGGGTAATAAAATAAAATAATAAATAAAAATATTATAAATAATGCAATTTAAAAGAATAAATGTTTTAATTAAATTTAAAAAAATGCATATATATATATATATATATATATATATATATATATATATATATATATATATATATATATATATATAACCTACTGGCGGTCGCCAGTAGGTAGTTATAGTTAGGATTATTTTCAATAGGGAAGTCACAACATTCTATTGGGTATAACTTTGGCACCGGTTGAGGAATCTGCCTGAAAATTCCCTCAAATTTGCCTCGCGGCACTCCGGTCCTTCCCTGGAAGTTTGGGGGGGATTCGTCAAGCGGGGGCCGAGATAAAAGGGGGTCCCAAAACGTGTTTTCCCCATGTTAATTTCCATAGGGCGGTCGACCTCACTTTTAGCCCGAATGGCTGAATGGATTTCCACCAAACTTGGCAAAATTGTAGGGACTGGTAGCCCGATGTGCCTTTGCTATGTCTCAAGATATGTGCTCCAGTGGATTTTGAGTAATTTAGGTTAAAAAAAATATATATATCTATAAGCGCGCCCCGGTACGCGCACCGGGCGCGCTACGAGAGTTCGCGAGCGGAGAGCTGATTGGCTCTCGGGTGTCTGTCAACATTCCAAACAGTCCGGAGCGGCCGCCATCTTGTGTCTCGGTAGGATCGAGACACAAGAGGTGGCAAAAACAGAGGGGGAAATGAGCAAAAGGGGGCAGAGTAGACCCCCCCTGGCCCCCTAGGTTTGATGTGGGGGCCATGAAAGGGCCCGCGGGGCAAAACAAAAATTTGCTTTTGCGGGGAGCGCCTGGTACGCGCACCGGGGAGCGTACCGGGGAGCGTACCGGGGAGCGTACCATGGGTGAAACCCAGTGAAACAGTAAAATAATAATTTAAAGTGCTTAGAGGTAGGGTAGCTCTGAATAGAGTTGTTGTGTTGTACACTGTCTCCTCTGTAGATACTCCTCTGTAGATATCTTACATGTTGTTACATATGTTATTGTGGTATATGGAATCCATACCATAGTCTGTCAGGAAAGAAGAAATAGATCCTTTAAGCCCTCCCTGAGAAGGCCTAGGGGATGATGGGTAGTCTACCCTGTTGGTCAATATCAACAAGAGAGGTAGGGCGTAAATAGGCACTCCTATACCCCAATCAATCTATATTAACAACAAAGGAGTGACTGTGATAACAAAAAAGAACTAGTGAGGTGTAGTGATGATCCGCTGTGTGCCGCAAATGCGATCAATACTCACACACGTGCGTGCACACAGCGAATACTCTCCCTAGGTACGCCCAGTTAGGTCCTCCTCTAGGGAAGAAACCTAGTGGGCTTAAAGGTCACCCGGTGTAGAAGGGAGGGAAATAACCTTACTTATTGGAAGGACCCTCACTCACCATTAGTTGGTGACATGCTTCATCATTGGGTCCCCGCTGGGGTGACCGAATGTCTCCCCAGAGTGCTACGACGCCTGGTTACAGCGGAGCAGGATGTGGTGAGTGCAACAGTGCCCAAATTAGGAGGTGACTAAACGCGAACGTGTGAGTGTATTAAAAAATGCAAAAGTTGTGCCTTTACAAAAATCTTTAATAATGGCCAACTTGTATTAGATAAAAACAAAGTGGGCGGACTCCCCAGGTTCTAAGTTAAGGAACCGGAGTCCTAAATAGGATCAAGAATTGGTCAACATGTTTCTGCTGTTACATTGCATTTAGCTCAGCATTCTTCAGGACCTAAGCAAAAGTCCTCCGGTGGTGTGCGCGCGCTAAGGCGTACCCTCCCGGGTGGCTCTAAATGTGAAAAATATATATACAGTGTTCAATGATCGGATAATTTCCGTCAATAACCCTCTACAAATTCAGTAGGGATATGAAAAAATCCTGTAGGGAGAGAGAAGACAGACAAAAAACATACATGAGGAGATATTGCATGGTTCATCTCAGAGATGCAGTTTTTTATATGTGCAGGTACAGGCATAATACTGAATTAATATCACACCAACTGTGAGGTGCTACCCCAAATTCTGGTTATGGGTGCACCCCAGTTGACTAGAATGACCGTTCACATAATAGGACCGGTGTCAAGTAATTACTTGGCTGTGAAGTCATGGTGAAAATGTGCTAATCGTTTCTCACTCGTGAAACGTTAGGTAAAGAGTGCAGTGCTTCAAAGACATTGTGTATTAGTCTTTCACACAGGATAGAATCACCAAACATGGAGTTAACAGGGAACTCCCCTCTAAAGACAGGAGAGATATAGAGCAAACAACGTTCTCATGCAGATTCTTGAAGACTCACTTCATATTAGGCATGATCACGCCCCTTCGGAAAAGACAGCGTGGGACAACTTCACGCGATGTACATCTAGTGTAAGAAAAGGAGGGGGACCCGCTGGGGGTCAGTGCGGGTCAGGTAATTTGAGGTTCGAAAGATCGCGGGGGGAGCGGCAGAAA
The DNA here is from genome assembly GCF_964263255.1 of Lissotriton vulgaris. Classification (NCBI taxonomy): domain Eukaryota; kingdom Metazoa; phylum Chordata; class Amphibia; order Caudata; family Salamandridae; genus Lissotriton; species Lissotriton vulgaris. The sequence goes on from NC_141695.1 coordinate 21,829,152, forward strand.
GAACTTACTTGGACAAACGCGGCTCCCCTCAGTATACCTGCTCTCTCGGCTGCTGTCTTCCAGGAGTCCCTGAGCTGGGGAGGGGTTGGTTTAAAAGCAAGTTTACTGATTAGTTGGGCGGGCCCTCATTGGTCAGTGACGTGATAGGCAGAAAGAGCACCCAAATGCAATGAAGGTGCACGGACCCGGGAAAAGATTGTGGATACTGGATTGCATCCTAGTTTTAATCCAGATGTATCGCGGGTTGGATCGCCCTTAATAATAATACAATTAGTCAGATTGTTATTGCTACACAGGTAGGAAAGAAGCGAGCCCTGTGACGCACTAGACATCTACAAACTCTTCCGACCCGAGACAGCCTGTGGTTGGCTGGACGGGCCCTCGTGGGAGAATGACGTAGAGGGCTGAGTGACACGCCCAGATGTCTAGCTAGTACGGGTGCCCGGCAAGGGAATTGCAAATGCCGGTTCGAGCCCCCATTCGGGCGTAGATGTAATACAAGTTAGTTGGCCCAAAATAATAATACAATTAGTCAGATTATTATTGCTGCGCAGATAGGAAAGAAACGAGCCCTGTGACGCGCTAGACGTCCACAGACTCTTCCGACCCGGGGCGGCCTGTGATTGGCTGGGCGGGCCCTCGTGGGAGAGTGATGTTGAGGGCTGAGTGACACGCCCAGATGCCTAGCAAGTGCGGGGACCCGGCAGGGGGATTGTAAGTGCCGGTTCGAGCCCCCGTTCGGGCATATATGTAATGCGAAATACTTGGCCCAAAGTAATTCAAAAAAGCTGGGCTTTTTGCTGCTGCAAAGGTAAAGGTAGAGTGACACATTTCGAACCCTGGGTGACGTGCTCAGACCCGAAACTAAGTTCCAAAAAAATTGAGAATTAGTTGCTAGACCCGCCCTGATTGTTGTGTTACCAGAGGGCTATATGCTATTGCATGGATGAAGGTAGAGTAACTAATTTCAAACCCTGGGTGACGCACTTCGACGTCTCAGACCCGGAACAAAGTGGGAATTAGAAGTTAGACCCGCCCTGATTGGTGGTATTTCCAGGGGGAGAGTTATATAGAAATGGTTGTAGTTGATTACAGAATCAGGTAGACTTCAAAGAAGTAAGCAAATAACATAGGGCATGCAATATAGCCTGGGAAAACATAGCTGCTGTTAAAGGAGGATAATCTGGAAATATTCACGTATAGACAATGTCACCTCTAAGAAAAGGTGTGAAATCCAGATGGATATTGTCATATGAGGACATATGTCAGCCTTTCTGATGTTGACTCTGTCCCTATGGGTGGTAGGTTGGTCACTAAGTGATCCCAGATTGGTATTCAGAAGTAATAATCACAGACTTAGGGAACCAGTAGACGGGGTGGTGGGGGTGCTGTAGAATTTGTACTTTTCACTTTAACTCACTGCCCCATGGTATCTCATCATTGAGGCCCGTTCTGTTAGTGCCTAGACGATACACCCAACGTTGTTCCTTCTCGAATATTAAAGATTCAGAACTATTTTCCAGGTGTTCAAGGATTGTCCATTCTAAATCGTTTGGTGTATGATTAGTTTGTAGGAAGTGGGATGTCAATTTTTTAGATTACCACCTGTTACAGGACACCACCCATGTGGGAATTGTAATATCTGCCACCTTACCTCACATACCAAGTTCCTTGATATGACAGATGGCACACGCTGGGAACAACGCGGTCATACTAATTGTAATACCTCGAACGTAGTGTATTTGATTACTTGCAGATGTAGATTACAATATGTGGGGATGACAACCAGACGCATAAAAATCAGAATATGCGAACATCGTAGCAACATACGGTGCAAAAAAACAACAACAAAATTGACATCCCACTTCCTACAAACTAACCATACACCAAACGATTTAGAATGGACAATCCTTGAACACCTGGAAAATAGTTCTGAATTTTTTAATATTCGAGAAGGAACAACGTTGGGTGTATCGTCTAGGCACTAACAGAACGGGCCTCAATGATGAGATACCATGGGGAAGTGTGTTAAAGTGAAAAGTACAAATTCTACAGCACCCCCACCACCCCGTCTACTGGTTCCCTAAGTCTGTGATTATTACTTCTGAATACCAATCTGGGATCACTTAGTAACCAACCTACCACCCATAGGGTCAGAGTCAACATCAGAAAGGCTGACATATGTCCTCATATGACAATATCCATCTGGATTTCACACCTTCTCTTAGAGGTGACATTGTCTATACGTGAATATTTCCAGATTATCCCCTTTAACTGCAGCCATGTTTTCCCAGGCTATATTGCATGCCCTATGTCATTTGCTTACTTCTTTGAAGTCTACCTGATTCTGTAATCAACTACAACCATTTCTAGATAACTCTCCCCCTGGAAATACCACCAATCAGGGCGGGTCTAACTTCTAATTCCCACTTTGTTCCGGGTCTGAGACGTCGAAGTGCGTCAGCCAGGGTTTGAAATTAGTTACTCTACCTTCATCCATGCAATAGCATATAGCCCTCTGGTAACACCACAATCAGGGCGGGTCTAGCTACTAATTCTCAATTTTTTTGGAACTTAGTTTCGGGTCTGAGCACGTCACCCAGGGTTTGAAATGTGTCACTCTACCTTTACCTTTGCAGCAGCAAAAAGCCCAGCTTTTTTAAATTACTTTGGGCCAAGTAACTCGCATTACATCTATGCCCGAACGGGGGCTCGAACCGGCACTTACAATCCCCCTGCCGGGTTCCCGCACTTGCTAGGCATCTGGGCGTGTCACTCAGCCCTCAACATCACTCTCCCACGAGGGCCCGCCCAGCCAATCACAGGCCGCCCCGGGTCGGAAGAGTCTGTGGACGTCTAGCGCGTCACAGGGCTCGTTTCTTTCCTATCTGCGCAGCAATAATAATCTGACTAATTGTATTATTATTTTGGGCCAACTAACTTGTATTACATCTACGCCCGAATGGGTGCTCGAACCGGCATTTGCAATTCCCTTGCCGGGCCCCCGTACTAGCTAGACATCTGGGCGTGTCACTCAGCCCTCTACGTCATTCTCCCACGAGGGCCCGTCCAGCCAACCACAGGCTGTCTCGGGTCGGAAGAGTTTGTAGATGTCTAGCGCGTCACAGGGCTCGCTTCTTTCCTACCGGTGTAGCAATAAAAATCTGACTAATTGTATTATTATTAAGGGCGATCCAACCCGCGATACATCTGGATTAAAACTAGGATGCAATCCAGTATCCACAATCTTTTCCCGGGTCCGTGCACCTTCATTGCATTTGGGTGCTCTTTCTGCCTATCACGTCACTGACCAATGAGGGCCCGCCCAACTAATCAGTAAACTTGCTTTTAAACCAACCCCTCCCCAGCTCCGGGACTCCTGGAAGACAGCAGCCGAGAGAGCAGGTATACTGAGGGGAGCCGCGTTTGTCCAAGTAAGTTCTTTCTGCCGCTCCCTGCGCGATCTTTCGAACCTCAAATTACCTGACCCGCACTGACCCCCAGCGGGCCCCCCTCCTTTTCTTACACTAGATGTACATCGCGTGAAGATGTCCCACGCTGTCTTTTCCGAAGGGGCGTGATCATGCCTAATATGAAGTGAGTCTTCAAGAATCTGCATGAGAACGTTGTTTGCTCTATATCTCTCCCGTCTTTAGAGGGGAGTTCCCTGTTAACTCCATGTTTGGTGATTCTATCCTGTGTGAAAGACTAATACACAATGTCTTTGAAGCACTGCACTCTTTACCTAACGTTTCACGAGTGAGAAACGATTAGCACATTTTCACCATGACTTCACAGCCAAGTAATTACTTGACACCGGTCCTAATATGTGAACGGTCATTCTAGTCAACTGGGGGGCACCCATAACCAGAATTTGGGGTAGCACCTCACAGTTGGTGTGATATTAATTCAGTATTACGCCTGTACCTGCACATATAAAAAACTGCATCTCTGAGATGAACCATGCAATATCTCCTCATGTATGTTTTTTGTCTGTCTTCTCTCTCCCTACAGGATTTTTTCATATCCCTACTGAATTTGTAGAGGGTTATTGACGGAAATTATCCGATCATTGAACACTGTATATATATTTTTCACATTTAGAGCCTCCCGGGAGGGTACGCCTTAGCGCGCGCACACCACCGGAGGACTTTTGCTTAGTTCCTGAAGAATGCTGAGCTAAATGCAATGTAACAGCAGAAACATGTTGACCAATTCTTGATCCTATTTAGGACTCCGGTTCCTTAACTTAGAACCTGGGGAGTCCGCCCACTTTGTTTTTATCTAATGCAAGTTGGCCATTATTAAAGATTTTTGTAAAGGCACAACTTTTGCATTTTTTAATACACTCACACATTCACGTTTAGTCACCTCCTAATTTGGGCACTGTTGCACTCACCACATCCTGCTCCGCTGTAACCAGGCGTCGTAGCACGCTGGGGAGACATTCGGTCACCCCAGCGGGGACCCAATGATGAAGCATGTCACCAACTAGTGGTGAGTGAGGGTCCTTCCAATAAGTAAGGTTATTTCCCTCCCTTCTACACCGGGTGACCTTTAAGCCCACTAGGATTCTTCCCTAGAGGAGGACCTAACTGGGCGTACCTAGGGAGAGTATTCGCTGTGTGCACGCACGTGTGTGAGTATTGATCGCATTTGCGGCACACAGCGGATCATCACTACACCTCACTAGTTCTTTTTTGTTATCACAGTCACTCCTTTGTTGTTAATACAGTCTACCCTGCTCCCATATGATGTTTTCAAGTATTACATTTTACTCACTTCTGAATCTACACAAAATTGGCGTTGATATGGTGCATTAAAGACCGACAGTGAGAGAAAGGAGGTAGGAGATGAAAAAGAGATGTCAAATACACATTGGAGATAATATAGTGGGAGAAAGGAAGTAACTATGAGCACACTTATTATGTAACACAAAACAGTTGCACAGTATACTATATGTCTCACTTTATATTATAATCATTTTGGTACTATTTCATGAATTGCATATAATAATGAATAATGTCTCAAACAATTTTTAATTATTAAATACAAATTTATTGTTCTGATTTTTCAAAATTTAAAAGAACTTCAAACATTAGATCATCTGGAATCTCCTCATTTTGATACTGTCAAGTAATTGTTGGTCCAGAGACTGATCCATAAACTCCAAGTCATCCATATCTTCCTCAGGATTGTTCTCAACAACAACTTCGAAAGAAATATTAATTTTGTCTTGTTTTCCTTCCATTTTCTTGCTGTAAATTGCATAAAAAATAACTATATCAGTAGAGTTAGGGCACTGTTGGGTTTAAGTTCAGACAGGTTGAGTTTTTAACAGTGAAGTTATCTTTGGGCAGTGTATGGTTTCAGGCAGGAAGTAGAACTATTAAAAAGTGCATGTGATGAAGCCGAAGTAAATTCATAATTATACCAGAGAAGCCTAACACAATCCATAACTATAACAGAGAAGCCTATCTCAATCTATAACTATTACAGAGGGACAGTATATAACTATCAGAAAACGTTTTCCCAAATTAACTTAAAGTGCACAACATAGTTCCCTTTCCAAATTAACAACTTACCTTTGTGAAAGCAGTTGAAGTTTTCAGTGAAAATCCTTTTCAAATGTACCTCAGGTAGTACTAGTCAAAATGGCTGTGTTTCCCTCTCATTTTTCATATATCTTCATGTACTTAACCAATCAAATGTCAGCACATAAAAGTACAAAATGTAAGTAACATTTTAATTGGTTGTAAATTCCAACACTTTCATATGTGTTTTTGTCATGTAATTTACCTCAGGATATTTAGACAGGGCTACAGCCTAAATGGCTCAATGGAATACCACCAAATTTGGGAAAATGGTAGGGACTGCTATGTAGTAGGGCCTATTCTATATTTGGTGAAAGTGTCTCCAGTGGTTTTTATGTAAACTAACTTCCCACATTTTTTGGGGAGCGCTTACCGGTGCGCGCTCTGGTACGCGCACCGGGAGCACTACGGAAGTCCGCCATCTTGTGTTTCGGTACAATTGAGACACAAGATGGAGGACAAACAACGTTGGGAATGGGTAGAAGGGGGCACGGTAGACAGCCTCTGACCCCCTAGGTTTTCTGAGGGGGGCTTAGGAGGCCTATATAGGCCCAAAAAAATAATTTAAAAAAAAATAAACCGCGGGGGCAGCGCCCGGTACGCGCACCGGGGAGCCTACCGGGGAGCGTACCGGGGAGCGCACTTTGGTGAAAAATAGTGAAAAAAGTTAGAGTAAAATAATCATTTTGAGTGATCAGAGGTAGGGTAGCCCTGAAAAGAGCTTTTGGGTTCTGCGTCTGATTTAGGTACCTACAAGTAGGTTCCAATGCACAGTCTTAAATTCAGGAGGAATATTCTATTCACCTCATCTGAGAAGTGCCCACCATCTCCTCTGTAGATATCTTGCATGTTGTAACACAAGTTATTGTTGTATATTGAACCCATTCCATAATCTCTCATGTAAGCAGAAACAGATTTATTCACAAGTTTCCGTGCTTTCTCAAATTGTGGACAAAATTGGTTGGACCAGTTCCATTTTTGTCTTTGACATATATTGGAATATACCAAGACAGTTTGTGGAAAAAGTGTCATCAATTGACCAAAGGTGTCCTTTAAAAGCATTTCCAGACCTACCCCAGTCAAAGTGCCCAAGTCATTTCTACCACAGTGCACTATTAAGAGGTCAGGGTTTGGCAGATGCAAAAATGTTTTCACCAATGGTATCAATTGGTGACATCTCAATCCTCTCTGGCCAATCCACTTGATTTCCACATTTGGTGAATCAAGGTTGGGAAAATTTCTGCTAGATGCATACCTTTGAGCCCAGTGGATGTAGCTATGTCCAATAATCCAGACAGAATACATGGTGAGAGAAGGTTCTGGTGCAGTCAGATGAAGTGTGGGAATGAAATGGCAGTTGGAACAGTAGGAGTTTACAAAAAAATAATTGTGGAGTTTCACTGCTCTTGAATCACAAGCAATGATTGGTGGATTCAGATAGTTGAAAACTAAAAGTTAGGGTGCATGGTTGTGTTTTGTGAAAGAAGCAATTTGAATGTTTAAGAAAAAGTCAATTAAAGAAACATTGCAACGGATACGCTGGTGTATTGAGAGGTCAAACATCCTTGCTGACTTTATTTGCAACATTGTAGAATAAACTTTTGAACCTGAAAGTTCAGTAAGGAGGGAGTTGCTATGGTAACAGGTAGAAAGGTCTGAGGGGGGAAGGGTGTTGGTTTGAAAATAGTGAGGGAAGAGTTTTGATTGGTTGAAATGAGGCATATGTGTGTAGAATTAGAGGTTTTCTGTGCCAGTCATGGTTGCAGTGTCTTGAGTGCATACCTTTTGCTCTGCTAAAGAAAAATTGGTGTGTGTGTTTGACACTGTTCTCAATCTCCCAAAGCATTTGTAAAGGTAAGTAATGATTCATTTAATTTAGATGGAGACTTGTATGCTCTATGGAGAAGATTTGGAAGCAGATTGTGTTTTTTTAATGTTGCTTTGTGTCATGTTTTTTGATAATGCTTGGTTAAAACATTTTGCAGCATAGAGGAATTGTCTTTTGTGAAATAGTGAGGTTTCAGTAGTGAAATTGAATGCTTGTACATAGGACCTGTGCTGTGTTACTAAAATGTTATTTAAAAAACGATTTTGGGGAAAATGAATGGCTTTTATATTTTTGAGAAGTCATATATAGTGTCTGGCTCATTAAATAAATATATTTGAAGCTTTCACAATGATGTTACCTGCGTTACCTCAGATTAGAAAGCAGAATGAGCTTCTTTCTTGTTGGTTTGTGTCATGTTTTTTGATAATGCTTGGTTAAAACATTTTGCTGCATAGAGGAATTGTCTTTTGTGAAATAGTGAAGTTTCTGTAGTGAAATTGAATGCTTGTACATAGGACCTGTGCTGTGTTTCTAAAATGTTATTTAAAAAACGATTTTGGGGTAAATGAATGGCTTTTATATTTTTGAGAAGGAATTAATAGTGTTTTCCTCATTAAATAAATATATTTGAACCTTTTACAATGATGTCACCTTCATTACCTCAGCTTAGGAAGCAGATTGAGCTTTTTTGTTGTTAGTTTGTGTCATGTTTTTTGATAATGCTTGGTAAATAGATTTTGCTGCATAGAGGAATTGCATTATGTAAAATTGAGAAGTTTCACTAGTGACATGAAATGCTTGTACATAGGACCTGTGCTGTGTTTGTATAATGTTATTTAAAAAACGATTTGGGGGTAAATGAATGGCTTTTATATTTTTGAGAAGGAATTAATAGTGTTTGCCTCATTAAATAAATAAATTTGAACCTTTTAGAATGATGTCACCTGCGTTACCTCAGATTAGGAAGCAGATTGAGGTTCTTTCTTGTTGGTTTGTGGCATGTTTTTTGGAAATGCTTGATATCAACATATGCAATATAGAGGAATTGTCTTTTGTGAAATAGTGAGGTTTCAGTAGTGAAATTGTATGCTTGTACATAGGACCTGTGCTGTGTTTTCTTAAATGTGATGCGAAAAGGGTGCAATTCAAGGCCATGTGCCTAACTCACAAAATCCTGCATGGAAAAGCCCCTCCGGTCCTGAAAGATCTCGTGACTCCCTATACGACAAACAGAACCCTACGCTCAACCAACGCCCATCTGACCAAAATACCCAAGATCAAGAGAACACGCTCTGGAGGTCGGCAGTTCTCATTTCAGGCGTCCAAGATGTGGAATACTCTTCCACCGGACCTTCGGGCCCAACATAACCTCCTGTCATTCCGTAAATCCTTGAAGACATGGCTGTTCCCCTGACCTCTTCTTCACCCCGCCTGACCCTACCTCTGGAGTTCATAGTGGATTTCAGTTAGCGCTGGGACGCTCTCGGGCAGCCATGCGCTCTATAAATCCCCTTCAAATTCAAATTCAAATTCAAAAACGATTTTGGGGCAAAAGGATGGCTTTTACATTTTTGAGAAGGAATAAATAGTGTCTGTATGATTAAATAAATATATTTGAATCTTTCACAATGATGTCACCTGCATCACCGGGAGCGCTCCAGGGCAAAAAAATAAAAAAATAAAAAAAATATGAATATACATAAAAAAAATACTATTACATAAATATACAATATAGGATTCATTTTAAAAAATATTACATTTCATAGCTATAGAAATTTGCTATTAAAAAACCTTTGAAATTCACAGAAAAAACCATAGGTTTCACACCAGTTAAAGTTAGGAATTAGCATTTAAAAAACCTATTAAATTCACTGAAAAAACCATAGGATTCACACCAGTTATAGTTAGGAATTAGCATTTAAAAAACCTATTAAATTCACTGAAAAAACCATAGGTTTCACACCAGTTATAGTTAGGAATTAGCATTTAAAAAACCTATTAAATTCACTGAAAAAACCATAGGTTTCACACCAGTTATAGTTAGCTGGAAATTTTAATGACATAAAACCATTGAAATTCCCACGTTATAGTTAGTTGGACTCACTATAACTTGCGCGCCTGCAATGCACTGCTGATGACGTCACATATTACATCACTCATGACATGGTCAGTGACATCACTCATGACATCACTGATGACACCATACAGTGAATGTGTGTCTTTCTGAAAAATAAATATGTTTTATATATGTTTTTGTAAAGGTCGATGAAAGAATATATTTTTAAATAAGTGTCTAAATGGATGTTTTAAAAAAAAAAATTGATTGGTTAACTGGCTTATAAAGTGTATCTTAGTGCAAACAGGAATCTGTTTGTGAAATGCACAGTACAGCGGCTGCTAACACTGTCATTAATATGACTAATCTAGAAGTAAATGTTGCAGAATTACAATTGTTGGCTTTGGGACTTTCATTTTGCCCAAAAACTAGTTTTAAATACATTCAATCACGTGTTGATGTATTTAAGTTTTGTAGAAAGGTAAAACTAGTAAAATTCCATAAGCTTAAGAGTGCAAATACTAGAGCTGTGTCTATTAATGCTGAAAATCAACCTAGCATACATTTCCAAGTATCTGATGTTCCATTGTTAAGGACAGTAAACAAACTAGCTGATGCTAATGATATTGTACCTCACAACACTCAAGAAGAACTTTTGGGTATGGGTATTTCCACTACTAGAGCAGTCTCTACTCATTTCTGCCCTTCATCTACTTTTGTCCCAATAATGGCAAGAGATGCCATAGATATTTTTGGGGATTGCATTATTGAAGATCTTAAGGCCCTTCATAAAACATGTTTGTTAAAAAGTAAACATAGGCGATATACAGAACAGCAATATATGCGCCTTATGAAGAAAATCAGTAACGATAATAGTATTATCGTGAATAAAGCTGACAAAGGCGGGAATATAGTTCTTTGGCCGCGATCAATGTATATGGAGGAAGCTATGAAGCAGCTGAATGATGTTGGTTGCTACAAGAGAGTAGCTTTCGCTCTTTTGATCACGGTTAAAGAACAGATTTTCAAAGAATTGGCTCAGTGGAAACGGGAGAAGCTAATCAATAAAGCGGAACATAATTTTTTGAGAACTGATTTCCCTATTACTCTCACCCTGTATTTATTGCCCAAAGTTCATAAACAAGTCACTCCAATTCCTGGGCGTCCTATAATTTCTGCACAAGGCAGTTTATTAGAAGCCATGTCTAAATATGTGGATTTTTTTCTCCACGAATATGTAGAAAATCTCCCTTCGTTCATCAGGGACACTGGTCATTTCCTGGAAAAATTAAGTGAGGTTAAATGGGAGGACGAATATTGCTTTTTAGTCATGGACATCTCTTCCCTTTATACTAGTATTAACCACCAGAATGGCCTGAATGCCATCAGACATTTTTTGGCAGAGAGAGAAGTTTGCTTCTATGAACATAACAAAATGCTGCTAAGGATGACAGAACTTTGTTTGACTAACAATTTCTTCCTTTTTAATAAGGAGTTGTATCAGCAATTGAGGGGTGTGGCGATGGGGGCGTGCTTCTCCCCCAGCTATGCAAACTTGCATGTTGGCTGGTGGGAGAAGCACGTCCTCACGCACACTCATGCTGATGAGGTCTCCAGGCATGTTATTAAATGGTGGAGGTTTATTGATGATGTTTGTGTTGTTTGGAAAGGCTGACAGGAATCAGCTTTGCAATTTGTTGCTGAAATTATTAACACCTCGAACCTCCAATTTACGGCTCGCGTTAGCAATCTGAAAGTAGAATTTTTAGATGTTGAGATTTATGTGGAAGAAAATACTATCCATACCAGATTACATAGAAAGGCCACTGCTGGAAATTCAATATTGCATGCCAGCAGTGCCCACCCTAGGCACCTTATTAGAAGTATCCTCTATGGGGAATTTTTACGTATTCAAAGAATTTGCAGCAAGAAAGAAGATTTGGATAAATGTTTGTCTGAATCTATACATAGGTTCAAAGCTCGAGGCTATGATTCAAAGGACTTACAATCAGCTATGGCTAGGGTACAGGATCAGGCTACTCAATCTAGCATTAGTAGCGAGGTTGTTAACATTACTCAACCTGATGTAAAACCCAAATCAGTGGTAAGGCTTATCACTACATTTAGTAGCCAAGAAAAACAAATAAGAAAGATTTTAAGCAAACATTGGCCTATCCTTAGGACAGACATGACGCTGGCTCCAGAATTGGAATTACAACCCACAATCACCTTTAGAAGAGCAACCTCCATGAGGGATGCTCTAGTAAGGACTAGTCCCGAAGTAAGCAATTCAGGAAATTGGTTAACCAACAGAAAAGGTTTTTATAAATGTAGTTCGTGCAGATCCTGCAAGTTTGGTGTTAATAAACAGGTATTTGAGGATGCCTTCTCATTTATGCCATATAAAATCCAAGGCCTTTATTCAGGTAAAACTCAAATGCACTTGCCAACTTCAATATGTTGGCAGTACCAAACTCCCTGTTTTTAATCGTATTTTACAGCACCTTCGAGTAATTCTGAATTCGGATCCTACGTATCCCGTTGCCCGTCATTTTAAATTGGTGCATCAAAACAACGTTCAAGATCTAAGTTACTTTGTAATTGACGCTGTTCCTAAATCTATTAGAGGCGGGAAAAGGGAGAGGAAATTGCGCCAATTGGAAAGCCAATATAGCATACAATTAGACACTAAGATGCCCAAAAGGCTTAATACAGGGGAAGACCTTTATAATTTTCTTTAATAGGTTGACAACGTTTCTGAAATGTATTGTTATCATATTATATATGATTGTGTTTTCCAAATGTGATGATATCAATATGGGGTTTGTCTGTTTTATCTCTGTTCTCCCAAGCACTTTATGCACTTTCTAGTTCTTGCTGCTACTATTAGGAAAATGAATTCAATTTGATGATCTATTTTTATAATTTGGTGTCATTCTGAATATATATTTTTTCCTATATACAAATGAAATTTTATGTAAGTCTGGTGTACTTTTATATTTTTATATATTGGTTTTTAGTGTGTCAGTAGACGTAAAATGTATTGAATTTTAGCTACACTTTTATTGTGATTTTTATTGGTTTAACTAGGTATCTGGTTTTACTGGTTTTTATCCGGTATTGGTGTAGTATTAAAATCATAAAGTGGCTTATGCACTTTTGCAGACTATTTATGAATATATAAATCTATTAACTTCCACATTAATATCATTAATTTGCTTTCAGCATCTGTGTGTATTTTTGAATATACTGAATGTATCATTCTTTCTCTCTCTCTCTCTATATATATATATATATATATATATATATATATATATATATATATATATATATATATATATATATATATATATATATATATATATATATATATATATATATATATATACACAAACCTTTTTTGCATCTTTCTGTAATGTGAAGTTTGTTCTGCATCAGTCAAACCCTGAAAATGTATTAATTAATTAATTTTTTTTTAAAAAAATTGCGTATTTGCTGGGTTTGCCTAGCAGTACGATAGACTTTTTGCACTTTGGTGAAATGCTCTAGTCTCTATTGCCCCGATAGAAATAGATGATTTTATGACTGATTATGTGGGTTTGAATTTGGGCACTTGCCCTTTATTGTACATATGTTTGTATAATTGGCACCTTGTTTTTTAAACATATAATTAGAGTGGCGAATATTTTACCCTCATAATCTGTCTTCTAATTCCATGTTGGTATTGGGAGGGACTACATTGGAGAAATGGAGTATTTAAATCACGCGGGATTCTTTGCACGTCATGTGATCAAGACCGGGGTGACCTGTTCGAAACGCGTCATGTAGGGAGAATGGAGGACTAAATTGCACACTATATTCAACTGAACCTGAGTTGTGGTCCATTCCTGTTTGAAAACATCGCTGGTACTGTGCTGCAGCATTGTGATTTTCGACAGGATTCTGGTGGTTCATATATATATATATATATATATATATATATATATATATATATATATCACAACAAACTTGAATCCCAGTAGCAATAAATAAATGGAATGTCCAGGCCAACTTCGTGCAGAATTACGAGCTTTTATTTCAGCTCCACTCGACGCGTTTCGAGAAAAACTTTCTCTTGGTCACGAGCTCGTGACCAAGAGAAAGTTTTTCTCGAAACGCGTCGAGTGGAGCTGAAATAAAAGCTCGTAATTCTGCACGAAGTTGGCCTGGACATTCCATTTATTTATTGCTACTGGGATTCAAGTTTGTTGAGACTTTGGGATTTGCTATCCCGTCTTGGCCCTCCGTTGCAAGCGGCAGGGGTTCAGAGCGACAAAGAGTTTTGGATATATATATATATATATATATATATATATATATACACACATATATACAAACATATATTTGATGTTTTAATAATGTACTTTTACAATGTATATGACTTTACCACACATACATTTGCGTTATAATGGCATGTGTGATAAAGTCATATGCGTTGTAAAAGTTTTAGAAATTATGTCTTTGCGGAGTATTAGTCCCGCGTTACAAAAATTGCGGAGTGATGGTATGCAGGATGTTGGTTTGCGGAATATCATCACATATTCCCGTGGGAGGGATTGTCCCTTTCTTGCTATTTCCGTGGAGGCAGGTCTTGTGTCCGGATGTGCGTGGCCCAACAGAAGTGAAAAATCTCCAGTGTGCGCTTCAGGCGTCACCGGGAGTTAAGGCGAGATTACATTTCCTGCACAATGGCCCCTGTTTGCGCTCCTTCCGGCCCTTGGGAATAGCGCCATGCCTGACCTCCATACAGTAAAGCAGGTGCACATCACTGGGAGCGCGGGGCAAGCACACCCAGAGCTGGAATGTACAGAACCTGGGAAGAAAAAACAATGAAATATTGGGCACAACGCTCGCTTTTTTCCCTGTAATCCCGCGCCCCGCACACGCCCACGCCCCCAGCACATGCCCACAGCACACAATATGAGACATGGCATGAAGAGCGGAATGTACCACATGCCCCCAGCGTTTGTCACGCCCCCAGCACACGCCCACAGCACACGCAGACACGCCTACTGGGGACTACTTTGCTGGCACGGTTCTTTTACCTTTTAAATGTATATGGTGGGCGTCTGCATGGCCTACGTCCTTCTGCTGCAACTGCCCTTTCCAACGCTGTATTGGGTGTTGTGATTGGTGCTGTGGTTCCTGATATTACCTGCTTCAAAGTTTTGGGCTCTCTCTTTATTATATTAGTATAGATAGATGACCATCAGGGGTAAGTATAAACGGTCCTGAAATAATCCACCCAAGAGGTAAGAGAGGAGGAAAAAATAATGAGATGACCGGCATCTCGTCCATAATGTGGTTCCTTGGACCTGTATGTCCTATATTCCAAAACAATATGAGCAAAAGGGCATGTCTGCCCCTCGTCCAACACTGCAATTGGTGCAGGTTGATCGAAGCCTTTCCACTGCTCCCGGTTCCTGGGACGCATTAATCGTGGAAGGCTCCCGTGTCCCTGGGATTTTTTCCTCCTCTTTTCCCTCTTGGTTGAATTACTTCAGGAACTTCTATATGTATCCCTGATGGCTAATATATACAAACTTAGAACCTTACCAATTGTATTGTAGGATACAATTCCTTATTACTCTGGGCCCTGAAGAAGTCCAGGCCCGATTAACAAAAGTGATCTGAGACAAAATCCTAACTTTAGAACTTTCGGTATGCTCAAAAGGCATTTAGGAGTAGTAAAGTTAGGATTCCTAACTTTACTACTCCTAAACTGAGACAAAATCCTAACTTTATGACTTTTGGTATGACTTTTCGTGTTTTATTCCAGGAGCGACCCCTATACGAGGCCCAGGGTTGCCCTCAAAAACACGAAAGATTATAGGGTAAATGGTGTGTATCACGGACTGCTTTTGTAAAGCTATATTGTGACTGGGGAATTGTCGGCGCCCCTGGATTGGACCAAATGGAATGTTATTTCACAAATGTACTTGGATGTGGATGCAGCAGTGTAATGGAAAAATTAAATAAAAATGTGTTTCTTAAAAAAGAAATGCAAACAGAAATTTTCACCTGCCTCTAATACTCATGTTTTCTTATCAAATCATTACAGGGAAAATGCGGTGAAAATGCAGTTTTCTCACCATTTTTCCATAGTTTCCTTTAGTTTTTAATTAAACATCTTTACTCTTCAATATATTCCCAATTTTCTAGTTAAATCTACTAAGACAACCCTAGTTTCTGTGAGAATTATGCAGTCAAATGCAGCAATTGGTCAACACTGTTTGGAAAACTCTCCACATCAAAATCCACTTGAAGCAAACTTGGATCGCTTGCTTCTGTGGGTCATATTTTTGTTCAGTAAACATGCCCCACCATTTTTAAAGTTCCCTAGCCTTCACAGATGTTTTGTGAAGGCTCTATGAATGTCTCAGTAGTGATAAAGCTCTGCTTGTTGCTTGTCAGAAAGAAGGTGTGTTTAGAAAGTGTTAAAATTCAGACTTTAGGCCTTATTACATCTTGGCAGAGGGTAATACTCCATCACAAACATGACGGATATCCCATCGGCTGTATTACGATCCCATTATATCCTATGGAGATTGTGATATGGCAGACATGATATCCGTCTCGTTTGTGATGGAGTATTTTATCCGCCAAGATCTAAATAAGGCCCAAAGTCTCAATATTGGGATATAGTTTCACAATGAAAGTCAACATAGAGGGAGATTATGAGACAGCTGAGTGTCTCATTGAGATTGCAGTGCATTGTACTGGTCTGTACAGAGGTGCATGGCTAGAACCATATTTGTTCCAGGGGCACCTTGCTGACATATGGGACAGACTGATGCTGCTGAACTCCCTTTCTCTAACTATCTTCCTCTATCTTTATCTATAATTAGCTCTCTGTGTCTCTTTACCTCGTAGGAAGCGGCCGCTCCCCGTGCATCCTGCCTGACTGCCACAGCGCTTTGCAGAGACTGGTATCGTAGCGCTATACGCCTGCCTGCCATTGTTTTGCCTGCCACTGCTGCCGCTTTGTATACCTGCACTTGTATGTTTTAAAATTGCATTGTGCGCTCAATTGCTCAATTCCGATTTTGCAAACGTGCACCTCGGCATTTTAACATTGATTGCCAGCCAGCGCTCAGACTCACTTTCCAACTCAGCGTTGCGCCGGTGCCACTGCCCTCAGCGTCTCTCCTCTCATACACCCCAACCTTGCCCAGGCTGAATTTCGATCCCCCCACCATTTTGGTTGTTGTGCCTAACCAGCACCTACAGCCCACCTCCCGCCTCCCAGCTGCCCCTCCCCCGCTCCGCCCCCTCCACTATCCATTTGAGACTGATGTCCCAACACGCAGCGTCCATGCGCTACGGCCGCGCCGAAGGTGCGCCAAAGGTAAGCCCGTCTACGCCCGTCCGCGCCCAGCGCCAGACCCCTTGGCCCCCGCATCACCCACCCCTCCCGCATTACATACGACCCATCCACCCTCCTAACACTTAACCCCGGCCGACTCCCTAACTGTGCCCTGGCCACCCCGGGACACACCCATGGACCCTTCACCTGCCACTCCTGCAAGTACGACTCCTTCGAGACCCACACCAAATCCACAAACACCAAACAGAGATCCGACACCAACCACCTTAAATGCATCCTCCTCAACACCCGCTCGGTTCACAATCACGCCATCGACCTTTGGAACCTACTCGACACCTTTTCCCCGGACGTCGCCTTCTTAACAGAAACCTGGATGAATGCCTCATCAGCTCCAGACATCACCATAGCCATCCCGGACGGCTACAAGATCATCCGTAAGGACCGCACCAAGCAAACAGGAGGAGGCATCGCCATCGTCCATAAGAACACCATCGCGTCTCAACCAGCTCAGAAGACAACCTCGCTATCGCCGAACACCTCCACTTCCAGATCCACACCGACCCCAAGACCACACTCAGAGGCACCCTCCTCTACAGACCCCCAGGACCCCGTACACACTTCAGCGAAGACATCACTGACTTCATCACCCCACACGCCCTCCCCTCTGAAGAATACATTCTACTGGGAGACCTCAATTTCCATCTGGAAAAGAGCAATGACAGGAACACTACCACCCTCCTGGACAATCTCGCCAATCTCGGACTCAAACAACTTGTTAACACCCCCACCCACTACGCAGGACACACACTCGACCCCATCTTCACCTCCAGCAAACATATCTCCTTCACTCACTCCACAACCCTCCACTGGACGGACCACAGTTGCATCCACTTCATCTACAACAAGACCACGGCTCACAACCACCCTCAACCAACTCTGCGAAGAAATTGGAACAAAATCTCAATCGACACATCACTTCTTCAAAAAACCCCTGCCTACTCGACGAACCCTAATCAAGCCGCCATCAACCTCACACATTGGTTAACCCAAACAGCCGACAAACTAGCACCCCTGAAAAAACATCAAATCAAACAAGGAAGCAAGAACGCCCCATGGTTTAATGATGACCTTAAGAAATCCAAGAAACTCTGCCGCTCCCTTGAAAAAACTTGGAAAAAAGACCCAAACACGATCACCCAAGCCGCCTTCAAAAACGCCACCCGCAAACACCACCAACTAATCCGGACAGCCAAGAAATCAGCACTCAAAGACCGACTAGACAACAACGCCCACAACAGCAAGGAACTTTTCAACATCATCAAAGAATTCACCAACCCCACCGCCAGCTCCAACGACATCACCCCCTCTCAAGTCCTCTGCGACTCCCTCGCCTCTTTCTTCCATGACAAAATCGCCGACATTCATAACAGCTTTGACAACCAACCCATAAACCAGTCAACCCCTCTCACCCCCGAACCTGCACCCCCTCCAAACATCCTTCTCAACTGGAACCCAATCACCACAGAAGACACCATTCGCCTAATGAACTCCATCCACTCTGGATCCCCCACAGACCCTTGCCCCCATCACATCTTCAACAAAGCAGACTCCATTATCGCACCCCATCTCCGAGACGTCATCAACTGCTCCCTCAATTCGGGCACATTCCCAGAAAAATGGAAACACGCCGAACTCCGCCCCCTTCTGAAGAAACCCACAGCCGACCCCACCGAACTCAAAAATTACCGCCCCATCTCGCTCCTCCCATTCCCTGCCAAAGTCATTGAGAAAGCCGTCAATAATCAGCTCGCTGCCTTCCTCGAGACCAACAAATCACTCGACTCCTCACAGTCTGGCTTCCGAGCCAAACACAGCACCGAGACCGCCCTCATCGCAGCAACAGATGACATCCGAACCCTACTGGACAACGGAGACACAGTCGCCCTCATCCTCCTCGACCTCTCCGCAGCCTTCGACACAGTCTGTCACAGTACCCTAATACAACGCCTCAGCAACATCGGAATTCAAGGGAAAGCATTGGACTGGATCATCTCGTTCCTCGCTGGAAGAACTCAGAGAGTCCGACTCCCCCCTTTTAAGTCAGAGGCCACCGAAGTCATCTGCGGCGTTCCACAAGGATCTTCTCTCAGCCCCACCCTCTTCAATGTCTACATGAGCCCCCTCGCAACCATCGCACGTCAGCACAACCTCAACATCATCTCCTACGCCGATGACACTCAGCTGATCCTCTCACTCACCAAAGACCCAACCACCGCCAAAACCAACCTTCATGAAGGGATGAAAGAAGTAGACGAGTGGATGAAGCACAGCCGTCTGAAACTGAACTCAGACAAAATGGAAGTCCTCATCTTAGGTGCATCCCCTTCCACCTGGGAGGACTCTTGGTGGCCAACGGCCCTAGGAAATGCTCCCATCCCGACGGACCACGCACGAAACCTGGGCATCATCCTGGACTCCACTCTTTCAATGACCAGACAAGTCAACGCCGTCTCATCATCATGCTTCAACATCCTACGCATGCTCAAAAAAACATTTCGCTGGATCCCCACCGAAACAAGAAAAACGGTCACCCACGCACTGATTACAAGCCGTCTGGACTACGGAAACACCCTTTACGCCGGCACCACCGCAATACTGCAAAAAAAACTCCAGCGCATTCAAAACGCCTCAGCCAGACTCATACGCGACATCCCCCGCACAGACCACATCTTCGGTCACCTGAAAGACCTTCACTGGCTCCCCATCAACAAAAGGATTACGTTCCGTCTCCTCACCCACGCACACAAAGCCCTCTACGAACTCGGACCTGACTGCCTCAACACGCGCCTTTCCTTCTACACTCCCACCCGCCAACTGCGTTCGTCCAATCAAGCCCTCGCCGCTGTTCCGCGCATCCACAAAGCCACCATGGGGGGAAGATCCTTCTCCTATTTAGCGGCCAAAACCTGGAATTCCCTTCCCATCAACCTCCGCCTTACCCAAAACCACCTAGCCTTCAGAAAACAGCTTAAAACCTGGCTATTTGATAAGTAAACCCCCCCCTCCTCAAGCGCCTTGAGACCCTCTGGGTATGTAGTGCGCTATACAAATTTCTTGACTTGACTTGACTTGACTTAACTAATTACTTATCACTAGGTGTCTCTAGCTGTCTGTTTCTATTTCTATTTGTCTGTGTGTTGATCTAGCCATCTCTAATAGAATATGTACATTTATCCCAAAACTTCAGGACCATGGCATTCTCAAAAGATCAACAAGAGCAAAAGAAAGATATGCAAATTTGTAAAACCGAGTCGCTCTTCTAAAAGCTAATTCTGACTCTAAAGCTCAAAAACTAGAAAACAAAAATCCCACAAGGCAGTCCTCTTAAATTGTGTGGAATGCAGCATCAGGTCTTCGCTCTTTTAGTTGCCCAGGACAGTGCATTATTGGAGATGCAGTGCTTTTGACATTTGAATGGTCAAATAACACTGTTAATTGACAAAAGCTTCTCAAGGACTATTCCATGGGCTTTCTAGCTATTTACAGCCAGACCCTTGGGCCCTGGCTGGAGAAAGCCTTTGATCCGGTAAATCTTGCATGGAGTCAGTGACGTTCTTTTAGATGGACTTGTAATCTTTATTTATCAACTGAGACTTGTAGTGAAGATCTGCTTCCCTATAGTTTTCTAATGGTTTATATTGGCTGATTACAACAACAACAAGGTGATGGATGGACTGCCTGAATTAATCTCATCCACAGTCAATAGCTCAGGCCGCATCCCAGTTCATCGTTTTTTACCCACCATGCCACCTCAGTTTGGACACAGCCATATGCTGGGTACAAACTGAGGACTTGATTTTGCTCCATGGGGAAGAGTCCACCAAGACCTACCAAGACAGGATTTCCCTGAACTGGAGTACAAACAACCTAAAAAAAGGTTTAGCCCTTATTATGAGCTCTTCAACCATGCACAGCTTGATTCCAGTGGCACAGTGAGCATGGGACCCATTTCTGGGCATACCCTTCACACTTAGGGTGTCAACTGCAACAACAACGAGGCGATTGATGGAATGCTTGAGATAATCTCAGCCACTAGCAATCGCTCAGTGCACTGGGTATGCCCAAACATGGTCCCTGGCAAAGCGATATCAAAGGGGATGATGGACTGAGCGTTGAGCAAATCAAACACTCACCCCCAGTCAACTGATATGGGTTTAATCCATCATCATTGTTAGACCTGACATCATTGGTGTGAGTCTCCCTTCCATTTTTAACGGATTGCCTCCTCTGTTTTGTATGTTTTTGCTGGTTGTATGTTTTGGGCCCTGTGTCACTGCTAATCAATGCCACAGTGCAAGTGATCCCTATGTTAAATTGATATACTAATTGGTTATTCCATGATTGGGTTATTTGATCGCCGACTTCATCAGCCCGCACGCCCTCCTCTCCGCTGACTACATCCTCCTCGGGGACCTCAACTTCCACCTGGAGAACAACAACGACCGCAACACCACCACCCTGCTGGACAACCTCGCTAACCTCGGACTCAAGCAGCTGGTGACCACCCCCCACCCACTACGCCGGACACAAACTCGACCCCGTCTTCTCATCCAACAAGGACATCACCTTCAGCCACGCCACCGGACTCCACTGGACGGACCACAGCTGCGTCCACTTCAGCTTCAGAAGGACCACGAACCACCACCACCAACAACAGGTTGCACGCAGAAGCTGGAACAAGATCACAGCCGACCAGCTCGCGACTTCCCTGAGCAAGAACCCACCCACCAGCGCAACGAACCCCAGCCAAGCGGCCATCAACCTCACGAAGTGGATCAGCGACTGTGCAGACGACCTCGCCCCCCTGAGGACCCCGCCTAGCAGACCCGGCAGCAAGAAAGCCCCATGGTTCACCGGCGAACTCAAGAGCTCCAAGAAGAACTGCCGAGCCCTCAAGAGAACCTGGCGCAGAGACCCAACACCGGACAACATGACTGCCCTCAAGCTCGCCACCCGAAAACACCACCAACTCATCCACGCAACCAAGAAAACTGCATTCAAGGAACGACTGGACAACAACGCACACAACAGCAAGGAACTCTTCAACATCGTTAAAGAGCTCTCCAACCCCAACGCCGGAAACAACGACATCACCCCTTCGCAAGACCTCTGCAACTCCCTCGCCTCCTACTTCCACAACAAGATCGCGGACATACACAACAGCTTCAGCACTCAACCGACGCACGCCACGACCGAACCACCGCCCCCCACCACCACCCTCCGCGCCTGGACCCAGATCAGCACCGAAGACACCGGCCGCACGATGAACTCCATCCACTCCGGA
This sequence comes from Lissotriton vulgaris, assembly GCF_964263255.1. NCBI lineage: Eukaryota > Metazoa > Chordata > Amphibia > Caudata > Salamandridae > Lissotriton > Lissotriton vulgaris. The sequence continues at coordinate 21,851,340 of NC_141695.1, forward strand.
TCTCCGACCGACCCCTGCCCTCACCACGTCTTCAACAAGGCCGACGCTGTCATCGCACCCCACCTGCGGGACATCATCAACACCTCCTTCGACACCGCTACCTTCCCGGAGAGCTGGAAGCACGCCGAACTCAGCGCTCTACTAAAGAAGCCATCAGCCGACCCCACCGACCTCAAGAACTACCGCCCCATCTCGCTGCTCCCGTTCCCTGCAAACGTCATCGAGAAGACCGTCAACAAGCAGCTGATGCCTTCCTCGAGACGAACGGATCCCTCGACCTCTGGCAGTCTGGCTTCCGAGCCAACCACAGCACCGAGACCGCCCTGATCGCAGCCACCGATGACATCCGAGCACTGCTTGACAAAGGAGAAACAGCAGCCCTCATCCTCCTAGACCTCTCCGCGGCCTTCGACACTGTCTGCCACCGTACACTAGTGCAGCGACTCAGCAACGTCGGAATCCAGGAGAAGGCACTGGAGTGGATTATCTCCTTCCTCGCCGGAAGGACACAGAGAGTTCGCCTCCCCCCGTTCAGATCTGAAGCCATCGAAGTCATCTGCGGCGTTCCTCAAGGCTCCTCGCTCAGTCCAACCCTCTTCAACGTCTACATGAGCCCCCTCGCAGACATCACACGCCACCACAACCTCAACATCATCTCCTACGCCGACGACACCCAGCTGATCCTCTCCCTCACCAACGACCCCGCCACCGCCAGAGCCAACCTTCACTAAGGGACGAAAGAGGTAGCCGAATGGATGAAGAACAGTCACCTGAAACTGAACTCAGACAAGACGGAAGTCCTCATCCTGGGATCCTCACCCTCCTCCTGGGACGACTCCTGGTGGCCCCCCGCCCTAGGCAGCGCACCCAAACCAACAGACCACGCACGCAACCTAGGCTTCATCCTGGACTCCTCCCTCTCCATGACCTGACAAGTCAACGCCGTCTCCTCGTCGTGCTTCAACATCCTGGGCATGCTACGTAAGATCTTCCGGTGGATCCCCACCGAGACCAGGAAGACGGTCACCCAGGCCCTCGTCACCAGCCGTCTGGACTACGGCAACTCCCTCTACGCAGGAACCACCGCCAAACTCCAGAAGAGACTCCAGCAGATCCAGAACGCCTCAGCACGACTCATCCTGGACATCCCCCGTCGCAGCCACATCTCCGGACACCTGAGAGACCTGCACTGGCTCCCGGTCAACAAGAGAATCACCTTCCGTCTCCTCACCCACGCTCACAAAGCCCTACACAACCAAGGACCAGGATACCTCAACAGCCGCCTCAACTTCTACGCTCCCAAACGCCAGCTTCGATCGACCGGCCACGCCCTCCCCGCCGTCCCCCACATCCGAAGAGCCACCACAGGGGGACGGTCCTTCTCCTACCTCGCCGCCAAGACATGGAACTCCCTCCCGACCCACCTCCGCCTGACCCAGGACCACCTCGCCTTTCAGGAAGCAACTCAAGACCTGGCTGTTCGAGCAGTAGCGGATCCCCCTCCCCAAGCGCCTTGAGACCCTCTGGGTGAGTAGTGCGCTATATAAATGCTTTGATTGATTGACTGTCAGCCCCTAGTAGAGTGCACCATGTTTGCCCAGGGCTTGTAGAGCAAATGGTGCTGGTGGGCTTGCAGCACTGGTTGTGCCACCCACAGAAGCAGCTTGTAAAGTGTTTCTCAGGCCTGCCATTGCAAGGCCTGTGTGTAGTCTGTGACTACCATGTCGACTTGGCACCCACTTGCCAGTCCCTAAACCTTCCCTTTGCTTCATATTTGACACCCCTATGGTAGGCCCAAGGGCAGGGTGCATTGTAAGTATAAGGTAGGACATGCTCTTGTGTGTGTAGCATGTTCTAATAGTGAATTACCGCCATTTTTGTTTTTCACTATTGAAGGCTACCTGTTCTCATAGGCCAGAATGGGTAGCTAAGGTTGTTACATTTCTACAATCCTAACTGACTCAGGGAACATGGTAGAAATTTGAATTTAGTATGCCTGAACTCAGAATAATAAAGTACATATTTTAGTAAAGTTTATTTTAATATTCTGTGTTTGCAAATACCACTTTTAGAAAGTAGGTATTTGCTTGCCTAACCATTTAAGCCCGGCTCTGCTGACTTGTGTATTCCTTGTCTGGGTTTGTGTGTGACAGGGCTGGGGAAATTCCAGGAGACAGGCTGGGGCAGCCCAGTGGTGAATAGAGAGATCAGCACCCAGATGGGAGGGGGAAGTTGCACCTGGGACCTGAATAGGGCTGGGCCTTCCCTCCACAATGCTGGCTCCACCCCCTGTGGCTTGTCTGATGTCTCTGCCCTGCCCTGTGAAAGAAGAGGAGGAATCATGTCAACAGAGTGCTCCAGAGCTGCATCTTCCCTCCTCTGTGCTGGCTCCACCTCCTGTGGGGCGTCTGATGTTTCTGCCCTGCACAGTGAAAGGAAGAGAAGAGTCATGTAAACACAGTGCTCAGGAACTGGTTTGAACTAGGCAGAGTCCTCTATGCCTTCATAGAACAAAGGATTTTGAGGTATAAAAATTGGGACTCAGTCCCACAGATTTTAGATCACTTCTGGAACAAGAAACCTTTCTGCCAAGGAGAAGAACCAAAGAAGCTGCAGGAGTTTGGACTGCCCCTCTGCCAGTGTGCTGTTTGCTGGGTTTGCCTGCAGTGGTTGCTTCATTGCCAAGGTAAAGGAGAAGGAACTTTTTAAGGACTTTCATTCATCTACAGAATATTCTCCAAGGGCTTGAACTGTTCTTGCCTCCTGCTGAAATCTCAGGGCCAAAAGACTTCCCCTCGAGCTCCCACCTGAATTTCCTTGCTGGGAATTCTGACTCCTTGTCACATAACCGGAGAAGCGCGTCGCAGGGCCTGTCGCGGCTCCAAAGTACAGAGTCGTCGCAAGGCTGCCAGGGGGTCATCGCATCGTCATCGCATTGCCGCATCAAGGGCGCCATCTTCTCGCATCGCAACCGGATCATCACATCGCATCAAGGCGCCATCTTGCGCACCGCAACGGTCAGCAGGCCGAGAATCTACGCATCACCTCCGCACCGGTAAGGCTCACGACAAGTCCCCTATTCTGCGCAAGCATTGAGGAAGGACGCAACCGTTCCCCCGGGTCACGGAGCCGACGCATCTCTCCTTCTGCGAGCCTTTTGTTTACTTTGCGTTATGCATCCAGGTACTTTGTTGAGAACTTTGTCGCATTTACCATCAACTTGAACTAAGAGACTTTAATCATCTTTTAAGCAACCTTAATTGTAGTATTGTGGATTTTTGTTGTTTGTGGTCTTGTGCTAAGCCTATATAAAGAATGCTTATTTTTATAAAACCTGTGTTGTGTCCATCTGTAGTGTTTTCACTGTATTACTGTGTATATTCACAAATGCTTAACACACTGCCTCTGAGATAAGCCTGTCTGCTCTTGCCAAGCTACCAAGGGGGTGAGCAGGGGTTATTAAGGAGTGTAATCCCCTTATCCTGACTTAGAAGTGTAGTGTAGTTCCTATTTTGCCAATAGGCTCTGCGCATTGGAATAACATAAACAGCAGTGTAGACGTAGGACTGAGGTCATCTAGGTCTCTACTGACTATGTTAGACTTAATTTAGTTTTTGCCAGCTAGCTCAGAGTTCACTAGAAACTTTCTCGAATGAACAGGGAGGAGTGAACTTCCCTGATTAGACAAGAAGGGATTCAGTTTCTGACAACCGCATAAACATGACAACTTTGCTCCCTCAGAATAAAGAGTGTATCTCTAGAGTCGTGTGAAAACAATAGGCAGCTATTTCACTCAGTCAATTGTGCATGCTTAGTTCCACCAGAGTGCAGAGAAATAGAGAGACAGGCGTTTTCAATAAAAAGGTGTTATTTTATTGAGCAGTCTTCTTTCTCATGCAAGAGAAATGAATTGCCATAATTGCAATACTTATCATAAAGTAAAGTGCGTACAGTAAAAGTAGTATTATGAAATAATACTGTAAAAGCATTGATATGGTTTCTTAGCCATATGATACTTTAAAATGGATAGAATATATACATACATAAAAACATTGACTAACAAACTCAACTGGTGTTTCTAAGATACGCCTACCCCAGTGTACCTGACCTAAGCCTAATACGTGGGAAGGAGTAAGTAAGTTGCAGTTTTTAAGTTGAGTTAGGTTCTTTTGCCAAGTATAGGAATGCCCCGGTTACTTACCGGTAATCTTCATTACTCCGAGTATAGTCTTCCTCGCCACATGACTTACATAGTGAGCTTCAGCTCCACACCAGAACCCTCCAAAGCAAAAAGTTAGCCTCCCATGCCTCCCATCCCTTCCCAAGATGGCCGACCCATTACCACCTGACCTCTATAAGAGGCGGGCCTGCCCAACCCATCAGCCTGAAACCACCAAGCACAAACATGAAGCCGATAGCCAGACAGGGAGGGGGGGATGGGAACTCATGTGGCGAGGAAGACTATACTCGGAGTAATGAAGATTACGGGTAAGTAACCGGGGCATTACCTCCTCGCTAGTCTTCCTCGCCACATGACTTACATAGTGAGCACATACCAAAGCCAAGCGGCTTCATGGAAACTCACAAGAAACCAACAGACCAGGGGATGACCACTAAGGAGGCCAAACCCAACAGACCAGTACAAGCGGAAGGACCACCCAGGAGAGAGGCAACCACGAGTAGCAGAACCAACCCGGGACCGAAGACACCGGGAAGGCCGAAAAACAAACCGGGCCCCAGAGACACCAAGAGTCGCCAGGAAAACCGCCCCATCCAAAGGAAGGCAGAGAAAGGCACGGGACCGTACCACACGGAGCCAAAAAGGCAGCAGCAACCAGGGCCAGAACAGAAACGAGCAGGCCCGAACAACACACCAGGGCAGCCCAACAGGCAGCACAAAGCGAGAGGGGAGCAAAAACGAACAGAGGACATCCCCACCACAGCGACCCAACAAAAAAAAATCACCAGTGGAAAGACACAACCAGTCCGCACAACACAGCAACACCGCAAGGGCGACCACAACCCACGAGGGAGCCGAACCAGAAAAACTGGGAAGCGGCACCAGAGCCATCCAACAGACAGGCAAGAGCCGGAAGAATGGAAAAGGGAGCCGAAAAGAAACAGAAAGGGGACAAACCCCCGTCAAACAAAGGACCCCCGGAAGGGACCGCGACCCCAAGGAGAGAACCCAGGCAGGCACCAGGGAAAACGAACCCAGGAAAGGAGCCGGAAACGACATCGAGGGGACCCGGAGGAGAACCAACCAGGCAAAGGCGAAAAAACAGAAAAACCCACAGGCCCGCCCACGGCCAGAAGGGAGAAGAAGAGGCAGAAAGAAGCCAATCGGTCAGGCACGGGAACACCCCGCACAAGGACCAAGCAACCGGCTCAGGAAGAAACACAAGAAAGGAGCAAGCCGCCGAAGAGAGCACCCAGGCGGGCAAACAGACAGCCAGCCCACAACCAGGCCCAGCCCAGCGAGAAAAAGAAGAACCGACAGGCACAGGAGCGCGGCAGCAACACACCAAAGGCGTGAAGGACAAAAGGGCAAGGCGAAGACGAGCCCGAGCCATGACAAAATACCCAGGGAGCCAACAGGACCCGGGACCCCAAAACCAGGGCAAAGAAACGAGGACACACCCACACCGGAAGCGCAGGATCCCGCCATGGAACCCCAAAGCACCGCCGGAAACAAAAACAGCCAGCAGGAAAAGGGACCCCAGGAAGCGCAAAGCCGGGAGCCCAAACGAGAAGGCCGAAGAGCCAAAAAAAACGGAGATCCAAAGGAAGCAGACAGGGCCAGACGGACACAGGAGACTCCCGAACCAGGCACAAAGAGAGGCCCGACCCACAAACCACCGGAGGAGAGGCGAAGAGAACATGAGCACCCAGGGCCAGAAAAGCTGCAGCCAAAAACGACCCAGGCAAGGACAGTACCAATGCGCCAAAGAAACAAAAGGGGCAAACCCCGCACACACCCCGTAGCACGAGACAGGGGACAAACTCACCACAGGGACCAACAAGCCCCAGCAAGGCAGGGGAAAACCCCAGAGAAACCAAGGAACGGCAAAATAGAAGCCAGACGGGAAAAACGACCAAAGGGAACCCACCGACCAAGCACAGACCAGAGGAAGGTACCACCAACACACGGGCAGGAGGAACCCAGCACCCCCAGAAGACAGAGCGGGAAGAGGCGAGGGAAAAAGAACCAAGGAAGGGCCAGAGGCACCGAGACCAACAGGAAGGGGAGGATCCGCAAAGGAAAAACAGGGGCGATAAAACACCGCCAGTCCACAAGACCCAAACCACGACCAGAGGAAAGCCCCACCAAGGCAGACAACCCCAACCGGAAAACCCACGAACAGGACCCGGAGAGAAAGGTGCAGCAAAACCGTCAAAAGCGACCCCGCAACAAAAAGGAAGAACGCACACCCCACCAGAGGCAGGCGTCAAATTCCACGCCCGACCAGGCAGGCATCACCCAAAGGAAGCAGAGCCACCAAACGGCCATAGCCCCAGGTCAACGTAGGCCCGGAAGAGAAGGATCGCAACAAAGACCCGACCCCCAGGGGGCAAGGAGAAGCACGGTGACAGCAGAAAGCCGGTAGGGAAAGGGAGCAAGAGCCGCCTGCCGAGTCCCGACAAGACCAGGAGAGCCCTCCAGGAGCAGAAACAGCCAGCAAGAAAACACTGACGCAGCCCAGAGACGGACGGACAGACCCCTACAGCAGGAAGACCACCACAGACAAGCCCTAACCCACAGCCCCCGGAAAAAACCCCGGAGGACGGCCAACAAGGAACCAACCGGGACCGACCCCACACAAAAACAGCGGGGACAGGAGTCCACAGGACAAAAGGACCACAGGCCCAAAGCCCGGAAGGTAACACAGAGAATCATGAAGCAGAGGCCCCACAATCCAACGCCACAGGTGCCGTAAAACAAGCAACCCAAAAAAGCACCACACACGGATACAAATACAACGGCCGGAAAAGAACCCCGGCCTGAGACGGGCGGGCACCACCAAAGGGACAAGACATATCATGGACCCAAGCCAAAGCAAGGAACCCTGCGATAAAAGCAGAGAGAGCAACCCATTGGGAGACGCTGAGGTGACAAAGGAATGTCACACGAATAAGCGTGACAACCACCGGCAAACCGGCAACCCCAGAGCCCGCAGGAGGCAGCCGAAGCGAACAAAGCATGTGAACCACACACGAGGAAGGCGAGCACTGGAGCAGGAGGAGGGAAAACCACCGCCAATGACCAAGGAGGAAAATCCGAACCAAAAGCCAACCCGGAGAGGTATTGCACCGTTACATCGCAACTTTTACAACGGGAGTCTATTACAACGCAACTTTTACAACGCTGGTTCCATTACAATGCATGCCTTTACAACGCATGTCATTACATAGCAGATGCTATTACAACGCATGCCATTACAACAAAAGTATAGGTAAGTATATAATTTTTTTATATTTTATTTAATATTATTTAATTAATTTAATTAATATTATTTATAAATAATTATATTTATTTATGTTTTTTAATATTATAAATTAAATATATTAATTTAAGTAATTTTTAAAATATGTTTGTGTATAGGAGTATATGTTTTGGGGTACTGAGGTTTATGTTTTGGGGTGTTTGGGTATTTTTATGTTTTAGGGTTGGGTTTGTGTTTTGGGGTACAGGGGTATTTTTAGGTTTTAGGGCTGGGTTTGGGTTTTGGGGTACAGGGGTATTTTTAGGTTTTAGGGCTGGGTTTGTGTTTTGGGGTACAGGGGTATTTTTAGGTTTTAGGGCTGGGTTTGGGTTTTGGGGTACAGGGGTATTTTTAGATTTTAGGGCTGGGTTTGGGTTTTGGGGTACAGGGGTATTTTTAGGTTTTAGGGCTGGGTTTGGGTTTTGGGATACAGGGGTATTTTTAGGTTTTAGGGTTGGGTTTGTGTTTTGGGGTACAGGGGTATTTTTAGGTTTTAGGGCTGTGTTTGGGTTTTGGGGTACAGGGGTATTTTTAGGTTTTAGGGCTGGTTTTGGGGTACAGGGGTATTTAAAGGTTTTAGGGCTGGGTTTGGGTTTTGGGGTACAGTGGTATTTTTAGGTTTTAGGGCTGGGTTTGGGTTTTGGGGTACAGGGGTATTTTTAGGTTTTAGGGCTGGGTTTGGGTTTTGGGGTACAGGGGTATTTTTAGGTTTCAGGGCTGGGTTTGGGTTTTGGGGTACAGGGGTATTTTTAGGTTTTAGGGCTGGGTTTGGGTTTTGGGGTACAGGGGTATTTTTAGGTTTTAGGGCTGGGTTTGGGTTTTGGGGTACAGGGGTATTTTTAGGTTTTAGGGCTGGGTTTGGGTTTTGGGGTACAGGGGTATTTTTAGTGTTAAGTTTTTTTTAAAATACGACTTTAAATAAATTAAATAAATTAAATTAATTAAATTAAATTAAATTAATTCAATTATATTAATTACAATTTATAAATTAATTCAATTACATTAATTAAAATAAATTAATTAAATTAAATTAATTGCAATTATAAAATTTATTAAATTAAATTAATAAAATTAAATTAAATTAATTAAATTACATTAATTCCATTTTTAAATTTAATTAAATTAAATTAATTACATTAAATTAATTACAATTTTAAAATTAATTTAATTATATTAGTTAAATTCAATTAATTAAATTAACTTAATTACATTTTTTTTTAAAAGATATACTTAACTATACTTACGTTGTAATGGTATGCGTTGTAATAGCATCTGCTATGTAATGACATGCGTTGTAAAGGCATGCATTGTAATGGTTCCTGCGTTGTAAAAATTGCGATGTTACAGTCTGCGTTGTAAAATAACGCGTTGTAACGTCATAGATCCACCCGGAGACCACAGAAGCAGCCCGAGAAGAAGAACAGGAGCAATAGCCCCCGGAAACCCCAAAGGCCACACCAAGCAGGACCAGGAACAACAGCGGAGGGCACAGAAATGTCCAAAAAACACAGCCCTACAAGAGGAACCAAGAACCACCATGTCGACAGTACCAGGCAAACTCAGGAGGAGACCCACCCAGGCACTAGCCCCGACCACGCCCAACGACTGAAAACAGACGAGAAGAGGAGCACAAAGACCCAAAATGGCCGGACCTGACCCCGACACCCGAGGGCAGGACAGAGTACAGAGACACGGAACGTGGGAAACCAGCCACCCAGCGACAACCAATACGTGTAAAATAAGAAGAAAAACAACGTATGACAAGGAACCACCCGAGGGTATGGCCCCAGCAAGGCAGGACTCCAACCCTGGGCCGCAAGAGTAAGCGTCAAAAAAGGTAAACCACTTGCAGAGCCAAAGCCCCATCCAAGAGCGAGGCACAGCCACAGAAAATGAGCGCAGGGACCGGGCATGGAAAACAGCCACCCAGCAAATGTAAAATGAAATACTAGAACACTGAGCCACAGCACCCGTAATCCAAAAAAAACCAAATACTGATTGAAAATATTCCACCTCTGGAAATTTCTACAGCAACGGCAGGAACCGAACCCTGGTCCGCGAGGGCTGTCCACACCAAAGGCACAAGACACACCCATGAGCAATAGCCCCCTGGCTGAGACCCGAGAGCGACAGAGAAACCACTCTAAAACATGCATCAGCAGAGCCCACGGCACGCATGCAAAGCCACCGAACCGGTGGCAGAAGAGCGGGGCACCGTACATAAGAGACCCACAAAAAAATAAAAAAACAAAATGCGAATACTAATCCTCCCGCAAACAAACATAAACAGAATGCCAAACCAGGGATCGAACCAGGGACCACAAGAACCGCAGTCCAACGCACTCCCAACCTAGCTAACCTGGCCTGCCTGCCGCACCACGTGAGCGAAGTCAGGGAAACCTGGACCCGCCCACCAACGGAGCCCCGGGGGAGGAGCAGAACGCCACAGCCTCCCAGGCTGAAAAATGCAGGAAGAAGGACACCCACCGGACCGAACACAGGCCGCGGAAGAGAGGACCGGCCAAGGACCGCACCCGCCCGGACGGCAAAGGTGAGTCCGACATTGAATCAGGCTGTCAGGTCCAAACAGTGAACACGACCAGAAGACACTGGAGCGCTCACAAGAGAACCATGCAAAACAAGGCACACCCGGCAGGCACAGGGGGAAAAGCACAGAACCACAGGAGGACGAGAACCAGATTCCACAGCGCCCTAAGACGGCAGCTAGCCTACAGCACCGGGTATTCCCAGGCGGTCTACAGACCGTCACAACACCTCAAACCGGAGCGCAGCAAAGCAGGAAACAGGTGGAGCGGGCCGCCCCCCAAACCTCTCGAATGGCAGGGAAAAAACGGAGAAAACGCCGCTGCACCCGAACCAAGCGGGGAAACTGCATAAAAATGCGCCCTCGACACATGGGAAGGAAGGGGACCCGGGAAAAGATTACGAGAAACAACAGGTCCGTGGATTATTGAGCCCAAGACCCGTAGACAAACACGGGCCCCATACAGATACCGGTGCCGGCAGTAACAAGCAGTTACAGGCAGCGCGAGGGGCCAGAAGGGCTCAGAAACAGCAGAGCCCCAGACCAACCCCCCCGCCTCCCCTATTGACCCTTGGCCCGCTAAGGCAGAGGCTAACCAGCCCCAGAGAGACCGGGAGAAGGAGGGGAGAGGTCCAAAAGCCCCAGAGTCTGCTAGCGCAGGACCACCAACCAAGGACCCATGTTCCCGCAACAGCAGGAACCACTTACCTGAAGACGCATCTGGAGAGTTATGACGCGCAGAACAAAAAAAACAGGCTGATGGGTTGGGCCGGCCCGCCTCTTATAGAGGTCAGGTGGTAATGGGTCAGCCATCTTGGGAAGGGATGGGAGGCATGGGAGGCTAACGTTTTGCTTTGGAGGGTTCTGGTGTGGAGCTGAAGCTCACTATGTAAGTCATGTGGCGAGGAAGACTAACGAGGAGGTAATCAAGAATTCTCTCTATGGTTTTTGATCAGCTCCATACCTTGGTTCTAGAATGAAGGAGGTCTTGTATCTCGCTTCTCAGGACTCGATTCCCCAGCAACCCGCGAGGGTGACTTGGGAACACCGGAGCTGGATTTCTCGGCGTGAGAAAAAGCAGCTTCTCCTGCGCGTCAAAAGGGGAGGGGCGGTTTCATTCGGCTCTCGCATCAGCTGGGCTCCGGATAAGTAGATAACCGCTCCGCTCCACACCACCGTGTGTTTTCTTAAGGCAAAGTTGGTATATTTATACCTGAAAGGTGCCGGGTTTGACGTAAGGTTAGACATAAGACGTCACTGAGAACTAACAGTTCTTTCTGGACTCCAGGAGTTCTTGTGCAAATCAAAACAAAAGCAGGAGGGGGATTCCCGGGCTGCTGAAGGCTTGGTTTGTTTAAAGAACGCGTTATGCTTTCTAGGAGTCTATGGGAGTAGCCTTGCCGTGCTTTGGACTGCATGGGCTATTACTAAATATGGATATGATTCTTATGCCTTTATAAGGATACTATTTATTATAACCAAATAAGGGCATGAATTGGGAATATCGAATTAGGGTCCTAGATAGAAATACAACAGAAGTAAGGGTCCCAAAGGTGAATACCATTGCCAACTAGAGACCCCCAGATCTAACAATCATTCTTTAACTCACTCCACCACCTCAGTTCAGACATGGCCATATGCAAATCAGTCTAACCCTGTGCCTCATGGGAACAGTCCAGCCCGAACTGCCATGTCATGTCTTCCCTGGACCGGAAACAAGCATCCTGGGAACGGTTTCTGGCTAATAAGCCGTCATCAGCCAGGCTAGCTTGAATCCAGTGGCAAAGTGAGCAAGGGACCCACGTCTGGGCATACCCTCCAAACTCAGGGCGAACAAAGCGATACCAAAGTGGATGATGGACGGAGATTTTGAGCAAATCAAACACTCACCCCAGTCAACTGATCTGGGTTTACTCCATCATCATTCATTAACTCACTCCACCACCACCCCAGTTCAGACATGGCCAAATGCAAATCAGTATGACCCTGTGCCTCATTGGAACAGTCCAGCCCGAACTGCCAAGCCATGTCTTCCCTGGACAGGAAAGAAGCATCCTGGGACCGGTTTCTGGCTAATCAGCCATCATCAGCCAGGCTAGCTTGAATCCAGTGACAAAGTGATCAAGGGACCCACGTCTGGGCATACCCAGCTAACTTAGGGCGAACAAAGCGATACCCGGGTTCACTGTGCTAATGGAACAAAGCTATACCCAGCTGAAGAGCCCTTAACAAGGATTGGGATGAGGCCTCAGGGATTGCCAAGCATTTCATCCATCACCCTGTTGTTTTTGCATTGTATTGGTTGATAGCATTTGTTAGTTGTAGCTGATCTTGTTAGGGTCCTGTTGTTTTGTTTCCATATATTTGTAAATATCTAACTTTAAGGGATCTAGCATTAGGAAAAGCTGAAGCCCACCATAAATTGGCAGAACTCCTGCGCTGCTGAACTTGCTGTTCCCCCTTAGAGGCAGGGAGCAGCTGGAATTCCAAAGGTGAGGGTTTGGATAGCTTTGCTGTTGCAAACCCTCGACACAGCGTTTCCTCCACTAGAGAATCTGAATTGCAGTGGCGGTCATCCCAACCTGTGTAGGGCAGGTTTGCTGTCACTGATTTTATGGCAAGACCTGGAGGCTAACATTACTCATAACACCTTTGATGCCACCACTCTAGCAGCACCTTTAAAGAATACAGAACTTAGAATTCCATCTGAATTAAACCATAGAACACCTAATACATAGCCTTCTTTTTTGCTGCTGCTTCTGCAGATAAGTACTGTGTAGAGAGTGTGAATAAGTTTAGGTTATGAAAGTTGGTGAGTTTTCAGTTAGAGATGATTTTGATGTTATCTTCTTTGCTGTGTTGTGAATGGTATAATTATTGTTTTCCATGTTAGGGGCATTGTTTTGTTTTCAGGAATAACATGAGTATGGTTTTGTGTTTTTAGGTCTTAGCCTGATCCAGCACATGTGCTGGTCCCGGCCGAGACATTTTGGGACTCAGAGAAATGCTACTTTGCCAGCGATCAGCTTGCTAGAACGCGCACAAGAGCGCGCACGCATGCGCGTTATAGCAAGCTGATCGCCAGCAAGGTAGCATGTGCGGTGACGCGCGTGCACACCACGCGCGTCACCCTCGTGTTTTTTTTTCATTTCGTGGCCGCCAATGCTTGTTTTTTAATGCATGCAGATGATCGCTTTCACGGCCACACGGCTTTACTGCGGCGCGGCCAATGCTTGTTATTGACGGCAGCGCTCTTCTAACTTAAAGCTTCGTCCAGTGTGCACCAGCCCCCACCACTCTTTGCTTGAAATGCTCATTGTGTATAGTGAGAGTGCGCCTTGTGTATATTGGTTTTGATACGTATTGTGCTTCATACCGTAAGTATGACGTTTCTAAGAGCTGTGCGTGCCAGACCATTACCCACTCTTTAGAAAATAACTGGAGTAACCGGATTTATTTTTCTCAGGAGAGAACTGATTACATGTGATGCAGAACGCCCAGGCATCACTTCCTGTCGAATTGACTCCTGCACGGTATTTTTTTTTTTTCACAACAAATTTTATTGAGTGATTAAGCAGAATAATATATGTGGCTCCCCACAGTCAGGAGATCACCACCGAGCATCTTGGCACAGTTTACATCACAAGTACAATGTCCAGTCAATAATAGGAGAAAGAACCAAGAGGAGTAACCCCCTCCCCACCACTACCCCCGCCAACCCCACTACCCTACTACCTACCCCTTATCCCGCCCTAACCCCGTGCACGTGTGAATATAAAGCATTCAGTACTAGGTCGTAGTGTGATAAGCATGACACAGTTCTCAGGCCTGTACAGCTTCTTCCACCTATATGTCCTCCTCGTGTTCCACCGGGGGATCCAGAGTCAACCCCCTTTAATCTGCCCACCGCTTCCAGATCTTAAATTGCTTACGGGGGCATCCTCTCACTTCAAACACCGGGCGTTCTAGCCCCATACAGTAGTCCAGTCCAGCCTTCTATGCACACGGGGGAGGGTCGTTCTCCCTTCCATGCTCGAGCTAGATCTCTTTTGGCAACAACAAGCCCCAGCAGCAACAGATGGCGTTTGTATATATTCCGACCTACACCCTCCAGTACATGGAGCAACCCTAGTCGAGGAGTGCGGGGAAGATCCCACCCCAATACTTCAGATAGGCAACTCCATACACCTCTCCAGAAACCAATCAATCTAGTACACGACCATACCGTATGTAGCAGCGTACCCGTTGCAGCTCCACAACGCAGACACTCCGGAGACTCAATCAGTCCCGCCTTCCACAGCCGCTCTCGGGTGTAATAGGCCCTATGGAGATACTTGAATTGGATTAACCTAAGCCGCATTGCAATTGCAGTCCCTCGCGGGGATTCCAGGGCCTCCCTCCAATCATCCTCGTCCAGGGGACCAACATCCGCCTCCAAGGCTGCCCTAGGGGGAAGCAGAGTGGAGGAGCAGTAAGTGACCATCGTTTGATAGATACGGGAGACCTTCTTATCCCCAAGGTCACCCATGAAGACCTTCGCTTCAACTGGGCTGAATTCTGGGAGCGACTCCAAGTTAGCAATGCTGTGCGCTAGCGCATGGCGAAACTGTAAGTAGCGAAAAAATTGGGTCTGGGGCATGTGGAACTCAGTACTGAGCTCCTGGAACGATTTGAGGGTGACCCCGGACATCACATGGCCCAACGACGAGATCCCAATGGCATCCCAGCTATCGAACCCCGCTAGTGTGGTCAGTTCGGGGAGTTGCCCGTTGTTCCACAGCGGCGTTTCTGCCGTCAATCTACCCCACCAGCCCATACGACGCAGCGCCTTTCGCCATACTACAAAGACAATTCTCGTGACACATGGCAACGTCCGTCGCAATCGGGCTGAGTAAAGGATCATGTGCAGTGTATTGTCCCCCATCAGCGAGGACTCCGGAGCATATGCTGGGTCACCTCTGTCTCCATACCACCATTCATTAAGTACCAGGAGCTGGGAGGCCTGGTAATAGGACAGCAGATCTGAAGTGGCCAGCCCTCCACAATACGTGGACAAAAAGCATGTCCGCAGCGCCACTCTGGTAGCCCCCCCAGCCCATAGGAAGCGGCCTAAAACAGAGTTGACCTGTCGAAACCACTGGGGGTTGATGGGGTGGGGGTAGTTTTGTAATTGGTATAAGAGGCGCGGGAGCGCAACCATTTTAAAGATCACAGACCTACCGAAAATAGTCAGGGGCATCCGAGACCACGTTTTGACATCTGTCTGAACCCTCTCCCATACAGGCACTATGTTGCCTTCCCAGGCAATGTCCACTGATTCCGATAGGAACACCCCCAGATACTTCAATCCTCCGGCCGCTATCTGCAATCCTGACGCCGAGGGGTCCGTCACAGCTCCTCACCCCAGTACCCACAGGGTGGATTTACGTGGGTTTAGACAAAGGCCTGAAACTTCCCCAAAAATACGCATAATTTCTAAGACTCGGGGCCCCGAGCGACGCAAATCAGTAAGAAAGAAGAGGACGTCGTCCGCATACAATGCGATTCTATCTGCAAGGTTCCTATTCCACATAAAGCCCCGCATCTGTGCGTCTATGCGCACCGATGAAGCCAGAGGCTCCATAGCTAGGGCGAATAAGTACGGGGACAGTGGGCACCCCTGCCGGGTCCCCCGTCCGATCTGAAACCGTGATATCCGTATATAGCAATTTAATATATGACAGAAACACCGGGCCCAGATTGAGACGAGTCAGGAGTGCAAAAAGGTACGTCCAGCTAACTGAATCAAAAGCTTTATCAATGTCCGCTAGCAGCAAGGCCGCTTGTTCCCCCATGGCCCCCATGGCATCCACCGCCGCCTGTGCCTTTCGGATGTTGTGTCGCGTTGCCCTATGGGGCATGAAGCCGGCCTGATCTGGGTGAACGAGGTCCGTTACATATGGGAGTAAACGGTTCGCCAGAGCTTTTGCTAGTATTTTAGCTTCTATGTTGAGCAAAGATATTGGGCGACACGAGTCATGTCTGTCGGGGGGTCTACCTGGCTTTTGAAAGACTACCACTTCGGCATGACGCCAGTCAGATGGCAACCTGCCCTGCGTTTGCGCCGTCTCTAGTGCACACCGGTAGTGGGACCCTAATTGGAGTCGAAATTTCTTATAGAATTCACTTGGGTAACCACTTGGCCCAGGTGCCTTCCCCGTGTTAAGCTGACCCAGTGCCTCACCCAGTTCTTCCGCTGTAAGGGGAACGTCAAGGGCCTCCCTGGTCTCATCTGAAACAGCCTTCGGTGGCAAGTCATCGATGAATTTAGCTACCTCGTCCACCGACAGACAATCTCGCGGAGCATATTGTGTCTTATAATAGTGGGCAAAACTCGCCGCTAGCTCAGCCGGGTCCGTAATCGCCACCCCGTTCCCAGCAGTGAGGCCCGGCAGCATAATCGGTTGGAGACTGCGTTGACATAGCCTATGGAGCATTGTACAAGACTTATCTCCCCACTGATATATTCTACTCCGCGTGGCTAGCCACGCCTGTTTAGCCTCATCAAGCAAGATAGATGCATAGGACTGCTGTGCCTGCAGGAGCAACCGTACTGCAACCTCGTCTCCCCCCTGACTCCGCTGCTCCATGGTTTCCAACAGTGTAGCCGTTTCAGTGATTGTCTACCGGCGTCGTCTACGGGCCGCCGCACACCACGCAATGTCTACACCCCATATAGTGGGCTTCATTGCCTCCCAAACCACTACCGCGTCAATATCATCCACCAGGTTTTCCCGCCAGTAGTGGGCAATCGCCTCCCGCAAGTGTTGGACATAGCTGGGCTGCTGAAGATGCCACGAGGACATCCTCCATCGGAACGGTTGTCGTGACTTAAGGAGCTCTACCGTGACTATCACTGGGGAGTGATCAGACAGCCCTCTCGGTAATATCTCGGCCCCCCGAACCCTGATCAGGCAGACACCGGGCACAAACACATAATCTAGTCTTGAGAAGGAGCCATGTACCGCAGATACATACGTGTACTCGCGCGCCTTGGGGTGCATATGTCACCACACATCCACCCAGCCCATTCCTTCAACCATAGCATGCAACCGGGTAGGGGGGGCAGCCGCCAGCGACCCCTGCAGCTTCCGACAGTCCATACATACATCCATCACCTCATTCCAATCACCCCCCACTATGGCCAAGGACTCAGGGATGTCTTCCCACACTGTAAACAGCTTCTCGGATAAGGCCCACTGCAAAGGAGGAGGGACATAGACACTTCCAAAGACCTCCGGTTCGGTGTCCACCATCCCTTTGACAAAAATGTAGCGACCCTGCGGGTCTGCCCACTGCTTCTCATGGACGTAGGCCACCCTGCGATGTACCAATATAGCGACACCTCTGGACCCCCTAGAAAACCCGGCATGATAGACCTGTTGATAGCCGAACCGCTGCAGACTGAGCACCTTCGAACCCATCATGTGCGTTTCCTGTAACAAGAGCACATCTGCAGTCTCCCTCTTCTCCCAGCGCAGGACTGCCCCCCGTTTAATCTTATCAAGCATCCCCCTGATATTCCAGGTTACCACTCGTATGGAATCACTGGGGAGTCCCTGAGACATTTCAGCCATGGTCAAGTGGGATCCACCAAGTAGGCCCTCTGCGCCACACCCACACACCTAGCACCCTTAGCACTTAGTACAGCTGAAAACAGCACGTGCAGTCCCCCCCACCTACTCCAGGTCTCCCCAACAACAATAGCAACGCTCGCGCTAACCCTAACCCAATCCAGCCCTGCACGGTATTTTTAATCCATTCTTTAACAATTTGATGCTGTTTTTCTCTCTTTTTTGCTTGCGACTCTCACTTGCAGCAGAAATTAAGTACTGTCTTCGCCCAGTGTATGGTTCTCTGGCTGAGTTTGCCTCATCGGGACTCAGTCTGGCATCATTGAATGTGTTTCCTGTGATTGCCCCACTCACGGTGCAGCCCTACCCGCACTTCACTTCACTCGTCTTCAGTTTACATGAAGATTGTTCCACGTGAGCGGAAAATGGATCGTATGTTCGCCAACTCTGCCTCCAGGTTTACTATCCATTCTACTTCTCTACACTGGATATAGTCATCATGTTCGCTGATAACGTCTTTGTGCAAGTCTGATAGTCCTCTATGTACACTAGAAATTCCACCTATTAATACTGATGACTCAGTGGTCTCAATTTCCATTGAAACAATCCTAGTTTTCATTGAATGTTTCTTTTGGATCTATCTAAAATAGTCATAGTATGTGCTGATTATTTATTTAGTCTTTATTGCAGATTATTAAAAATCGAAGTAAAAGTACACCCCGAAAACTTGAATCTACAGGTTAGCGCAAGTTAAAAGAAGCCACAATAAGTTCAATTAAATAAACGGTGTACTTTAAAAACTACGTAAATAAAGGAAGTGCTAAGAGCGATGGCCAAATGTTTAAAATGCAGTGTAATGCCAAAAGTCGTATTTCACGAAAATTGACAGTTCGCCCTTTGATTAAGAGTCTCGTACTTGGATGCGCTGCCTGAAACAATAACAGCTGGGAGCTCTCTAATGGCAAATATATGACAGAGAGTTGCTGCACAAGGGATCGCACTGTACCGCAGTGACAGTGTGACTGCGTATTAGGTGCGATAGACAGGGTGCAAAAAAGGAATGTTTCACAGGAAGTTTTGGAACAAGGGACCGTTTCTAAAATGCAGAAAAGAGGAAGAAAAAAAAATGTACTTGCGCTGGCAGTCCTCAACTGCAATTAAAAGCAACCATTGTACTTGCAGTAGAAACGTTGAGCTCTATGTTGTGTCCATTTCGAGGCGCTATCGTTGCGGGCAGCAGGATCCGGTCTGAAGAGCCCTCTGGTTAGGGTAGAACCGTTTCAGTCTGAGGTCGGCGACGGCGGGACAGATGCGTGAAACATGTATTATACTTTCTTCTGAAAGACCGCAGTTTGCTTCCAGACTGGAAGCAGATCTTTCGATGGGAAGACACCCATACGGATTAAAAGAAGAGTGTGTTGGATGGGCTGTAAAATGTGATTTATGAGCTGTGGTTTTGGCCTCCAGTGGTATAAGAGTAGAGAACTGACCGTCCGAGCCTCGTACGAGCCATCTCTGCTTTGTCAAATGTCCAATAATATAGATAAACGCCTTGTTGGAATTTCTTTTAAAGGCGGTGAAGCTGATGTTTAAATTGGTTAGTGCTTGATGGACAACTGTTGGCCAGGAATGTTTGTATATGGACTGGTTCTCTATTTCTGATCAGCACAGAGCAGTAAGTGAATCAGGTAGAGCCTCTCTGAGCTTCCAACACCCATCCTTGCCGGGGCTTGATGCAATAAACCAAACTCTAGTCTCACCTGTGCTTGTGGGATGTGTTGCCGTAAGAGCCCCTCTGGGAGGCACCTGTCTGGTGGCTTGTCATGCTGTGTTTAAAGTGCCTAAATTGTAAATTATGGCCCTTACTGCTTGGTTGCAAACAGCAGCGGATCACCGTAAATTCGGTTTGCGAGCATCACGCCAAGGGCTGGTTAGTCAGGATTTACCAATCAGTTTCCAAAGCTGAATGACGTAAGAAATGGCTCCCTTAGTTTGACATCTTCAGTGCTTTCTCAGCGTTTCATGTTTTTATTCCACTTTCCTTCCCCAAATCCTCCCCGGGGTGTCGACGATGTTGTTTGTTCATTGTGTAGGATTTCCAGCACAATGCTAAATAAAGGAATTTTTTAAAACACAGTATCCCTCGTAGCATGCAGAGATGGACTGAAGTGAGTCGCTGCATTCCCTGTCGGCCCCCTCCATGCAGCGGAGGACAGAGATCAGATGCAGCGGAGGACAGAGATCAGGTGCAGCGGAGGACAGAGATCAGGTGCAGCGGAGGACAGAAATCAGGTGCAGCGGAGGACAGAGATCTGCAGCGGAGAGGACAGAGATCAGATGCAGCAGAGGACAGAGATCAGATGCAGCGGAGGACGGAGATCAGGTGCAGCGGAGGACAGAGAGGGACAGAGATCAGATGCAGTGGAGGAAAGAGATCAGATGCAGCGGAGGACAGAGATCAGGTGCAGTGGAGGACAGAGATCAGGTGCAGCGGAGGACAGAAATCAGGTGCAGCGGAGGACAGAGATCAGGTGCAGCGGAGAGGACAGAGATCAGATGCAGCAGAGGACAGAGATCAGATGCAGCGGAGGACAGAGATCAGATGCAGCGGGACAGAGATCAGATGCAGCGGAGGACAGAGATCAGATGCAGCGGAGGACAGAGATCAGATGCAGCGGAGGACAGAGATCAGGTGCAGCGGAGGACAGAGATCAGATGCAGCGGAGGACAGAGACGGACAGAGATCAGATGCAGCAGAGGACAGAGATCAGATGCAGCGGAGGACTGAGATCAGATGCAGCGGAGGACAGAGATCAGATGCAGCGGAGGACAGAGATCAGATGTAGCGGAGGACTGAGATCAGATGCAACGGAGGACAGAGATCAGATGCAACGGAGGACAGAGATCAGATGCAGCGGAGGACAGAGATCAGATGCAGCGGAGGACAGAGACCAGATGCAGCGGAGGACAGAGAGATCAGATGCAGCGGAGCTCAGAGATCAGATGCAGCGGAGGACAGAGATCAGGTGCAGCGGAGGACAGAGACCAGATGCAGCGGAGGACAGAGATCAGGTGCAGCGGAGGACAGAGACGGACAGAGATCAGATGCAGCGGAGGACAGAGATCAGATGCAGTGGAGGACAGAGATCAGATGCAGGACAGAGACGGACAGAGATCAGATGCAGCGGAGGACAGAGATCAGATGCAGCGGAGGACAGAGATCAGATGCAGTGGAGGACAGAGATCAGATGCAGCGGAGCACAGAGATCAGATGCAGCGGAGGACTGAGATCAGATGCAGCGGAGCACAGAGATCAGATGCAGCGGAGGACTGAGATCAGATGCAGCGGAGGACAGAGATCAGATGCAGCAGAGGACAGAGATCAGATGCAGCGGAGCACAGAGATCAGATGCAGCGGAGGACAGAGATCAGATGCAGCGGAGGACTGAGATCAGATGCAGCGGAGGACAGAGATCAGATGCAGCGGAGGACAGAGATCAGATGCAGCGGAGCTCAGAGATCAGATGCAGCGGAGGACAGAGATCAGATGCAGTGGAGGACAGAGATCAGTGCAGTGCTGCTCCAGACACCCCCGCCCCTCATTGTACTACTTTGCAGTATACCGTACAGTAGAGGGGAGATTTGGTTTCTCATGGGCCAGTTTTCCTTCCTGTCATAATGAGCCACAAAATACACTGTAAGCTCTGCTTCTGTGAAATTAGGCATTGCGTGAGTGCATGGACCTGGTGCTTCTCTCCTGCTACGTCCTTGTCTTGGACGTGTCCAGGGAGGGCGGTTCGTCACCTCCCCGTGCTGAAGTCTCTCCTGGTGGCCGATCCTAAGGTCTCCCTCAGGCAGCCGCTTTGAAGTTAAGACTGTATTGGGAGGGGGAGGGCGCGATGTTAGGATCGCGTACCTTCCTCGCATCAATAAAAGCTTACTATTGAAAATGTTTAGCACGTTTCCTCTTCCCAGGTCACCATGTCCATAGCAGTGGAAGACAGCACGTCCCTCCGGGATACTCCGCCGATCTTTAGGCAGACTGGCCAGGCGTCAGCCATGGCTCACAAAAATATATATTTTTCCATTTATCACAGCTTCATAAAGACGCTTTCTTTTTGGCAAAGGAACCGCTGGTCCAACATAGCAAACAAAGTTGGTCAAAAGTGAAAGACGTACCTGGTCCGAGCCTCCCTGTGAACAGCAGCTGGAGATGTGAGCTACACAACCACACACATACACACAACCACACACACACACACACACACAACCACACACACACACAACCACACCCACAGCCACACACAAACAAGAACCACACACCCACACACACAACCCCAACACAACCACACATACACAACAACCACACAACCACACACACAACCGCACACAACCACACACACAACCACACACACAACCACAACCACACACACAACCACACACACACACAACCACACACACACAACCACACACACAACCACATGCACAACCACTCATTCAACCACACACACACACAACCACACACACACACAACCACACACAACCACACACACAACCACACCTACAACCACTCACACAACCACACACCCAACCACACACACAACCACACACACAACCACCCCGTCAGTGCACACCTTCACCAGCCACTGACACCACCAGCCACTGACACCACCAGCCGTCAGTGCACATTTCCACCAGGCACACACAACCAGCCATCAGTGCACAATTTCTTCAGGCACGCACACCACCAGCCATCAGTGCACACATCAATTGTTAACGCATCCACAATTAACTATTGTAGCAATCGCAGTATGGCGCACTTTACTTTAAAACATATTCATCTATAGCGCAGCATTCCACCATTGCTACAAAAATAAATACGCATTTTTTTGGCCTACAATTTATATACTTTTGTTGCAACTGGTGTTGCAATATTTAGCAATGCCAATAGCTCAAACGTAATTAATGCGAGACCTATTGCATTGCAAATGCTTGTTTAACATGATGTGGGCTTAGCGTATATTAGTTGTTTCTCTATCGAGGCTGCAGCACCTTAGTTTCTATAGATTTTGCTTACCGAGAAGCCAGGGACCGATAGTGTTGGTGTGTGGTCTCCGTGGGCTGCAGTCTCTCGCACTGGCCGCGTGAGTGCATGGACCTGGTGCTTCTCTCCTGCTACGTCCTTGTCTTGGACGTGTCCAGGGAGGGCGGTTCGTCACCTCCCCGTGCTGGAGTCTCTCGTGGTGGCTGATCCTGCGGTCTCGCTCAGGCTGCCGCCTTGAAGTTAAGACTGTATTGGGAGGGGGAGGACGCGATGTTGGGATCGCGTACCTTCCTCGCATCAATAAACGCTTACTATTGAAAATGTTTAGCACGTTTCCTCTTCCCAGGTCACCGTGTCCGTAGCAGTGGGAGAAAGCACGTCCCTCTGGGATACTCCAACGATCTTTAGGCAGACTGGCCAGGCGTCAGCCATGGCTCACAAAAATATATATTTTTGCATTTATCACAGCTTCATAAAGATGTTTTCTTTTGGCAAAGGAACCGCTGGTCCAACATAGCAAACAACGTTGGTCAAAAGTGAAAGACGTACCTGGTCCGAGCCTCCCTGTGAACAGCAGCTGGAGATGTGAGCTGCACAACCACACACATACACACAACCACACACACACACACACACAACCACACACACACACAACCACACCCACAGCCACACACAACAACCACACAACCACACACAACCACACACACAACCCCACAAACAACCACACACACACACAACAACCACACAACCACACACACAACCGCACACGCAACCACACCCAAAACCACACACACAACCAAACACACACACAACCACACTCACAACCACACACACAACCATTCATTCAACCACCCCACACACACCCACACACGCACAACCACACACACACACAACCACACATAAAACGAATCTATGACAAAATACCGAAAACAATAAAATGGACCTACAAAAATATCGAGTACTAAATATCGAGGACAAATAAATCGACCTCCTACATTTAACTAACAAACAACATAAATATTGAGTTAACAATATCGTTAAACACAAATATCGACCACAAAAAAATCGTAAGCACACATTTCGAAATGAATTATATCGACAGTCTTAAATAAATATAGCACATATCTAAAATATCGTAAACAAAAATATAGACATCAATATTATCGACAATACATAAAGATCGAGAGCTAGAAAATCCAAATAAATTCTTGATTTACACACTGTAATTGCAAATAATGAAATACACACTCATAAAAAATGTTATATACATAACAAACACTACTAAAACGAAAAATTCACAATAAAAATAAATAAGCATACTAAATAAAGTAAAACATTTTAAATAAACACACTTTATTTATAAAACAATTATAAACAATATAATACCTTTTCAAAAACAACATACCAAAACACAGCAAAATTTGACGCTACAAATTCACAAACAATTCAAATAATTACCAAAGTGAAAAAAATTCAAACTAACCAATAGAAACACATTTAAATATAACTAACCAATCAAAATGAACAACTAATTAAATACTCACTATATAAAGAACTAAACTGAAAACTCTCACACCTTCAAGGAAAGAAACAAGGAGAAACTCTACCACATCTGCTACAACTTTAAGACTAATTTGAAAACGAGACAACAACAAATATAAAAAAGTAAGTAAATAAACCTTTAAAAATCAATCAATCAATCAATCATAACACTTGTATAGCGCACTACTCACCCGGCAGGGTCTCAAGGCGCTTGTGGAAGGGGTCCGCTACTGCTCGAACAGCCAGGTCTTGAGTTGTCTCCTGAAGGCGAGATGGTCCTGGGTCAGCCGAAGATGGATAGGGAGGGAGTTCCATGTCTCTAACTAACTAACAATTTACTTGTAACCTGCCTTTCATCATCAAAACATAAATACAAATTTATATTTTTATCTCTCTATATAGCCACAACACACCCAACTACAAAAAACAGAAGAACATTTTCTACCTACAAAAACAACAAATCTAAAAAGTAAGTATACTATTCCCATGCCTTAAACACTAAATAAAAGACAACTAAGCTGCTAAAATGTTCCAAGTATGAAACAAATGCCATTCTGATTTTTAACCCCTTGGACGCTCATGACGAGCTCAGCTCGTCATGATGTACACCTCCATACACTCATGACGAGCTGAGCTCGTCATGAACAATGGGAATCCAGAATAAGCAGCGCAGGAGGAAAATAACACTAGCATCGATGGTGTTAATATTTCCTAAAAATGTTAACACATTTTTTAAACACAAATAAAATAAATCTAGTCTTTAGAAAATGCTTAATTTATATAAAAATAAAATTCAACACATAAAATACATATGACTTTCTTTCCACAGCCAACTGAATAAATTAAGCAGAAAAATCTTACAAGAACATCAACATTGAAGTGCAAAGAAACAACACTTGGTAAGTATATATTAAAAAGCACAAGAACTACTAATAATGCTTAATATTTAACACATTCTAAAGTTAACTTCCTGAAACAACTTGTCCTTTTTCTTAAATACTTTTAATAAATGCTTAAAAAAGAAAATTAATATGCTAGTCATAAAACATTAAATCCTACAAAATGCGAAAACCAATAAAACATTTAAACATGAACTAAAATGTAATTCAGTTTTTTTCCACAGATCGCTAACATACAAAACAGCATCAACCAAAGAAGAACAAAACTACATGCAAAGTGTACTAAAATATAATTGGTAAGTATATATTAAAAATGCATATACTATTATTAATGCCTAAAAATTCAAACATTTGCCTATAATATTTTATATATTTTTTCTAGAAATAAGAAATCCACAATGACTGAAGATGCAAAATGTATTACATCTCAAAAAGGCAAATTTCTGTTATGCTATATGGGGTATATTTATACTCAAGACAAACAAAAAGACCTTAAAGTAAATTGGAGATGTACAAAGTATTACAGTAATAAATGTTATGTTTGTGCCACAACTAGGGAAACAAGTGTGATAAATACAACTGAACACAATCATCCACCTAATCTATCAGAAATAGAAGTTAGATCTACTATGGAAAATATTAAAGAATTAAGCAGTACCTCAGAACTACCAACAAGTGTAATACTTAAAGAAGTACTTCCTAAAGTACCTAGAGAAGCTAGAGGTCAACTACCAACAATAGCTTCTATAAAAAGAACTATAACTATAACTAAAAAATCTACAAGACCAACAATACCAAGACCTAAAACTTTTGAAGAGATAATAATTCCCCCTGACCTTACCGTAACTCATAATGACGAACCTTTTATCTTTTATGATAACAACAATAAAGATAAAAGAATAATTATGTTTTCTACAATAAACAATATAAACAAATTAAAACAAAGCCAAACATGGATGATGGATGGCACCTTTAGTATATATCCCAAACCATTCTACCAATTATATACAATACATGGACAATACCATAACACCTGCATCTAATTTATCTATTGTTTGTTGCCACACAAACAAACTTCTACATACACAGAAATGTTGAACAAAATAAAAGAAGAAACATCAAACTTCTTTCCCCAAAAAATAATAATTGACTTTGAACAAGCCATGATGAATACCATCCTTAAAATATACCCTCACACATCCATACAGGGATGTTACTTCCACTTCAATCAATGTCTATGGAGACATTTACAAAAATCAACACTAAGGGGGTCATTAGGATGGCGGGTGGACTTAGTCCGCCCGCCATCCTATCGGTGATCGGGACCGCCCGCCATGAGGGCGGGGGTCCAGTGGGGGCTATTAGGATGTGCCCGCCACTGTGGCGGGCGCATCCCGCATTTTTAGCATTGTGGCTGGAGGTGCTCTGAGCACCGCCTGCCACAATGCTAAAAATGCACGTATGCATTTGCATAAACAAAGCGGCAGGCATGGCGTGGTGCCTGCCGCTTTGTTTATGCAAATGCAGGGGGGGTACCACAGGTACCCCCCGTGTGTCCCCCACCTCTCCTTCACTCCGGGGGCCCGCAGGGGGCCCCCGAAGTGAAAACCGCATGCCTTTCTGCCAGAGATCCTAATGGGCCCCTAATTGTTGATTATGCAACCAGCATGACATTCGCATACCAAATAAAACACCTAATAGCCCTAGCATACGTGCCAGTCACAGACGTAGCTGAGCACTACAACATACTAATAGAAAGTCCTTTCTACACCAAAAATGAACAAAAATTAGCTCCCCTTTTAGACTATTTCGAGGACACCTGGGTGGGGAGACTACACAGATCAGGCCATAGACGACAACCAAAGTTCCAAATCCCTTGGTGGAATGTATATCTATCAACCCTAAAACAAGAAGCAAAAACAAACAACGCAGTTGAAGGTTGGCATAATGCCTTCCTATCTTCAACAGGCCGAACTACTCCTACCCTACACAAACTCCTAATAGCAATCCAAAAAGAACAAAGCTTTCAAGAAATAAGAATGGAGCAATCTGTCTTACAATTAAAACCCAAACTATCACGACAAACTGCTCAAATGTACCAATATTTACAACAACAAGTCCAACTTCATCCAACAACAAAAGGACTAGAATACTTAAGAATGATTGCCAAA
The DNA here is from genome assembly GCF_964263255.1 of Lissotriton vulgaris. Classification (NCBI taxonomy): domain Eukaryota; kingdom Metazoa; phylum Chordata; class Amphibia; order Caudata; family Salamandridae; genus Lissotriton; species Lissotriton vulgaris. The sequence continues at coordinate 21,878,638 of NC_141695.1, forward strand.
ACCCTAATCTAAAATGTAAAACTTATTAAACTAAAAACAAACAAAAATATCTCTAAAATATTAACAAACACTTTTCATTTAAAAAAATGAATAATTATTTTGTCTAAAATATATATCATTTTTCTTAAATATATAGACAAAATAATTATATAACAAAACACCAACAATCAACAGTAACACTTTTTCCCACCCCCAATAAAATATATTTAAAATAACTTACCTTTACCAAAGATGTAAATAGACAATCCAACTTCTCCAAAATAATCCAGATAGTTATAAATCCATGGAAAAAAAAAAAAAAAAATAAATAAATAAACCCCAACAAAATGGAAAAATACAACTGTGCCAAAGCCATCAAATATCCATAAAAAATCGATAATACCCAATCCATGAAAGACCCGAAAACGTAAAAAAAGTCGAAAAACCGCTCTAGGAAACTCGAATAATAAAGGAAGTGTTAAAAAAACATTAGTTGAAACCACTACAATACACTTCCTTTTACAAAAAAACGCAAAACTTCAAAAAACGAAAACGCTTTCCCCAAAAACCTAGAATAGAAAAACAAACATTCCCACCCACATAAAACGTTAAATTACACATTTTAAAACACAATAACATGCATCATAGACACAAAAACTAACTAAATACATACAAACACAATAAGACTAAGTATGCCGTAAATCCAAAACACGCCACTAAAATTTAAAACCTAAATAAACGACTACAATCATCACAACTTCTAAAACATAACTCCACACACCCTAAATATGAAACTACTACCTTCAAAACACACTTAAAATAGTTAAAAAATAAAGAAAATATCTTTTACCTTCTCAAACGCGAAGCAGCTTCCAACCGCGAGCTTGAATCTTCCCAAATGACCCAAAAAGACCAAGAGCGGTTACAAAACCAAAACACCAAACTAATAATATCAATGCAATAATAGTTAAATAAATGACTAAAAAATGTATTTAACAAAAAATAAATATAAGAGAAATTATACAAACATTGTTCCAATTTTCTAAAATTGTATATAATGTATTACAAAATGTTTAATTTTTTTCATATATTGTAAAATTATAAAATTAAATATTCTAACATTATAATATTTAATATTATAAATGAAAAAATATGTATGTTTAAAAGAATATGCAAATTAACATATACATTTAATTTCTTTCAAGTAATACATTTCCTAATATTTGAAAATTATTAATATTAATAAAAACATATTAATATTAATAAAATTCATAAATTTAATTCATACAGAAATGCTGAAATTATTATTTATAAAAACTGTATAGTATAAAATTTACAAGATAAAATGTAATCCATTTACTTTACATTTATATTGACATATATATCATAATTGTTTGAGAAAAATAATATGCAAAATGTATAAAAAAGTATAGTTATACAAATTATGTAATAGAAAAATAAAAATTCATCCAACTATATGTACAAATATATTCAAATGTATAATGTATTTACATTAACTATAGTGTTTCTATATCCCTATAATGTACTTCTCTCAAAAACTATACAAATGAAAAACAATTTGTATTAAATTGAAAAATCCAAATACTTATGTTTGTTAAAAATGCATACTATTATTTATAATAAATATTTGCTTTAATTTATGTACTCTTGAAATAATGTAATAGAAAATATTTGTAGAAAATGTGTAATTTATTTTAATACCAAAAAATAACTAACACTAGCATTGTACAAAAATGTGTATTTTTTTAGAATTTTAAAATATATGTACTTCAGGCTACATTTAATTGTGGTAGGTGCTGGTTAGTAAACCTAATTAACTTACTATTCCCACACCAATCTACATTTAATTGGGGTAGGTGCTGGACACTGAACCTAATTAATTTACTATTCACACTCCATTCTACATTTAATTAAAGTAGGTGGTGGACACTGAACCTAATTAATTTACTATTCCCACTCCAGTCTACATTTAATTGGGGTAGGTGCTGGATAATAACCTAATTAATTTACTATTCCCACTCCAATCTACATTTAATTGGGGTAGGTGCTGGGTAAAAAACCTAAATAATGTACTATTCCAACTCCAATCTACATTTAATTGGGGTAGGTGTTGGATAATAAACCTAATTAATTTGCTATTCCCACTCCTATCTACATTTAATTGGAGTAGATGCTGGATAATAAACCTAATTAATTTACTATTCCCACTCCAATATACATTTAATTGGGGTAGGTGCTGGACACTGAACCTAATTAATTTACTATTCCCACTCCAGTCTACATTTAATTGGGGTAAGTGCTGGATTGTAAACCTAATTAATTTAATATTCCCACTCTAGTCAACATTTAATTGAGGTAGGTGGTGGACACTGAACCTAATTAATTTACTATTCACACTCCAATAAACATTTAATTGGGGTAGGTGCTGGATGATAAACCTAATTAATTTACTATTCCCACTCCAATCTACATTTAATTGGGGTAGGTGCTGGATAATAAACCGAATTAATTTACTATTCCCACTCCAGTCTAAATTTAATTAGGGTAGGTGCTGGACACTGAACCTAATTAATTTACTATTCCCACTCCAGTCTACTTTTAATTGGGATAAGTGCTGGATTTTAAACCAAATTAATTTAATATTCCCACTCCAGTCTACATTTAATTTAGGTAGTTGCTGGATAATAAACCTAATTAATTTACTATTCCCACTCCAGTCTACATTTAATTTGGGTAGGTGCTAGACACTGAACCTAATTAATTTACTATTCCCACTCCAGTCTACATTTAATTGGGGTACGTGCTGGATTGTAAACCTAATTAATTTATTATTTCCACTCTAGTCAACATTTAATTGAGGTAGGTGGTGGACACTGAACCTAATTAATTTACTATTCCCACTCCAATAAACATTTAATTGGGGTAGGTGCTGGATAATAAACCTAATTAATGTACTATTCCCACTCCAATCTACATTTAATTGGGGTAGGTGCTGGATAATAAACCTAATTAATTTACTATTCCCACTCCAGTCTACATTTAATTGGGGTAGGTGCTGGACACTGAACCTAATTAATTTACTATTCCCACTTCAGTCTACATTTAATTGGGGTAAGTGCTGGATTGTAAACCAAATTAATTTAATATTCCCACTCCAGTCTACATTTAATTGAGGTAGGGACTGGATAATAAACCTAATTAATTTACTATTACCACTCAAATATACATTTAATTAGGGTAGGTGATCGACACTGAACCTAATTAATTTACTATTCCCACTCCAATCTACATTTAATTGAATTAGGTGGTGGACACTAAACCTAATAATTTACTATTCCCACTCCAATAAACATTTAATTGGGATAGGTGCTGGATAATAAACCTAATTATTTTACTATTCCCACTCCAATCTACATTTAATTGGGGTAGGTGCTGGATAATAAACCTAATTAATTTATTATTCCCACTCCAATATAGATTTAATTGGGGGTAGATGCTGGATAATAAACCTAAATAATTTACTATTCCTACTCCAATCTACATTTAATTGGGATAGGTGCTGGATAATAAACCTAATTATTTTACTATTCCCACTCCAATCTACATTTAATTGGGGTAGGTGCTGGATAATAAACCTAATTAATTTACTATTCCCACTCCAGTCTACATTTAATTGGGGTAGGTGCTGGACACTGAACCTAATAAATTTACTATTCCCACTCCAGTCTACATTTAATTGGGGTAGGTGCTGGATAATAAACCTAATTAATTTACTATTCCCACTCCAATCTACATTTAATTGGGGTAGGTGTTGGATAATAAACCTAATTAATTTGCTATTCCCACTCCTATCTACATTTAATTGGAGTAGGTGCTGGATAATAAACCTAATTAATTTACTATTCCCACTCCAATATACATTTAATTGGGGTAGGTGCTGGACACTGAACCTAATTAATTTACTATTCCCACTCCAGTCTACATTTAATTGGGGTAGGTGCTTGACGCTGAACCTAATTAATTTACTTTTCCCACTCCAGTCTACATTTAATTGAAGTAGGTGCTGGATAATAAACCTAATTAATTTACTATTCCCACTCCAATAACCAGTTAATTGAAGTAGGTGCTGGATAATAAACAAAATTAATTTACTATTCCCACTCCAATTTACATTTAATTGGGGTAGGTGCTGGATAATAAACCTAATTAATTTACTATTCCCACTCCAATATACATTTAATTGAGGTAGGTGCTGGACACTGAACCAAATGAATTTACTATTCCCACTCCAGTCTACATTTAATTGAGGTAGGTGGTGGACACTGAACCTATTTAATTTACTATTCCCACTCCAATATACATTATCATACTATTCACAATCAAAATTAAAATAAATAATAAATGTATACATTTTTAAAATTTTATTTCAAAATCATATAAAAAATACATTATTTACATTATTCTTTTCTAAAAATGCAAACACTTACCCACTATAAACTAAACACCCCACTTTTAAATTATTCTAATATTTATAAAAAAATATATTTGAAAAATCATATTTCTTTTAAATTTTACTAATAAATAACTCCCAAGTTTTTTAAACTATCCCCACCTTCATCCCCTATACACAAACATCCCACTCCTAAAAATTATAAATAATTTCCAATTTCTAATTATAAAAATCATATTTCAATTAAAATTATAAAATATATATATATATATTTAAATCCCTCACCACCCTTATCCCCTATAAACCCAACATCCCACTCCTAAAATTGGTAATTCATTTATAAATTTAAAATTTCAATTTCCTATTTCCAAAAATATTTTAATAAAATTTTATATTTTTAAAACACTACCCACACTTATCCCCTATAAAACCAACATCCCACTCATAACATTTTCAAATATTTTCAAAATTGTATATTTTAATTTCCTAATTAAACATTTTTTTAAATATTTTTTATATTTTTAAAACACTCCCCACCTTTATCCCCTATAAACCCAACATCCCACTCCTAAATTTTCAAAATTCGAAATTTAAATTTCCTAATTCAAAAAATGTTTTTTTGAAAAATTAAATATTTTTAAAACACTCCCCACCCTTATCCCCTATAAACCCAACATCCCGCTTCTAAAATTTTAAAAATAATTTCTAAATTCTAAATTTTAATTTCGAAATTCAAATATATATTTTTTATTATATATTTTTAAAACACTCCCCACCCTTATCCCCTATAAACCCAACATCCCGCTCCTAAAATTTTAAAAATAATTTCTAAATTCTAAATTTTTATTTCGTAATTCTAATATTTTTTTAATTATATATTTTTAAAACACTCCCACCCTTATCCCCTATAAACCCAACATCCCACTCCTAAAATTGTAAAATTTTATTTCTAAATTCTAAATTTTAATTTCGTAATTCATTATATTTTTTTAAAACACTCCCCACCCTTATCCCCTATAAACCCAACATCCCACTCCTACAATTTTTAAATTAATTTCTAAAATCTAAATTTTAATTTCATATTTCAATAAATCAAAAAAATATATATATATTTTTAAAACACTCCCCACCCTTATCCCCTATAAACCCAACAGCACGCTCCTAAAATATTTATAACATTTAACATTTCTTAAATATTTCTTAGAAAATAAACATACATAAAATATAAAAAATTACATGTACAAAACTTAAAACAACGATATTTTTACTTTTCGATATTTTGTACATCGACATTACCTACATCGATATTACATACACAAATCAAAAAACAATATTTAATACATCGATATTAATATAATCGAAATTTCTTACTTGCGATATTTAGGTGTCCATATTACTGCATGTCGACATCATTGACTCAATATTTTTACTGTGCACCACATACAACCACTCACACAACCACACACACACAACCACACACACAACCACACCGTCAGTGCACACCTTCGCCAGGCACAGACACCACCAGCCGTCAGTGCACATTTCCACCAGGCACACACCACCAGCCATCAGTGCACAATTTCTACAGGCACACACACCACCAGCCATCAGTGCACACATCAATTGTTAACGCAACCACAATTAACTATTGTACCAATCGCAGTATGGCGCACTTTACTTTGAAACATATTCATCTAAAGTATAGCATGCCACCATTGCTACAAAAATAAATACACATTTTTTTGGCCTACAATTTATAGACTTTTGTTGCAATTGGTGTTGCAATATTTAGCAATGCCAATAGCTTAAACGTAATTAATGCGAGACCTATTGCATTGCAAATGCTTGTTTAACATGATGTGAGCTTAGCGTTTATTAGTTGTTTCTCTATCGAGGCTGTAGTACCTTAGTTTCTATAGATTTTGCTTACCGAGAAGCCAGGGACCGTTAATGTTGGTGTGTGGTCTCCGTGGGCTGCAGTATCTCGCACTGGCCGCGTGAGTGCGTGGACCTGGTGCTTCTCTCCTGCTACGTCCTTGTCTTGAACGTGTCCAAGGAGGGCGGTACGTCACCTCCCTGTGCTGGAGTCTATCGTGGTGGCCGATCATATGGTCTCGCTCAGGCAGCGGCCTTGAAGTTAAGACCCTATTGGGAGGGGGAGGACGCGATGTTAGGATCGTGTACCTTCCTCGCATCAATAAAAGCTTACTATTGAAAATGTTTAGCAGGTCTGAGCTTCTTGTGAATGCACAGGAGTAAGCATTCAAAGAATTACGGAACTCATGCACATGAACAAAAAGGAAGGACTAACTTCTTTGTGATTACAAGGGCCATTTTAGGAGATTGGGTAGAGTCCAATCTCATTTCATTGCAATGTGTCGATCGGGAATGACGTTTTTGGTGACAGTTGATTTGAATTGAAGACAGTAGAGGCACAGTTAAACTTTTGACAGTTGAGAGATAATTTGCTTTGCGTTGGTGTTTCATTGAGAGAGGTTGGCTTGAGAGTGTTTTTTCTTGTAGTCAATTGAATTGTTAAGTATATTTTAGAATGTCTGAGGAGAAATCAGTTATATGGATCTCAGTTTGATGAGAAACTTAAGATAGCCATGAAGAAAATGTGAGGACTTAAGTTTGCAAATGAGAGAAAAATAAAGGCTATAATGGCTAATTCCAAGGCAGTTTCTGAGGAAGAAAGGTTTTGGTCAGCTGGGGAGACTTCCAATTCTAGGAAGGTGGGATAGGTGGCCAAAAAGAAAACATCTAGCAGATGATTTTGTTGCGAATGCAAAGAGACGTTAATCTGCAATGGCAGACCAGGATGCCAGTGTGAGCTCGAGGCATTGTGATGTCGAGGACACACAAGTGGGGCAGAGAAAAGGTCCCAAGAGAATGAACAGTGTGAAAGATGCAAGGAAGAACCTGCACACTGTATTTTTATGGGATGAGTCGTCAGGTAGTGCCGAAATAGAGATTAGTTGTGTCTTGTGTTTTGGTTTCACCTTTGCACTGTGTTAAGTTAGCATGAGCTTGTTAGAAGCTTAAACGCCATCTTTCCTTTTCTGCTACCTCTGCACACGACACATTTTGTTATTACAGCTTTTTGCCTAGTTAGGTATTTTGCTTTACACGAGAATAACATGTTTGCTTGTAATATCAGCCTTGCTTGGTAAGCTATGTCTGTACAGTGAGTGCCGAGGCCTTCAAGGTTATTTCAAAACAGCGCTTATTGTTTGGATTGATTAGCGCACAGAGTAGACATAATATGGATGCAGCTGTGGCCAACTTTGCGTTTAGGTGCGTTTTAATAATGCACTGCGTAAAGCAGGAGCAACACACTTGATGAATATCCATATGCAGAGAGTTGGTGCAGGAGATGATATGATCCATTTCTGCTGAACCCAAAGGTATGGGCCCGCCCTTCTAAACCCAAAGAGAACTTCTGTATATATAATATAATATACTAGCTACGGAGGGTAAACTGAGGTTCTATTTAGACCTTTTTCTTTTAGCATTTTAACATGCTTTCTCCCTTTGTATTTTATGGAATAGTAACTATGGGGCATATTATCAAGGGGTTTATCTCCGCTTTTTTGGCTTTAAAAAAAATTATCTCCCTATTACCTAGCTGCCGCTAACACCAGTTAGCGACAGCTAGTAGGAGATAGCGACCATCTTGGGCCCAACTTTGCATGTCAGTGATATTTATCACTAATGAGATGCAAAGTGGGCGTGCCAAGATGTTAGAGACTGAAAACAGTCGCTAACATCGCTATCTCCTATTACCAACTTTTGGAGATATTCGCGCTAAGCGGGAATATCTCCAAAAGCTAACACCTGCCCTGAGCAGTTCTTAGCCATGTTATCCAACGGGAGGTGGATAACATGGCTAAGAGCATTAGCTCGCTAATGCATGAATATCGCTGACTTTTCAGCGATATTCATGCTTTTCCGGCGATTTTTACCGCATTTGCGTTAAACCTTGGTAATACCAAGGTTTATCTGCGGTAAAAATCGCCGCAGCGCTGCAGTAAATTTTTGTCTCTAACCAAGCAATAGCGATAATTATCGCTATTGCTTGGTAATATGCCCCTATGTTTTTAACCTTGATCTTTATAATATGTTTACTTGTATTAACTAAGATACTGCGCTTGAGAACACTGCATTAGAAATACACATTTCAAACTCGCACGTGTCCTCATTGACTCCTCGTTCTGGATTGATATGTTAGTTTAACGAAAGAGTGTTCATGTGTTCCACGTTACCTGAGGTGTTCTAAGTCCATGTTCTGGGTCAGTAAGAACCAATGAGACACTGATTGCTGGTCTGGCGGGGATTTTGGATACTAAGGTGAGTTTTGGTACTTCCTAATTCACTGAGGTTCTAAGTCTCTATGCACAGTTCTGTGTGAGAGCAGAATCCCTGCTACAGTTGCTCCTCAGAATTTGATTCTGATGATTCTGGAAGTGAGGAAGGAGTTCAAGGGAGAAAGAAGAAAGAGAACTATAAGGACTCAGGTTGAGAATATTTTGGACTCTTCAGTAGATTTTTTTTGTTTGACCCCTTCTTAATTAACCATCCTCTGTCCCCAGAGTGGTCTCCAATTGAGCATGTGGTAGAGTACATGCACTATTGGATCAGAAAACAAATACCTAAAGAGATAAGGATTAGATTGAGATCTGAATGTCTCGTTCTATTTTAGAGGATAAGGTGATGGAGACCCCTGAATTGGATCCGAAGATTCTAGCATTCACTGGCAAAGGAGGTCAAGATCCAAGGACGGGTTTGGACAAGGGCCTTCCGATGTGCCAGGATCGGCTCTTAGGTTTTTGGGCCCGTTAGCAAACATTTTTGATTTGGTATAAGTAGCTCATGGGAATAAGGATGTGGTGGATACAGATGAGTTACGTCAATGGGTCCCTCAGCGATTTACATACTGGGCAATGCAAGTAAATCTGTAAAACACAGAAAGAGCATTTTGCTTAAAATTGACCCGAAATTGGTGGATGTAGCCAATAACTAGGCTGGTCCAGCGGCAAAAGGTTTGTTATTTTGAGGCGACTTTATCAAGTCTATGTCCAAGTTTGTGGGGGCATATTCTTCGATACAAAAATCTCAAATAGATATTAAAAGGGTCTTCAATGACCGTGTTTTTGGATGGGCTGGGAGATTAAAGGGTCAATTTCTCAGCCAAAAACGGGGAATTACAAGGTTGGCCTTTTCCCGTTGATATGACTCCTCCTTAGTCAACTAATTTCTACCCTCAGAGACAGTATTTTAGGAGTCGTAGAGGACGAAGTGAACTTCGGTTCAGAGGACCAGGTAAGGACAGGCCTTACTTCTATCCAAGTAAAGTTGGGTGGCAGACTTGCCCAATATTATCACAATCGGTTTCAGGTAACAAGGGATCCTTGGGTTTTGGAGACAGTACAGGGGCATCACATCGATTTCATAGACAAACCAACTCAAGGTTGGTTACCAGGCGTGTTTCGGTTTAGTTTGGAACAAGCACAACTGGTAGACAAAGAGGTATTGGAACTAAAGGAGAAAGGAGCAATAGTGGAGAGTTTCAAAGGAGAGAAAGGCTTTATAAGCACTATCTTCTTCGTGGAAAAGAAGGACAAGGGTATGTGTCTAGCCATACATTTGATAAGGCTGAACTATTAGGTAGTATGCCATAATTTCAAAATGGAGGGTATGCACATATTAAGGGACCTTTTGCAAACAGGAGATTGGTTGACTCGTTTCGACTTAAAACACGCTTACTTGATGATTCTAGTTTGGGAATCACATCAGAGATTTCTGAGGTTCAAGTGGGGTGGAAAGTATTTAAAATTTGTATGTCTTCCTTTTAGTCTTCCGTCCGCCCCTTGGTGTTTTACGAAATTATTAAGTCCAGTGGTTTCTTTCTTGAGAGAAAGAGGGGTGAGATTGATTATTTACATGGACAATATATTGATCATGGATCAGTGCAGAATTCAGGTTTAGGAATACATGAGGATGACAGTCAGTTTATTAGAATCTTTGGGTTTTGTTGTCAACAGAGAGAAATCTTGTTTGACGCCGAGACAGGAAACTCAGTTTTGGGGTTTTCTGGTAAACACAGTCGAAGGAGTATTGAAACTACCAAAGGAAAGGGTGAAGAGGATAAGGAAAGAGTTGTAGAGACTATTACTTCAAGGGAAAATATAATTGAGAACGTTGGCACCTATGGTTGGTCTTTTGTCTTCTACAATACAGGCTATTTTTCCAGGACCTTTGAATTATCGAGATTTGCAGAGGTTAAAGGCTATGTATTTGAGAAGTGGTTTGAGGTATTCTCAGGAGGTTTCACTTACAGAGGAGGTGAAGGAGGAACTGAATTGGGGGCTGTTGAACATGGAAGCGTGGAATGGACATGCACATTTTTGGGAACATCCGGAGTTGGTGATAGATTCGGATGCAAGCTTAGCTGGTTGGGGTACATGTTGTGGTGCTGTTTCAGTATGCATTCCGTGGACAGACGATGAAAAGAGATTGCATATAAATTGCATGGAATTGTTGGCAGGTTCTTTTGCAATAAAGTGTTTCACTCAGAACAAGGTTTAGTGTTTGATGCTGTTACGGATGGACAACATGTCAGCAGTACAGTATGCAAACAAACTAGCAGGTCCGAAATCAAAGGATTTGGTGGATCTGGTGAAAGTGTTTTGAGAGTATTGTCTGAAGAGGAGAGTGTGTGTACAAGTGGAGCATATCCTAGGGATGAGCAATGTGGTGGCGGACTGGTTCTCTTGGAATTACGGAGATTTAAGTGATTGGATGCTGTAGAGGTGGGTATTTTTACAGGTGGAAAGGGTTTTGGGTCCATTTGGTGTGGATCTGTTTGCAAACAGACTAAATACCCAGAAGAACAGGTTTTTTAGCTGGTGACCTGATCCAGAACCAGCAGGGATCAATGCATTTTGTCAGGTTTGGACGGGTCTCAGTTCGTATGTGTTCCCACCGTTTTCAATGATTGCTCGGATGACCATGATGGTTTGATGCTGGAAGGAAACTACAGTGTTGATAACTTCTCTATGGTGGGCCCAGGTGTGGTATCCGATTTTGTTGGAAATGTCTGTGGATTTTCCTATTCTGTTACCATGGTTCCCGAATCTACTGAGGCCGACAGGGGAAGAGCACAATTTAATTGTAACAGAACAAATGAGGTTGGTGGCATGGAAAATTTCAGGAGAGTCTGGGAAGTCCCAGGGCTTTCACAAGCAGCTTCAGATCTTATTAACGAATCCTGGGATCCAGCTACAAGGAAAAGGTATAGATTGGCTTGGCAGAAATGGGTTTTCTGGTGAATGGAGAGGGAGTTGAATCCCATTTTAGTAACCACAGTGGAAGTGGAGAATTATTTGACAGAGGGATTTGTAGAAGGCTTGCGTTAAAGAACATTAAAAATGTATAGATCTGCAATTGCTTCTGGTCATGAGTTGGTGAACGTTTTATCAGTGGGACAGGATGTGGCGGTTTGCAGGTAAATGATTGGATCGGATTGCTAAACTTCCAGTGGAAGGTATAATTCAGTTTGGGACGTTTCACAGGTGTTAGAGTTCATATTAAGTTGAGAAAGAAACACGTTGTTGTCTTTCAAGTTCACAATGTTATTGTGTTTGGTGTCATTCAGGAGGGGGTCTGATGTGAAAGCACTTGATATATCCAGCAGGATTTTTACACCTGAGGACCTGAGAGTGTGTGTTTTTATTTGACTAAAATAACAAAAACCAACTCAGTTTCTATTTTTTATCCATATTTTGACGAAAAAGATCAACTTGGAGTGGAGTGTGTGAAAGACTATGAGAAGAGAACATCAGAGTTGAGACCGTGTGGGGTGAATGAGTTGCTTATTTCTTTTAAAAAGCCATATAAAGCTGTGTCGTCACCCACATTGGCTAAGTGGGTGAGAGAGATGATGTGCATTGCGTGTGTGAACATGAGTATGTTTGGTGCACATTCAGTGAGGAGTGCAGGTGCATCTAAGACATATATGATGGGAGGATCTTTGCAAGACATTCTGCGTTGTGCATATTGGTCAAATGATGAAACTTTTAGAAAATGTTATTTCAAACCAGTAGAAAGTATGGCAAGTTGTTTGTTGGAAAAGCTTTAAACTTGCATAATGTTAGCCTCCAGGTCTTGACATAAAATATAGATTTTCCACAGCCAAGTGGGCAGAAAATCCTGATTTTATTAAAGACACGGAGGCTAATATTATCCATCCCGGAACCCAAGCCTGTTTAATTGTGTTTTTTTTAACTTTTTTTAGCTCCTGGTCCAGCTTAAAGGCTGTCAAGGACAACAGATGCAAGAACTTAAGGGATCTTTTCACATTGATTTCTTCGTTGAGATTTCTTTATATGTATGAAACTTGAATTCTAGTTCAATTATGGAGTTAATTCAGTCAGTTGCAGTCACTAAAAAGAAGGCTGTGTGTTAGGTGTACTATGGTTTTATTCAGATGGAATTCTAAGTTCTGTATTCTTTGACGGTGCTGCCGGAATGGTGACATTAAAGGTGTTATGCATAATGTTAGCCTCTGTGTCTTTAATAAAATTAATATTTTCTGCCAACCAGGCTGTGGAAAATCTACATTTTCCCTGCCTGAAACCTCCCTGCATCTCAGACCCATTGATTGGCAACAATATGTGCAAGTTGAACAAAAACACTGGTAACCTTGTCTGCAAGCATGATGTTGCTACTGAGCTAAGCGTGTAGCGAAATCAAGTCTGTTAATGTGTCTCTCCTTTCTTCTTGCTTTTCCATCCATGTGCAGGACTGATGTGAGACATCCTTTACAGTGAGATCGAAGTAAAAGGAACAAGGGACCTGGCAAGACAGAGTCCTGGAAGCCAGGAAACAGGTATGTGACAGGCGAAGAGGCTAAGCGAAGAGGAGGAGTGTGAACAGTCTTTAAATAAGACAACTTGTCCTTGTTCTGCATGTGAGTGCTAATTGCACTGCTTTAGAACATTCACAAAAGTCACATTCTAATTGTTGGTAACAAGGAACAGGTGCAGATAATTAACTTGATGAGGCAGCCTTCTAGAAGGTATTTTAGAATGTTCACAAAGGTTGTGTTATATTTGTTTATAGCAAGGAACAGGTGCAGATGGTTAATTTGATGAGGCTGTTTTCTAGAAGGTACCTGAGAATGTTCACAATGGTTATGCTCTAATTATTTTGTAACAAGGAACAGGTGCCCATGGTTAACTGATGAGGGCTGTATTCTGGAAGGTTGACGCTGAGGTAATCTATGCCGGTTGATTGATACTTATTCTGGTGGATTTTCTGGATGTTTCTGTGGCACCTAACACCTGACCGTGCTTATGCATGGTAACACATTTGTATAAGCAGGTAATACCAGCTGCAGCTAGTTATTACCAACAGCATGTCATATGGTCAAAAGTCAAGGTACAAGATGTTTGTTCATTCATAAGTGTTGGGAGAAATGATAGTAATCATGCCGGCATATGTTTGTGATAGTCAAGAGAGGTGGGCTGTGGCAAGAATCCTGACAATGCCTCAGCGTGGACCCTTCTTCCGTCTGCTTGTTATTACCATGAGGCACTCTGATGCTTTCTGGGGCCTGGCTAACACATGGCAAAACCTCATAAGCAATAAGCAAAGTTGTTTGCGAGTGGGTGTTTGTGTGGATGTGTGTGTGTGGGTGTGTGGTAGGTATGTCTACACTAACTAGTCCTGTTACTGTTTTATATGTATGAAGTTAGGACTGAGGAAAGGGATGAGCTGTTGAGATTGTAACACTTTTCAAACTACATAGCTTTAATGCTGTATTCTTTACAAGAGGGTACTATGGGTTTTATCTAATGTATTCTGTTGGTGTAGGGGGGACTAGGAATATAAGTTGGTGGTATATAAATTTGGACTTGTCAGTCCTGTTGGTGGTTGGGGGTAGCATATGACATATTGAAGCTATGCTTAAAATATGTAAGAAAGACTAATGTGTTCTGTTGGGTGAGTTTGTGTCATTTCATGGAGTTGTAGGGAGCTGATGGTAGATGAAAGCGGGGCATATCAGCACTGTTAAATATATCTATTGTCTGTCTAAGATGTTCTACTGGACAACGGAAGGTTCTCTGATATAAAAATCATACATTAAAAAATAGAAGCCTTCTAAACACTTATACATAGGTTACATAGCAGCCATTTAAGTAATTTATCATGTTACCTGCCGTGGCATACAATGAAAAAGTAGATAAAGTAATGCTCTGGTGGCTTTTTTAAAGATATTATTGCCTCAGCAGTGGAGAGCATCAAGAACCTTGAAGGTCCTTTATACCAGTCCCTTGCACAGCGCATGCCTTGAATCAATATCAGAGTTGGTGTGTAAGGGCAGGTGGGCTGGAGAAGAACAAGTTACATACATTCAGTAGTGGTGTTTGTGGTTGGTATTGTATGTAACAGCATATTACTCAACTTTAGAATATACACAAGCGCCAGACTGAACCTAGACAATTTCAACAGCAATGCCTGCACGCTGGGGAGTTATGAGGCTGTGCACAGGCTTTGTGCCAGCCCATAAATGAATGGTTGAAGCCGCATGTAAGCACTAAAATCCGTTTCCTATTTCTTTACATTTCCTCACCCTCAGATGCAGAGCATAGTACATTTCTTGGTGACAGCTTGCTAATCTTTTAACTTGGGATATTTTTAAATGTTAAAGATGCCACTACACAGAACAGGGAGATGGAAGGTCAGTGAGGAATACCTTTAAAATGACTAATACAAAGGTAAGTAAATTGTTCTTCTGATGGATACTTCTAACTTCAGATTGTTCACAGTTACAATAGATACCAGCGCAGTAACTCCCAATGGTGTAGCATCTGGGGAGTGGACTCAGGCCAAAAAGTCCTGCAGGACTAAGGGAGCTAAGTGACCTTCTCGCCAGTACTGGCTGTCTTGGTGGCAGTGCTTCTTGAATACATGCACCGATCGGAGCCTGGCAGATGCGAAGAAAAGACTCACCTGGGCCAGTTCTGTTGTGGCAGTCATGGTCTTGTGGAATGAGATCTCAGTCCCTTTGGAGGATTCTTTGGGGCCAGTGCATAACAGATAGTAATACAGAGGAGAATCCACCTTGGCAGGGTCCTCTTTTGCACAACCTTGTTCTTTTTTGCAGCTGAGAAACTGATGAAGAGTTGATATTTTATCTGATGATCTTTTGTCTGTTCAGTTTAAAAGCTCAATCGTCTCTTTTTGGTTCAAGGTGATGGAGCTGCTCCTTCTTTTTTGAGAGATTAGGGGAAGCAAAGAATGAATGCAAGGCAACTCACTGGCCAACATGTAAGGGCGGCACAGCCTTAGATAGGAAAGCAGCCTAGTTCCTCAACACCAACATGACTGGAAAGAAAGTACTGTAGGGTGGTTTTACCAAAAACACCTGCAGTTCACTCACACATGTATTGATATGATGGCAATAAAGAAGACTGCTCTCAGTGCCCAGAGCCTTGGAAAGTTTGACATAAGGAATTCAAGTCATAGATTCCACACCAGGCAATGAACTGTCCCAGCGGCCAGTATAGATCAACTATGTAGAAGGGCACCTGATAGCAAACCTAACATCCTGGGTTAGCAATTCAAATGTACTTAACTGCTGTTGTTCAATCTCCATGCATAGAGGTGCATACAGTAAAGTTTCAAATGCAAGGTACTGCTCTGCTGCGGAGGCCCCTCAAAAAGTGAAACCTGAATCAGAGGGAAAATGATCAGGCTCAGAACTTTTGGGATCCATAGTCTTCTGGCCATGTCTGGGACAATCAAGATGACTTGAACCCAATTTTCCCTGAACTTATTAACAATCCAAGGAAGGACAGGTATTGGTGGGAAAGTGTACAGGAGTCCAAAACTCCATACTGGCCAGAGTATCTCCCCTAACAAGCACCTTAGCGGAAACTCCAGCAAGCACAATTGCTGACACTGCGTATTACAGCCAGTGGTGAACAGATCTAGCCAGGGATCCCCAAGTGTTCAAAGACACCATGCACCACCTTGAGATGGATATGCCTCAGTTGATCTGCGAGATAAGTTTGTCCATTCTGGCTCTCAAAGATCCTGCAAGGTGGCTGGTGACCAGGAAACTGTTCTGTTGTTCCAGCCACCTCCATAGGCAATGAAACGAGGATCTCCCTTATGCCCTGCTTGTTGCAGTCCCGCATGCACCAGTCTTTCTTCGCTGGACAGCAGGAAGGCCTAGAGGGCAAAGCAAATCGTACTAAAGCTTCAGCAGGGTGACGTAGAGCAGGCTCTGTGGAGGAGACCAGAGTCCTCTGATCTCCACAACCTCTAGGTGCTGTCTCACAATGCAGTAGCAAAACACCTGTCACAACAGTGCGCTCTTGGTGTCTCTCTTGAGACCCGATTGCATTGGGAGAGGCAGCCCTTATACTGAGCCCACTGGAATCTAAGGTTCCATTGCAGAGATCATACATGCCACCTTGTCTTTGTGAATGAGGAGGTTACATGAGGTCAGGAACCCAAGAAAGTTCAGAGCCATCCTCACCAAGACCCAGGAATGATCACGAAACAAAAGGGTCATACCCTGAATGTTCCAAGCTCACTGCAGTGGAGGAAAGGCCACTATGTCCAGAATTGCCTCAATGAATGAAAGTCTCTATTTGGCACTCAGGCTGGACTTCGGCTCATTGATGGTGATACCCAATGATGTCAAGAGTTCAGCCATTACCCAGAGGTGGCCCATTACTGACTGCGGTGAGCCCACTTTTAGCTACTAGCCATCAAAGCAATACGTGTAGTACCGACCTCCAAAGGAGGCCTGCAACCACTGCTATCCCTTTTGAGAGCACTGAGGGGTCATAATAAGCACAAAAGAAATCATAGCAAATTAAATGTGTTCCAGAGCCACCTTAAACTGCAAGCAACACCTTTGGCTCTAAAGGATGAATATATGGAAATACACATCCTTCAAGTCCAGCTACTCCATTTAATCTTGAGCGGACAGGGTCTGAAGCAGCATGAGATTTTGAATTTTCCATCTGCAAAAACGAATTCAACTTGTGAATCTCAGGATATACCCGATGGCCAAGGAAGAAGCATGAACAGCATCCCTTGCCTTTCTCTGAGTCCAGTAGCCACTTGATGGTAAACTTGGAGAGTAAAATGTTTACCTCCTGCATGAGGATTGTTTAATGTTCCTCTGAAATGTGTTCTGGTGTTGAGTTGGGCAGGAAATGAAAATCAGGGTGCAGACCTTTTTTAATGACCTATAAGACTCATATGTCCAAGGTGATGGATCTCCTTCAAGGGAGAGGGTGTCATATGTTATGTTGTTATGTTAGTATGAATTTGTAGAGCACACGTTCACCCCGGGGTTTCTTGGCGCTGTGTGCCGCTGGGGAACCCGTCCTGGCTTTACCTGTGAGATGGTCCCTATTGGGCATCCCCAAGGTGAAGTCAGCATCCCCAGCAGCGAGGGGGCCGTTGTGGAGATTAAGCAAGCTATTGCCCAGAGTTGCAGCGTGGGACCCATGGTTAGAGAGGCACCGAGGCGAGATTTATCGAGCCCGCTGACATTGGTTCCGTACCCTGCCGCGTCGGGAATTGAACCCTGGTCCCGGGCTGACCTCTGCTTCTGGGTCTGCCACCTCTAACCGGTGAGCCACACTTCTCCTGACCCTTACTGGCCTGACATAAGAGAAGGAGGACAAACTAAAGAGTTTGAATGCTGCTACAGCAGGGGAGAGTCACTTGAAGATTGTTGGCCTGCTGTCTCATGCGGTGTCTGTAAGTGCTGTGTCCACCGCCCAAAAGGATTGGACTGGTTAGTGCAGTTACCACTGGCAGGGAAGGGTGAGGCATGCCTATAGGGTAGCCCCTGGAATAGTCTCTGAACTTTACAAAATTGAGGGGAATAGTCAGGGTGCAGGATTATTGTGATACTTCACCTGTCCAAGCTAATGGAAATATGTTTGTTAGAAGGCTCTTGTCTGTTCCGACATCTCTGCCCTCATTCCTCTATTATATGGAATGAGGCTTGTCAAATAAAGAAGACTGTATTAAGCTGGCTCCTCTTAAGCTGTGGCATTTGATGTGCACCAAAGATGAAACTGCCTTAGATCAGGAAATAAATGAAGATTGTTTACAGTCAGATGATGTCCACAGCATATCATGGTTAAGATATGTGAAAGATTATTTTGCCCTGTTAGGGAGACCTGATCTATATGATAGTCCACAAGATACCACACCTATCTCCAAACAACAACAACAGATATATTTCATGGTTTGTCCTCTGCAGTGAAGGGAAGCCAGAGAGTTGTGAAAGCAAAGAGTGTCTGCCTACATCCCATTAGTGACTACAGACCTGATGGAACCTTATTAATTTTTTCCTTTACAGCACTCCCAGAGGTTTTATTTGATGCAGTTCAGATTCAATTTAGTGCACTTCCTGGTCTCATATCCTAGTAAAGGTTGTCACAAGTCTGTTCTCATACCTTGTCCATGTGATTCAAGCTTTGTCCAGACCACACTTCACCTCTTTTTCTTTTGCAATTTATATGTCACACCCAGGAAAATGTTTTTACTCCCACTGTTAAGGACCATGAATATTAGGATATGCCGGTCTGCTTTGCACCAACTACAGCTACTTAAATTAAAACACATTTACATTATGGTGTAGAACTCTGAGGTTGTTAGATTGAGAAAATTGCTGGGGAAGTAAATGCATGCTTCATTGTGGTATTATAAGTGTGCTGGGGGACATTGACTGAACACGGGTTAATAATGTCCAATCTAGGCATGCTGCTTACAAAAGAAGGTTGCATTGTGACTATACTGTATATTTTGTACATGTACTCTGGAAGTTGTAAATCTGTTATAGTCTTGTTTTAAGGAAAACAATTTAAGATGATATACTGAATGAATTTTGGTTTCAAATGAGATACACAGCTTTGCATACCACTGTTTCTTATGCTTACATGTTTTTTAACTGAATAAAGCTTTTTTTGACTGACTGACTGAGAGGGAATTGTTTTGCTTTACCAAATAGCCCCAAAGAGTGATTTGGCTGTCTCCTGAGCACATCGCAGTCAGTCGCATCCAGAACCTCAAGGATCACATACTCTGCTGCACCCTGTCCATCATGAATTATCTGAGGCGGAGAAGCTCCAAGGTCCTCAGGAACCACCAGCAAAATCTGGCCATGTCTCACAGAGCATGCGTGTATGTGCCCAGAAAACATGCTAAATTAATGGATCTAAATACTAGAAAAAAGCCTACATTAATGGATCTAAATACTATGATAGCGGACAAAAACATTATTTTTACAAAAGCATTAATCCTTTTGGAATCCCTATCTGGAGGAGTTGTTGGGAACAAATTAGGATTGACCTTGCTAGCTGAAACCTGCACAGTGAGGCTCACCCGTGTAGGGTGCTTAGTCAGGAAGCCCGGATCACCAGGCGCAGGCCGATATCTTCGGGCTACTGGCTAACTGACAGGCGGGTAAGAGGACCTTGGAGCCGTCAATGCATCAGTGAGGGTTGTATGACGGAACTCTGCATGCATTTACCCAGCATGCCTTTACAACGCAGTCACTATCCCGACTGTGATGTTACCACGCATTACAACTTGCTTTAGGGGGTGCTGGAGTTTGGAATAGTATAAATTACCATTCCCATCGGTGAGGGCGTAATTAAATGGTGACATTGGTCCTGGATGGTCAATTTCTGCTAGAATGATCATTTTTGTCAATTCAGTTCAAATATCTTTATTTCGGCCACCAGGGTCACAAATGTGCAAAAGCAGATACAAATACATGATAAATGGATAAAATAGTACGATTAAGCACAAAGAAAGTTCATAATTTGTATGAAATAAAAGCCAGGATTGATCGTTAAAACAATAAAATTTTATACTGGCACATACAAAATACAATTGGACACAGAGATGAAAAAGTGCAGGAACTGTCATACAGAAGTGAAAAGTGAATGTGCAACACAAAAACCAGTATAGTGCTGAAGGAGAGGGGGTTCCTGCTTCTGAGTATCCACATAGCACCCAAGAACTTGGCTACAGGAATGGTATAAATTAACAACAATTGGTTCTCAATATACGAAGAGCAAAGGAATGGCTGCCCACACACTTAAAAGCCTGCAGGTAGGAGCTACCTAAGGTCTGCAGGGGCAGGCATAAGCTGGACAGACAAAGAGAACATGCAGGACACTCTACAGAAGAAATACACGCAGGGCAAATGTCGGTCTCCCAACTGGATCATTTTGAGGTAAATTCTCTCAGCGGTAAAGCGCCCACTCTGAACTGGAAGTATAGCTTCCTATCCACGGTGACAGTCACCTGATCCCAAAACAGCTCATACCCACAGAGAAACTTAAAATCAAGAAATTCATTAGATAGCTTAGAGGAAGCAGCCTTCCTAGACTCATAGGTTGTTGTAATTGCACAGAAGCGCTGCTTCAATGAGTCCTTAGAGGGAAACAGGTGACAGCTGGATGTTCCCATAATTCGGGCAACCCAAGGGAATAAAGCGACTCTTTGATTTTCAAAAGTCAGGGGACTTTGAAAAATTGATTAGCTTCCATTACGTCCTGAAGGGCTATGACATAATATTGAGCTCTGGGTTAGTCCATAAGCGCCTCTAGTACAGAAAAGGGCGTAATCTAACTTTGCTTGCCAACCCACTTACTCCCAGATCCAGAAAGAGCGGCTATAAAAGGGTGCTATGGGGGAGAGAGGCAAGGTGTTACAGGAACTATTTTTCTGCTCTGGTTAAAACCTCAATGTTGGCAAATCCCCAGCGCTATGCCCTATAACGGGTGATCCCAATGCGTTGGTCTCATAAATGCAGAGCGCTGGTGAAAAGGGTTTAGTATAAGATGCACACTACTCCTTAAGTATTGCCCCCAATATCTATTTGAGCTTCAAGGGCGCATTGTTGACAAGAGGTTTCTAAGACATACAACCGCTAAACATGACGCCCAAGTAAGTGCAAGAGTCATCGAGACCGTGAGCGGGACAGAACTCGTCAAAGCGAGTACGGAGTTTCTGTAGCTTGCTCTGTATCTTGGAGATCAGCAACGTGTTGTTGGCAAATAGAAGAATCAGAGTTTTGACCCTGGCCAGCAATGGAGTGTCCCCTTCGACCTGAGTTAAAAAGGCATCATTTTGTGCATTTAAAGTGAAAAGAGTGTCGGAACCAGTACACAGCCCCAATGAGCACCTCTAAGGACTGGAATCCTAATGGTCAACTGACCCTGTTTCCATTTTTACACTCATGGAGGTGTATTACAACTGACAAAACGTTCAGGGGCATTTCATGTCAATGAGCAACCAAGTCGAAAGTAGATTGTAAGTCGAAAAAGGTAATAAATATAAAGGTTGTCCTTGCTGAAAACAACAGTCCCGCAGTAGGTCAATAAAAACGGAAGGCCTGATCAGTCGTGGAGACTTTCATCCGAAAGCCCGCTTGGTAGGGGCTAAGAATGTCTATCTAGAGTAACCAGTCCTAAATTTTGGAGAGCATGCAACGGCAAAAGACTTTTGGGGACAGTCAATTAAACTAATAGGTTTATAATGACTTGTTTGAGACTTCTCTGTTTTTGTATCAGTGGGTAATACTGCAGCCCCTTCCAAGAATCATGGTTGGGAGCCCCCTCAGCAATGGCGTTAAGCAATGGGTAGTAAATAGCGGGCAAAACCTTCAGATCAGATAGGAAAGCATCAGCCGGGACTCCATCCAACCCTGCGGCCCTTCCCCTACTGACAGCTGATAAAGATTGAACAACGTCAAGGATTTCAAACAGTGGCATAGAAGTGATAGAGCAAAGAAGAGACAGAGTGATGTGACATTCAGCTGATCGGCAGATTATAAGTTATTAAATTAATCGACCCAGTCAGAGGAAGCAACATTATTTGTAGGTTCCAATGCAAAAGTAGTGCAACCAAGATAAACAAGTTGTCAAAATCGGGTAGGGTCTCTATCATCACAGGCATCCTTAAGGGTACTCCACCTCTGCTCGTTCGAGTTCTTTTTAGCATGAGTAATAGCCATCATGTACGCTTTCCTGGCCATTAGGATGCGAGTCATAATCTTAGTTTTGATAGCTCTAACTAGGGCGCGATTGAGCTGACGCCATTCTTTGTTATACCACAGGCAATTCTTAGATATTCCTCTCTTTTTAGAAGTATCAGGAACAGTGAGATACGTCCAAATATGATCAAAGAAGGCTTTGTGGATAGAAATTAATTAATTTGGAGCAATAAGTTGGCCACTCTCAATTATGCCAAAACTTCATTAAGGTCGGCATTCAAGGTCAATAAAATATCGGGGATCTATCAATTGGTTCCACTTTAAGCAGAACTTATAGGAGGTCAGTGCAATGTCCCTGGTGAAAAAGGTCGAACCGGGTTGGAAAGGATATTTGCATAGAGGGGCTCATATGTTGTATTGAAATCTCCCGCCAAAATTAGATATTGTAGGTCAGAGCGCTGTTTAAGATAGCTTTCTAGGGCTTGGAGTGTGCGAGACACCACACCTCCTCTACTCCCTCTGATATAGACATTAATAATGGCTATCCTAGGCTTTGTCCCGCAGAGGAGCTCAATGGCCATAATGTCAGGTTGTTCAGTATGAAGTTAATGTATTTGATACACATAGCTAGGCCACCAGAGACTCTACCCCTCCGGATAGGAGTTGCAGAAATAAATAAGTTAACCCCTTCGATGCTGATGACGAGCTCATCTCGTCATCAGCCACGGGGGGCGTGTGCGGATGACGAGCTGAGCTCGTCATCTAACGCGGCTTTTGAAAAAAAGCCGCGTAGCGCGGAAATAACCGCCGCAGCGATGCGGTTAACATAACAAGGCTTGAGACAGCGTCTCTTGAAATTAGCAAATGTCATGATCTTTCATGAAAGCATTACAGTCAGGCAATGCTAGCTTGGACCTCAGACAACCCACGTTCCAGGAAACACGGAAGAACTTACTGGGTTCTGGTTTTGCAGATACTCGCTTGATATACTGGGCTAAGATATCTTGTTTGCAATGTGCAAAACAGCATTGGTGGAAGAATGAGGATTAAGAGAGATCAAGATAGTGGTGTTAAGCACATCGGTGGTCAGGGAGCTTTAGTTGGATTTAGGCAAGACATCAGTGAGGCGAGGACAGTTTGATCAGCCCACTTGCCTCTGACAAATGGAATTGACTAGAAACTGGTGTCAAAGGCACCATCAAGTTAGAACACACACAAGTTGCCCCCTGAGTTAATCAGTTTAATTGAGAGATGAGGAGTGGCTGTCCATTGCCAAACTAGGATGCGTATCAGCATGGTAGGCTGGCCTGGAGTACTTAAATGGGATGTTAGAGTGGCTAGGCAAACAAGACCTAGCATCAAGGGCCAACAGATTGCTAACCAAGTCCATATTGCTAAAGGTTAATTCGACCATGTCATATTTTGAGTTGGCATTTACTAATCTTTTGGCTCTAATGATGTTGAAGCGGATGACTGAGTGACATCCCCTAGCGTGCCAGATCCAATGTATTGACCAAGGCCCATTATCGCGTGAATCCTAATCTACCAAGACGGTAATCTCATCCTTAAGCAGGCCAGAATAAAGGAGAACTCTTATTTGGATCCCATTGTATCATGGTGTTCCCGGAATATACCCTTACTACACTAGACTGGTCCAACAGCAATGATAATCCTTGCAGGTGGCTTGTCTCTGAGACTTGAAGATTACGTACATGCTCCAGTTCCCAGCCAGGCTATGAGTAATTTATAAGTCCTGCACCATGTTCTTTGATACGCCAGAAGACGTCTTTAACTGGACAGATGAAATAAGACACCTGAAACCTCATTCTCCACCACAACATGACTCAGACTCATCGTCTGGAGAATCCAGCCATATCTGGAAAAATCAGAAAGACAAACGAAGACACCGGTCCTTATCTAATTAGCGCTCCAAGGCCCGGGACAAAGAACGAGAAAGGACTCCCGCCGCGGAGGCTTCTGACCCTCACAAATGATCAATACTGTTTACCAAGGGAATGGATGCTGAGACTGAACCTATTTTCTGAAATTGCAGTTTCATGCTACAACACAGGGGCAGGTACACAAAGTGATTTACTAAAACCCTCCACAGTGACACTGCGATGCAGGGGTGTTTGGAGATCCATTGGATGGGCTCCATGTTGATCCCCTGTTGGGGTCGATGGGGCTCTCCATCCATGATAGATGTTTCAATCATTATGAGGTACTGTGGTGGGGTGGTTTTATGGGGTTTAAGTTGCTTATTCTGACTCGCTGCATAGTCATTGATATTCCAGGGCAATGCTCCTCTGTCTCACTGAGACACCGCCTATGGTCGCTACATAACATATGTATTTGTGAAGAGCACGTTCCACCGTATGTATCTTGGCGCTGAATAACAGCTGTTTCTTGTACCCGACCTCAGATGGATGAAAGGCTGAGAGGACCTGCCTGGATCTGAACCTGTGACCATGAGGGCAAACACAGACCCCTGCAGTGGAGGCATTAGTCCACTGACCCATCAGACCCGGCCTACATACTGATGCTGACACAGATTGGTGTGTCCCTATCGGATCAGGTACATGTTGTAAGCTGGAAAGTTAGAAGCATGTTAAATAAAGTTAAGCGAGGAGCGATACTCCACTAGGCATAGTGGTCAAAAGCAGACATATTGCTACTGCAAGAGACGCACCTCATGGGCACCAAGAGTTCCTGTCTGGCCCGGTTTGACTATGCACATGTCGTCCATGCAGGATTTGTAAGGGGTTCACGGGGAATAGGAATCCAAATACACAGCAGACTACCATTTACATTTATTTGCTCGTGGGTAAACCCACAGGGAAGATACATTCTGGTCACATGGTTCTGTCATATGAAAACGTAGTGATTGGCAGCTTCTACGCCCCTCGACCCTCACCCCTCTGCCAAAGCTTTATTGATCGCCTAATAGATGTCTGGATGCTCTCACCCGAGGTACTCTAGGCTATGGGAGTAGATTGAAATGATGTAATGAACATATCCAGCAACTGATGGCGGCCCTCTAGGGCTAAATAGAATCCACGAGGATTGCGGCTGAAATATTGGGTCGATATTTGGAGGGTTCATCACCCACATGATGCAGGATATACTTATTACTCCGCGGCCCACGATTCTTACTCCATGATAGATTACATCTTCATCCCAGACCGTTATACCCAGAGAAAACTAGTCGCCACAATCTTGCCCCAGAGGTTGTTGGACCACTTTCTGATTGCAGTATAGCTGTTGATCAGCCCACGCCAGGCCCCATTTCGATGGAGACTCTCTCCATGGCGCCTACAGCACCAGGCCTATAGAACCCACATTCATAACGCACTGACAGACTACCTTGCCCTTAACACTGAGACAGCCTCTTCTCCTGAAATATTATGGGAGGCCATGAATCCCACCATTCAAGGAGTAGACATCAGTTATTGCATTGTGCAATGTAAGCACCATAAACGTAGCCTACTAAAACTAGAAGCCTGATGTTGTCAGTGGCAGTGATCAGGGCGGTTTCAGTGCTGTGGTTGATGCAGAATTCGGATTAGGAGGAGTCCAGAACATTGTTGTTCTGCTGGTGTTCCATGAGTTGGCGGTTGATGGCCTTTTCAAGGTCTTTGGTGGGAGAGAGGAGCAGAGAGATGGGATGGTAGTTCTTGAGTTTGGTGGGGCTTGAGAAGGGTTTTGACTTCTGCATGTTTCCATTCTCCGGGGAAGGTGACATAAACTATTTATGTGTTATGTTATGGTGTTACTATCTTACAAAAGTGTCAAAATTATTATTTTATCTATAGTTCTGATGCTATTGGTATGTCGTCACTGATCAGTCATTTTTTAATTAAACTTAAGTTTTCAGTTGATCTAAGGAAAATTGCTTTGACTCCTTCTTATAATCATTACGATTTTGCATTTATATTCCCTTCAATTCAGATTCTCAAGCAAGAAATACAATGATTCTCATTCAGTACGATTGTTCAACCATTTGATATCTGTTGTCGCTTTAGTCTATTCTCAGTGGCATTCAGCATGGTATTACATGTTCAGTGTACCTATTGTCCTTACTGTAAATTCAGGTAGTGATCTTAGATTCTTTGTCACATGGTGCACTTTCCCCAAATAAAAGCAATGCCTCAATATCAGCACAGCAGGAAATCTGCTTGCTACTGAGGTACCCTAAAGGTTTAATGATAGGAAAACAACCAACCCGAAAAGATTGATATGCGAATATCAGTAGCGCACGCACAATAAACCTTGAAATCAAAATACATAAAGTCTTGAAAAAGCTCGCCTCCCCAACTCCCCAGAAAACAAGGCAATTGTGGGACAAAATCAATTGTGGTTGTATAGTGAGACCTGAAGTGAAAGCACTGACATTTTACATTTGTGAAATTATAGTTAATAACAAAAGACCGTCCATTAACAATTTGAAATTTGTAAAGGCCAGTTGAAGCAGAGTCATGTATAAAACAGGATCCCAGAAAACATGCATTGTATAAAATAGGATATATAAAGCCAGGCAACACCATAAAGAAACAAAGATTATGTTTTAAAGTAGCAGCAATGAAAAATATGAATGGATAAGAACTAATGGCCTATCTTCACTGACAACAAGCTAAAACGCCAACAATAAGTATAGTCTTGAAGAATTAGTATCAATTTAATTTATACCTGAACCGTTGAATTGAATTGGCAAAAGCAGACCAATTCTTACACTGAGATTAAGGAGGTTTTTTTTTTTAAATAAACCTACAATCCCAAAAGAATTAATCACTGGTGTCACTGCTCCAGTAATACTGCAAACTTTAAAAAGAAAGACCATCCTTTTTCAAGATATCACCGCAATGTGTTAGTACTCAAAAAATGAGAAGCTTTAATACATTTGTACACCAGGGATAGCCAATGTAAAAGACATGCTTGAGTCTAGAGGGAAATGTGCCTTTTCAGTAGATGGACCACCAGATTTCGAATACAATGTAAAACTGTAAAATTGAAGAAAGGTTCTCTATGTGCACCTTAAGGCACTTCCCATTGCTCTACTCAGGTCAGTGATATACATGATCTGTGCATCTATCATACATTCATGATTTTAACTGATGTTTTTACCTTCTTCAGATTGTCTTTGCTTCTTTAAGGGTTCACATTCACATTTTTTAGTTATCTTCCTTTTTGCACATTCTGGTCGACAGACTCCTAAAAAAGGGAAAATATATTTATGGGTTTTAAGAAATGCTTTAATTAAAACCTATCATGTAACTATGGCAAAAGGCATGCTACTTGCGACGCCCTGTTCAACTTCCCACCAGTCCTCATTGCTCTCTTTTGGTGGCTATGATATTAATACTGCAAAGATCAATGATTTGGATTGGCTCATCCTTGGACAAACAAGGTACTCAACTTGGTATACTACGCAACTCTATGATTTGTAAACTGTCATGTCAAGGCTGTAATCTACAGGTCACCTCATGACCACAACTAAATAGAGAAGATCTTCTTCAATGGATGTACAAGTTGTCGAGGCGGTGAAGGGCTGCTACATTTCTATAGAGATATACATCCTTGCCATTCAATTTTAAGATGTTTTACTTTCCTCAGAAAAGGGCGGAGCGTAGTAAGTCAAGTCAAGTCAAGTCAGAGATTTATATAGCGCGCTACATACCCGGAGGGTCTCAAGGCGCTTGGAGAATGGTTGGGAGTTACTTGTCGAATATCCAAGTTTTAAGTTGCTTTCTGAATGCTAGGTGGTTCTGAGTGAGACGAAGGTGAGTGGGGAGTGAGTTCCAGGTTTTAGCTGCGAGGTAGGAGAAGGATCTACCTCCCATGGTGGTTTTATTGATGCGAGGTACGGTAGCAAGCGCTTGGTTGGAGGATCGTAGTTGGCGGGAGGGGGTGTAGAAGGAGAGTCGTGTGTTGAGGCATTCGGGTCCAAGTTCGTAAAGTGCTTTGTGCGCGTGGGTTAGGAGGCGGAAAGTAATCCTCTTATTGACGGGGAGCCAGTGGAGGTTTTTCAGGTGATTAGAGATGTGGTCATTACGTGGGATGACTAGTATGAGTCTGGCTGATGTGTTCTGGATGCGTTGGAGTTGTTTCTGGAGTTTTGCAGTGATACCGGCGTATAGGGTGTTTCCGTAGTCCAGGCGGCTGGTGACCAGTGCATGGGTGACCGTTTTTCTGGTTTCGGTGGGGATCCAGCGAAATGTTTTTTTGAGCATGCGAAGGATGTTGAAGCAAGATGATGAAACGGCGTTGACTTGTCTGTTCATCGAGAGTGAGGAGTCCAGGATGACGCCCAGGTTCCGAGCGTGGTCCGTCGGGATGGGTGCTTTTCCAAGGGCCTCTGGCCACCAAGAGTCATCCCAGGCGGAGGGGGAGGTACCTAAGATAAGGACTTCTGTTTTGTCTGAGTTAAGTTTCAGACGGCTGTGCTTCATCCACTCGGCTACATCTTTCATTCCTTCATGTAGGTTGGTTTTGGCTGTGTTAGGGTCTTTGGTGAGTGATAGGATCAGTTGAGTGTCATCAGCGTAGGAGATGATGTTGAGGTTGTGTTGGCGTGCGATGGCCGCGAGGGGGCTCATGTATACGTTGAAGAGGGTGGGACTGAGTGAGGACCCTTGTGGTACGCCGCAGATGACTTCAGTGGCCTCTGAGTGGAATGGTGGGAGGCAGACTCTCTGGGTTCTTCCGGTGAGGAACGAGGTGATCCATTCCAGTGCTGTTCCTTGGATTCCGATGTTTTTGAGGCGCTGTAGAAGGGTGCTATGGCAGACTGTGTCGAAGGCTGCGGAGAGGTCGAGGAGGATGAGAGCGACTGTGTCTCCATTGTCCAGTAGAGTTCGAATGTCGTCTGTTGCTGCGATGAGTGCGGTCTCAGTGCTGTGTTTGGCTCGGAAGCCGGACTGTGAGGAGTCGAGGGATTTGTTGGTTTCGAGGAAGGCGGCGAGCTGGTTGTTGACAGCTTTCTCGATGACTTTGGCCGGGAATGGGAGGAGCGAGATGGGGCGGTAGTTTTTGAGTTCGGTGGGGTCAGCTGTGGGGTTTTTCAGAAGGGCGCTGAGTTTGGCGTGTTTCCAGCTTTCTGGGAAGGTGCCGGATTTGAGGGAGCAGTTGATGACGTCTCGGAGGTGCGGTGCTATAATGGAGTCTGCTTTGTTAAAGATGTGGTGAAGGCAAGGGTCTGAGGGGGATCCTGAATGGATGGAGTTCATCAGGCGAATGGTGTCCTCAGTGGAGATTGGGTTCCAGTCATTAAGGATGTTCAAGGGGGGTGAAGGTCCTGCAGAAGGTTGGGTGGGTTGGTCTCCGGGTCGGTTGTCGAAGCTGTTGTGGATGTCTGCGATTTTGTTGTGGAAGAACGAAGCTAGGGAGTCGCAGAGGGCTTGAGAGGGGGTGATGTCGTTGGAGTTGGCTGAGGGGTTGGTAAATTCTTTGACGATGTTGAATAGTTCCTTGCTGTTGTGGGCGTTGTTGTCTAGTCGGTCTTTGAATGCGGCTTTCTTGGCAGATCGGATAAGTTGGTGGTGTATGCGGGTGGCGTTTTTGAAGGCGTCCCTCGTGCTGGTGTTTGGGTCTTTTTTCCAGGCCTTCTCGAGGGAGCGACAGAGTTTCTTTGATTTCTTAAGATCATCGTTGAACCAGGAGGCGTTTTTGCTGCCTAGTTTGGTTTGACGTTTTTTCAGCGGGGCTAGGATGTCGGCGCTGTTGGATAGCCATTGGGTGAGGTTAATTGCTGCTTGGTCGGGGT
Source organism: Lissotriton vulgaris (assembly GCF_964263255.1). Taxonomy (NCBI): domain Eukaryota; kingdom Metazoa; phylum Chordata; class Amphibia; order Caudata; family Salamandridae; genus Lissotriton; species Lissotriton vulgaris. Next base: position 21,908,896 of record NC_141695.1, read on the forward strand.
TTGAGGAGTGGGCAGTGGGGTTTTGAAGAAGCGATGAGGAGATCTGGTCGATGGTGATTTTGTTCCAGTTTCTTCGCAGAGTAGGTTGAGGAAGGTTGTGGGTTGTGGTCTTATTGTAGGTAAAGTGTACGCAGCTGTGGTCCGTCCAATGGAGAATAGTGGTGTGACTGAAGGAGACATGTTTGCTGGAGGTAAAGATAGGGTCGAGTGTGTGACCTGCGATATGGGTGGGCGTAGTGACAAGTTGTTTGAGTCCGAGGTTGGCGAGATTGTCCAGAAGGGAGGTGGCGTTGCTGTCATTGCTCTTTTCCAGGTGAAAGTTGAGGTCTCCCAGTAGAATGTATTCCTCGGAGGGGAGGGCGTGTGGGGTGATAAAGTCAGTGATAACGTCGCCGAATTGTGCGCGGGGTCCTGGAGGTCGGTAGAGGAGTGTGCCTCTGAGTGTGGTCTTGGGGTCGGTGTGGATCTGGAAGTGAAGGTGTTCGGCGCTGGCAAGGTTGACGTCTGAGCTGGTTGAGATGCGGATGGAGTTCTTATGTACGATAGCGATGCCTCCTCCTGTTTGGTCGGTGCGGTCCTTACGGATGATCTTGTAGCCTTCCGGGATGGCAATGGTGGTGTCTGGGGCAGATGAGGCGTTCATCCATGTTTCTGTTAGGAAGGCGACGTCAGGAGAAATGGTGTCTAGTAGGTTCCAGAGGTCGATGGCGTGTCTGTGGACTGAGCGGGTGTTGTGCAGGATGCATTTTAGGTGGTTGGAGTCAGATATCTGTTGTGCGATCGTGGATGAGGAGTTTATCTTGGTGCCGTCGAACTTGCAGGAGTAGCATGTTAAGGGTCCATGGGTGTGTCCAGGAGCGGCTTGGGCGCAGTTGGGGGGTCGGCCGGGGTTAAGGGCTAGGAGGGTGGAAGAATCGTATGTAATGCGGGTGGGCAGGGCATGGCATGGACCAGGGGGTCTGGCGCTGGGCGCGGCTTTGGCGCGGACGGGCGCAGACGGGCTTACCTTTGGCGCACCTTCGGCGCGGCCGCAGCGCGTGGACACTGCGCGTACGTCCATTCGTCATAAATGGAGTGTGTAGAGGGTGGGGCGAGGGGTGTGTCAGCAGGGAGGCGGGAGCGGGGTGGAGAGGCGGTGCTGGGAGGCAACAACAATAAACAAAATGGCAGCGATCCCAAAGCCAAGCAGGACGAGGCTGGGATATTAAAATGTGGACACAGAGGAAGCGTCGCAATAGCCAGCAAAACAATTTAAACAGTTACAGGCAGCAGTGCACAGACAGATTCTAATACAGATAATTAGTGCGCCGCTCAGCGTCTACAATCGCGCTGCTATGCTATGCTAACGAGGCACAAATGAAAGAAATAATGCAGGGTCAATGCTAGCACAGGGCAGCGCTTTAAAATTCTTTTTTCAGTCTGGCAATGTGGCGATACGATACCAGCATGGGAGCAAGGGAGCAACCGCTTCTGAAGAGGTTCAGGACGGTCACAGCGCTAGTGGCCGAGGGAAGAGGCTATCCTTACTGTGGGAGGGGTGTGTCAGCAGGGAGGCGGGAGCGGGGTGGAGAGGCGGTGCTGGGAGGCAACAACAATAAACAAAATGGCAGCGATCCCAAAGCCAAGCAGGACGAGGCTGGGATATTAAAATGTGGACACAGAGGAAGCGTCGCAATAGCCAGCAAAACAATTTAAACAGTTACAGGTAGCAGTGCACAGAGAGATTCTAATACAGATAATTACTGCGCCGCTCAGCGTCTACAATCGCGCTGCTATGCTATGCTAACCATATGAACCCATTTGTGAAAGATTTTTCTCAGTCGAGAACAAACGGGAAACAAGGTTTAAAATATGCCCTAACTATAGACCAGGAATGCCTTGTCATTGCAAAGTTTCCTCCTTGTGGGTGAATCAGATGTAGAATTCTCTTACACCGGGGCATAATATTTGACCATGCAAATGTCTTGTAAACCTCAGGTGAACAAACCCACATCCTGAAGTGTTCCTTGCCTCGAAGCTTAGAGAAAGAGGATTCCCCCCTTTTGAGCTCAAAGGTGTCACTAAAGCAATCATCTCTCCTCCATTGGTTTATAGCAAATCGATTGATCTGAGCCTCACTAAGTAAATGCTGGCTAAACAGAAAACTTTCAAAACACTACTGCCAGTCATGTACTGGGCCAATCACACAATATCAATATCGTGGGATGAATCTCCAATATTCTGGCTGAAGTATGGATGTTTTAAAACAATGTAAATAGGTTGCCAAATACTATTGTTTTTGATGGAGATTAAGGCTAATGTTTTAGCACTGCTATTTTTTACTATTACCGTGGGACTTCCACCAGGACGACGGGAAAGATTCAAGCATGTGAATCTATAAAAGATACAATACTGGAGAAACAATAAAAACAAAACTGGCCAATGAAAGAAGATCGCTGAAAGCCCCTATACACCAGTATATTATACATATACATTTAGCAAAATCAAAAGGTCGTGGTGAATGCCAGACTTAAAAATGTCACCCATGCATTTCGAGACAAGCTCTTGCCCATCAGGAACACTAACTTTTATTATTATAACACCCTGCTTTGGGGAGCTGGGGCAGTCTTTGGAAAAGTGAAAAAGTGACGGCAGACCAGCCGATTAGTGGCAGGGAGAACTATTCATTAGTCTTTTTTCAGCAAAGTGGCTTCCACCATGAATCTGGGAGCTACTACAGTGAACAATATTAGCTGATACACCCGAAACCCTACATTTGGTGGGATGGCAGCAGCTGGAGCAGTGCAGGCAGTGCCTCTGCTGTTCAAGTCAGAAACCTTTAAGTGGGTTGTGATCTGTGGGTGACTTTGCATTGGGGAAGAAAAAGCCTGAGATGATCTCAAAAAATTAGTAACACTTGGCAAAAGGCTTTGCTTCCCTGGAGGACGCACTGTGTGTCTGGGTCCAAATAACATTTCCATTGAAGTCTCGGGTTGTTTCCAATGGCATTGGCTAGCTTGAAGACTGTTGGGTTTAAGTTTCCTTGTGGTTTACAATGTTTTTTTCCAGGCAATCTAGATACTTTGTTTCTGCAGTTGGGACCTGTATTTCAGTTCTTGTGGATATCCTAGACACTAATCATTTTCTGGAAGAGTATTTGGGAAAATGGAATTGAAATACAGAGAAGGATTCTACGTATATGGTGTCATATTTAGAGAAATAAAACTCTGATCGTTTAGAGCCATGTTTGAATCACAGCTACTTGAAGGAGTAGAAGAAATATATTAATTGTTGAACATTATTGGATCCTTTTACATTTAAGGGCTGATTTCGATGTTGGGCGGAAAGCCTCCTCCCAGGGTCGGAGTCCTTCCAACCGACTCGTTGGTATACATTCCGACCACCTGATTGCGATGTTCATGGTTGGGATGCAAACCACACGGTCATTCCGAATCAGTTCCGACCGACTCGCAGAGTATTCATTGTGGTTGGAACCTCATTGTACACCCCTATGGCCTGTCTGACACAAAAAGGCTGTCGGAAAGTGACTTTGGGTGCCCCTGGGATGGCTCCCTAGGCCCTGCAGCCTATAGTTGATGTCCGAAGGGGTGCCTAAGGGACCCCTTAGTAAAACCTGCACTGTCTGGCAGACACAATGGCGTACTTGCAACAGGGTGCAGGGTTTACCGCAAACACATCATTTTCTCATAGGAGCCTGTGATACGGCCAGTTGTCGCGTCAAAAACTAGGTCCCATAGGAAACAATGGGACTCTGACCGAACAATGTTCGGTCGCATCATAATCCGGCAGTCAGAACTGCCAATCGCAAGTCGGTCGATCCGGATTCCGAGTCGGTGTCGGAGTAAGCACTAAATGTCCGTTTTGACTGTGGACATCCACTGTGACCCACACACTGATGCTTAGCAGAGCGATGAGTAGAAGTGACAATATCCAGTGTCTCTGTTTACTCTTTTATCACAATCCCCTTTCAAAATCTCTACAGTTAGCTTACATATTACAATTGTGAGTAGCTACATGTGGATGTGGAAAAATGTGAAAGCCTACATCGCTTCTGCTGGATCCGAAATTAAGAGGTTAGTGCATTCTGAATAAATGAGGGCTGTGATGATACCTTCAGCATGAATTGGTGGTAACTTTGCTCCAAAAATGGAAACCTGTCAGTGTCCAGGATCACTGTTGGTTACTCGCCATTCATGGGCAGAAAAGCTTATAACAAATGGAATGCCCCAGATTATGAATGAAGTAGTTTAATGACATTGGCAAATAGATTGCTATTTAAAACTCACCTCTATATGACACAGCAAGTGCTTTCAGTATGACCGCGTGACTTCTCATTTACTGATATACTTCCGTTTCAGAGACGCTCAACTATTTTTATCAATTTCCAACAAAAAAGTCTGAAGTAATTTTGTCCTTACGTCTGAAAAACAATACTTACTGCAAACTCCAAAGACTTCACTTTTCAGGCAAAGTAGTGAATTTTGGGGGAATTCGTAGTTTTTGGTTTAGCTAAGAAATACTCCAGTTCAGAAATAAAAGTGCAGCACTGCTAATACATTTTTTACCCAGCATCGAAATCGGTCGCCCCCTTAGTCCTGGGTTGCCGGAGCAACACAATACATTCAGGACAGATCTGTTGACACAACACACTTGTCAATAAAAATATCCTTCTTCAGTAGCCATAATTCACATGAGAAAAACAGTAAACTTACCAAGAGCGTTACTCCCGCCAGTAGCATCTGAAAGGGAAGAACAGTGACAGATTGTTAGGTGGATGACGACCAGTTTGGTGACTCTGTCAATATTATTTTAAGGATATTGTATGGAATACTATTTGACAAATGAAAGAAGACGAGTATCTATCTCATTGTTCACCCCCTAGTAATTAAGATAACAGCATCATTATTATCTCACTGCTTCGCTGTGCTAAGGGACCCTGAATCTGCATACAGATAACAAACATTTTTGGAACCAACAAGAACAATTACAAAAGTTGCCTTTGATATATGCTGACTGTGCTTTGTAGGTCATCAATGAATGACACATTTCCAAAACTCAGTAGTGAGTGGCATAGGTGAAAAAGATAACTTATTTGTTCGTTTTACAAACCCCACGCAACCCCGGTCCACAATGGAACAAGTAAGTGACCTATTTTACAATTCTGAGCCCTCTGCAGGCAGCTGATAACACAATTCACACAACCAAAGCCTGGGATGTTACATTGAAGTGGGCTGCATGCCCTAGACCTGGTAAATATAAAGTGGACGAGGTGGTTCCAAGGGGTAAGTCTGTGTCGAGATCAGTAGATGCTGAGGATATACCAAGGGGTCTGTGGTTGTACGAAGAGGCCTTAAGTTCCTCTGGTATACTTTCGAAGTTGTTAAATCTTGACAAGTTCTTCTGGCCACCAATTAGGGGACCACTTTATTACTGCTTCTTTAAATAACAAGATTTCTGTCTTCTCAGTGTTCAACTGAAGGAAGTTGTTACTTATCCTGTCCATTATGTTTTTTTTTTATTCCCTCTGAAAAGGTAACCTGAATTCTGGTGTTATTTTTATCAAAAGAAAGAAGCAGTTGTGTGTCATCGGCACAGGAGATTGGTATGAACCCTGAGTTTCTTAGTAAGTTCGCAAGCACCAAGGTTTCTGTGTACATAGTTATCAATATCTGTGCAGCCCAGCTACACCATCTCATGCAGGAGGAGCCAAAGGGGGCCTAGCCATTTTGATGTCTGTAAAAAATAACTGGTCTTTCTTCCAAAGTGATTGATTCTATGTCTCATTTTCAGCTGGTGTTATTGCGGATTCCTAATTCATTTGATGGTCTATTAGAACATTAGAATGCTGAGCGCTCCATTGAAGACAATGGAGTTCTCCGGGCTTCCAGCGGCCAGTAGGCTCCAACATTCCAATGTTTAACACAAGCCTCACAGAGCCCAAGGGGATTTCAACCCCCCTCAGGCTCTAAGAAGACTTTGTTTTACAAATTAGACCATTCTGCCCTCTAGAGTCGTAATGTTCTAATAGCCTTAGAGCCCTCCGTAGTTGGCTCTTCCAGCCATTAAAGGCCCGCTCCCTTATTAAAGACCCTCGCCTTGGGTCGGGCTTTAACGTTGAAGCCGGCCGTTAATGGCTGGTAGAGCCCGCTATGGCTGGCTCTAAGGCTACATTAGTTAATTTTTATAGTAATATGTTTGATACAAGTGTTACTACTGAAGTAGAAGACCTTGAGGCCAGTATAAGGAAATCCGAAGATGGTCATATAGAGGAGGCCTCAGTAATTTGGGTGGGGAATTTTAATATACGATTATGTGATTCACTCAATTGGTGAAAGGACCCACCCATCGAGCTGGACATACACTCGATGGCATTTTCTCTAATGATCAGAGACTTTCAGTTACGGCTCCTTTCTCCCTCTCCTGGTCAGACCACTTGGCCGTGCCTTTCAAAGTGACCTTCCCTAGTCAGGAAAGTGTCAGGAAAGTCCCGAGTACCTTTGAAGTACGCAGGAACTTTAAAAACATCGGTGAACACTCCTTTGACCCTTGGACTTCTAGACTGTCCTCTATTCGGGAGATGGATCCTTCCTCAGCGGTGCCGCATTACGATAACATTCTGAAAGAGGCCTTGGATGAACTGGCGCCAGCTCGGTCCTGCTATTCAGCAAGGAAAAGACCATCCGCCCCTTGGTTCTCTGAACAACTCAGACTCCTTAGGCAGGAAGTAAGGAGACAGGAGCGTCGATGGCATGCCAGCTGGGATCTCAAAGACAGGGAAGCTCACAAAACCCTGCTCAAGAGATATAAATCGGAAGTTATCA